>NC_134358.1:372551468-373218287 GCF_048569485.1 Anomaloglossus baeobatrachus | reverse complement strand
AGGAAAGTGACACAGACCATCAGCCCGGGTGTGGGACCTGAATGCACCCGGTTGTGGTGGCCGGCCACCACCACCTTGGTTTACCACTGGACTCGTATGACTTATTTAATCGTGAGTAAACTGAGACTCCCTGGTCTGGCCAGGCGCGCCGACCCCTGCCATCACCATCCCCTACACCGAGTCACCAGCCCCGGGGCAACCATCCCTACCCATGGAGGGGTTAACAGCCAGCTGCCATCCCATCGCCCCCGGGTGCCCCACAACAGTAGCGGTGGTGCCACACTTCACCACACACTGTGGGTGGCGTCATAGACAGTTTACAGCAAATTCCGTACAAATACATCCCCTTTTATTTGGAGTGTCCGCGTGACCCCCGGGTCTGGAAGAATCCCTCGAGCCACACTGCGGATCCAGATCTGAGCAGCCCGGCTGCTGGCACGGGGGCGGCACAGTTTCCTATGATGATATTGAAGTTGAGACTTCTTCACCTTTTTTCAGGCCACCATACCAGACTTGTTTAACATGCATTGCATGGTGTTTGCATGAACATCTGTGATCTCAATATTAAGAAGCATATGAGCCACTTCCACTGCCTTATTTGTCGTGAGAGAAATGATAGACCTTGTAATGAGCCAACATGTTTACTCCTATATTTTGCCTAGATGTCCACCTCTTGGCATTTGAATGGATGGACAGACATCATTTCATATTCTCCCAACTGTCATGGCATTCACATGATGCAGTTTGGAAATTTTCTTGACTGAAAGACTGCTATCGATGAGCTGGATTATGCTGCTTCTCTTTTCTCGGGAAATTTTCTTCATGGCTGCTCCTCGATTTGAACCAGAGACCTTTCACTTGGGAATCAACCTAATAATACACTGAGCTATTAAGGAATGTGAGAACAGGTTGTAGTTTGTAGTACTGTATACTAGAAGAAAAAGATTTTTTTAACCACCTGGAGCAAAACAGTAACAATGCAGTCACATAACAAGAATCTGCATAACTAATCATATGATAAATAGGAATGGGCGAACCCGAACTGTAAAGTTCTGGACCCGTACTGAACATATAGTGTTCGTTCACAAGGTCTCGAACACGTGTTTTCTTGGGAAACCTGTGTTACAGTTCAGGTCCAGGGCTGTAAAGAAAGCACATTATTAAAAAACATTATGATTATACTTGATTATATGATTATATGCGTCCTGCAGACATACTATCTCCCGCTGCTTCTGCTTCCGGGTCTGATCATTAACTTCCAGTGGTATCCACTGCACTGCTTGTCATTCGTTAGTGTTCGGCTTTTTTGGCTGTGTTGGCGATGACATCAGGGTTCACCTTTGGATTCAACTTTGACAATCACTGTCAGCCTGCTTCTCACTCTATATAGACGCTTGACAAATCTCACACCCGCGCAAAAGCTGTGGAAGGGAATCAAACAGGAAACAAATGAGTGGTTGTTGCCAGTTAACCTGAAGCCCGGACATGTGGTGTGTGATAATGGGTGAAATCTAATAGCAGCTCTGGGTCTAGCCAGTTTGACACACATCCCTTGCCTGGCGCATATCCTTAATTTGGGGATGCAGACCTTCTTAAGAAATTACCCAGGTATGTCCAACCTGCTGGTGAAAGTGCGGGCAGCGTGTGCTTCCTTTTGTCGTTTTCACCCTGCAGCGTAACTTCGAACTTCCTGCTCACCATCTGATATGTGACGTACCAACAAGGTGGAACTCCACCTTGCATATGCTGGAGAGATTGTGCAAGCAGTAACAGGCAATAGTTAAGTTTCATATGCAGCACACATGGCAGAATCGTTATGCTTAACAATCACACTTCACTACCAATGAGTGGGCTTCTATGCGGGACTTGTGTACTGTGTTGCACTGCTTTGAAATCGCCACCATGGATGACGCCACAATCAGGATCACTATACCAATTTTATACCTGCTGCAAGCAACTATTGAGTCCAGGATGCAGGAGATGCAGGAGCAGGAGGAACTCCATTAACCCCAACATCAGACCTGGAAGGTGGTACAGTTTTGGAGGATGAGGATGATTATGATGAGGAGAACGAAGAATGAAAACAAACCATGTTCCCAGCAGGGTGCTACTCTAATCATGTCACGGGCATCACTTGAGCGTGGCTGGGGAGATACAGAGGATACAGAGGACATAGAAATTACACCTCCCACCGAGGACAGCTTGTTGGCTCTGGGCAGCCTAGCACACATGGGCCAATTCATGCTGCTGTGCCTGAAGAATAACCGCTGAGTTGCCAGGATTGTAAACAATGATGATTACTGGGTGGACAAATTTTGGCAAAAGTTTATGAACACACCAAAATATCGGGCACCAACATGTAGTACAGCGCCAATCAGCAGGGGGCAACATTTTCAGAACATGGTGCAAGACTACATGTCCACACATCTTGAGGTGCAATATAAAGGGTTTGCCCCTTTTAACTTCTGGGTCTCGAAATTGGACACCTGGCCCGAGCTTGTCCTTTATGACTTGGAAGTGCTGGGCTGCCCTCCAGCAAATGTGTTATATCCAAATGTGTGTTCAGCACGGCAGAGGGGGTCATAACAGACAAAGCGCACATGTCTATCCACAGCCAACGTGCAAACACTGACTTTCCTTAAAATGAACCCTGCGCGGATCGCTCAGGACTTTTCGCTATCTTTGGTTGCTAGAGAACTATCACTGCCGCACACAGCCATGGTTAGACTTTAGTTCATATTACTGTTATGTTGGTGTGTCCCCAAATATGAACCAGCCCTCCCGCCCCTCCAAAAAAACCTGTTCTGTATCTCCACCTACAATATATTTACAGTATATAGTATAATATATAGAAGTGTAAAAATAAATAAATAATTAAAAAAAATGACGTAACACTCCATGGTATTTTTGATTCTCAGCGCTGATAAAGCGGACGGCTATGGGCTGCCACCCCCATTTGCCAGGCTTTACAAATTACAAATGGCAATTACAATGCAGGAAAGTCCATTAATTTTTTTTTTATTATTATTATTTAAAAAGAAATTAAAAAAAATGTGTGGGCTCTTGCCATATTTTGATTGCCAGTCAGATAAAACCAGGCAGCTGGGGGCTGAAATACTCAGCTTCGTAAGGCCCAAGCATTCTATGCCCCCATGCTAAAAACCACAGCTTACAGCAGCCCCTGGAAATGGCTCATTGTTTCTTAGCGCCATTTCCAGAGGCCCTGATGGTGGTGGCACGCTGAGTAATAAAGGGGTTAATACCAGCTTTGTATTCTCAGCTAGTACTAAGCCCGAAATTCATGGTGTCACACCAAATAAGACATGGCCACCATGAATTACTAGTAAACAGAAAAAAAACAACACAGAATTTTTTAGAGACTTCATCTTTATTATAAAAAAATCCTTAGTTCGGTGTAGTCCACAGGGAGAGCAATGTCAGCTCTGCTTCATTGCTTTGTACAGACAAGCGTCTTTACAGAGTGAGAAGCAGACTGACACTGACAGTGATAGTCAAAGTTCAATCGAGTCCGTGGCTTAGCCATGGATTTGGATGAACCCTGACATCCCTGCGAACACTGCTGAAAAAAGCCGAAGACTGCCGAGTGATGAGCAGTGCAGTGAATACCCCCAGAAGTTAAGGATCGGACACGGAAGCAGAAGTGGCTGGGAGACAGCGGGTCTGCTGGATGCCTCGCGGGACTGGTAAGTATAATGACAATGTTTATTATTAACTATATTCTTTATTTTACAGCCCCCCCAGCCCCATCCCATAACTGTAAAGTCCAATCTTGAGGTTCAGACGCAAGTTCGCATTATCTCTGGCCGCGAATTTGAACTTTTCAAAAAGCTTGGGCGAGTCTCCCAATCCCGAACAGTGGGAGGTTCGCCCATCAGTAATGATAAATAGTTGAAAGTCAAATTTATGTATGAGATAACTAAGATGATTGTCTATAAAATGAAGGTAGTCTCATGTTCGAAGCTGTAGTGGATAGTGAGATATGGAGCCTGAAAGTCAAAAGTTCAAAACACTGTTAGGGGTGCTTCACACACAGCGAGCTCGCTGCCGAAATCGCTGCTGAGTCACGCTTTTTGTGACGCAGCAGTGACCTCATTAGCGATCTCGCTGTATGTGACACTGAGCAGCGATCTGGCCCCTGCTGCGAGATCGCTGCTCGTTACACACAGCCCTGGTTCGTTTTCTTCAAAGGCGCTCTCCCGCTGTGACACACAGATCGCTGTGTGTGACAGCGAGAGAGCGACAAATGAAGCGAGCAGGGAGCAGGAGCCGGCGTCTGACAGCTGAGGTAAGCTGTAACCAAGATAAACATCGGGTAACCAAGGTGGTTCCCGATATTTACCTTAGTTACCAGCCTCTGCAGCTCTCACGCTGCCTGTGCTGCCGGCTCCGGCTCTCTGCACATGTAGCTGCGTTACACATCGGGTTAATTAACCAGATGTGTACAGCAGCTAGGAGAGCAAGGAGCCAGCGCTCAGTGTGCGTGGCTCCCTGCTCCCTGCTCCCTGCACACACAGCTAAGCGGTGTGTGCTGGTAACTAATGTAAACATCGGGTAACCATACCCGATGTTTACCTTAGTTACCAGTGTCCGCAGCTTCCAGACGGCGGCTCCGTGCAAGCGCAGCGTCGCTTGCACGTCGCTGCTGGCTGGGGGCTGTTCACTGGTCGCTGGTGAGATCTGCCTGTTTGACAGCTCACCAGCGACCATATAGCGATGCAGCAGCGATCCTGACCAGGTCAGATCGCTGGTCGGATCGCTGCTGCATCGCTAAGTGTGAAGGTACCCTTACCCTTTTGCTAATCAGTGCCCTGCATAGGGGGGCTCTATGGGGATGTCATACTGTGCAAGGGAGTTGTGTGGGGACATCATACTGCATGGGGGGCTCTGTGGTGACATTATTGGAGGGAGCATCATACTGTTTATGGGACTGTGTGGGGGCATTAAATTGTGTATGGGGACTGTGTAGGCATCATATTCTGTTGGAAGTTGTTGATAAAGGTCTTCGGGATGAATAACAGACACCGGATGATTTAATGCTTTATTTAAACTTTATAAAATGCGTGGTAAGTTTATGACTTGCAACTGCTAAGAATACATGTTACAATAAGGCAAATCTATAACATGTAGTAACAGTAGCAGCTAGTCAAAAGACATAATTTTATTCTATATTAAGTAATAAAAATAAATATAACACAATAAAAATTGGCAGAATTAAGTTTTTCCTGTTGGTTAGGCTCTCCACAATAGGCACAGAGTCTCATGTGGCTCATTAAAAAAATGAATTGCTCACCCAGGTGTAGACTATGGGTATATTTCATTTCATTGTTTTTCATGTATCATACGCTGTATATGATTTTAATTCATAATAATGTGTTAAGCACTTGCCTGACTTTTGACAGTGGAATATACAGGTTCTTTTTTGGCTGTATGTATAAATATAATCCTCTCTGTTCTACTCCCTATTGGTCCTGATGAAAAAAACTTACTGTTTTTGAAACATGTCCTAGAATATCTGATGTACCCTACTTTATCTGAATGATCTTGATTGTCGGCTGGCAGTGTCTCTTAAGGTGGTGTCACACACAGCGACAACGACGTCGCTGCTACGTCACCATTTTCTGTGACGTTGCAGCGACGTCCCGTCACTGTCGCTGTGTGTGACATCCAGCAACGAGCTGACCCCTGCTGTGAGGTCGTTGCTCATTGCTGAATGTCCAGCTTCATTTTTTGGTCGTCGCTCTCCTGCTGTGACACACATATCGCTGTGTGTGACAGCGAGAGAGCGACGAAATGAAGCGAGCAGAGAGCAGGAGCCGGCATCTGGCAGCTGCGGTAAGCTGTAACCAAGGTAAACATCGGGCAACCAAGGTGGTTACCCGATATTTACCTTCGTTACCAGCCTCTGCCGCTCTCACGCTGCCAGCGCCAGCTCCTGCTCTCTGCACATGTAGCTGCAGTACACATCGTGTAATTAACCCGATGTGTACTGTATCTAGGAGAGCAGGGAGCCAGCGCTCAGTGTGCGCGGCTCCCTGCTCTCTGCACATGTTGCAGCCCAGCGACGCGTGTCGTTATGATTGCTGCTTCGGCTGCTGTGTTTGACGGCTAAGCAGCGATTATAACAGCGACTTACAAGGTCGCTGCTACGTCACCATTTTGGTGACGTAACAGCGACGTCGTTGTCGCTGTCATTTAGTGTGACCCCAGCTTTACTCATTTCATGCTACTCTGGGGCTGTAAGACTTTGGTTGGGTTCCCAAGACGTCACGCTCTAGTAAGTCAGCACTGACCTGGTTGCAGCATGTTACATACAGTATTGTATATCTCTAGATACATGTGTACTTCTGTTCCTTTTGTGTATATAACTGAATGATTAAAAAATAAATGAATAAAAATAAAATAAAAGGTTTTAGTTCTTTCAGACCTTTCTCACTCATTTGCTTTTGTTTGTGTTTATGATCCAATTCCCACAATGTTCTCATTTTTTGGGATCTGGAACAAAGTGATATTTTGCGTTCTGAGCTGACATTCTTAATTACGGTATACCATTTTGGTGTAGATGTGAAGATCGCCTCTTATTGTATTTTATTCCGTTGTTGCGGGGACCAAAAAACACTTCTGTCTGTTTTGATTTTTTTTATAGTTACATCCTTTACCAATCAGATTAATTTGTTTTATATTTTGATAGATTGGGCATTTCTAAATGCAGGAATACGAAACGTGTATATTTTTTAAAATTGTTTTATTTTCAGTGGATCAATGGATCAAAAGGAGGACGATTTGAACATTTGTGTTGTTTACATTTTTTCATAGTTTGAAGATCGTTTATACTTTTTATTGTTTTTACTGGTCCCCTTAGGGAACCTGAAGCTGCGATTGTCTGATTGCTTGCACTGTACAGAGTGGTAATTCATCACTGCTTTGTACAGCACAAATGCGGCCTACCTATGAATGCTAGTGAATAGGAGAAGTAGGGATGCACAGCACAAAATCAACACAATTGAGTGCAGCCTATGTGTAAAACAATAATGCAAGCAAGAAGGAGAAAAGAGTACACATAATAGAGGCGCACATCAGGATCATACAACATTTAAATATATATAATAAATTTTATTGGGTCAAAAAGAAGAGGACAAGGACATCATAAAAACCTTTAAAATACATATATGACATATGACCTCACTGAAACTCCAATTGAAATGACATTCCATATAGATAAACAAATAGTGGCTCAATCAACAATGTATAACATGCAAAACACCTTCTTAATCAAAGAATGAGGACAAATCCCTAGTGAGACAATTAGTACGGAGATAATTTATAACGTACAAAGGCCCTCAAATTGATAGTTACACAATTATAACAAGACTAGGACTGTGTTCATATCAATGGCATACAAATCCGACCCTTCCAATGCTTCCCTAGCACTGTATCTAGGGCAATGTAGATTATATATGATAGTGTGAGATACAGTGATCAATCAAAGAATAGACAAATGCTGGGTAAGCTGGATACAATTACATAAAGAGAGGGCGCATGACATTAGATAAAATGTGTGGAACAACAAGTCCCAGCCAGGAAGTTTCACTGTGCTCATGCAGCCAGGGGCCGCTGATCACATTGGTTGCTTAGTGATCTATAGCCAAAGGTGCCAAGGATGCCTGGGCTGGCAAGATAATAAGTACAAGGAGAGTGCACAGGCTTCCCACCCATACAAGATGTATGTGGGTCAGGCACAGAGGGGAATCACAGAGGCATATCAATTGATCAAAAAAACGCAGTATGAGCGCAAATAAGCGCGATTACCAGCCGGGCCCGGCGCAGTCAAGGAGGGTATGCATGAATCGTGCAAGGAGTAAAAGTGAGGTCAGAGAACGACCCAACGCGTTGCGCTGACTAGCAGCTTCGTCAGGGGAGGTGTAAGACAAAGGACCCACAATACATGTATATATACACAAATAATGATTAAGTGATTACCTGCCCATTGCCGTTTGATTAATTACAGCTGTCTGAAGCCACTGGGCGCCCCAGCGGTTTGCTAATAGAGAAGCGGGCGATCGCACAGTGCATGGTGGCGCCTGTGCAGACGAAACCGGAAGTCTGAAGGTGCACGTGACGACACAGTAGCCACGTGCACACAGCCAGGAAATCGAGCATGTAGACAGATCGTAATGCGCATGTGCGAGCCGTGCAAGGTAGAAGGCGTCCCTCCCAGCAGCACAGGCAGATCTAATGCAGCATATATAGTCAAGGGGGATGGATATGCACGAACGCAGGTGCCAGAGAAACCAGGAATCTGCGTTCGAGCCCGGACAGTATACAGATGAACATTCCCAAGGGTAAACAGACATAGGCCTATAGGTACCAACTATATCTACAATTAGAGAAGATGAGTCAGATGAAAGATAGGAATATATATTTTTAGAAAAAAACCTCCGTGCCAGTACTCAATGATACATATGGACAATCTATATTGTAAGCATGATTAAAGTATAAGACCAGTGATCTTTGAATGGACATATGATAAGTGTCAACATGATCCCAATAGTGCAAACAAGATCAAAATTCAAGTAAACATGGTATATTCCAGCTCGATAATAGATCATCACCCTCAAATAGGGATTAGGCTTTGTGGAATACAATTCCAAAACAGTGTAGTATCCATAAAGGGCAAGGGCCCATAAGCATCCATCCCAGAATTAGCCCCCATAGTATCATAAAGGGGGAAGGGGGGAGGGGGGGAGGGGTTGTTTTTTTGACATGACGAAGGCTTTCAGTCCCCACATAGAATACCATAGGACCAAATAAAGTTTAACCATGAGTTGACTCATATCATATCTCTGAAATAATCAAAGACAGAAACGGACACTACAATCCGCTCGCACTGCCCCCTCTAATATATCAGGACAAAGTAGAGGGCATAAGTCGTGTATACCAGCATAATGTCCAGTCACAAAGAATATAAGTTCCGGCAAATGCCAACCCCCAAGGTTCATCACAGGTTCCATTGCTGGATTCACTCTTGATCTTTTCCTTCCACTTTTTCACTGGTCATGATTTGATCTCTTATTCTGTTGAATCATCTCTTGCCGTTATCTTCCTATTGTAGATAGTTCATAGCGCCAGATCTCAATTCAATATCACCAGCAAATGAACTACAAAGGAACAACAATCAAGAACATAATGAGCCGATTTTCCAGGAACAAATACCAGCAACCTAGCCCAGGAAACCAGTGTACAGTAGTTCTTCATTAAGCCCATGGGGGGCAAGTGAATCAAGGTGGAAGATCCATCTTGATTCCGCTCGGAGAAGCGCTTTATGAGGGGAACCCCCTCTACCGGTTTCATGAATCTTTTCCAGACCCACCACCAACAAATTTCTGCTGGAACCCAAATGGAACCTCAGAAAATGAGATGCTATCGAGGTAAGAGTCTTACCTTTCTTAAGGTCAGTAGCTGCTAGATTGATGGTGGAGATGTGTTTTTGAATTCGCTTTCGAAGCTCCTGAGACCTCTGACCCACATATACCTTTGGACAATCACAAACAATAGCATAAACAACATTAACTGTCTTACAATTAATGTAAGCATGCAAGGTGTATTTTTTGGCGTCACAGGGATTCACAAATTGCTCCCTGGTAGGATGCATATGAGGACACACACTGCAGGTTCCACAAGGAAAGGAACCCTTCAAAACAATGCCCCTCTGCAGTCTCACTGTAGGCCTGCGGAAGGGGCTGCTAGTGAGCATATCTCTGAGCTGTGGTGCTCGTCGTGCCGTAAGAAGCGGCGTGTCACTCACCAATGATGACACTTGGGGGTCCGAAGTGAGAATCGCCCAGTTCCTTGATAAGATCTGTTGTACCTGCTTCCATTGGTTATTATAATCTGTTACCAGTCGGAGTGGTTGGTCTCCCCTCACAGGTTGCTTCTTGATGAGAGATTGTTGAGTCTCGTTCTTCGCCCTCCTGTAAGCATTGGAGATAACACTGCGAGGGTAACCACGTTTTCTAAAACGATGAGTTAGATCGTGAGCTTGTACACAGAAATCCTCAGATAGAGTACAGTTTCTACGTACCCTTAGAAACTGACCGATCGGCACTCCTCTTCTGGTATGAAAGGGATGGAAGCTGTCGAAGCTGAGCAAACTGTTCGTAGCCGTCGGTTTGCGGTATAGCCCAGTTTCAAGGCGTCCATCCTTAATTCTAATTTGCAAATCCAAAAAAGTAGCTGTGGATGGTGAGATGGTATAGGTGAGGAAAATATTCATGCCATTATCATTTAGAGAACTCAAGAAATCGTGACATACCTCCTCAGGGCCAGACCAGATGAATATCACATCATCGATAAATCTTCTCCAATGAGTGACAAATCGTTCAAAAAATTCCGAACGATAGACTACCGTTGCCTCCCACCATCCTAAAAACAAATTCGCATAAGAAGGTGCGAAACGCGCCCCCATAGCCACGCCAGATGTTTGTCTGTAGTATTGGCGATCAAATAAAAAGTAGTTGTGGTTGAGCGCAAAGGAACACAGATCCAGCAAGAAAGAATCATGCATCCTGTCAGAATTACCTTGTGCGTCCAAGAAATACGTGAATGCCTTGATGCCGTCCTGGTGCGCAATGTTGGAGTACAAGGCTTCTACATCACACGTTACTAGGAGGGACCCGGATGGAATCGTGACAGATGTACTGCATTTAATGAATTCTGTCGAGTCCTGCAAGTGTGAAGGCAGCCTTAGTACCATTGTTTGCATGAAAAAATCCAAATAAGTCCCCACCATCTCACACAAGCTACCTATACTTGACACAATAGGTCGACCCGGGGGCGTGTCAACATTTTTATGCACTTTGGGCAACATGTAAAATGTGGGGGTTACAGGTTGTTCCACCCACATAAATTGTTTTTCTCTACTGGTTATGACACCAAGAGTGCACGCCCTATCTAATAGTGTCTTCAGTTTTTTGGAGAAGATTGAGGTCGGGTCAGAAGGAATCTTCAAGTAGAACCTGGTGTTATCAAGCTGCCTTTTGGCTTCCCTGAGGTACATACTAACTGGCCACAGAACCACGTTGCCCCCTTTATCCGCTTCTTTAATAATAAAGTTGGTATTGTTACGGAGCTGTTGTACGGCTTTTCTCTCAGGGGGACTTAGATTCTGGCTAGTACCTGGGTCAGCAGGTAATCTGGAGATGTCATATTTGACTACCTCAAAGAATGTTTTAATAGCAGGGGCCAAAGAAAGCGGTGGTATGGCTGTAGACTTAGGGGCACTTTGCACACTGCGACATCGCAGGTGCGATGTCAGTGGGGTCAAATTGAAAATGACGCACTTCCGGCATCGCATGCGACATCGCAGTGTGTAAAGGCTGGATGATACGATTAACGAGCGCAAAAGCATCGTAATCGTATCATCGGTGTAGCGTCGGCGTAATCCATGATTACGCTGACGCAATGGTCCGATGTTGGTCCTCGCTCCTGCGGCAGCACACATCGCTGTGTGTGAAGTCGCAGGAGCGAGGAACGTCTCCTACCGGCCTCACTGCGGCTTCCGTAGGATATGCGGAAGGAAGGAGGTGGGCAGGATGTTTACATCCTGCTCATCTCCGCCCCTCCGCTCTGATTGGCCGCCTGCCATGTGACGTCGCAGTGACGCCGCACGACCCGCCCCCTTAACAAGGAGGCGGGTCGCCGGCCACATGGACGTCGCACGGCAGGTGAGTGTGTGTGTGAAGCTGGCGTAGCGATAACTTTCGCTACGCCAGCTATCACCACATATCGCTGCTGCGACGGGGGCGGGCACTATCGCACTCGGCATCGCAGCATCGGCCTGCGATGTCGTAGTGTGCAAAGCCCGCCTTACGCTTCAATGGGAAGATTTTCCTGCCCGTGGGGTTCTCACTCTCACGAAGAAGATCAAGAAGATCATAGAAGGTCTGACGATCTGTTTCAGGGAGATGGTCGATAATATCAGGCTTTTTATACATGGTTCTGAACACCAAATTTCTGCAAAATAAATAAAGGTCCTTAGTAAAGGTGAATTTATCAAGCACATTCATGGGAACGAAAGTTAGTCCCCTCTGTAACACCGAGGTTTCACAAGTGGACAAAACATGATCCGACAAATTAATAATTTGCAATGAATCATCCGGAAGACCATTACCTGTATTGGAAGTAACAGGGACAACTGGAATGGTATTGGAGGAGATCATGGTCATAGACGCCTGTAATTCCTGTTCGGTCGATATGAGTTCTGGACTCGGGGTTTGTTGTTTCTCTTTCTGAGATTTCTTGTGCTTCCTACCCCTTCTGACCCGGTGTCTACGTCGCTGCTTGTATTTGATAAAAAATCCTCGCTAGTTGTGGGATCGTGAGTGAGATTCTCATGGGGTGCAAAATTCCTGGAATTGGATTGTGCCCCTCGTCTTGGGTTGCCATGATGCCTCCATTTGAAGGCAACTCCTTTCTCAAAATCACTACGATCTCTGTTTAGTTTGTGTTTTTTTCTCTGTATGACATCATCCTCGTATTTATCCAAAGAATCCTTCATCTGTGTCAAAAATGGCTGTACCTGTGACACCTTATCAAATTTATTAAGATCGCTTTCTTTAACTTTGATCTCTGTGTTGATATTGGAGAATAATTCCCGGTCATGTTCAAGTAATAGATTAATAATTATATTTGAACACTTCAGAAGACCCTGTTCCCATGTATTTTTAAAAGGCAACGTGGGTTCCCATGCGGGAAAAATTTGCACCCTTAATCCCCGAGGGCAGATGTTTGCTCCCAGATATTCTTCTAAACTTCTAATATTCCAGTATAAACCAATCCCTCTTTTATGTAGGGCCAAAAGCTCTTGTGAACATTTAGAAAAATCTGTATCTACTGCAGAATTAGTGCCCATAGAAAATGGGTTATCAACCCCTTGTGCGCGCCATGACGCTTCTCTGGCTTTCCAAGCCATGCTACTACTAGTACGACAACAAGGCAAGAATTGAAATAACAATCACACATAAAGACAATATCAACTATCAATAATGACCCGCAAATGGGCTCAATCACTATATGCGGATATGTAGTATGGCGTGCTATCCCAAGAACCTGGCAAGACAGACAAGCAACACTAGTGAATAGGAGAGGTAGGGATGCACAGCACAAAATCAACACAATTGAGTGCAGCCTATGTGTAAAACAATAATGCAAGCAAGAAGGAGAAAAGAGTACACATAATAGAGGCGCACATCAGGATCATACAACATTTAAATATATATAATAAATTTTATTGGGTCAAAAAGAAGAGGACAAGGACATCATAAAAACCTTTAAAATACATATATGACATATGACCTCACTGAAACTCCAATTGAAATGACATTCCATATAGATAAACAAATAGTGGCTCAATCAACAATGTATAACATGCAAAACACCTTCTTAATCAAAGAATGAGGACAAATCCCTAGTGAGACAATTAGTACGGAGATAATTTATAACGTACAAAGGCCCTCAAATTGATAGTTACACAATTATAACAAGACTAGGACTGTGTTCATATCAATGGCATACAAATCCGGCCCTTCCAATGCTTCCCTAGCACTGTATCTAGGGCAATGTAGATTATATATGATAGTGTGAGATACAGTGATCAATCAAAGAATAGCCAAATGCTGGGTAAGCTGGATACAATTACATAAAGAGAGGGCGCATGACATTAGATAAAATGTGTGGAACAACAAGTCCCAGCCAGGAAGTTTCACTGTGCTCATGCAGCCAGGGGCCGCTGATCACATTGGTTGCTTAGTGATCTATAGCCAAAGGTGCCAAGGATGCCTGGGCTGGCAAGATAATAAGTACAAGGAGAGTGCACAGGCTTCCCACCCATACAAGATGTATGTGGGTCAGGCACAGAGGGGAATCACAGAGGCATATCAATTGATCAAAAAAACGCAGTATGAGCGCAAATAAGCGCGATTACCAGCCGGGCCCGGCGCAGTCAAGGAGGGTATGCATGAATCGTGCAAGGAGTAAAAGTGAGGTCAGAGAACGACCCAACGCGTTGCGCTGACTAGCAGCTTCGTCAGGGGAGGTGTAAGACAAAGGACCCACAATACATGTATATATACACAAATAATGATTAAGTGATTACCTGCCCATTGCCGTTTGATTAATTACAGCTGTCTGAAGCCACTGGGCGCCCCAGCGGTTTGCTAATAGAGAAGCGGGCGATCGCACAGTGCATGGTGGCGCCTGTGCAGACGAAACCGGAAGTCTGAAGGTGCACGTGACGACACAGTAGCCACGTGCACACAGCCAGGAAATCGAGCATGTAGACAGATCGTAATGCGCATGCGCGAGCCGTGCAAGGTAGAAGGCGTCCCTCCCAGCAGCACAGGCAGATCTAATGCAGCATATATAGTCAAGGGGGATGGATATGCACGAACGCAGGTGCCAGAGAAACCAGGAATCTGCGTTCGAGCCCGGACAGTATACAGATGAACATTCCCAAGGGTAAACAGACATAGGCCTATAGGTACCAACTATATCTACAATTAGAGAAGATGAGTCAGATGAAAGATAGGAATATATATTTTTAGAAAAAAACCTCCGTGCCAGTACTCAATGATACATATGGACAATCTATATTGTAAGCATGATTAAAGTATAAGACCAGTGATCTTTGAATGGACATATGATAAGTGTCAACATGATCCCAATAGTGCAAACAAGATCAAAATTCAAGTAAACATGGTATATTCCAGCTCGATAATAGATCATCACCCTCAAATAGGGATTAGGCTTTGTGGAATACAATTCCAAAACAGTGTAGTATCCATAAAGGGCAAGGGCCCATAAGCATCCATCCCAGAATTAGCCCCCATAGTATCATAAAGGGGGAAGGGGGGGGAGGGGGGGAGGGGTTGTTTTTTTGACATGACGAAGGCTTTCAGTCCCCACATAGAATACCATAGGACCAAATAAAGTTTAACCATGAGTTGACTCATATCATATCTCTGAAATAATCAAAGACAGAAACGGACACTACAATCCGCTCGCACTGCCCCCTCTAATATATCAGGACAAAGTAGAGGGCATAAGTCGTGTATACCAGCATAATGTCCAGTCACAAAGAATATAAGTTCCGGCAAATGCCAACCCCCAAGGTTCATCACAGGTTCCATTGCTGGATTCACTCTTGATCTTTTCCTTCCACTTTTTCACTGGTCATGATTTGATCTCTTATTCTGTTGAATCATCTCTTGCCGTTATCTTCCTATTGTAGAAAGTTCATAGCGCCAGATCTCAATTCAATATCACCAGCAAATGAACTACAAAGGAACAACAATCAAGAACATAATGAGCCGATTTTCCAGGAACAAATACCAGCAACCTAGCCCAGGAAACCAGTGTACAGTAGTTCTTCATTAAGCCCATGGGGGGCAAGTGAGTCAAGGTGGAAGATCCATCTTGATTCCGCTCGGAGAAGCGCTTTATGAGGGGAACCCCCTCTACCGGTTTCATGAATCTTTTCCAGACCCACCACCAACAAATTTCTGCTGGAACCCAAATGGAACCTCAGAAAATGAGATGCTATTGAGGTAAGGGTCTTACCTTTCTTAAGGTCAGTAGCTGCTAGATTGATGGTGGAGATGTGTTTTTGAATTCGCTTTCGAAGCTCCTGAGACCTCTGACCCACATATACCTTTGGACAATCACAAACAATAGCATAAACAACATTAACTGTCTTACAATTAATGTAAGCATGCAAGGTGTATTTTTTGGCGTCACAGGGATTCACAAATTGCTCCCTGGTAGGATGCATATGAGGACACACACTGCAAGTTCCACAAGGAAAGGAACCCTTCAAAACAATGCCCCTCTGCAGTCTCACTGTAGGCCTGCGGAAGTGGCTGCTAGTGAGCATATCTCTGAGCTGTGGTGCACGTCGTGCCGTAAGAAGCGGCGTGTCACTCACCAATGATGACACTTGGGGGTCCGAAGTGAGAATCGCCCAGTTCCTTGATAAGATCTGTTGTACCTGCTTCCATTGGTTATTATAATCTGTTACCAGTCGGAGTGGTTGGTCTCCCCTCACAGGTTGCTTCTTGATGAGAGATTGTTGAGTCTCGTTCTTCGCCCTCCTGTAAGCATTGGAGATAACACTGCGAGGGTAACCACGTTTTCTAAAACGATGAGTTAGATCGTGAGCTTGTACACAGAAATCCTCAGATAGAGTACAGTTTCTACGTACCCTTAGAAACTGACCGATCGGCACTCCTCTTCTGGTATGAAAGGGATGGAAGCTGTCGAAGCTGAGCAAACTGTTCGTAGCCGTCGGTTTGCGGTATAGCCCAGTTTCAAGGCGTCCATCCTTAATTCTAATTTGCAAATCCAAAAAAGTAGCTGTGGATGGTGAGATGGTATAGGTGAGGAAAATATTCATGCCATTATCATTTAGAGAACTCAAGAAATCGTGACATACCTCCTCAGGGCCAGACCAGATGAATATCACATCATCGATAAATCTTCTCCAATGAGTGACAAATCGTTCAAAAAATTCCGAACGATAGACTACCGTTGCCTCCCACCATCCTAAAAACAAATTCGCATAAGAAGGTGCGAAACGCGCCCCCATAGCCACGCCAGATGTTTGTCTGTAGTATTGGCGATCAAATAAAAAGTAGTTGTGGTTGAGCGCAAAGGAACACAGATCCAGCAAGAAAGAATCATGCATCCTGTCAGAATTACCTTGTGCGTCCAAGAAATACGTGAATGCCTTGATGCCATCCTGGTGCGCAATGTTGGAGTACAAGGCTTCTACATCACACGTTACTAGGAGGGACCCGGATGGAATCGCGACAGATGTACTGCATTTAATGAATTCTGTCGAGTCCTGCAAGTGTGAAGGCAGCCTTAGTACCATTGTTTGCATGAAAAAATCCAAATAAGTCCCCACCATCTCACACAAGCTACCTATACTTGACACAATAGGTCGACCCGGGGGCGTGTCAACATTTTTATGCACTTTGGGCAACATGTAAAATGTGGGGTTTACAGGTTGTTCCACCCACATAAATTGTTTTTCTCTACTGGTTATGACACCAAGAGTGCACGCCCTATCTAATAGTGTCTTCAGTTTTTTGGAGAAGATTGAGGTCGGGTCAGAAGGAATCTTCAAGTAGAACCTGGTGTTATCAAGCTGCCTTTTGGCTTCCCTGAGGTACATACTAACTGGCCACAGAACCACGTTGCCCCTTTTATCCGCTTCTTTAATAATAAAGTTGGTATTGTTACGGAGCTGTTGTACGGCTTTTCTCTCAGGGGGACTTAGATTCTGGCTAGTACCTGGGTCAGCAGGTAATCTGGAGATGTCATATTTGACTACCTCAAAGAATGTTTTAATAGCAGGGGCCAAAGAAAGCGGTGGTATGGCTGTAGACTTACTCTTCAATGGGAAGATTTTCCTGCCCGTGGGGTTCTCACTCTCACGAAGAAGATCAAGAAGATCATAGAAGGTCTGACGATCTGTTTCAGGGAGATGGTCGATAATATCAGGCTTTTTATACATGGTTCTGAACACCAAATTTCTGCAAAATAAATAAAGGTCCTTAGTAAAGGTGAATTTATCAAGCACATTCATGGGAACGAAAGTTAGTCCCCTCTGTAACACCGAGATTTCACAAGTGGACAAAACATGATCCGACAAATTAATAATTTGCAATGAATCATCCGGAAGACCATTACCTGTATTGGAAGTAACAGGGACAACTGGAATGGTATTGGAGGAGATCATGGTCATAGACGCCTGTAATTCCTGTTCGGTCGATATGAGTTCTGGACTCGGGGTTTGTTGTTTCTCTTTCTGAGATTTCTTGTGCTTCCTACCCCTTCTGACCCGGTGTCTACGTCGCTGCTTGTATTTGATAAAAAATCCTCGCTAGTTGTGGGATCGTGAGTGAGATTCTCATGGGGTGCAAAATTCCTGGAATTGGATTGTGCCCCTCGTCTTGGGTTGCCATGATGCCTCCATTTGAAGGCAACTCCTTTCTCAAAATCACTACGATCTCTGTTTAGTTTGTGTTTTTTTCTCTGTATGACATCATCCTCGTATTTATCCAAAGAGTCCTTCATCTGTGTCAAAAATGGCTGTACCTGTGACACCTTATCAAATTTATTAAGATCGCTTTCTTTAACTTTGATCTGTGTTTTGATATTGGAGAATAATTCCCGGTCATGTTCAAGTAATAGATTAATAATTATATTTGAACACTTCAGAAGACCCTGTTCCCATGTATTTTTAAAAGGCAACGTGGGTTCCCATGCGGGAAAAATTTGCACCCTTAATCCCCGAGGGCAGATGTTTGCTCCCAGATATTCTTCTAAACTTCTAATATTCCAGTATAAACCAATCCCTCTTTTATGTAGGGCCAAAAGCTCTTGTGAACATTTAGAAAAATCTGTATCTACTGCAGAATTAGTGCCCATAGAAAATGGGTTATCAACCCCTTGTGTGCGCCATGACGCTTCTCTGGCTTCCCAAGCCATGCTACTACTAGTGTGACAACAAGGCAAGAATTGAAATAACAATCACACATAAAGACAATATCAACTATCAATAATGACCCGCAAATGGGCTCAATCACTATATGCGGATATGTAGTATGGCGTGCTATCCCAAGAACCTGGCAAGACAGACAAGCAACACTAGTGAATAGGAGAGGTAGGGATGCACAGCACAAAATCAACACAATTGAGTGCAGCCTATGTGTAAAACAATAATGCAAGCAAGAAGGAGAAAAGAGTACACATAATAGAGGCGCACATCAGGATCATACAACATTTAAATATATATAATAAATTTTATTGGGTCAAAAAGAAGAGGACAAGGACATCATAAAAACCTTTAAAATACATATATGACATATGACCTCACTGAAACTCCAATTGAAATGACATTCCATATAGATAAACAAATAGTGGCTCAATCAACAATGTATAACATGCAAAACACCTTCTTAATCAAAGAATGAGGACAAATCCCTAGTGAGACAATTAGTACGGAGATAATTTATAACGTACAAAGGCCCTCAAATTGATGGTTACACAATTATAACAAGACTAGGACTGTGTTCATATCAATGGCATACAAATCCGGCCCTTCCAATGCTTCCCTAGCACTGTATCTAGGGCAATGTAGATTATATATGATAGTGTGAGATACAGTGATCAATCAAAGAATAGCCAAATGCTGGGTAAGCTGGATACAATTACATAAAGAGAGGGCGCATGACATTAGATAAAATGTGTGGAACAACAAGTCCCAGCCAGGAAGTTTCACTGTGCTCATGCAGCCAGGGGCCGCTGATCACATTGGTTGCTTAGTGATCTATAGCCAAAGGTGCCAAGGATGCCTGGGCTGGCAAGATAATAAGTACAAGGAGAGTGCACAGGCTTCCCACCCATACAAGATGTATGTGGGTCAGGCACAGAGGGGAATCACAGAGGCATATCAAGTGATCAAAAAAAGCTTCGTCAGGGGAGGTGTAAGACAAAGGACCCACAATACATGTATATATACACAAATAATGATTAAGTGATTACCTACCCATTGCCGTTTGATTAATTACAGCTGTCTGAAGCCACTGGGCGCCCCAGCGGTTTGCTAATAGAGAAGCGGGCGATCGCACAGTGCATGGTGGCGCCTGTGCAGATGAAACCGGAAGTCTGAAGGTGCACGTGACGACACAGTAGCCACGTGCACACAGCCAGGAAATCGAGCATGTAGACAGATCGTAATGCGCATGCGCGAGCCGTGCAAGGTAGAAGGCGTCCCTCCCAGCAGCACAGGCAGATCTAATGCAGCATATATAGTCAAGGGGGATGGATATGCACGAACGCAGGTGCCAGAGAAACCAGGAATCTGCGTTCGAGCCCGGACAGTATACAGATGAACATTCCCAAGGGTAAACAGACATAGGCCTATAGGTACCAACTATATCTACAATTAGAGAAGATGAGTCAGATGAAAGATAGGAATATATATTTTTAGAAAAAAACCTCCGTGCCAGTACTCAATGATACATATGGACAATCTATATTGTAAGCATGATTAAACTATAAGAACAGTGATCTTTGAATGGACATATGAATTAGTGTCAACATGATCCCAATAGTGCAAACAAGATCAAAATTCAAGTAAACATGGTATATTCCAGCTCGATAATAGATCATCACCCTCAAATAGGGATTAGGCTTTGTGGAATGCAATTCCAAAACAGTGTAGTATCCATAAAGGGCAAGGGCCCATAAGCATCCATCCCAGAATTAGCCCCCATAGTATCATAAAGGGGGAAGGGGGGGAGGGAGGGAGGGAGGGTTTTGTTTCCTCATTCTTTGATTAAGAAGGTGTTTTGCATGTTATACATTGTTGATTGAGCCACTATTTGTTTATCTATATGGAATATCATTTCAATTGGAGTTTCAGTGAGGTCATATGTCATATATGTATTTTAAAGGTTTTTATGATGTCCTTGTCCTCTTCTTTTTGACCCAATAAAATTTATTATATATATTTAAATGTTGTATGATCCTGATGTGCGCCTCTATTATGTGTACTCTTTTCTCCTTCTTGCTTACCTATGAATGCTGGCACTGACCCCTGGCTGCCATCAGCTGACAATCCACCGGCGCCCCATAACCATTTCACAGGCCCACAGATGGGATTGAGGAATTATGCGCTCCGCACTGGCACACGTTAAATCCCGCTGTCAGCGGGATTTAACTAGTTACTAGGCGTGTGTGGATCTCTGATCCATATGCACCTGTTGAAGGCACATGTTGCCTGATCAGATCAGCCGACAAATGCAAGGTAACATGCAGGCTATGTGAGCCTGCATCAAAGTGATAACCACGACCTTGGACATACCAGTACATTCAAGATCGTGAAGGAGTTAATGTTCCATATTGTGGAGTAATGGTGTCCCTTAATTAATAATTTTGTCCCCAAGTAGGCCCAATAAATATTGCTCACAGACTGGCCCCTATCCTGTAATAATGTCTCATCTTTGCTACCATCCTGTATTGATGTCACTCATAATGGACCTCATCCTGTAATAATGTCCCCTATCCTATAATAATGTCCCCCTTTCTTGCCCCTATCTTGTAATCTTGTAATAATGTCCCTGATCCTGTATGTTTTCCATTCTGTAATAATATGCCCTATTTTGGCCCTTATCCTGTAATCCTAGCCCCTATCCTGTACCCCATCCAATAATAATAATCAATAATAATGGCCACTATTTTGGTAATAATGTCTCCATCCTGATCTCAACTTGTAATAATGTCTCCCACCCTGGACCCTATCCTGTGATAATGCCCCCCTCCCGCTGTTCTTAACATATATATTGAAAAACAAAATTTTATATATATATATATATATATATATATATATACACGATTATTTTCTCTTCACGCTTTCATGACATGCGTCATCATCTTCCTGCGTCATAGTCAGCGTAAGAGAGCACCACCCAAGACGGACAAGCCGACGGCAACTGCCAGCATGGTTATCATTATATCTCTGTTCTATTGAGCTTACATACCCTTAGGGGCAACATGCAGCTTGTATCCTGGGTGTTTGAGACGTCTGATCTATGTAATGTAAATTAAAGCATCACACATCAGATGAATTTATCTTCTTGATCCATGATCCAAGTCTGATACTCACATATATTCTCTTTTAGCAGTAAACAAGGGTCAATAAGAGCACTTTGACCTCAGGTATTCTGCGCCGAATGCAGCATTACTGTGGGTTCTTCTACCTTTCTTACTGACAGCACTGACCTTTACAGCAATTTATCCAACAGTTGCCTTTCTATAGAATTGTGTGATATAGGCTAGCCTTCCTTCCCCACAAATATCAATCAACCAGACCTCTAAGACAAGACTAGCCATTTTGGTAGTGCACTGACCCAGTTGTCTAGCCAGTTTGGCACCTTCCTGTTTCTGCTATTACCACATCACCCTTAAGAACTGAATGTTCACTTGCGGCTTAATATATGCCACGGCCCAGAGAGTTGCTATTGTCTCGAGACAATTAAAGTAACCTGTCAGTGGTTTTCATACTATTGTTAATACCAAGGTACAGTATAATATTGGACTTACTCGGGGAAAGACTATTCTTAGAATAGAACCAGCACTATTCCTTATTGCACTAAGAAAGCCAAACAGACATTTACAGTATGGATGCTCCAGTTCTTCTGATGGTCTAGATGGTTAATTCACAGATGTCTTCTTTTCACTGTATGATAGCAAAGTATATGAATTATTCACCAGAAAGTCAAAACTATGCCTGAATTGCTTAAGTCCTATCACCAGGAGAAAGGGCAGTGTATTTCCAGCACGCAGAGCTTGGCTCGTCCATACATGGCTGGATCACATTGCCCATAATAAGCAGAAGAAATGTTAGACAGCAAATCAACATGTAATATTCTCAGGGAATATCTCATTTGCTTTTCTGACATATGGCAGTTTCTCATTGGTCGTGACCTTGTATTGCTTTTGCTTTTAAAATAATATAATATATTAATTCATGTTCTCTTCATTCAAATTAGTATATGATTGACATTGATGCAAGAGTGATTTTCCATTCATAGAATGTGTTTTGTTGCTTGCAATCCCTATGGCTCTGCAGTAAGATAATCTCTGTTTTATGAATGAACATTTCATTAATACCAAGCGCTCTTAGAACTGTTTACTTTGCCTCTTCATGCAGGCTTTACAAAGTGCACTGTCAAGTGGAAGTGACAAAGGAGGATGTTTTCTTTGGGGGAAGGTACACAAAGTAAACACAGTATCATCATCATTCAACTTCCCCAAATGGGGTGACAGGGCATGAGAGGAGCCAAAAAACTTCATGTAAAGTAAAACAGTAGAGCCAGCTCATGTATTCTGATTGACTATTTGACCCCTTGTGTCAGCAGATGCGTATATCATTGAAAAACTGTTTACAGATCATGTTCATTTAATGAATGAAAAGTAATGTCTATTGGTTATATACGAGCTCATGCCAACCATAGTTTTATGTGCTTGGATGTTTCATGAGACAGAAAAGCTATAAGCTTTGCTCTTTTACCTGTATCAAAATGGAGGATACCAGAATGTACCGCATCTTTATGGAACCAAAGACACTTCTGAAGAAATGCGCACAACTGGATAGCGACATATTTTTCTTATCCAAATGCAAAAAGGAGAATCTGATCCCCAAAGGACTCTGGATTAAAAACCCAATTCTACATACCTACAACACCCATTATGCACAAAACCTTTGTCACAGGATTTCTGAGAGACTATTTCGGGTGTCACACGAAACGATCTATGGTGCGATCGCACGAGCGATCGTACCTGCCCCAGTCGTTTGTGCGTCACTGGCAAATCACTGCCTGTTGCACAAAGTCATTAAACCGCCGTCACACATACTTACCTGCTGAGCGACCACGCTGTGGACGACGAACATCCTCTTCCTGAAGGGGGAGGGACATTCAGCATCACCGCGACATCACACAGCGGCCGGCCAATAGAAGCGGAGGGGCAGAGATGAGCGGGACGTAAACATCTCGCCCACCTCCTTCCTTCCGCATAGCCGGCGGGAGCCGCGGGAAGCAGGTAAGCTGTGTTCATCATTCCCAGGATGTCACACAGAGCGATGTGTGCTACCCCGGGTACGATGAACATCCAAATGAAAGAAAAATAAACGATTTTTTAAAAATGAGCGACGAGTGACAGATAAACGATTTGCACACGATTTGCGTCGCTCGTAGGTTTCACATGGGACGACGTCGCAAACGATGCCGGATGTGCGTCACCAAAACCGTGACCCCGACGATGCATCACACGATAGATTGTCCCGTGTGACGCCCGCATAAGGAAACACCTTTTGCAATGCACTTCCAGAAAGCACAGAACAAAAATGACAACAATACTATTATAGACTACGAACCCTTCTGATCCACAACAAGGAAAAGAAGCTACATAGACTGCGCCTCAATTCAGGACTTAATACAAACAGGTTGAAAACAAAACCAAAACCTAACAACTTGGACAACCACTCCATTCAAGACACAAAAGCATCTAACTGTGTTATCAATCTCTCGGACTATAAACCCAATAAAGTGGGACTTGCTGTGCTATCTAGGGGACTCTAGAAAGCACAGCAAGTCCCACTTTATTGGGTTTATAGTCCCCTTTTCTAGGGGACTCTGGGGTGCAATGTTAGTCCGCCTCCACGTGGTGCACCCTGGGTAACGCTAAAGGACTAACAATCTTGATGACCAAACAATCAAATTATATCTAGATTTCCTGGTCAGTATATCTTACATCATACCTGATAATCAACAGAGGAACAAAGGAACAACTTTGACAATGCCTAAAAAATCTAATGGTATTGTCACAAATGTCACTGCTCAAATGAAAACTTGGACCCATGGTGAATATCTGCCAAATTAATATTGAAGGTATCAGCCGCCCAAAATGTGTTTTCCTCCACAAGTTCCTCACTGATAACAAAATAGATGTACTTGTTCTTCAGGAAACGCATGTTGAAAATGAAGATCAACTCCTAGTTCGTGGCTCCATCTATGGCTTTGATCTAATTGGTGCTACATGGGACTCTCATTACGGTGTAGCCACATATGTGAAAGGTAACATTGAAAACGCAATGCTTGTATCTACATCTGTTGAAAATGACATCCGTGAAGTTGTGAGCAAAGTTGGCGATATCACAATTGTTAATATTTACAAGCCTCCTGCAGTACAATGACCCACAGAAGTCATTCATGTTCACCCACACCCTACTGTATACATAGGAGATTTTAATAGCCACCACGAGCTTTGGCAATATGCTAGCAACGATGACAATGGCGAGTATCTGGTAAACTGGTCTGAAGCGCATAATATATTCCTCGTTTTTGATGCAAAGGACTTTCCAACTTTCCAGTCAGCAGCCTGGCAGAGAGGATACAATCTTGATTTATGTTTTGTCTCACGTAATAGAAACAATCAACCTTTGTCTTCATCTCGATGTGTTGTCAAACATTTCCCTCATAGCCAGCATCGCCCTGTCAGCATCACCATTGGAGTATCTATTCCTCTTGTAACATCGTATCCGCGTCCTTGATGGAACCTTGCCAAGCCAACTGGAAGAAGTTTGCAGATCACCTTGATAAGTGTATCGGCTGGATACCTCCAATCAGTAAAAACTATGAACGGTTTTGTAAAGCAGTTATTACAGCTGCAAAGAAATCAATACCACGTGGCTTTCGCAAAGAATATATCCCAGGATGGTCTGATGAATGTGAACAACTGTACAGACAATTTCTTGAGAGTGAAGATGGTGAAATCGGTGAGGAATTGTTGAACAAACTGAATGCAGCACGCTGTATTAAATGGATGGAAACAGTTGAGAATTTGGACTTTAAAAGTTCCAGTAGAAAAGCATGGTCTCTTCTAAGAAAACTAGAAGGAAATCGTAAAGTAAAACAGAAAACGAATGCTATAACTCCAAATCAAATTGCAGCACACATTGTGAACATCTCAAGAAGCCCAAAAGACCGAGCTCACACCATAGAAGTTAAAAATAAGTTTAAGCTACTAAAATCATCAGTGGTGCCATCTGAAGAATACTCACGTGCTTTTACAACCTGTGACATTGAAATTACTCTTGGCTGAAACTAAAATTAACAAAGTTCCCAGCTCTGATGGGATCCATCCTGAATTTCTCAAAAACTGTGGACCTTATGCGAAAAAATGGATGGCAAAGTTCTTCTCAGATATTATGGAGAATGCTCAAGTCCCTAGTAAATTAAAACATGCCAAAATTATTGCATTGTTTAACCTGGGAAGCCTGAAGATAATCCATCAAGCTATAGACCCATTGCCTTGTTGAGTTGCTTATATAAGCTCTTAGAACGCTTAATATATAACAAGATCAGTTTAAAGATTTTCAATACCTATAGAGCAAGCCGGCCTCAGACCTGCTCGAAACTGTAGTGACCAAGTCTTAGCTTTGACAACTCTCATTGAAGCTGAATTCCAGAAGAACAAGAAAGTTTCAGTGGCGTTTATCGATCTCTCTGCCGCATATGATACTGTGTGGAAGGAAGGACTTTTATATAAATTTTTGAAGGTGATTCCATGTAAGAAAATGATGTACCTCTTGAACAATATGATTGCAAATCGAACTTTTCATCTTATTATGGGCAATTCAACCAGTTGTAAGAAATCTTTAAACAATGGACTGGCCCAGGGATCAGTGCTGGCACCTCTCCTGTTTGCCCTGTACCTAGCTGATATTCCTAAAACAGTGTCACGGAAATTTGGATATGCCGATGACTGGGCACTTGCTATGGTAAGCAAAACAATGGAGGAAGCAGAGGATGTTCTTACAAAAGATCTTAGTGTAATGGGAAAGTACTTCCAACAATGGAGATTAAAACCTAACCCATCAAAAACGGAAGTTTGTTGTTTTCATTTACACAATGCAAGTGCTAAGACTGAACTTAAAGTACAATTTGAAGGCCAATCTGTTAAACACAATTTCAATCCTAAGTTCTTAGGTGTAGCCCTTGATAGAAGTCTAACTTTTAAATCCCATCTGGATAAATTGGCGCAGAAACTGAAAGCACGTAATAATATTATTCAGAAATTTTGTGGATCCTCCCGGGGCTCGGCAACATCTGTTTTGAGAACATCTACTCTTGCCCTGGTGTATTCTGCTGCAGAATACTGTGCTCCAGCATGGTTAAATAGCTGTCATGTAAACTTCATTGACACTCAGCTGAACAACTCTTTGCGTATAATATCTGGTGCTATTATTAGACCTACACCTGTTCACTGGTTACCTGTGCTGAGTCATATCGCACCCACAAATCTAAGAAGACAAAAGCTCCTACTTAAAGAATACACTAAAGTAGTGAATAATGAAAAAATTCCAATACACCAAAATATCAGAGATATTACAATACAACGATTGAAATCAAGACACCCACCCATCCGAACTGCAATCACCTTGCATGAACAAGACTTCAATTTAGAGGAGAAATGGCGAGAACATTGGGTCAGTGTAGTAGACGGTGCTCCCCAAATGTTCCCTAATTTACAAAACCCTCCACCAGGCTTCAATCTACCAAGTAAAACATGGGTTACTCTAAATCGTATCAGAACAAACTTTGGCGTCTGTGCAGATTTTATGTACAGTTAGGTCCAGAAATATTTGGACAGTGACACAATTTTCGCGAGTTGGGCTCTGCATGCCACCACATTGGATTTGAAATGAAATCTCTACAACAGAATTCAAGTGCAGATTGTAACGTTTAATTTGAAGGTTTGAACAAAAATATCTCATAGAAATTGTAGGAATTGTACACATTTCTTTACAAACACTACACATTTTAGGAGGTCAAAAGTAATTGGACAAATAAACCAAACCCAAACAAAATATTTTTATTTTCAATATTTTGTTGCGAATCCTTTGGAGGCAATCACTGCCATAAGTCTGGAACACATGGACATCACCAAACGCTGGGTTTCCTCCTTCTTAATGCTTTGCCAGGCCTTTACAGCCGCAGCCTTCAGGTCTTGCTTGTTTGTGGGTCTTTCCGTCTTAAGTCTGGATTTGAGCAAGTGAAATGCATGCTCAATTGGGTTAAGATCTGGTGATTGACTTGGCCATTGCAGAATGTTCCACTTTTTTGCACTCATGAACTCCTGGGTAGCTTTGGCTGTATGCTTGGGGTCATTGTCCATCTGTACTATGAAGCGCCGTCTGATCAACTTTGCGGCATTTGGCTGAATCTGGGCTGAAAGTATATCCCGGTACACTTCAGAATTCATCCGGCTACTCTTGTCTGCTGTTATGTTATCAATAAACACAAGTGACCCAGTGCCATTGAAAGCCATGCATGCCCATGCCATCACGTTGCCTCCACCATGTTTTACAGAGGATGTGGTGTGCCTTGGATCATGTGCCGTTCCCTTTCTTCTCCAAACTTTTTTCTTCCCATCATTCTGGTACAGGTTGATCTTTGTCTCATCTGTCCATAGAATACTTTTCCAGAACTGAGCTGGCTTCATGAGGTGTTTTTCACCAAATTTAACTCTGGCCTGTCTATTTTTGGAATTGATGAATGGTTTGCATCTAGATGTGAACCCTTTGTATTTACTTTCATGGAGTCTTCTCTTTACTGTTGACTTAGAGACAGATACACCTACTTCACTGAGAGTGTTCTGGACTTCAGTTGATGTTGTGAACGGGTTCTTCTTCACCAAAGAAAGTATGCGGCGATCATCCACCACTGTTGTCATCCGTGGACACCCAGGCCTTTTTGAGTTCCCAAGCTCACCAGTCAATTCCTTTTTTCTCAGAATGTACCCGACTGTTGATTTTGCTACTCCAAGCATGTCTGCTATCTCTCTGATGGATTTTTTCTTTTTTTTCAGCCTCAGGATGTTCTGCTTCACCTCAATTGAGAGTTCCTTAGACCGCATGTTGTCTGGTCACAGCAACAACTTCCAAAGGCAAAACCACACACCTGTAATCAACCCCAGACCTTTTAACTACTTCATTGATTACAGGTTAACGAGGGAGACGCCTTCAGAGTTAATTGCAGCCCTTAGAGTCCCTTGTCCAATTACTTTTGGTCCCTTGAACAAGAGGAGGCTATGCATTACAGAGCTATGATTCCTAAACCCTTTCTCCGATTTGGATGTGAAAACTCTCATATTGCAGCTGGGAGTGTGCACTTTCAGCCCATATTATATATATAATTGTATTTCTGAACATGTTTTTGTAAACAGCTAAAATAACAAAACTTGTGTCACTGTCCAAATATTTCTGGACCTAACTGTATAAGTGGGGAAAATAGGATTCTCCGACCTGTGACTGTGGAGCAGATCGTCAAACTATCCAGCACATTGTTGAGGAGTGCCCCCTGAGATCCTACCATGGTGACAAGAATGATTTCTATATTGTAAATGATAACGCTATTGCATATATAGAAAATCTTGATATTCAAATTTGATTTTTATCCTTTTGATATTTTTCAATCACTGTCTATTGTCTGGTGTTTATTTTTATAGGCAGTCCATCAGGGCCGGCGTCACCACCCGGCATACCCGGGCAAATGCCGGGGCCCTAGACAGCCGGGGGGGCCCATTCGCGAGTTCTGGGAACCACAGTCCTCTGCAGGAAACTGCAGGTGCTGTCCCTTTAAGGCACGCTGTCCACAGCGTTCCCTGTAAACTCCTTTTCTGAACTTCATCTGTGGGCGGAGCTATCACACAGCGTCCTGCTCCAGTCACTGTCCCACAGATGAAGACAAGGAACAGTGGCAGCCAGCGACCCCCAGCACAACGCTGCCCTCCAGCGCTGTGTGGGCCCCCTCTCCACAGTGATTTGAGTGGTATGTTCTACAACCCTCCCTGCCCCCCGATTTATGGGCCCCAGTGAGCTGCAAGGGCTTTTTTCCCCCTGAGATGTATGTCCTGGCCCCCAACTATGTGCTGTCCCCCAGAGCCGCGTGTGTGGGGCCCCCAGAGCCGCGTTTGCACATGTCTCAGATCATGTCCCATCATAATCTAAAACCCCTTGCATTAAAAGGAGATAACTACAACAGTAAGTGGGTGAAGCAGAGCCGAGTGTGTGTCTGGGTGAAGCAGAGCCGAGTGTGTGTCTGGGTGAAGCAGAGCCGAGTGTGTGTCTGGGTGAAGCAGAGCCGAGTGTGTGTCTGGGTGGAGCAGAGCCGAGTGTGTGTCTGGGTGAAGCAGAGCCGAGTGTGTGTCTGGGTGAAGCAGAGCCGAGTGTGTGTCTGGGTGAAGCAGAGCCGAGTGTGTGTCTGGGTGAAGCAGAGCCGAGTGTGTGTCTGGGTGAAGCAGAGCCGAGTGTGTGTCTGGGTGAAGCAGAGCCGAGTGTGTGTCTGGGTGAAGCAGAGCCGAGTGTGTGTCTGGGTGGAGCAGAGCCGAGTGTGTGTGTCTGGGTGAAGCAGAGCCGAGTGTGTGTGTCTGGGTGAAGCAGAGCCGAGTGTGTGTCTGGGTGAAGCAGAGCCGAGTGTGTGTCCGGGTGAAGCAGAGCCGAGTGTGTGTCTGCAGCAGAGCTGTGTGTATATATACTCTTTGGGCAGCAGAGTGTGTATTTACTCTGGGCAGCAGAGCTTTATGACTATGTGCTGTTTGGGCAGCGTAGCAGAGATGTGTGCAGCAAAGCTGTGTGTATATATAGTCTTCGGTCAGCAGTGATGTGTATATATGCAGCAGAGCTGTGTGTGTGTTTGTGTCTGTACATATGCAGCAGAGGTGTGCAAAAGTGCTATCAAGGGGTGTGTGTAGCAGAGCTGTGTGAGTGTGTATGTATGGATTAGAGCTGTGCGTGCGCCCCCCCCATAGCCATGTGTGCAGCCCCCCAGAGCCGTATGTGCAACCCACCCCAGTAATGTGTATACCCCCAGAGCTGTTTGCTACTCCAGTAACATCTATGCCCCCCAGTAATGTCTATACCCCCTGCCCCTCCTGTGATGTATATACAGCAGTGTCAGTGTGCTCTGTGCACAGCCATGTCTGTTACGACCATCATGCAGCACAGCCACATGTCTAGGAGGAGCTGGATGGAGACAAGCGGGTATGTGTCTGTATACAATGATGTGTATCTATGTATGTCAGTGTGTATGACTATAGATTTGTCTGTTTATAAGTATTTTTGTGAGTTTGTCTTCAAATATGTATATGTTACGCGTATGTCTGTATGTGTGTGTGCGTGTCTGCGTGTGGATGGGGCCCAGTGAGACTCTTCCGCCCGGGGCCCACAAAAACCTGGAGCCGGCCCTGCAGTCCATGTCCCAGCATGTGCAGCTGTGTGCCGCACACACTGGGACAATGTCAGAACTAGCCCTCACAGTGCCCACCCAGCAGCCATGAATGAAGGCGGAACAGGCCCAAGCATATGGTGCTTAAATAACGTATATAGTGTATTAGGTATATAGTATGTGTGCTTTAATAAGGTTCTGCTTTTAATTTAATTAGTTAGCCATATGGCACATTGAAAATATAAATATAGGTAGAACCCCCCCTATAGAGATTTGCCTTGACGTTGGCAGGGGCGGCTCAAATTATTGATCAATCATTTGCAAAAAATCTCAATTTGCATTATAGTACAGCTGGAATAATTGTGAATTTATACTAAAAAAATATTTTTTTGCATGCCATTCAAAATGCTTTGCTTGGTTACCCGATATTTACCCTGGTTACCAGTGCACACCGCTTAGCAATGGCTCCCTGCATTCGTAGCCAGGGTACACATTGGGTTACTAAGCAAAGCATAGTTAACCGATGTGTACTCTGGCTACGTGTACAGGGAGCCAGCACTTGGAGCCTGAGACCGGCGTATGCTGGTAACCAAGGTAAATATCGGGTAACCAAGCAAAGCACTTCACTCAGTTACCCGATGTGTACCTTGGTTACCAGCATCCGCAGTTTCCAGACGCCGGCTCCCTGCTCCCTGCACATTCAGATCGTTGCTGTTTCGCTGTCAAACACAGTGATGTGTGCTTCACAGCGGGAGAGTAACGAGCAAAAAATGAACCAGCACTTTGTGTAACGATGAGCGATTTCACAGCAGGGGCAAGGTCGCTGCTTAGTGTCACACACAGCGAGATCGCTGATGAGGTCACTAATATGTCACAAAACCTGTGACTCAGCAGCGATCTCGCTAGCGATCTCGCTATGTGAGAAGTACTCCTAAAGGTAAGTTCACACAGTGCGTTTTTCGCGGCGTTTTTGCGCATTTTTCGGGTGCGTTTTTGGTCTCAAAACTGCATGACTTTGCTTCCCCGGCAAAGTCTATGAGTTTTCATTTTTGCTGTCTGCACACAACTTTTTTTTTAAGCTGCATTTTTGAGCTTAAAAAAAAATTGGACATGTCAATTCTTTCCTGCGTTTTTCTGTGTTTTCCCCCTATGCAGTGCATTGGAAAAACGCAGAAAAATGCAGAAATCAAAAATGCAGAAAAACGCAGCCAAAAACCCACCAAATCGCGGTAAAAACGTATGCGTTTTTTGCCGCGTATTTTTGTCGCGGGTGCTTTTTTAGCGGCCAAAAACGCACAAAAACGCAGCGTCAAAAAAACGCAGCATGTGCACATAGCCTAAGCAAACCAGGTGAAACAGGCTAATTAGCAAACAATGCAGGACATATTAGCATGATAAGACACAATGTCAATATGCATATGTTAATTCATTTTTGATGTTCATACCCAAGGGAGTCCATGATTCCATCTGCAGAATCAATTTGTTTTCTCTATGATGTAAAATAGTTTTCAAAACTCCCCCTCTCTTAGGCATGAACACATTCTCCACAGCATTAACCCTTAGGGGTACTTTGCACACTACGACATCGCAAGCCTATTGTAGCGATGCCGAGCGCGATAGTCCCCGCCCCGTCGCAGCTGCGATATCTTGTGATAGCTGCCGTAGCGAAAATTATCGCTACAGCATTTTCACATGCACTTACCTGCCCTGCGACGTCGCTCTGGCCGGTGAACCACCTCCTTCCTAAGGGGGTGGGTCGTGCGGCATTACAGCGACGTCACACGGCAGGCGGCCAATAGAAGCAGGGGGCGGAGATGAGCAGGATGTAAACATCCCGCCCACCTCCTTCCTTCCTCATTGCAGCTAGGACGCAGGTAAGGCGATGTTCCTCACTCCTGCGGCTTCACACACAGCAATGTGTGCTGCCACAGGAACGAGGAACAACATCGTAACATCGGTCCTTCCGAAATTATGGAAATGACCGACGCTACACCGATCATACGATTTCGACACTTTTGCGCTTGTTAATCGTATCAAAAACGATTTACACATTCCAATGTCGACAGCGACGTTGGATGTGCATCACTTTCAATTTGACCCCACCGACATCGCAGCTGTGATGTCGTATTGTGCAAAGTGCACCTTAAACTATCGCAATTACCTTGGTGCTTGTTGAGAAAATGCTGTGAAGCTCCAGAAAGGCTTCTAGTGGTTACAGGCATCATATATGTTCTGAGACCCTCCGTCTTAAGGTCGGTGTGGTACTACCAATATATTGTGTCTGACATATGGTGCATGATATACCAGATTGTCTGTACCGCAATTCATCATGGAGGTGATATTCAACTCTTTACCTGAAACACATGACTTGGTAATTTTTGTGTTATTCATATGTTTACATAATCCGCATGATTTTTTTGCCACATTTATATGACCCTATTGTGGGCAGCCAAGTATTGAGATTTTTATTTTTCCGTTCAGATTGGAAGAAGGTGGAATCTTGGAAATAGACGTCTTTACACATCGACCTACTTAGCCATTCCATTGAAACAACAATCCTACCTGTACCTAGGTGTTCCATCTTTTTTCCTAAATATTGTTTCTTTGCCTCACTGTTAATTATTATCCAATTCCCACTTGGGATAATGTCACTATAGACATGCATGTGTTTGTTACTTAGATATGAATATTGTTTGTCAGCGCAGTATCTGTGGGACCATCTGTGTGGAATTGATTGTTGACCAATATTTCTATACCGAACTGATCTCCCAGGAATTTCTAACATATCAGGATATCCCCTTCCTTTACAATATATGGGGATGTTTTCTTATGTGGAATATACCTTGATCTGTTATCCTGTCATTGGATGATTAATGTGATAATTTTTACATATTTCTATGCATACTATATTAATGCGACATTCTTGTATGCATATTTATTATTCCATTTTTTTACCAATGTGATATATTTTTCTGAATGGCTATTAACATTACCTTTATATAACCTATCTGTTTATGTAAAGTCCGTCACATTTTCCTTCAACTGTTTAACGTAACACACAGTGACTGGTTCTCACACAGTGAGGCAAACAGACATCTGGATCTGCTTCTTTGGTGTGCGCATGCGCCGCAGCGGACACTTCCAAGTCCATACACCCGGTGACCTCTAAGAATGCGACGCGCATGTCCTAATGATGTCATCAGGAGATTTTACCCGGACATGCGTGCGCTGGTCAGAGTGCTGCCAGGTAATGTGCGGCCCCCTCAGGTGTGGTCTGGGACGCGTGCGCCGCGTCTGATAGAGGAGCTTCCCCTGAAGACGTCTTGAACAATTACCAGCACTTACTTTGTTATGGATATAAATGGGCTACAGAGACATGCTATGTATCCATCCCCCCTGCTGAAGAAGCTTACGCGATACGAGCGTTCACAGACGGGTGTGGGGAGTCTCATGTTTCCAAAGTGTCCAGTGGCAGCAAACAAGGCAGTCTATACTTATGGGTAAGCAATATGTATAGGATATATTCCTTATATTTTCTAATCTATATACCTAACGATTTTCTCTGATACACTATGTACCTCCCCCTTCTAGCTTTAATCTGGACATAATCTCATGGGATGATGCACATTATATTATTTAACCACACATAATAGATGCCTTGATCCATTTTGGATATATACCTTTAAATTACCTATTTACATGCTGCCACCAGACACATGGTTACTTTCTCCCTTCCAAGAGTCCCTCATTAATATTCTATTACCATGATGTCATTTGAAGTCCTTTTTGTTTGTGTACTTTTTGTACTTAATAAATGATCTACGTATTTGTGAATATGGTACTCCCTGTGTGTTTTTTACACATATTTAAGTAATTCTATTGAAGTAGTTTATTCTAAATTACCAATCCTTTATATAAAAAGGGAATAACTAATAATTTGAATATTAACATGACCTATGTGTGATGCCCTGGACTAGTCAGGTCATCCCAGGTAGTCCCATTCACACACACGCCCTCCCTGAAAAGGTGACAGCAGCCAAACTTCAAAACCTCGTCACCACCCTCCAGATTTGATGTCCACATCAGGGAGGAGCGGAGCCAGGCGGTAGGCTCCGCCCACCAAGGAGTTCACAGGCCTGGAGGCGGGAAAAAGACACAAGTTCTAGTTCTAGAGCAAAAAGTTGATGAGCCTTGACAGCAAAGCAGTGAGATCGAGTTCAAGGGCAGACCTGTGACCAGGCCTGCCATAGTCTACTCAGGTGTCTGGGTTGGAGCCCAGTCACCTCTGGCAAGGAGGCAGACGGTGGTGGCCTTGAAATTATCGTTAGCGGCGTCCCGCTGAAAAATTGCAGAATCCGCCATCTTGGGCGCAAAAAGTTCCCGCCTGAGCCGTCTTCTCCGAGCAGAAAGGGCGCGAAAAGGGAAGCCCCGTCCCCCGAGAGCAGAGCGGTGCAAAAAGCAAGCAGAGTGCCCGGAAAAGACCAAGGGGGGGGGCGGGTGAAGATCCAGCCTCATGTGACTGAGGAGATAAAGGGCAGGGACTCCAGGACTCTGCCACCCATCTGGTTCCTGGACAAACAAGTTACAAAATGTCCGCCCCCTCTGAGAAGCCCGAATTCCCGGAGCCCGCGCCCGAAACAGCGGCGTGGGTGGAAGCCCGGACAGCCATGATGTGCTGCCGTCTCCAGGTCCAGGTACGCTACCTTATGGAGCAATGGGCGGCCGAAATGGAGGGGATAACCGCCGCTGTGCGGGCATGTGAAGTGGCGGCAGTGTTGGAGGAAAGGGTACGTGACCCACGCCACTAAGTCTGAGAGGGACCGGCCACTGCGGCTGAGGGACCCGGTCTGCTCCTGCCCTCCATACTGCCTCCCCCACTGCCAGTAATGGTCGCCGCTGCCTCTCCGCCCGGATTCCCACCCCCGTAACTGGTGGCGGAGCCCGTCCCAGATGCCCAGGAGGAGCCGCCTGTGGCCGCAGCACGCGGACAGCCACCCGATCAGTCCGCACTACCTCCGCTCCCGTGGAAGGCTAAGTCCAGGAAGGTGCCCATGCCTGATGTGGTCTCGGCCCAGGGAGGAGGAGAGCGCTACCCGGAAGAAAGTCCAGAAGGTGAGGCAGGCCCATTCCAATGTCTCGGGCCTCGGCTGAGGTCCCATGGGGAGGCAGCTGCAAGGCAGCAGAGCCGGCCGCGACATAGCTGGGTTCCTCCCGGAGGGTGACGGTCGTGGCCGCCACCGGGGAACTTCAGCTGGGCCAGACCCCCACCCATAAAGACCCCGGGCACGCAGACGCCCCGTATTGGGAGCGGCGGCCAAACCAGCTGGGCCGGGAGATCAAAGCCTGTGAGAAGAGGAAGGCAGAAATCCTTGCCCGCACAATCCGGGAGAAGGAGAACCTGAGGAGTGCCACTTAACGGGTGCGAAGCCCTACCATCCAAGGCCAAGTCCGCCGGTTTGACCCCTAGCATGGATGGGAGTTCATCTTTGAACCGTGCCTGAAGGCCGAAGTGTTCGTTTCCCGACGGGATGTCAACTCACACCTCCCGTTGGACCATCTGGATCAGGATTTGGTTCCAGGAGATCTCGTGACCTACACCCGGCATTGCGGGGAGAGGGGCTGGTTTGCCCTCGGAGTTAAAAGGAGGGTGTGTCAGGATGTCCTGGAGCGCTCCCAGTCCCCTCCCCCACCGTACAGCCCTGAGGTTGCCGACGAGGAGGAGTATGAGGAAGAGGATCAGGAGTAAAGGCAGCGGATCCCGGCTGCCAAGTTGAACAGTCCCCGTTGGGACCATACTGCCCGTCCTCGTTGGGACTTTTTTTTTGCCACGTTTTCAAAAAGACAAGGCCGAGAACTGGCAGGCCACCCAAAAACTATTGGGCTTGTAAATAACACCCCCCCTTTAACCGACCTTCCGGTTTCACAGTCTCCGGAGAGGCAGACTGGAGGATGGGCCTGCGGGAAATAGATGGCCGAGGCCCGCCACCACTGCAACCGGTGGCCATCCTCCGAGTCAGGGGTCCCCCTGGACGTGGGGCTTCTGAAAAGACAGGTAGATGTGAAACCCTGCACCCGTCCCGTTGGATAACGCCTGGGCCCGTTCCTGGACTGGGGAAAAGAGGTGCTGCCCACTTCTTAGGGGCAGCATCAAGGCTCAGGTTGTTTGGGTGGGTGACTGAAGGACCCGCTCCCGTTTCCCGTTATGAATAAAAGTTTACCGTTTGCAATGCTTAACCCCTTCATGACCATGGACGGATATACAGTTAGGTCCAGAAATATTTGGACAGTGACACAATTTTCGCGAGTTGGGCTCTGCATGCCGCCACATTGGATTTGAAATGAAACCTCTACAACAGAATTCAAGTGCAGATTGTAACGTTTAATTTGAAGGTTTGAACAAAAATATCTGATAGAAATTGTAGGAATTGTACACATTTCTTTACAAACACTCCACATTTTAGGAGGTCAAACGTAATTGGACAAATAAACCAAACCCAAACAAAATATTTTTATTTTCAATATTTTGTTGCAAATCCTTTGGAGGCAATCACTGCCTTAAGTCTGGAACCCATGGACATCACCAAACGCTGGGTTTCCTCCTTCTTAATGCTTTGCGCAGCCTTCAGGTCTTGCTTGTTTGTGGGTCTTTCCATCTTAAGTCTGGATTTGAGCAAGTGAAATGCATGCTCAATTGGGTTAAGATCTGGTGATTGACTTGGCCATTGCAGAATGTTCCACTTTTTTGCACTCATGAACTCCTGGGTAGCTTTGGCTGTATGCTTGGGGTCATTGTCCATCTGTACTATGAAGCGCCGTCCGATCAACTTTGCGGCATTTGGCTGAATCTGGGCTGAAAGTATATCCCGGTACACTTTAGAATTCATCCGGCTACTCTTGTCTGCTGTTATGTCATCAATAAACACAAGTGACCCAGTGCCATTGAAAGCCATGCATGCCCATGCCATCACGTTGCCTCCACCATGTTTTACAGACGATGTGGTGTGCCTTGGATCATGTGCCGTTCCCTTTCTTCTCCAAACTTTTTTCTTCCCATCATTCTGGTACAGGTTGATCTTTGTCTCATCTGTCCATAGAATACTTTTCCAGAACTGAGCTGGCTTCATGAGGTGTTTTTCAGCAAATTTAACTCTGGCCTGTCTATTTTTGGAATTGATGAATGGTTTGCATCTAGATGTGAACCCTTTGTATTTACTTTCATGGAGTCTTCTCTTTACTGTTGACTTAGAGACAGATACACCTACTTCACTGAGAGTGTTCTGGACTTCAGTTGATGTTGTGAACGGGTTCTTCTTCAATAAAGAAAGTATGCGGCGATCATCCACCACTGTTGTCATGCGTGGACGCCCAGGCCTTTTTGAGTTCCCAAGCTCACCAGTCAATTCCTTTTTTCTCAGAATGTACCCGACTGTTGATTTTGCTACTCCAAGCATGTCTGCTATCTCTCTGATGGATGTTTTCTTTTTTTTCAGCTTCAGGATGTTCTGCTTCACCTCAATTGAGAGTTCCTTAGACCGCATATTGTCTGGTCACAGCAACAGCTTCCAAATGCAAAACAACACACCTGTAATCAACCCCAGACCTTTTAACTACTTCATTGATTACAGGTTAACGAGGGAGACGCCTTCAGAGTTAATTGCAGCTTTTAGAGTCCCTTGTCCAATTACTTTTGGTCCCTTGAAAAAGAGGAGGCTATGCATTACAGAGCTATGATTCCTAAACCCTTTCTCCGATTTGGATGTGAAAACTCTCATATTGCAGCTGGGATTGTGCACTTTCAGCCCATATTATATATATAATTGTATTTCTGAACATGTTTTTGTAAACAGCTAAAATAACAAAACTTGTGTCACTGTCCAAATATTTTTGGACCTAACTGTATCCGTCATGGAGCATGTCCCGTTAAGCCCCACCCCCTGCCGCGGGCAGGCGGCGGCGGTCGGCACACATATCAGCTGTTTTCAACAGCTGACATGTGTGCCTGCTAGCCGCGGGTGGAATCGCTTCCACCCGCGGCCATTAACCCCTTAAATCTTGCTGCCAAAGTCTGGCAGCAAGATCTAAATGCGCGCGGCCATGTTTTTTACTTACCGCCGCCCCCATCGGAAGTCACGTGTGTTATCACGTGACTTTCGGTGGTTGCCATCATAGCACAGGGTCATGTGATGACGCCTGCATCTATGAAGTTTCACTTTCGTTTTCCCTCGGCCATGAGCAGAGAGAAACAGAAAGTGACTGAATCTGCTGTTTACAGCTGTATAGCTGTGATCAGCAGACAGATAAGAGCGATCGGATTGCTGATCGCTATAGCCCCCTAGGGGGACTAGTAAAATAAAAAAAAAAGTAAAAAAAAAAGTTTTAAAAAATAAAAAAACAAAAAACCTAAAAGTTCAAATCACCCTCCTTTCCCCCCATTGAAAATTAAAGGGTTAAAAATAAATAAATATACACATATTTGGTATCGCCGCGTTCAGAAATGCCCGATCTATCAAAATATAAAATCAATTAATCTGATTGGTAAACGGCGTAGTGGCAAAAAAATTCCAAATGCCAAAATTACGTTTTTTGGTCGACGCAAGTTTTACGCAAAATGCAATAACATGCGATCAAAACGTAGCATCTGCGCAAAAATGGTACCATTAGAAACGACAGCTCAAGACGCCAAAAATAAGCCATCACTGAGCCATAGATCCCAAAAATGAGACCGTGTTTCGGAAAATGGCGCAAAACGTGCGCCACTTTTATTGGATAATTTGTGAATTTTTTTTAACCCCTTAGATGCAAGTAAACCTATACATGTTTGGTGTCTACAAACTTGCACCGACCTCAGGCATTATACCCACACATCAGTTTTACCATATAGTGAACACCGTGAATAAAACATCCCAAAAACTATTGTGGCATCACACTCTTTTGCGTTTTTTCCACGCTTGGAATTTTTTTGCTGTTTTACAGTACACCATATGGTAAAACTTATGGTTTCATTGAAAAGTACAACTTGTCCCGCAAAAAACAAGCCCTCATGTGGCAAGATTGACAGAAAAGTAAAAAAGTTACAGCTCTCGGAAGAAGGGGAGCAAAAAACAAAAACGCAAAAAACGGAAAGTGCCCCGGGGCTGAAGGGGTTAAGTATGTGCCTCCCGTAAGGGAAGATTTAAAAAGCTAATATTTGAAGTTTATTCAACCATTAGTATACTTGTACTGTGTTCCCGTTTTTTATCTTTCAGAAACAAAATAAACCGGTGATGGACCGTCAGCCTGCGGACGGTCTGCATTAAACCAAGGGGGAATGTGACGCCCTTGACTAGTCAGGTCATCCCAGGTAGTCCCATTCACACACGCCCCCTCCCTGCAAAGGTGACAGCAGTCAAACTTCAAAACCTTGTCACCACACTCCAGGTTTGATGTCCACACCAGGGGGGCGGAGCCAGGCAGTTGGCTCTGCCCACCAAGGAGTTCACAGGCCTGGAGGTGGGAAAAAGACACAAGTTCTAGTTCTAGAGCAAAAAGTTGATGAGCCTTGAAAGAGAAGGAGTGAGGTCGAGTTCAAGGGCAGACCTGTGACCAGGCCTGCCATAGTCTACTCAGGTGTCTGGGTTGGAGCCCAGTCACCTCTGGCAAGGAGGCAGATGGTGGTGGCCGCTTGCAGGGGCTGGGATTACAGCCGGTGGAATCGTAGGGACCGGGGTCGGGCGGTGACCCGCCGGTACCGAATCGGGGAACTGACTGGACACCGGAGCACCAGGAGGGGTACTCAGACCCAGTACAAAGCCCCGAACCATCAGGGCCGAGTCAAATCAACTGAATGAGGACAGTACTTAAGGACCTTTCCCACACAAGACCCGTTAGAGGACAACAGCCCAACCATACAGGGTAAAGCCACCGCCAAGGCATAGAGACCCAAAGGGCCAGCGTCTGTGGGCAAATAGGGCTCTTCTGACACCCAGGAAGCCGGGGAGCAGACTACCGATGCTTAGGCCTCCGACACAGATCCGTTAAAATCACGCACGTGTAATATGGGCCTTTTTTCAGGTCCGTGATCCATTTTTATGTCCGTTTTTATAGTACATGTGGCATCCGTGGGAACAGCGTATGCTAGCCGTGTGTGCGTGTGGAAAGTCCGTGTGTGCGTGAGATACATAACTGACATGTGAGTGAGTTTTGTCCGTGTGAAATTGTATGTGTGTGATGTAAAATGTCGTTGATGCATACCCGCTGACAGCAGTGTCGCACGTAGAGAATGAACTCAGGTGAACTTCACACGACTTCATTGTCATACCACGGCTCTGTCTGGGTGTCGCATATTGATTAGCGGTCACCCGTGAATGAATCACCAGTGACCGCTAATCCCCAGAGTAACTGAAGTGAACAGCGCGATTATCGCTGTTGTCACTCAGGTTTCCCGCGGGCAGCTGCAGTCACCCACACGAGACCGCAACTCACCTGTGACTTCTTCGCTGTCACCCGGGCGACTTGCTGTCAGAGTTGGAGGATCCAGTGGTGGCCGCGAGTTACCTGAGTGACGTCATCGCTGATCGCGATACTTACATCAGTTGCTGCATGGAGCTACCAGGAGCGGCGGTGTTCTTCTGCAGCTTCTGTCACCTTCATGTAGCAGAGCTGGAAGCGACGCGAGACCTCTGTGGATTACGCCAGACATGGATGGGTTTTTGGGGGTTAATAAAGTGGTGAACGAGGGGATTTGTTAGTGTTTATTATTGCAAATAAAGAATTTTTCGCTGTGTGTGTTTATTAACTTTAAATTACAGGTTAATCATTGGAGGAGTCTCATAGATGCCTGCAATGATTAATCTAGGACTTATTGGCAGCTATGGGCTGCTGCCATTAACTCCTTATTACCCCGATTGCCAACGCACCAGGGCAATTTGGGAAGAGCCGGGTACAGTCCCAGAACTGTCGCATCTAATGCATGCGGCAATTCTGGGTGACTGCTGGCTGATATTGTTAGGCTGGGGGCCTCCCCATAATGTTAGGCTCCCCATTCTGAGAATACCAGCCTTCAGCCGTTTGGCTTTACCCTGGCTGGTTTAAAATGTTGGGGGAACCGCACACGTTTTTTTTAAATTATTTATTTATGTATCTGCACAGTCTGGACACGCCCACCAGATGTTGTGTTTCGGTGATGTCATTAAGCCGCGACTCAGCGCGTAGGCGTGCCTCACATGGACCTGTCGTGTGTGCTGGTTGGCTGAGAAAAACAGGGATACAAATATTTTTTATTTAGCAAACACTTTTTTATTTTGGGAACAAAGTTGTGGAATTATCAAAGGCTGTGCAGCGTGGCGTCAGAGCAGAATTAACAGTGAGTACATGATTTGGGAGACTGACTAAACGACTAATAGAGGGCTAAACATGACCAAGACAAACAGACAGACAGAGATGATTCGACCGACAGACTGACGATGAATGTCGGATGTAAACATTATTATGTAATTTTAAACGATGTCATTATTAATTTAGTTAATGTTTCACTTTTGTAATGTGTTAAACAAGGTTTTGAATAAATAAGTTATGTTTAATTATTATATTTGTTCATCAAACAAATGTTATGCGTAAATGATGTTGTAAGCGATCCGGCAAATATGTAAGATCTAGTGAATCACATCGCTAACAACTTTGCTATCGCTGTAATTGCAAGCTCATGGCGGATTACAAGTAAATACAACAGTAGCAATGTCGTTAGCAATGTTTCCTGTCTGGTTGCTTGAAAAATCGTCCGACATAGCACATGTAGCTGTCCCATTGTCTATGAACAAAATTACATACAGGCTAACTTTGGAATATGTTAATTAAATATGTCAGAAATATCACAATTAGAAACTAGTTTTTGATTCCAAAAAAAGTATTTCAAATAAATAATTAAAAAATCCAATAACAAAAAAACAAAAAACAAAAAAAAATGAACACATTTAAGGAACCAAAAATATTTTTATTATAAATCATAAAGATTAACATTTTTTAGCATTTTTTTTTAAACAATAAACCATTCAGCATTTAAATCACAAATAAAACATGCTTGGACATTAATTAACATAAACAATGCATTTTTAAACATCAATTCTAGATAAACCTTTAATTTATTAAGCCCTTTAATTCATAATAACAAAAAAACATCTAACACAGGAAAAAATTATAAAAAAAAATATGTATGTCAATTTTAGTTATAAACAAAAAATAAAAATATGGCCACAATAAGATTTCCTTTATTTAGATAATTTATAAAAAAAAAAAAAAAAAAGTTTAAAGAAAACAACCTACCAAATCGAGCACGTTTGACAGGTGAACAACGTTCCCATCCATTGTTCGGATACAGCTCTTGAGCCACGTCCTCCCATGCCCTCTCCACTGTAAGTCGATCCCTGTAGCCTTCAATCCTTGTGTCCAACAATACGGGATGTCATTCAACAGCAGATATGATTCGCTCTGTATTCACTCTTGGAGCCATATTTTTGATCGTTGATAGTGGTTAAATAAGCCAAGAATAGTGCAGCAACATGTGCCAGAGAAACTGCTCACAGTGTGTTGAGGCAGCAAATTAGCCATCACCCCAGCACGATACTTATACTATACACCTGCTGGACAAATTTACATTCAGGACTGCATATTAAGTTAAACGGACACGCACCATAAGGACACGCATCCGTGTTTAATAACGTGTGTGCACCAAACCATTGACTTTCATGGTGTCAGTGTGTGCGTGTTCCGTGCAGGAAACGGACATGCTGCCGTGAAAAACGGAAACGCATACGGATCACGGAGATGGACACACGGACATGATGAAAAATGGAGGTTTGACCCCAAACATAGATTAACATTGGTGCACGTTTGTCCGTGTCTCCGATATATACGGACAAAACACACACGTTTTTAACAGATGTGTGTCGGAGGCCTTGTAGGAGAAAGGCGGAATCCACCAACCTGTTAAGGGAGAAGCTGCAGCCGGCTGTGGGCCCCGTTCATCATCCCGTTTGGTTTACCAGAGACTCCAGTGTATTGTGTCATAATGAGAACACCAGTGCTTTCAGGCCGCGCACCGCACCAGCATCTCGCACGCACCTGTCCCCACGCCTCAGCACCTCCCTCGGGCCCCCGGGACCATCACTCACCTACCCACGGTGGGGTCAACACCAAGCTGCGCAACACCATCCCCGGGAGGCCTAGTTAACGGCAGCGGTGGTGTCCATCCATTCACCACAACCCGTGAGTGGCATCACGAACTTACATCCCTTACAAACCACCGCGGCCCCGGCTGTGGAACTCCCCACCGAAGTCCATACGTGTAGCGCCAACCCCCTTGCAGAGCGACGTGACCCCCGGGTCCGTGAGAAGCTCGAGCCACCCACCGTACGAGCACGGATCCAAGCGGATCGGCGGCCGCAGCTGAGCCCGCGGGGCGGTACACATCCACGTGTGACGCACTGGACTAGTCAGGTAATCACAGGTAGGCCCTTACACAAACACCTCCTCCCTTAGTAAGGTGACAGCAGCCAAACTACAAAAACCTTGTCACCTCCCTCCGGGTTTGATGTTCACACCAGGGGGGCGGAGCCAGGTGGTTGTCTCCGCCCACCGAGGAGTTCACAGGCCCTGAGGCAGGAGAACGTGAGAGATTAGCTTTGACAGTCTGCTAGAGACTAACACTAGGTGTCTAGGTTGGAGCCCAGTCACCTCTGGCAAGACAGTGATGGCCGCCTGCAGGAGCTGGGATTACAGCCGGTGGAACCGTAAGGACCGGGGACGGGTGGTGGCCCGCCGCTACCGAATCGGGGAACAGATTGGAAACCGGAGCACCAGGAGTAGTACTCAGACCCAGTACAAGGCCCAGAAACAACCAGGCCGAGTCAAATCAACTGATTGAGGACTGGACTTTAGGCCCTTTCTGACCTAAGACCCGACTGAAGACAACAGCCCAACCATAGGGGTAGAAAGCCACTGCCCAGGCATTGAAACCCAACGGGCTAGCATCTGCAGGCAAAAGGGCTCTACCGGCACACACCAGGCTGGGGAGCAGACTACCGTTGCTAAGGCCTAGGAGTCATCATTTATGCAAAAGTGAGGTGCAGGAGAAAGACGGAAACCACCAACCTACAAAAGGGTAAAAGCGCATCCGGCTGCAGGCACCATCCACCATCTTGTTTGGTTTACCGGAGACTCCAACGTGTTTGTAATAGTGAGTACAACAGTGCCTTCGGGCCGTGCACAGCGCCGCACCGACACGCCAGCACGTATCCAATCCCCCGCCTCAGCATCTCCCTCGGGCCCCCGGGACCATCATCCCCCAACCAACGGAGGGGTCAACAACAAGCTGCGCAACACCGTCCCTGGGAGCCTAGTCAACGGTGTGAAGATGTAATTTACCCTCTCACTGTATATGCTGTGATACTATGTCATGATATGTATATTTCCCTGGTTGTATTAGTTGTAATTCATGTATTTCCTTGGGGGAGCTACTGGTCTCAATGTGTCTCTCTCATACAATTGTAGTCTTGGCATCTAATGTGATTATGTAAATAGCCTGTCCTCTTCTTTCCAGAGTTGTGTATCTAATCTGTAATTGCATTGGCCAGTGAAGGAATAGTCATTGTTCTTTACAGCAGGGGATCCCTTCATCTACTGTGGCTGGCAGACATATTGGAGCCCTGTGATGGACCAAACCATTGATGATAGGATGTGTGACCCCTACCCCCTGAACAAACATGGTGGGCTGGTCAAGCAGCCCAGACAATGCATTTCCCTTTTTGTAACTTCAGAGTGAGCTGAAACTTGAAGAGAGCAGGAGCCCCAGCCTGGGTGGCTGTGGACACGGACGGAGCTAGGCCTGTGTGGCGGCCCGTGGGATTGTGTGGAACTCTTTGGACTACTGTAAGGACGATTGCTTTGATATCCGGTCCGAGGATTGTCGGGAAGGGCCCCCGAATCTGTTTTACGTGGACTTATCGTGTGCTGTTCCAGTGTTCTTGTGAATAAACCTGTTGGATCGTCCCTCGGCCTCGTCCATCCTTTGCTCTGATGTACACCCCGTCACAAACTGGTTGGCAGCGCTGGGATCAGAGCAGAAGGAATGGAGGACAATGGCTCAACATCAGGAACCAGCACTGCAGAGTACAAGACCTGGACTTTGGGGAGCCTGCAATCAAAGGCCCGTGAAGTAGGAGTTCGTTTCAAAGGACTCTCCAAGGAGCAGCTGATTGAGGCGCTAGAAGGAGTCTGTTCGCAAAATGACGTGGAGGAAGGATCCTCACAGCAAACGGAAGAAAGACGGCAGCCGGAGGTGAATACCTAAAAAAGTCAATGGGTTGTGTGGTACAAGGAGGAGATGGCACTGCTTGGAGATGAGGCCACCATAGAAGATAAGAGGGAGGCCATGCGTGGAGCTAAAGAGAAGGAGCGCAGGATGGAGGAGATGGCACTGCTGGATAAGGAGCTCGCTGTGGAAGCCGCGAGAGGTTCCAGACAGACTGTAACCCCAGCACCCATCATGAGGGAACTTCCCAGGGTGTCCCGCAAAGACTTTAAGCCGTTTAATGAGGCTGCAGGCGACATTGAGGGCTTCTTCCAGGACTTTGAGCATCAGTGTCGATTAATGGAAGTCCCGGACAGGGAGCGTGTCCGGCATCTGGTTGGGCTCCTAGAGGGGGGAGCTGCTGAAGCCTATAGAGCTATGGACCCTCGGTGGAACTGTGAGTATGCGGATATTAAACAGACTATTCTAGAACATTATGCTGTGACCCCAGACACTTACAGGACTCAGTTCCGTGCTTTAGCCTGTGATGGGGAAGTGTCTTTTAAGATGTATGCTCATAGACTCAAACAAATATGTAATCGCTGGCTGGAGGCAGAGGAGGCCTTATCTTGGGAGACCTTCCTGCAGGTCATCCTAAAAGAACAATTCTTTGCCCAGTGCCCCGCTGAGATCCGGGAATGGGTGCGTGAGAGAAAACCAGCGACAGTGGAGGAAGCTGCTGCTCTCGCTGATGAGGCTCTCACCATCAAGCCTCAGTAAAGGGTTCTGTTGGAGGATGGAGAGACGCCTAACAGCTCCACAACACCGGATGCCCCCAGTTATTCTGTCCCCATTGTTCCCCGTTCCTCTAAGCCACCACATGTTGATACCCGTGTTAATGTGCCTCCAGTTGCTTCTACTGCACTTTCTGGAATACGCCGGGGAGAGGAAGTAACAGAGCGCAGGTGTTATGTTTGTAGGCATCCCGGGCATTTGCAGGCCTCATGCCCAGCCAGGCCATGGAGGAATCATCCTCAAACCCCTACAGCACCTTCAGGTGGGAGCCGGCCTCCAAGTTCCCCTACCCCTTACCCAAGAGGACGCCTTGGATGGAGGGAGACCCAGCTCAGATGCTATCAATGTGGACAGCCAGGGCATCGGCAAGTCTCCTGCCCAGCTGTTCAAATGAGGACTGATCCTGCACCCAATCGGATTGTTAATTATTTACAGCCCAGTGCCATGGAGGAAGATGTGGCACCGTTATGTGAGGACTGGCCTAGTGACTCAGCCCCCCATGTTGCACCACCAGGAGTTTACGGGGTGCGACCCGCAGTTATGACGACTTCTGCTCATCGAGGTAAGCACTTGCAGGAGGTTGTGCTGGATGGACAGAGACTTGTTGGATTTTGTGACTCGGGTGCTTTCCTCACACTGGCTGATCCCCGAGTGGTTCGGCCTGAGGCAATCCATAGAGGACCTGGGATTGTTATTGAACTGGCTGGTGGACAATGGAGGACTATTCCCACAGCCACTCTGGATCTGAACTTTGGTTTTGGGGTCAGGCGATGTGTGGTTGGGGTGATGGGTGGTCTGCCTGCAGCTGTTCTCCTGGGCAATGATGTGGGAGAGCTACGATGCCAATTCGTGGCTGCATGAAGCCACATGTAAGTAACGCTCTGCCTGTGTGTACTTAACCAGTGACCTGTAGAGGTCCCTAGTACGTACACAAGTTGGGAGGGGGAGGGATTGTGAAGATGTAATTTACCCTCTCACTGTATATGCTGTGATACTATGTCATGATATGTATATTTCCCTGGTTGTATTAGTTGTAATTCATGTATTTCCTTGGGGGAGCTACTGGTCTCAATGTGTCTCTCTCATACAATTGTAGTCTTGGCATCTAATGTGATTATGTAAATAGCCTGTCCTCTTCTTTCCAGAGTTGTGTATCTAATCTGTAATTGCATTGGCCAGTGAAGGAATAGTCATTGTTCTTTACAGCAGGGGATCCCTTCATCTACTGTGGCTGGCAGACATATTGGAGCCCTGTGATGGACCAAACCATTGATGATAGGATGTGTGACCCCTACCCCCTGAACAAACATGGTGGGCTGGTCAAGCAGCCCAGACAATGCATTTCCCTTTTTGTAACTTCAGAGTGAGCTGAAACTTGAAGAGAGCAGGAGCCCCAGCCTGGGTGGCTGTGGACACGGACGGAGCTAGGCCTGTGTGGCGGCCCGTGGGATTGTGTGGAACTCTTTGGACTACTGTAAGGACGATTGCTTTGTTATCCGGTCCGAGGATTGTCGGGAAGGGCCCCCGAATCTGTTTTACGTGGACTTATCGTGTGCTGTTCCAGTGTTCTTGTGAATAAACCTGTTGGATCGTCCCTCGGCCTCGTCCATCCTTTGCTCTGATGTACACCCCGTCACAAACGGTAGCGGTGGTGTCCATCCATTCACCACGATCCGTGGGTGGCGTCACAAACTCAAATCCCCTACAAACAACCGCGGGTCCGGCCGTGGACCTCCCCACCGAAGTCCCTACGTGTAGCGCCAACCCCCTTTCAGAGCGACGTGACCCCCGGGTCTGTGAGGAGCTCAAGCCACCCACCGACAAGCACGGATTCGAGCGGCTCGGCATCCGGCCGAGCCCCGAGGCGGTACACACGTATTTTCCCTTTTTTAAAATTTGTGGTTTTTTTGCATACTGTCTGTGTATACTGTCTGTGTATATTGTCTGTCTGTGTATACTGTATGTCTGCGTATACTGTCTGGCTGTCACTACTGTCTGGCTATACTATCTGTCTATACTATCTGTCTTTCTGTTTGTGTATTCTGTCTGTCTCTGTACACAGTCTTTCTATACTATCTGTGTATACTATCTGTCTATACTATCTGTCTGTGTATACTGTCTGTCTATACTATTTGTCTATACTATGTCTGTGTATACTATTTGTCTATCTGTCTGTGTATACTGTCTGTCTGTGTATACTATCTGTCTGTTTCTGTGTATACTGTCTGTCTGTCTATACCAGGGGTCTTAAACTCAGTTGAAGAAATGGGCCGCACATAGAAGAAAAAAAAAATGAAGGGGGCGCATTTCTTGCAGAACAGTGACATTTTTGTAATGATTACATGGGTTTTTTTTCTACACATCTTAGGATCACTATTTTGAACATTTTTTTGCTTGGTAAAACAAATTTGCACATTTTTGTTTATTTATATATATATATATAAATAAACAAAAATGTGTCTGTCTCCCCTCTATATATATATCTCTCTGTCGCTCTCTCTATCTCTTTGTCTGACTCTTTCTCCGTCTGTCTCAATCTCTTTCCCTGTCTGTCTATCTATCTCTGTCACTTTCCCTGTCTGTCTCTTTCCCTGTCTGTCTCTTTCCCTCTCTTTCCCTGCCTGTCTTTTTCCCTCTTTCCCTCTGTCTCTTTCCCTGTGTCTGTCTCTTTGTCTGTCTTTTTACCTGTCTTTGTCTGTCTCTTACCCTGTCTGTCTCTTTCCCTTTCTTTCCCTGTCTGTCTGTTACCCTGTGTCTGTCTCTGTCTCTTTGTCTGTGTATGTCTCTTTCCCTGTCAGTCTTTCTCTTTGTCTGTCTCTTTGTGTCTGTCTCTTACCCTGTCTATGTCTGTTTCTTACCCTGTCTGTGTCTGCCTCTTTCCCTGTCTGTGTCTGTCTCTTTCCCTGGCTGCATTGTGACATGCCAACATTCCATATAAGGGCGTGGCTGCACATTCTTCTGAAGTTCTGACTGCACTGTGGCTCCCAGCTCCATTCGCTTTAATGGAGGCAGGTTTTTTGGTGAATAACTGTAAAGCACGGGGTTAAAAATTTCCCTCAAAACATAGCCTATGACGCTCTCGGGATCCAGATGTGTGAGTGTGCAAAATTTTGTGGCTGTAGCTGCGACGGTGCAGATGCCAATCCCGGACATACACACACACACACATTCAGCTTTATATATTAGACTAGCTGTACTACCCGGCTTCGCCCGGGTTAATAACTCCTGTTATAGAATGTATTAACATTCCCGGGATAGAATGTATAAATAGAATGTATTAACGCCCGGGATAGTAACTGTCTCTCTGTTTCTCTCCCATTCTCTGTCTGTCTCCCCCTCTGTATATATCTCTCTGTCTCTTTCCCTATCTGTCTATCTATCTCTTTCCCTGTCTGTCTATCTCTTTCCCTATCTCTTTCCCTGTCTATCTCTTTCCCTGTCTGTTTATCTCTTTCTCTGTCTATCTCTTTCCCTGTCTGTCTATGTCTGTCTCTTTCCCTGTCTGTCTCTTTCCCTGTCTGTTTCTTTAGCTGTCTGTCTTTTTCCCTGTCTCTTTCCCTGTCTGTCTCTTTCCCTGTCTCTTTCCCTGTCTGTCTCTTTCCCTCTCTTTCCCTGTCTGTCTCTTTCCCTGTCTGTCTCCTTCCCTCTCTTTCCCTGTCAGTCTCTTTCCCTCTCTCTCCCTGTCTGTCTCTTTGTCTGTCTCTTTACCTGTCTGTTTCCCTGTGTCTGTCTCTTTGTCTGTGTCTGTCTCTTAACCTGTCTCTCTCTTTCCCTGTCTGTTGCTTTCCCTGTCAGTCTGTCTCTTTGTCTGTTAATTAAGAAATAACGCCTGGAACACCAATTCTAAGTCTGAACTGGGTGCAAAAACCTAAAAAAGTCTACACTATATGGAGAGAAGGTATGCACTCCAGTGACTATGTAAGGGGAATATATAAAAAGCAGAAGCTGCTGTGTGAATACTGACATGAAAAATCCAGCAGCTATATGTAAGAATGAAAATGTGAAAATGGAATCTGCATTACTGCCATGAACATATGAATAAAGAGAGATTTTTCATGTCAGTATTCACACAGCAGTTTCTACTATTCATATATTCCCCTTACATAGTCACTGGAGTGCATACCTTCTCTCCATATAGTGTCCCTTTGTCTGTATCTGTCTCTTTGTGTTTGTCTCTTACCCTGTCTATGTCTGTTTCTTACCCTGTCTGTGTCTGTCTCTTTCCCTGGCTGCATTGTGACACGCCAACATTCCATTTAAGGGAGTGGCTGCGCATTCTTCTGAAGTTCTGGCTGCACTGTGGCTCCCAGCTCCATTTGCTTTAATGGAGGCAGGTTTTTTGGTGAATAACTGTAAAGCGAAGGGTTAAAATTTCCCCTCAAAACATAGCCTATGACGCTCTCGGGGTCCAGAAGTGTGAGTGTGCAAATTTTTGTGGCTTTAGCTATGACGGTGCAGATGCCAATCCCGGACATACACACACACACACACACACACATATACATACATACACATACACACATTCAGCCCTGTCTGTCTCTTTCCCTGTCAGTATGTCTCTGTCTGTCTCTTTGTGTCTGTCTCTTACCCTGTCTATGTCTGCCTCTTTCCCTGTCTGTGTCTGCCTCTTTCCCTGTCTGTGTCTGCCTCTTTCCCTGGCTGCATTGTGACACGCCAACATTCCATATAAGGGCGTTACTGCGCATTCTTCTGAAGTTCTGGCTGCACTGTGGCTCCCAGCTCCATTCGCTTTAATGGAGGCAGGTTTTTTGGTCAATAACTGTAAAGAGCGGGGTTAAAATTTCCCCTCAAAACATAGCCTATGACGCTCTCGGGGTCCAGAAATGTGAGTATGCAAAATTTTTTGGCTGTAGCTGTGACGGTGCGGATGCCAATCCCGGACATACACACACACACACACACACACACACACACACACACACACATACACACATACATACACACACATTCAGCTTTATATATTAGAATATATATATATATATATATATATAATCTATAAATCATTTTTAATGGCAAAAAAAGTCATGCTTTATTTTGAATATCTTTTTACATTTTATCCCCTTCGTCTAATATTGTTTTACAAATAGCAGCATCATATTTTCATCTTAGCCAACATCTTGTAGTAATGTTCCCCATCCTGTAGTACTGTCCCTCTTGTGTCTGTATAATATGCACATCCTTGTGTGCTGTAGTTATGTCCCCCATACTGTAGCAATGTCCCCATCCTTGTGCCCTATAGTAATGTGCCCCTTCCTTGTACCCTGAGTAATGTGCCCATTTTTGTAGCCTGAAGTAATGTGCCCATTCTTGTACCCTGTAGTATTGTGCCCATTCTTGTATTATTGTCCATCCTTGTGCCCTATAGTATTCTGCCCATCCTTGTGGTATTGTGCACATCCTTGTAGCATTGTCTATCCTTGTTCCTTGTAGTACTATGCCCATCCTTGTAGTATTGTGTCCATCCTTGTATCTTTGTAGTATTGTGTCCATCCTTGTAGTATTGTGCCCAGTAGTATTGTGCCCATCCTTGTAGGATTTTGCCCATCCTTCTAGTATTCTGCTCATCCTTGTAGTATTCCGCACATCCTTGTAGTATTTTGCCCATCCTTGTAGTATTCTGCCCATCATTGTAGTATTCTGCCCATCCTTGTAGTATTCTGCCCATTCTTGTAGTATTCTGCCCAGTAGTATTGTGCCCATCCTTGTAGTATTCTGCCCATCCTTGTAGTATTCTGCCCATCCTTGTAGTATTCTGCCCATGCGTCTAGTATTCTGCTCATTCTTGTAGTATTCTGCCCAGTAGTATTGTGCCCATCCTTGTAGTATTGTGCCCATCCTTGTAGTATTCTGCCCATCCTTGTAGTATTCTGCCGATCTTTGTAGTATTCTGCCCATTCTTGTAGTATTCTGCCCAGTAGTATTGTGCCCATCCTTGTAGTACTGTGCCCATCCTTGTAGTATTCTGCCCATGCTTGTAGTATTCTGCCCATCCTTGTAGTATTCTGCCCATGCTTGTAGTATTCTGCCCATGCTTGTAGTATTCTGCCCATCCTTGTAGTATTCTGTCCATGCTTATAGTATTCTGCCCATCCTTGTAGTATTGTGCCCATCCTTGTAGTACTGTGCCCATCCTTGGGCCCTCATACTCGTCCCCTATTATGAGGCTCTCTCAGATGCCAAAAAAAATCTCTTCACCTTTCCTCCCGTTCCCTCAGGGCTGTGTGCTGATCAGTGTTTGCAGCATTTTGGAGGCAGCAAGTTTCAGCTGCGTCCAGAGCACTGGGTTCTACAGTACATGCAGAGTCGATGGGATTTCTAGAAATCTCATCCACTGTGCGTGTGCAGCCGCAGCAAACAATGACCTGCGGTGCGGCTTTCAGGGTCGCAAGTGTCCTTCGTACTGAGAATACAGCGAGGAGACTGCAACAGCCCGAACCCTGATAGTGGCTATGAGCAGCTACGGTCTCCTGTGTTCTCCTGCGGAGGAGACTCGCAGCCCCGGAGTCAGGACCCGCTGCGTCCAGGACACAGCAGGTCCTGATTGTGGGCACATACATACCTGCTGTTTGCGGCCTGCAGACCCTGTGACGATCACAGTTGTATGCCGGGACCCGGCGCCGGCAGATACAGTTGAATTATTTGCGGTGCCTCGCAGAGGAGCTCTGAGCACTATACCAATGGCCAATCAGATGCAAGGAGGTGACATCGTACAACGACATCACCTCCTTGCATCTGATTGGCCGCGTCATCCATTGGTGTAGTGCAGACAGCTGCTCTGCGCGGCACCGCAAATGATTCAACTGTACTGTGCCTGTCGGCGCTGGCTCCCGGCATAGAGCTGTGATCATCACGGGGTCTGCAGGCCGCAAACAGCAGCCTCAGGGGCCGCATGTGGCCCGCGGGCCGTGTGTTTGAGACCTCTGGTTTATACTGTCTGTCTGTGTATATGGTCTGTCTGTCTGTGCATACTATCGGTCTGTCTGACTATCTGTGCATACTGTCGGTCTGTGTAAACTGTCTGTCTGTACATCTTATCTATCCATCAATCCTTTCTGTCTGTACATCTATCTATACATCCATCCTATCTATCTATACAAAATTCCATATCCCTCATTATGAAAGTGAACACATAGTATAATCGTTTTGTTTTGTTTTTTTTACTGTATGCGGTGCGGTGGGGGGCTATATACTAGGATGAGTGGGCTATATAGAATGATGGGGCTATATACCAAGATGAGGGGCTATATACTAGGATAGGTGGCTATATACCAGGATGAGGGCTATATACCACAATGGAGGGCTATACACCAGGATGGAGGCTATATACCAGGATAAGGGGCTATATACCAGGATGGACTGCTATATACCAGGATGGGCAGGCTATATACCAGGATGGGGCCATGATGGGGCCATATATACCAAGATGGGCCATGATAGGGCCATATATACCAGAATGGGCAATGATGGGGACATATATATCGGGGTGGAGCCATATATACCAGGCTATATCCATGATCAGGGTCATACACCAGGATAGGGCCATGATGGGGACATATACAAGGTTTGGGCCATATATACCAGGCTATATCCATGATTGGAGTCATACACCAGGATGGGGACATATACCAGGATGGGACCATATATACCAGGATATAGGCATAATGGGGTCATACATCAGGATGGTTCATGATGGGGAGATATACCATGGTGGGGATTTATATACCAGGATGGGGTCATGATTGTGAACATATCTACCAGGATATAGCCATGATGGTTTCATACACCAGGATGGGGCCATGATGTAGACATATTTACTAGGATGGGAGACATATTTACCAGGAAGTGGGAGGCTCAGGCTCAAACTCTGCATCAGGGCCCATCAGACTGTAGTTACGCCACTGACTGCAACTCTGACTGCAAGTATACAATCTGGACCAGGAACCCCTGGGTAACATTTAGCTTACCCAACTGCTTCAGCAGCTTCTGACCCTCATGATTCAACCGGGCCCAATCTATCAGCCATTTTTGTTCAAACCCAGTCTTTCACTCTCCGTAGGACCGGGCAACTGTCCTGAACTTTTTTCCCAATCAGTCAATTTCTTCCACAACACCATCAGTATCTCGGAAACCACCCCACTTGAATGTGCCAAGTTATGGAATGTGGGTAATCAGTTAGAATTGGGTTTCAGCGTGCTCTAGCTCCTCATCAACATTCTGGGTTGGTAATCCGACAGGTACTCAGTCAGGAGTGTGCGTAAGCGTTGCTGTTTTCGCTTCTCAACCGGAATTGGATGTGATACTGATACTTGGAGAGATGAGCCAACCACATCTGCTCCAGAGCTCCTAATTTGGCGTTCTCCAGGTGTGCTAACGAATTACTATCCGTTATTTCAGTCAGTTCTCCACCCGTTAGGTACTGTGCAAATTTCTCGGTCATGACCCATACCAATGGCAAAAGTTCCAACTTAAAAGAGGTACTGTATCGTTGTTGGGATTGCGCTGCAACTCCCTCAGAGATTAGTTGCCATAAAAAGTTACTCTCTCACATCCACCTTGAACTTGAGCTACAGTAGTTCATCCCCAAAGCCTTCTGTCTCCCTATATTTGTAAACAAGAATGGGCATCAAATCATGCATATGCCAGGACTGGAGCACTGAGCAGGGCTTCCTTCAATGCATCAAACGCTTTTTGTTGTCATGGTGCAAACTTGATAGGTCGAGTCTTGGACCCCCTAGTTGTGCCCCTTAGTAACTAATTTATCAGGCTGGCAAAATGAGCAAACTTGAATATAAACCTCTGATAGTATCCAGCCAGACCTATGAAAGCCTGCACCACCCAAAGGGTATTTGGTCGGGTGTTACGAGGGGGACCCGGGGAAGCGTGCCAAGATGGGAAATGGACTGCTTCCGCCGGTCAAGGTCCACTGTGCGGTGTAAGGGACCGCCGCTATGGTGGGTGAAGAGTGAGCGGGTTGCTGCTAGCAATCGTCTGGAATGTCACAGACGATCTATGTACACCGATCTGCCCTAACCCGTGAGGGTTGTATGGCACAGATCTCACGGCTCGGTGTACCTGTTGCACGGGGAAGCACAGAGGTGCCCACGCACGTGTGCCAGTGGAAGTCACGAGAATATGGCACGAGGGTAGCACAGAGGTGCCCACGCACGTGTGCTTTCAATAACCAGGTGAGTCCAATGGAGACTTGAGGAGCTCACCTGGGACAGGAACATGGCCTGTTGACGGGGGTACTGCCGGAGCAGCAAGGCAGGAACACGGCCTGCAAACGAGGTACTGCCGGAGCAGCAAGGGCCAAGCCCACAAGAGACAGTAATGCCTGAGCAGTGGCGTGGCAGCATGCTGCCAGACATCCAAACATAGAAGGACGGTCGCACGCCGCCATGATGGCAGGGGGAGCTTTTAAGGAGGTGCAGCTCCACCCGAGGGCGGGCGCGAGGCGGAGATGACGGACTTGACCCAATCAGGGTCCACGACGTCCCAGCCTGGCCAGTCAGGATTCACCACGTCACCAGCCTTGTCATCAAGCCGTGTGACGTCAGTGAGCGAATCAGGACCCACCACGCATTGCACATGCTCACCCTCCTGCCTCTGGGAAATAGAGGCGGGATCCTCGGTCTCACAATGTGGAGAGATAACGGGAATCTCACTGCTTCCCTGAGCAGTAAACCTCTGCACATTGCGCAGCCTCGCAGACCTTCCGGGCCGCTGAGCAGGAGAGTCTGCGGCAGGCCAGGAATGGGAGACCGCTTCACTCCTTGTAACAGGAGAACCACTAGGTGTCACCCTTCTGCTGCCTCTCTGAGACGGTATCTCCTGCACACTGCGCAGTCTGGCAGACCTTCGGCGCTGCTGAGCAGGAGTGCTCGTGGCAGGCAAGGAATGGGAGACTGCCTCAGTCCTTGCCTCAGGAGAGCCACGAGATGTAACAGTCGGGGCCACTTCTAGATGGCCTCCACCTTGCTGACAGCTGGCTGTTCCCCCTCCTTTGTGATTACATGTCAAAAGTACTCTATCTGGTGTTGAAACAACTAGTATTCTTGGAATTCATCTTGAGGCAGTGGTCTCGCAACTACCCTAGGACCTGCCACAGCTTCAGTAGATGATCCTTGAAGAAAGTCCCAAATACCATGACTTCGTCCAAGTATATCTATACTGACTCAAAGTTTAGATCACCCAGACTGTGCTCTATCAACCGATAGAACATTCCCAAGGCATTGAACAGCCCAAACGGCATTCGGTTAAACTCATAGAGTCCCATGGATAGGATGAAGGCTGTCTTGTGTTGTCCTTCTCGATCACCAGTACTTGCCAGTAACCACTGGCAAGATCAAGAGTTGAAAAGAATTTTGCATAACTCAGAGCGGACAACAACTACTCAATCCATGGAAGGGGATAGACATCTCAGGAGATCTGAGCGGTCAGTGTCCGGTAGTCCACCCAGAACCAGAGGGATCCATCTTTCTTCTGCAAAAAGCAACTGGAGCAGCCCAAGGACTTTGACTCTCTTGGATCACCTGATTCTCCAATATGCTTGCCACCATGTCTTTTATCCCCGGGGATATCTTGGGCTGGATCTGCTGATAACATGCTCAGATTTGCGCTGCATTGCTGGTACGGATTTTGTGCTCAATAACAAAAGCACAACTAAAGTACTTGTCTTGTCTCAAGAACACCTCCTGGAATTCCCAAAAGGTAACTTTCATTTCCGGAATCTTTTCTTTCCCTGGAGTCAGAGTCAAATGGTCCACCCTGATCAAGGCCATGATCACTTAGTCATTCCTCTTTGCTGTTGGGATCTCTCTTTGTTGGACATCTACAGCACAGCATAGGTCCAGGCCATCCTCCTATCTGGTTGTAGCGTGAAGCCTCTCCATCGAAGGACTTCTCCATAGGGCACATAAACTTTGGCTAGCAAGGTATCTCCAGGGATGATTAATTTGCTGTCTAGGACATTAATGCATCACACTCATTCTTTACTGTAATGAGAGCTCGAGCTATCAATGGTTGCATTGATGTTTCCTCTTGGGTAGTAGGCTCGATCAAAGCTCCAGTCCACTTATTCATCACCCAGGACCCTCCAGCAGCAATCAAAATTTGTTCCTGTCATAGTGGGATCTTCATCCGACTCTTCACCGGCACCCTGACTCATCTTGTTGGGGTGATCGCACCTAAGGCTCTTTTGCAAACTACAGCTCCTCATCATTTGCTGCAGGAACTTTTGGGTTGGCCTCCCTGAGGAGGAGCATTTTGCCTCATCACTCCCTTCTGTATAGCAATGGGTTCAGTGTAATTTGTAGCTGATGGGAGACAGACACAAATGTATGGCTGACAAAAAACACTTGCCAAGTCGAGTCCTAAGTGTAAATGATTATGTGTGGTTGTCTAACAGAAATTTTAAGTTGAAGATTCCTTTCTGGAAGTGGAGACCTAGGTTTATTGGTCCCTATAAAGTAACTTCAGTCTCATTAACCCAGTAGCATTTCATCTTAAGTTACCCCAGGCTCTTAGGATCCATGAGATGTTCCACAGGTCACTGATCAAAAAGTAAGTAGTTCCATTGGAGCAGCCCCACCTGCCACTGGCCCCAATCATAGTTGATGGTAATTTAGATTTTCAAATAGCTAAGATTGGGGATTCTCATTTTCTACGTTGTTCCCTTCAATACTTGGTGCACAAAACCTAAGGGGTCAAAAAAAAGCCCCTATGAGCTGGCCCTACCTTGCTGCAGAAGTCAGTACCCTAAAAAAGTGCAAATGGCACCCCTCTTACTGTTGACTCACCCTAAAGGGATTTTGTATAGATTTTATATATCTTATATCTCTACCATTTCACCTACTCCCCATATTAACTGTTTCTTGTCTGGTTACATTTTATGGAGTATTTTTCACTAAATACACTCATTCATTGTGTTTTTAATGTATTACAATTTGTATGCTTTAGGAATTTTTTGTTTGTTAACCAACTCTTTGGATTCCTCCTATATTGTCAATTGTTAGCTAATTCTGTGTTCCAGCTAAAAATTGTTATTTCCTCGTCTAAATAGCGGCTATTCTGTGGTTGAGCTAAAAATTGCTATTTCCTCGTCTAAATAGCGGCTATTCTGTGGTTGAGCTAAAAATTGCTATTTCCTCATCTACATACTGCATAATCTGTGCTCTTGCTTAAAATTGTTATTTAGTCACCTAAATAGTGATTGTTAATTTAATGACGTGTGGGACTAGGGTTGTGAAACAGCTGGCTAAAAGAGGGAAAGGTTACAACTACTGTATGAGCGGGAAATCCCAAGGTCGTGGTGAGAAATGAGTGAACTGATTGGCAAAGATTGGAAATGTTAAAATCGTACGATCTTTGGCCAGATTGGATCGGGATCGGACATCCGAACATTAACCACAAAAATCAGCGATCTTGCTAAGGATTGGTAAATGTTTGCATGGCAAAAAACATCCTCTCCCTGCCCATCACAGCCATGTCAAGTGTTGTCATGGCTGTGATTGGCCACTGTAAAAAAAAAGAAGCAAAAGAGTCTCCCTACGGCTGCAGCGCTACTTCTGGGGCCGATAATAATCTCTAATGCATATTCACTGCTTTCTTTGGCCACCAGCGTCTTTTTGCGGGTCTTGCTTGTGCTATAAAATAAATAAATTGACATAGGGTCCCCCATCTATTGATACCAGCACAGATAAAGCCCATGGCTACAGGCTGCAGCCCCCAGCCGTGAGCTTATCTTGGCTGTGTATCAAAATAGGAGAAACCTCATGATGATTTAAAAAAAACTAAAAATTTAATTTTAAAAAACTTTGGTCCCCCCAATTTTGATACCCCGACAAGATAAAGCTCGACAGCTGAGGCTGGTATTCTCAGGCTGAGGAGAACCATGCTTATTGAGCCCCCTCAGCCTAAAAATAGCAGCCTGCAGCTGCCCAGGATTGTGGCATTCATTAGATAGGACAATCCCGTCACTTTACCTGGCTCTTCCCGATTAACCTGGTACGGTGGCAAACAGCATAATAAGGGGTTAATCACAGCTTACAGCTGCCATTAAGTCCTAGATTAGTAATGGGAGGCGTCTATGAGACCCCCCATTATTATCTGTAAGTGAAAAGAAATAAACACAAACACCAAAAAAATCCTTTATTTGAAATAAAATACAAGAAACCCCTCTTTCACCAATTTCTTAAGACCTAGATCTGATGTAATCAACATGAGGTTCCATGATGATTCCAGCTCTGCTACATCTAAACTAACAACGCACAGCAATAAAACATGTCCGAACGCTGTAACTTCAGGCAGAGACTGAGGCACAGCGATCAGTGGTGACATCACTCAGGTTATTTGCGGTTCCCACGGCCCTCCACCTCTGACCGCAGGTAACCTGTAGAGATGAGTGAACCTGTTCGAGAAAGGCTTGCCAAATTCAAATTCGGTATGAGTCTTAGCCTTTTCTGTTAGGGCTCGGTAACCCAAGCACTTGTCCAAAAAGTCGACAATGTTCGGTTTTGTTCGATCACTGATCGCATTTTAAAAAAATGCTTTAATAATTACATGCTATGCTTTTGAATAAGTTTGTGGTGCTCTATGATGAATGGGGGGATGTGTTTAATGAGTGGAGGGGGTTGTGACATGGGAGAAGACAGACGCGCGCTGAGTCATTTTTTTTTCCTTAACTTTATTTGTGGATGTTCTTGCAGCCAATTATGGTACAACAAAAATCCACAAGCTTCATACACAAGGGCTTGTGTCATTAGTTGCGTCAGTCACATCTTATTGGTCATTGGTTGCCTAAGTCCATCTGCATATAAAATGCAAATATTAGGCATTGGCAACCATTTTGTGCATGTGCAACGTTAGGGAAGGTGCTGCAGCTGGGGCTGCTAGGCAGTTAGCTTAGCTACGGGTTTAATGATAGGTAATTGAGATAGATTGGAGAGTGATAGTGTAGAATAGGGATGTGCAGTGTAGGGAAAACTGTGTACCACAAATCGGCATTTAATGATAGAAATAGGGATAGGTATTTGTCAGTGCCTGCTAAAGAGGTGCCAGTGAAGAATCTAAATAGCTATTGCTACTTATTACTGCCTGCTCCCAATTAGCCTATCAATCACATTTCTAGGTATTGTCAGTTAGTACTGCCTGCTGTCAGTTTGCTAGTGAACTAGGTAAAAAGGTCTTGGCAGTTTTTATTGCCTACTCAAAATTACGCAGTCAGTCACATTTATAGGTATTGTTAGTACTGCCTACTGGCAATTTCCTAGTGAACTAGGTAAAAAGTTTTGGCAATTTTCATTGCCTGCTCAGAATTATGCAGTTAATCCAATTTCTAGGTATTGTTAGTTAGTGGTACCTGCTGCAAATATGCTGGTGAGCTAGGTAAAAAGGTCTTGTAATTTTCATTGCTTGCACAAAATTGCATAGTCAAATACATTTGTAGGTGTTGTTAGTTAGTAGTGCCTGCTGTCAATTTTCTAGTGAACTAGGTGAAAAGGTCTTGGCAGTTTTCCTTGCCTGCTCAAAATTACACAATCACATTTCTAGATATTGTTAGTTAGTACTGCCTGCTATCAATTTGCTACTGAACTATACAAAAATGTCTTGGCAGTTTTCATTGCCAGCTCAAAATTACACACTCAATCCCAATTGTAGGTATTGTTAGTTAGTTTCAGACACCATAAGACAATAATCCAGCACCAGGAAAAAAAAGGCTTCATCATAAATTTAACTTTTTTGGATCCCATATTAAAATCCATAAACAGACATTAAAAATCTAGGAAACCTGACATGTTTTGGATCTAACAAATGTGATCCTTACTCATTATTAGTTAGTATTGCCTGCTGTAAATTTTTAAGTACATTAGGTAAAATGGTTTTGGCAATTTTCATTACCTGCTCAAAATTATGCAGTCAACCACATTTCTTGGTATTGTTAGTACTGTCTGCTGAAAATTTGCTAGTGAATTAGGTAAAAAGTAGTGATGAGCGAGCATGCTTGTCACTACTCGGTACTCGCACGAGTATCACTGTACTCGGGCTGCTCGGCGGGGACCGAGTAATCTCGCGATACTCGTGCTTTACTCGTGGTCTTCATTTCTGCATGTTGGCGCTCTTTTGAGAGCCAGCCCTCATGCAGGGATTGGCTGGCAGACCACTGCAATGCCACAGCCCTGTTAGTTGTGGAATTGCAGTGATTGGCCGGCCTGCACAGCGTCACCGAGCCTTTATATAGGCCGGCGCGCTGTGCTCTGCTCACAGCTATTCTGACAGTGAGTGTAGGGAGAGTGTCGCTGATTCAGGGAAAGCTTTGCGGCCCTTTATAGCTTTTTCAGTTGCAGGGCTGCAAACAGTGTGACCAAAAGTCCTTCTCAGGACTATTCTAGTTGTATACAGGCAGGCAGGGTATAGCCAGGTCGGCGTACAGTAGCAGAGTCCTTCTCAGGACTATTGTTGCTATATACAGGCAGGGTATAGCCAGGTCTGAATACAGGCTAGTGACCAAAAGAGTCCTTGTCAGGACTATTGTAGCAGTATACAGGCAGGCAGGCAGGCAGGGTAGTGGTGACCGTATACCAGCCTTCATATCTGGGGCTGGTGTACACAGTGTAAAACAGTCCAGATAGTGTCTGACTTGTCTGTACTGTAATTGTCGCTCCCCAAAAAAACCTGTTAGGTTATTATTGCGTCCGTGCTTGGTTTTTAAAACCGCACGTGTGTGCCTGTTGGTGGCAGCGTACAGGTGCACTGGTGTGCGTTTACCAAACTATTATATAACGCACAAGTGTAGTGTATAATACACGTCAGTCAGCAGTGGCTGATAGTGTCAGAGTTCTTAATTTTTGCTCCTAAAACCTGTGTTAGGTTATTATTGCGTCCGTGCTTGGTTTTTAAAACCGCACGTGTGTGCCTGTTGGTGGCAGCGTACAGGTGCACTGGTGTGCGTTTACCAAACTATTATATAACGCACAAGTGTAGTGTATAATACACGTCAGTCAGCAGTGGCTGATAGTGTCAGAGTTCTTAATTTTTGCTCCTAAAACCTGTGTTAGGTTATTATTGCGTCCGTGCTTGGTTTTTAAAACCGCACGTGTGTGCCTGTTGGTGGCAGCGTACAGGTGCACTGGTGTGCGTTTACCAAACTATTATATAACGCACAAGTGTAGTGTATAATACACGTCAGTCAGCAGTGGCTGATAGTGTCAGAGTTCTTAATTTTTGCTCCTAAAACCTGTGTTAGGTTATTATTGCGTCCGTGCTTGGTTTTTAAAACCGCACGTGTGTGCCTGTTGGTGGCAGCGTACAGGTGCACTGGTGTGCGTTTTTACCAAACTATTATATAACGCACAAGTGTAGTGTATAATACACGTCAGTCAGCAGTGGCTGATAGTGTCAGAGTTCTTAATTTTTGCTCCTAAAACCTGTGTTAGGTTATTATTGCGTCCGTGCTTGGTTTTTAAAACCGCACGTGTGTGCCTGTTGGTGGCAGCGTACAGGTGCACTGGTGTGCGTTTACCAAACTATTATATAACGCACAAGTGTAGTGTATAATACACGTCAGTCAGCAGTGGCTGATAGTGTCAGAGTTCTTAATTTTTGCTCCTAAAACCTGTGTTAGGTTATTATTGCGTCCGTGCTTGGTTTTTAAAACCGCACGTGTGTGCCTGTTGGTGGCAGCGTACAGGTGCACTGGTGTGCGTTTACCAAACTATTATATAACGCACAAGTGTAGTGTATAATACACGTCAGTCAGCAGTGGCTGATAGTGTCAGAGTTCTTAATTTTTGCTCCTAAAACCTGTGTTAGGTTATTATTGCGTCCGTGCTTGGTTTTTAAAACCGCACGGGTGTGCCTGTTGGTGGCAGCGTACAGGTGCACTGGTGTGCGTTTACCAAACTATTATATAACGCACAAGTGTAGTGTATAATACACGTCAGTCAGCAGTGGCTGATAGTGTCAGAGTTCTTAATTTTTGCTCCTAAAACCTGTGTTAGGTTATTATTGCGTCCGTGCTTGGTTTTTAAAACCGCACGTGTGTGCCTGTTGGTGGCAGCGTACAGGTGCACTGGTGTGCGTTTTTACCAAACTATTATATAACGCACAAGTGTAGTGTATAATACACGTCAGTCAGCAGTGGCTGATAGTGTCAGAGTTCTTAATTTTTGCTCCTAAAACCTGTGTTAGGTTATTATTGCGTCCGTGCTTGGTTTTTAAAACCGCACGTGTGTGCCTGTTGGTGGCAGCGTACAGGTGCACTGGTGTGCGTTTTTACCAAACTATTATATAACGCACAAGTGTAGTGTATAATACACGTCAGTCAGCAGTGGCTGATAGTGTCAGAGTTCTTAATTTTTGCTCCTAAAACCTGTGTTAGGTTATTATTGCGTCCGTGCTTGGTTTTTAAAACCGCACGTGTGTGCCTGTTGGTGGCAGCGTACAGGTGCACTGGTGTGCGTTTTTACCAAACTATTATATAACGCACAAGTGTAGTGTATAATACACGTCAGTCAGCAGTGGCTGATAGTGTCAGAGTTCTTAATTTTTGCTCCTAAAACCTGTGTTAGGTTATTATTGCGTCCGTGCTTGGTTTTTAAAACCGCACGTGTGTGCCTGTTGGTGGCAGCGTACAGGTGCACTGGTGTGCGTTTTTACCAAACTATTATATAACGCACAAGTGTAGTGTATAATACACGTCAGTCAGCAGTGGCTGATAGTGTCAGAGTTCTTAATTTTTGCTCCTAAAACCTGTGTTAGGTTCTTAGTGCGTCCGTGCTTGCATTTAAAAACCGCACGTGTGTGCCTGTCGGTGGCAGCGTACAGGTGCACTTGTGTGCAATTTCCAGAAACTTTGATATAACGCACAAGTAGTGAATATACATGTCAGCAGTGCACAGCATTGCAAAATGCGCAAGGGCATTGGCAAGGAACAAGGAAGTGGACGTGATGGTGGTGCAGGCAGAGGCCGAGGTCGTGGGCAAGCTCTAATTTCGCCACAACAAAGGGCCACATCTAGTCGCTCGCACGTCCTGTCCCAAATTCTTGGGGACCGCAGCAGTACACCGCTCTTGAACCAAGACCAGTGTCAACAGGTTGTTAGTTGGATAGCGGATAATGCTTCCAGTCAGATTGGCACCACCACAAACACTCTGTCTTCCACACGGTCAAGTGTCAGTAGCCGTGATACTGCACCGCACATTTCTGAACCTGATCCTCCTTCCTACCACCAGGCTGAGTACACGTCCTCCTCGGACATTAATGATCCCACACTTGGACACTCGGAAGAGCTGTTCACGTTTCCATTCACACATTCTGGCCTCTCGCCAGCTCATATTGAAGTGGGTCATGAGGAGATCGTCTGTACAGATGGCCAAATATTTGAGCAGCCACGTTCTCACGAAGTTGGCAACGTGTCTCAACAAGTGGTGGACGATGATGAGACACAATTGTCAGCAAGTCAGGAGGAGGAGCAGGGTGCGGAAGAGGAAGACGACGTGGTGGATGATCCAGTAACTGACCCAACCTGGCAGGAGGATATGCAGAGCGAGGACAGCAGTGCACAGGGGGAGGGAGGCGTAGCATCACAACAGGCAGTAAGAAGCAGGGTGGTGGCCCCAGGCAGAAGTCAGGCAACCGTTCCCCGGAACAACACGACGACACAAGGTGCCTGTACAAATGTTAGGTCTTCACGAGTCTGGCAGTTTTTTAAGTTGGATCCAGATGATTCAAAAAAGGCCATTTGCAACACCTGCCGTGCCAGCATCAGCAGGGGTACCAAAACTAGCAGCCTGACCACCACCAGCATGATCAGGCACATGTCAGCCAAGCACCCGACTTTGTGGGAAGTACAACAGAGTCGAGGAGCAGTGCTTGCTGATGTCACTGCTACGTCTTCGCTGGTTGTGCATGCGAGCCAATCCTCTGTCCATGCTGCCTGCGAACAAGCCTCCTCCACTCCTGCACCTGCAGTTGCCTACGCAGAAAGAACACCATCATCAAGCACGTCCTTGTCCCAGCGCAGCGTTCAGTTATCCATTCAGCAAACCTTTGAACGCAGGCGCAAATACACTGCCAACACCCCACATGCCACAGTTCTAAATGCTAACATTTCGCGACTGCTTGCGCTGGAAATGTTGCCTTTTAGGCTGGTGGAGACAGAAGCATTCCGTGACCTGATGGCGGCAGCTGTCCCACGTTACTCGGTCCCCAGCCGCCACTATTTCTCCCGGTGTGCCGTCCCCGCGTTGCATAACCACGTGTCACAAAACATCACACGTGCCCTGAACAACGCTGTTTCACCCAAGGTCCACCTAACCACAGACACGTGGACAAGTGCTTGTGGGCAAGGCCGCTACATCTCGTTGACGGCACACTGGGTTAATATTGTGGAAGCTGGGACCCAGTCTGAGCGAGGGACGGAACACGTCCTTCCCACACCAAGGTTTGCAGGCCCTACCTCAGTCAGTGTTTCACCCACACTCTACAGCTCCGGAATGTCATGCTCTTCAGCCTCCTCCTCCTCCTGCGCATCCTCATCCACTGTGCCCTCCACACCAGTCACAAGCTGGAAGCACTGCAGCACTGCCTCGGCGAAGCGGCAACAGGCTGTGCTGAAGCTAATCTGCATAGGTGACAAACCCCACAATGCAGAAGAGCTGTGGACAGCTCTGAAACAGCAGGCAGATCACTGGCTCACACCTCTGAACCTAAAGCCAGGAAAGGTCGTTTGTGACAATGGCCGGAACCTGGTGGCGGCTTTGAGGCGAGGCCAGCTGACACATGTTCCATGCGTGGCCCATGTGCTCAACCTCGTGGTTCAGCGGTTTATAAAGTCATACCCAGAGCTGTCTGATCTGCTGGTAAAAGTTCGCCGCCTGTCTGCACATTTTCGAAAGTCACCTACTGCTTCAGCCGGCCTTGCCGGCTTTCAGCGCAGTTTGCATCTTCCGGCTCACAGACTGGTGTGTGATGTCCCCACGCGTTGGAATTCAACTCTGCACATGTTGGTCAGGATATGTGAGCAGAAGAGGGCAGTTGTTGAGTACCTGCATCACCTAAGCCGTCGGGAAATGGGTCAAACTCCACACATAACACCTGAGGAGTGGAGATGGATGTCAGACCTATGTACCATCCTCCAAAACTTTGAGGACTCCACCAAGATGGTGAGTGGTGATGACGCCATTATTAGCGTCACCATACCGCTACTCTGCCTTCTAAAACGGTCCCTGCTGAAAAACAAACATGATGCATTGCAGGCGGAGCGCGATGAGTTGCAGCAAGAAACAGTAGTGGGTGTGGGTGATAACACACAGCCCAGCCTCGTCTCATCACAACGTGCAGTGGAGGACTATGACGAGGAGGAGGATGAAGACATGGAGCAACTCTCCGGCCAAATTGAGGATATGACATGCACACCAGTCATATCCTCGATTCAGCGTGGCTGGCCAGAGGACAGGGTAGATGAGGAGGAGGAGGAGGAGGAGGAGGAGGACAGCATGTTCAGTCATCTTGTTGGTCAGGCTACTGAAGTCCTGGCTGTTAAGAGTCTGGCGCACATGGCTGACTTTATGGTAAGCTGCCTGTCTCGTGACCCTCGCGTTAAGAACATCTTGGCCGACAATCATTACTGGTTGGTAACACTGTTAGACCCACGCTACAAGGAGAACTTTTTGTCTCTTATTCCCGTGGAGGAGAGGTCAACCAAAATGCAGCAGTTTCGGAAGGCCATACTCACGGAAGTAGGCAAAGCATTCCCCTCACAAAACGCTAGCGGCATAGGTCAGGAATCAGTGGACAACCGAGGCGTACAGCCGAGAGAGGCACAAGTCCAATCCGCCAGAGGTAGGGGAACAGTCTTTAAGATGTGGGACAGTTTTCTCAGCCCCTCACGTACCACAGCCCCTGAGGTGCGGGGTAGTGCCACAAGAAATCCTAAGTTTGCCCAGATGCTGAAGGACTACCTTGCAGATCGAACAACTGTACTCCGACATTCCTCTGTGCCTTACAATTATTGGGTATCCAAGCTGGACACGTGGCATGAATTGGCTCTCTACGCCTTGGAAGTCCTGGCCTGCCCTGCTGCTAGCGTTTTGTCAGAGCGTGTTTTTAGTGCCGCAGGTGGAATCATTACAGATAAACGCACCCGCCTGTCAACTGAAAATGCTGACAGGCTGACTCTGATAAAGATGAACAAGGGTTGGATTGGGCCAGACTTCACCACACCACCAGCAAATGAGAGCGGAGTTTAAAGTTTGCCATGTACCTCCACTCACCCATGGGTACACTTCTCGACTTTGGATAATCGCTGGACTGCTCCTCCTTCTCCTCATGCGCCATCATGATGACCGTTACAATAGTTAGGTCTTTGTTTCAGGTATACCCCCAGTGGTAAATTTTTTCGCCCATTCTTTGCAGAATGGACATTACAACGACAGGAGACCCGCTCCTTTGCAATGGGAACAATGTTTTGAGGCCCTCATGCACGTCTCTACCCAGGGACAACGTGGAGCCTCCCAATTTTTGGCTGCCCTGCCTAAGGGCTATACTGAAATACACCCACTTCCTTACAATGGGCACTTCAGGTTTACAGGCCATCATGCACGTCTCTATCCAGGGACAATGTGGAGCCTCCCAATTTTTGGCTGCCCTGGCAAAGGGCTATACTAAAATAGACCCACTTCCTTACAATGGGCACTTCAGGTTTACAGGCCATCTTGCACGTCTCTATCCAGGGACAATGTGGAGCCTCCCAATTTTTGGCTGCCCTGGCAAAGGGCTATACTGAAATAGACCCACTTCCTTACAATGGGCACTTCAGGTTTACAGGCCATCATGCACGTCTCTATCCAGGGACAATGTGGAGCCTCCCAATTTTTGGCTGCCCTGGCAAAGGGCTATACTGAAATAGACCCACTTCCTTACAATGGGCACTTCAGGTTTACAGGCCATCATGCACGTCTCTATCCAGGGACAATGTGGAGCCTCCCAATTTTTGGCTGCCCTGGCAAAGGGCTATACTGAAATAGACCCACTTCCTTACAATGGGCACTTCAGGTTTACAGGCCATCATGCACGTCTCTATCCAGGGACAATGTGGAGCCTCCCAATTTTTGGCTGCCCTGGCAAAGGGCTATACTGAAATAGACCCACTTCCTTACAATGGGCACTTCAGGTTTACAGGCCATCATGCACGTCTCTATCCAGGGACAATGTGGAGCCTCCCAATTTTTGGCTGCCCTGGCAAAGGGCTATACTGAAATAGACCCACTTCCTTACAATGGGCACTTCAGGTTTACAGGCCATCATGCACGTCTCTATCCAGGGACAATGTGGAGCCTCCCAATTTTTGGCTGCCCTGGCAAAGGGCTATACTAAAATAGACCCACTTCCTTACAATGGGCACTTCAGGTTTACAGGCCATCATGCACGTCTCTATCCAGGGACAATGTGGAGCCTCCCAATTTTTGGCTGCCCTGGCAAAGGGCTATACTGAAATAGACCCACTTCCTTACAATGGGCACTTCAGGTTTACAGGCCATCATGCACGTCTCTATCCAGGGACAATGTGGAGCCTCCCAATTTTTGGCTGCCCTGGCAAAGGGCTATACTAAAATAGACCCACTTCCTTACAATGGGCACTTCAGGTTTACAGGCCATCATGCACGTCTCTATCCAGGGACAATGTGGAGCCTCCCAATTTTTGGCTGCCCTGGCAAAGGGCTATACTGAAATAGACCCACTTCCTTACAATGGGCACTTCAGGTTTACAGGCCATCATGCACGTCTCTATCCAGGGACAATGTGGAGCCTCCCAATTTTTGGCTGCCCTGGCAAAGGGCTATACTGAAATAGACCCACTTCCTTACAATGGGCACTTCAGGTTTACAGGCCATCATGCACGTCTCTATCCAGGGACAATGTGGAGCCTCCCAATTTTTGGCTGCCCTGGCAAAGGGCTATACTGAAATAGACCCACTTCCTTACAATGGGCACTTCAGGTTTACAGGCCATCATGCACGTCTCTATCCAGGGACAATGTGGAGCCTCCCAATTTTTGGCTGCCCTGGCAAAGGGCTATACTAAAATAGACCCACTTCCTTACAATGGGCACTTCAGGTTTACAGGCCATCATGCACGTCTCTATCCAGGGACATTGGTGAACCTCACAATTTTGGACTGCCCTGGCAAAGGAAAATACTACAAAGACTCACTTCCTCAAAATGGGCACATTAGACTCAAGAGGCCTTCATGTACGTCTCTTCTCAGGGACATCGGAGTGCCACACAATGTTTTCACGTAAAATCTTTCATGTATTAATCTCAAAAAGTAACATACACCAGCTCTATCTCACTATTGGGTATGTGCCCTTAACATTTCTGCCATGAAAAATCATTTTGGGGTCATTTTGGAAGGTTTTCTGGTGAGTCCGTAAAAATGGCGTAAAACGCGGACAAAATTGTTCACAGCTGTGACTTTTGAGTGATAAATGCTTCAAGGGGTCTTCCCCATGCTGTTGCCATGTCATTTGAGCACTCTTCTGAGACTTTTGTGCCATTTTTAGGGTTTCTCCATGCTGCCGGGAGGTCATTTCACAAAAATACTCGGGTCTCCCATAGGATAACATTGGGCTCGTTGCTCGGGCCGAGTACACGAGTATCTTGGGAGGCTCGGCCCGAGCTTCGAGCACCCGAGCTTTTTAGTACTCGCTCATCACTAGTAAAAAGGTTTTGGCAGTTTTTATTGCCTGCTCAAAATTAAACTGCTAATCACATTTTTAGGCATTGTTAGTAGTGACTGCTGTAAATTTAATACTGAACAAGGTAAAAAGGTCTTAGCAGTTTTTATTGCCTGCTCAAAAGTATGCAGTCAATCACATTTCTAGGTATTGTTAGTTAGTACTGCCTGCTGTCAATTTGCTAGTGAACTAGATAAAAGGTCTTGGTACTTTTCATTGCCTCCTCAAAATTCAACAGTCAACCACATTTCTGGATATTGTTAGTTAGTACTGCCTACTGTAAATTTACAAGTGAACTAGCTACAAAGGTCTTGGCACTCTTCAGTGTGTGCTCAAAATAACACAGAGAACCAAATTTGTAGTTATTGGTACTTTTTTGTGCCTTCACAATATTGCCAACTCAGGCAGGAAATAAATAATTTATCTTTTGTGTCAGGTGTGGCTATAGAGTTGCAAAATATCTGTTTGAAAGGGGAAAGGTACGTAAACCATGAGTGGTAAATCATGACGAGGCTGTGGTGAAAGAGTGAATAGGTAGGGTGTAGTGATGAGCGAGTATGCTTGTCACTACTCGGTACTCGCACGAGTATCACTGTACTCGGGCTACTCGGCGGGGACCGAGTAATCTCGCGATACTCGTGCTGTACTCATGGTCTTCATCCCTGCATGTTGGCGCTCTTTTGAGAGCCAGCCCTCATGCAGGGATTGGCTGGCAGACCACTGCAATGCCACAGCCCTGTTAGTTGTGGAATTGCTGCAGCAGACACTGCCGCTCCTGTCAGCTTCACACAGCAACTGAGGTGAGTAGCGCGATCAGCTGCTGTCAGTCAGGTAACTCACGGCCACCGCTGGATCCAGTGGTAGCCGTGGATAACCTTAGTGACAGCTCAGCTGATCGCGATACTCACCTCAGTTGCTGCGTGGAGGTGACAGGAGCGGCGGTGTATTCTGCAGCTCCTGTCACCTCCATGCAGCAGAGCTGAATGCGATGCTGGAGGTCCGTGGATTACGCCGGACATGGAGGGCTTTTTCGGGCTTATTAAATTGGTTACGAGGGAATTGGTTTGTGTTTTTTATTTCTAATAAAGGATTTTTTCGGGTGTGTGTGTTTATTTACTGTAATTTACAGATTAATCATGGAAGGAATCTCGGGGAGACGCCTGACATGATTAATCTAGGACTTATTGGCAGCTATGGGCTGCCAATAACTCCTTATTACCCCGATTTGCCAACGCACCAGGGCAAATCGGGAAGAGCCGGGTACAGTCCCAGAACTGTCGCATCTAATGTATGCGGCAATTCTGGGCGGCTGCTGACTGATATTGTTAGGCTGGGGGGCTCCCCATAACGTGGAGCTCCCCATCCTGAGAATACCAGCCTTCAGCCGTCTGGCTTTATCTGGCTGGTATTAAAATTGGGGGACTGCACGCTGTTTTTTTTAATTATTTAATTATTTATTTCACTGCAAAGTATACACACGCCCACCGGCTGCTGTGATTGGGTGCAGTGAGACACCTGTCACTCAGCGTGGGGGCGTGTCTCACTGCAACCAATCATAGGTGCCGAAAAGCAGGAAAGCAGGGAATACGAGATTGATTAATGAGCGGCCGGCTTTTTCAAAAGAGGAAAAGCCGCTGGAGTTTAGTGAACAGCTGTGCAGCGCCGCGGCAGTGATCGGGGAACGGTAAGTAAGAGAGAGGGGGGGAGAATGACCGACAGACTGTGAGAGGAGGACAGACAAGACAAAGAGAGACCGACCGACGGACTGAGGGAGATAGAATGAAAAAAAAAAATGACCGACATCGCTAGTAAAAAGCACAAAACATGCGTTTTTGACATCGGAGTGCCACACAATGTTTTTACGTAAAATCTTTCATGTAATAATCTCAAAAAGTAACATACACCAGCTCTCTCTCACTATTGGGTATGTGCCCTTAACATTTCCGCCATGAAAATTCATTTTGGTGTCATTTTGGAAGGTTTTCTGGCGAGTCCGTAAAAATGGAATAAAACTCGGACAAAATTGTTCACAGCTGTGACTTTTGAGTGATAAATGCTTCAAGCGGTCTTCCCCATGCTGTTGCCATGTCATTTGAGCACTTTTCTGAGACTTTTGTGACATTTTTAGGGTTTCTACATGCTGCCGGGGGTCATTTCATAAAAATACTCGGGTCTCCCATAGGATAACATTGGGCTTGGTGCTCGGGCCGAGTACACGAGTATCTTGGGATGCTCGGCCCGAGCCTCGAGCACCCGAGCTTTTTGGGACTCGCTCATCACTAGTAGGGTGTTGTAGGTGTACATGTTTGAAGTTCTGTTAGTCAAAGCTCTAGTGATCAAACACCGGATCATCCTATCCCAAGAGAAATGAGAACAACTTCCATTACTGGACATCCTACTCCACTAGATTTCATTGGCAGCCCAAAATCATTTCAACTTCCAAATGAGGCGCTTGTGCTAGAGTGGATGGCAAGCGATGCATCAAGTGGCCTTTCCTCCTCTTCCTGCACCTCAACATCACAAACAGTTCATTCCTCAGAGGTGCCACCCCAATAATACTTGTTTCTCCCACGTCATATATCTTCGGCAAACTTACTCTGGGGAACCACACATGGGTGGGTCTACAGAGCTGCTCACACATTCTATCGCATGGGGATTAACGGTCTGCTTCATAGATTCCCAGACTCAAAAGGAGAAAAGCATCTGCACTGATACCCAAAATCTTTGTGAGTTAAATCCTAGACCGGATGACATAGGATTTGAGCAGGATCTCGACCCTCGTCAACTGACATTAACCCCGGGTGGTGGAGGTGATGATGATGATGAGACTCAGATACCTTTGGCGCACGCATACTGTTATGGGATGTCAGGTCAGCAAGAGGAGGAGTGGGACAACATAGAGCATGACGATGACGTTGTAGATACAACTTGGTGTGAACCCAGATGCACGCAGCTTTGTAGCTCATCAGATGAGAAGGAAGAGGGGGAGAAGGAAGCCAAAAAGGTTCTGCAATTCCCATACAAATACTTAGTGATGCAACCATGAGAAGAACTGCATCCTCAGCCACAACTCTGGCTGTGGCCAGCAGCAGTCGTGGGTCTGCAGTTTGCAGGAAGAGTTGCCTGGCCTGGGCCTTTTTTGAGACCGCAAAGGATGACTCAACTTTTGCTATCTGCTAAAGTTGTAAACATAACTCAGTAGAGTCAAAATTTCAAATAATTTGGCTACTACATGCATGAACCGGCACATGGGAAAGCAACATGCATTACTGTGGAAATCTTACTGAGTTAAAATGCGGACTTCTGGGTTTACCCAACCAAAGGCATCTGCTGCTTCTTCCTCCTCCTGTGTCACTATCGTAACTATTCTCACACAGGTCTCCGACTGCATAATCTCCACTTATTTACCCGTTACAGTCTGGGTGAGTGACAGTCCATCAGCTATTACAGAAGTGACCATGCCTGGTGTTTTTGACCCATGTAAGACACAGAGGCCACATCTTATGAGTTGCATGGACCATACCTCCGTGCTGTGATATTGCACTTTGGGGAAATGGGGGGGTCAAGTTATGCCACTCTCCTATTGTCAGCCTGAAAGGTTTTTAATCTCAAGACTGCAAAATGGATCTCCAAATTGTCTTTTATCTGCATTACCAGGGTTCTAGGAGAAAAAAAGCCTACACCTGTCACTCATGCATCTCCTGATTTTTAAAATTAAAATGCCAGTCCACATCCTGTGTGTTGCATGGACCATACTTCCCTGATGTGCAAACACACTATGTGTAAATGGGGGGGCAATTGATGCTACTGTCCCTCTTTCTGTGTGGCACATTTGGGCATCAGGCGGGGGTTAACCTGCCATTTTCCTTCACAAAACACACACAAACAGCAGCAGGTGCTTACTCACTGGGGGATTGGACTAGGGCAGACAGGAGAGCCAGCCATCACGAAGTATGGGCCTTCCCAGTCGCTAGGACAACCACAGGGGGCGGGCAACACATGGGATAAAAGTACAGTCCCTGACAGAAGTTCTGTCACTTATCCATCTTATGTATATAAAAGCTTATAACCTGACTTTAAATTCATCCATTGGTTTCATAAATTACTCTTTTGAAAGCTCAATTGAAATACTATGTCCCAAGAATGACAAAAGTATTTTAGGAGTGATACCTTTATAGGCTAACCAGAAAAATTATATTAGCAAGCTTTCAGAGCACAAAGGCTCCTTCTTCAGGCCATTTTGCCTGAAGAAGGAGCCTTTGCGCTTTGAAAGCTTGCTAATATAATGTTTCTGGTTAGCCTATAAAGGCATCACTCCTAAAATACTTTTGTCATTCGTGGGACATAGTATTTCAATTGATTTTTCTGGCTAACATGGTAGCACAACATTACCCTGTTTTGCACATTATTTTGAAATTTGTAATGCTCTCAAATTTGGTTTAGGTTATGAAAATAAAGTTGCTGCAAAGCTGAAATATTGATCATTTATTGTACACAGAAAAATCAGATTTTGGAAAGACAAATGTTTTGTCGCCCACAGAAAGTAATGTGAAATTCAAACAAATAATTTCTAATACAAAGATATGTTGCATAACATTGGTTAATGAAGTTGTGGTCCTATTAGAGCCATATTTAATATTTTGTGTGACTTCCATGAGCTTGAAGGACTGCATCCATGCGGTTCAACAATGATTCATACAATTTATTGATGAAGTCATCAGGAATATCAAAGAATGCAGTCTTACATGCCTCCCAGAGTTCATCTAGATTCTTTGGTTTTGTCTTCCAAGCTTCTGCTTTCATTCTACCCCAAACATGCTCAATGATGTTCATGTCTGGTGACTGGGCTGGCCAGTCCTTGAGCACCTTCTTTGCCAGGATGACCTTTGTTGTAGAGAGGGATGTATGAGATGGAGCACCATCCTGCTGTAAAATTTGTCCCATTTTATGATTGGGAATGTAAGAGGTAGCTAATACCTCTTGATATTTTAGGCTATTGATATTGCCTTCCACCTTGCAGAGGTTTCGCACACCCCCATACTGAATGTAACCCCAGACCATGATCTTTCCACCACCAACCATAATTGTTTTCTGGATCCATACGGGCTCTAGTAGGTCTCCTACAGTATTTGCGGTGACTGTGGTGTAATTCAACTGAAGATTCATCAAAAAAATACACCTTCTGCCACTTTTCCAGCGTCCATCTGTTGAGCAGGCTGTGGGACTTGGCAAATGCCACATGCTTTTTAATTTCCTTTTGTTTAGTGCTGGCTTCTGGGCACTGATTCGACCATGGAGGCCATTTTGAGACAGAATCCTACAAACTGTTTTAGTTGACACAGGGACTTGAGGTGACCAAGCCGTTTGGAGCTCTGCTGCAGTGGAAGAGGGTCTGGCTTTGGATTTTCTAACCAACAAACGTTCCTCCTGAGCAGTTGTCTTGCGGGGTCTGCCAGACCTGGGCTTGTCAAAAACATCTCTAGTCTCTTCAAATCTTTTTTTAATTCTTTGTACTTGACGCTGAGACACATTAAAGGTGCCAGAAACCTCTGCAGTGGATCTGTTCTTCAGCCTCTTGATAATCAAGACTTTGGTCGCAGGGTGGATTTTTGGCATGTTGTCAGAGGTCAAGTTGCAATTCAACTGAAGGTCTGGGGTGCTGGGTTTCTTTTTATACACACCCACTAATTAACCGATCATTTAGTGAGCACAGATGAGGATGTAAACTAGGATTGGGTGCATTATATGACAAGGCGACAAAACTTTTGTCTTGCCAAATCTGACCTTTCTGTGTTCATTAAATGATCAATATTTCAGCTTTGCAGCAACTTTATTTTCATAACCTAAACCAAATTTGGGAGAGTTTCAGTTTTCAAAAGAGTAATTTATGAAACCAATGGATGAATTTAAAGTCAGGTTATAAGCTTTTATATACATAACATAGATAAGCGACAGAACTTCTGTCAGGGACTGTAGGAGCAACCAACACACTTTAAAGAGAACCATCCTGGGCACAGCTTGGGACAACACCTAGCACTGACACAGGCGTTAGTGTTTTCTTTTTCCTTGTGGACCCATGGCTTGGAGCAGGAGGCTCAGCCCGGGTTCCGAATAGCTACAGAGGGACACTTCACTAAACCTTCACGGGCACTGGCGGTGAACGCCGACGGATCCGGGATTGGCTGGAGCCCATCGTGGCAGAGAACAGCACCTCGGGCAGCGCTTAAAGGGACTTGTGAGTAAAAACATTTTGAACCGCAGCCCCTGCCTCTGCCTCTCCTTTAACCGGCGCCGATGCCCAGAGCTGCAGCACCAATGGGACTACCACCAAACCTTTGCCATCCTCCCAGGGTAATCCCGCTCCATCTGTGGGGGAGTGACACCATCCCAGCTGCACCCTGACATCTGCCCCGGTGAGAGACCCTGCAGCGGCGGCATACCACAGGTGGCGTCACAATCCTAATAGACTTCCCTAAAACCCCGACTACTACCTCCATCCTCCCTCCAATCCTCCTTCCGGTACGCCTCGGGCCAACGGAACCGGGCCAGGCAAGAATCTGCACCCCGGCCCGGCAACGAGTAGGTTAAAACACCTGACCCATGGGGCGCTACATCTGCAGGAATGGCTTTTAAATATCAAGACTCTAAGATGGGTCTCTAAGATGTGTCTTGTCTATAGTGGCAGGGTTCTGGGAGCAAGAAGCCCACGCATGTCACTCATGCATCTCTTTACTTTGAAAATGAAAATGCCAGCCCACATCTTCTGTGTTGCATGGACCATACTTCTCTGGTGTGCAAACAGACTATGGGGAAATGTGGTGGGGGGGAATAATGCCACTGTCCTATTGTCTGCCTGAATGGTTTTTAAATATCAAGACTCCAAGATGTGTCTTCAAGTTGTGTCTTGTCTGTAGTGCCAGGGTTCTGGGAGCAAGAGGCCTATCCCTGTCAGTCATTCATCTCTTGATTTTTAAAATTAAAATGCCAGCTGACATCCTGTGTGTTGCATGGATCATACTTCCCTGGTGTGCAAACACACCTTGAGGACATCGGGGGGAATTTAATGCGACTATTCTGCTGTCTGCCTGAATGGTTTTTAAATATCAAGACTCCAAGATGGCATACCAAGTTGTGCCTTGTCTGTAGTGCCAGGGTTCTGGGAGGAAGAGGCCTACGTCTGCCAATCGTGCATCTCTTGACTTTTAAAATGAAAATGCCAGGCCACATCATGGAAGTGTCTGACACATGAGTGGCTTCTTGATGTAATGTCTGCAACATGATGTCCATATTGCTAGTATTAGAAATAGTGCTGACTCCTTGGTTGCCACTCTATTAGATCCACGGTACTAGAGTAAATTTAGCAAGATTGTTCCCCCTAGGAAAGGGACTTGTCAATGATGGGGTATCGAAACAAGCTTGTAGACCATCGTAAAAGAAGTTTTTCACAAGACAGCAGTGAGGCACACAGCGTGCATTCAAGAATTCCAACCACCGAAACATTGCATTGTCAACACAGACACATTAGCAGCAGCAGTTCAAGTGGCAGAAGCAATTTCCTTGAGGTTTGGCACACCATTTTTAGAACGACTCGAGAGGATGGTGCAGGAGTATCTAGAGCTTAATATCAATGCCATAAGAGAGGATTTGACCCTTTTGCATTTTGGTCTTCAAAAATGGAAGAGTAGCCTGAGCTCGCCAGTCACGCCTTGGAAGTTTTGGCCTGTACGGCAGCCAATGTTCTCTCAGGACGAGTCTCCAGCGCTGCTGGTGGTGTATTGACGAATAAGTGCCACTAACTATCTCCTGAAAGCGTAGACCACCTAACCTTCAGAAAGATAAATAAGTCATGGATGTCCAATGACTTTGCCACCCCAGTCCTAGACGGTGCAGACTAGGCGATAGTGTAGTGCCACCGTTCTCGGAGAAAGAGGCCTATGCCTGTCTGACATCTTGCTGTCTCTGGTGAAGGTAGAAATGTTGGTTGAGGCCTTGTTCCAGGACCGGTCTCACACAGCCATGTTGCTTTGTTGGACTATTTTTAGTCTGTGCCGACTGTTGACAATTTTCCGGTTGCCTGGCCTTACTTTTTGGAAATGTGAAGACTCCAAGTAGGGTGTCCAAATTGTTTTTTGTCTGTAGTGCCAGGGTCCTGGGAGAAAGAGGCCTACGCCTATCTGTCATCCTACTGTCTCTGGTGAAGGTAAAAATATTGGTTGAGGACTTGTTCCAGGGCTGGTTCCAAGCATCCATGTTGCTTTGTTGGATTATTTTCAGTCTGTGCAATTGTTGCCACTTTTCCTGTTGCCTGACCCTAATTTTTGGAAATGTGAAGACTCCAAGTAGGGTCTCCAAATTGTCTTTTGCCTGTAGTGTCAGGGTTCTGGGAGTAAGAGGCCAACGACTGTTGTCATCTTCCTGTCTTTAGGGAAGTTAGAAATGTTGGTTCAGGCCTTGTTCCAGGGCCAGTCCCATGCAGACATGTTGCTTTGTTGGACAATTTGTAGTCTGTGAAAATTGTTGCCACTTTTTTGGGATTCATACAGTCTGATCAGAATGTTTCACCTAGAACCTCATGTTCGGGTGCATACATTTTTGCCTAGCGGCATTAGATCAACTTATAATTTTTGGATGTGCAGTCCATGTCTTTTTCTACAACTATGTTGCAATGATTTTTAAAATGAAAATGCCAGGCCACATCTTGTGTGTTGCATTGACCATACCTCCTGCTGTGCAAACACGTTATGGGGAAATGAGGGGAGAGGCAATTGATGCCACTGTCCTGCTGTGTGCCTGAAAGGTTTTTAAATCTCAAGACTCCAAGATGGGTCTCCAAGTTGTGTCTTGTCTGTACTGGCAGGGGTATGGGAGCACCAGTCCTGCACCTGTCTTTCATCTACCTCTATATTTCTTATGTCAAGGAACCTAATGGCTATGGCAAAACAGTGGGGCTGCACTGTAAAATGTATTTTTGCTGTTTTGAAATCTTTTCAATCCCGATAAAAGTGTTTTTTTTTCCTTAAGTTTGGCCTCCTATTGAATCCAATGTGGTACGAAAAGGTTCGGCGAACGTAATGTTTGTTCGGTAAGGCTCAGCAAACTGAATTTTGAAATGTTCGTTCATGTCTAACCACCAGTAAGCTCTTTTATACAGCATTCTAGAATGCTGCATATAAGTGCCCAGGCTGCTCTGTATAACATAAAAAAAGCTTTTATTTTTCTCACCTGTGGGGTGAGGTGGGGTCAGATGGGCATTGTTGGTCTTGGTCCTGTGTCTCCTTTCTTCCATCCATCACCATTCTCCTTCCCATCTCTGTGTGGATGTCGCATCTTAAGTCATCCACACAGAGTCCTCCTTTGCACTCCTGTGCACACTCACTTTGCTCTGCCTTGCTTTCTCCATACCTGCACATTACAGTACTTTGCTATGCCAGCAGAAGGAGTGAGAAGCGTGCCTGCGCAGGAGTGTAATGGAGGTCTCTGTGTGTACAACATAGGAGCTACACGAAGCTTAGAAGGAGGACGGTGATGTAAGGAAGGGAGGAGATGCCCATTGGAGTTAAGGGGGATTTACACGCTGCAACATCGCTAGCGATTGCTAGCGATGTTGCGAGTGATAGCACCCGCCCCCGTTGTTCGTGCGACATGTGGTGATCGCTGCCGTAGCGAACAATATCGCTACAGCAGCGTCACACGCACATACCTCTTCAGCTACGTCGCTGTTGCTGCCGAACAATCCCTCCGCCACCCAAAAGAAGAGGAGGGGAGGAGATGAGCGGCCGGAACATGCTGCCCACCTCCTTCCTTCCTTCTTTTCCGGTGGACACAGGTAGGATGATGTTCGTTGTTCCTGTGGTGTCACACACAGCTATGTGTGGTGCCGCAGCAAAGACGAACCACCATCGGCATGCACCACCAACGATATTATGAAAAGGAGCGACGTGTCAACGATCAACAATTTTTGCTGTTTTTGCGATCGTTGATCGTCGCTCCTAGCTGTCACACGCTGCGATGTCGCTAACGACGACGGATGTGCGTCACAAACACCGTGACCCCGACAATATATCGTTAGCGATGTCGCAGCGTGTAAAGCCCCCTTAAGTGTAATAAAAGATTTTTTTTATATTATACAGAGCGGCATGTGCACTTTTAGAATGCTGTATATAAGGGCTTAATAGCGGTGGCCGCAGCTTATAAGGGACAAATCTGGTGACAGGTTCCCTTTAAGTAGAGAACAAAAAAAAATGACACGGGTCACATTTAAAACTCCCATTTCGGGTTTATTTTCCCATCCTAAAAAGCTTGTGATTCAGAAAATCTAATCTTAACTAGGTAATTAATAAAAAAAAAAATAAAAATTTCTAAGTCTAAGGGGCACTTTGCACACTGCGACATCGCAGGTGCGATGTTGGTGGGGTCAAATTGAAAATGACGCACTTCCGGCATCGCATGCGACATCGCAGTGTGTAAAGGCTGGATGATACGATTAACAAGCGCAAAAGCGTCGTAATCGTATCATCGGTGCAGCGTCGGCGTAATCCATGATTACGCTGACGCGACGGTCCGATGTTGTTCCTCGCTCCTGCGGCTGCACACATCGCTGTGTGTGAAGTCGCAGGAGCGAGGAACGTCTCCTACCGGCCTCACTGCGGCTTCCGTAGGATATGCGGAAGGAAGGAGGTGGGCAGGATGTTGACATCCTGCTCATCTCCGCCCCTCCGCTCTGATTGGCCGCCTGCCGTGTGACGTCGCAGTGACGCCGCACGACCCGCCCCCTTAACAAGGAGGCGGGTCGCCGGCCACAGGGACGTCGCACGGCAGGTGAGTGTGTGTGTGAAGCTGGTGTAGCGATAACTTTCGCTACGCCAGCTATCACCACATATCGCTGCTGCGACGGGGGCGGGCACTATCGCACTCGGCATCGCAGCATCGGCCTGCGATGTCGCAGTGTGCAAAGTGCCCCTAAAGCTAACTAACCATCTGCTTGTTGCAATATCTCTTAGTGTATGATATTGTACTGTATCTCATACCGGTAGCAGATGCCACAAGATTATACAGAAAACAACAATGTGAATCCTTCCTTCCTTCCTTGGTTGCAGATATTTCAGCAGCAATTCTGCAGCTCCTGGCAAAAGAAGGCACCGAAATTGCATGCAATTTGGGTGCCTTTTTTGCCATGAGTTGCTACCATGGGAACCCCAGCAGTGACCTCAGGTGGAGTCATTGAACTCAATGCCAGATTACTGGATTAGGCTATGTGCACACATTCGTATTTGGTTGCAGTAATTTCTCCACCAAATCTGCATCTCTTGGCAAAAAAATGCTCAGATACCACATGCATTTTGATGCAATTTTGATGCCTGCAACTGCAATCTGGTTTTCAGTTCAATGACTTCACCTGAAGTGAGGTCACTGAGTTCAATGAGTTCACCTCAGGTCAGTTGACCTGAGGTCACAGCTGGGGTAACATTGGAATACATGGAGTATGTTTCACCCTAGGGGGGTCTGCACCCTGCTCTGCGCCGGTTCCGAGGCAGCAATGAAGCTCTCCCCTCAGCAACTGTGTTTCTGTTCTGCCTCGCCAGCTCACCCAGTCATCTTCTGCCTTTTCCAGTTGGGCTAGTCCTAGCTGGAGAAGCTCTTAAGCACTCTCTCCAACGACCGTGTTGTTCTGTGTCCCAGACTACTCTGAAGTCATTTTCCTAGGTGTTCTGTAACTTCTCCAGTGCTGCCCCACCTCCCAGGCCTTTGCCCTAGTAACCGGGAATTTCCCAAGCTGGCTGACTTCCTGAGTTGTGTAACTGACTGGCCCACTAACTGGGTGTTTGAGTGAATGCTGTATAAGTGCTAAACACCAGCGATTAACCTCCTCATTACCCGAGATAAGTACTGCACCTCAAGTGAGATGCAGCAACCTGTGGCGACTGAAGCCTCAGGGGTGCCACATTCCCCCACGGCAAATTGCAGCACTCCCGGGCTGCAACCAAACAAAGTTAGTACCGCGATTTTTGTTATGCATGTAAACAATTACACTTTCTTCCCTTTATGGGAGGCAGCATCACTTAAAACATTGCAAACTTCACAACCTCTGTGACTGCGACTGAAGCCTCAGGGGGACCACACATGTGTGGGGAGGATTAATGGGGAGTGCATTATATTGTGTGTATGTGTAGTGGGTGATGTTTTTTTTGTTTTTTTTTTTAAATAATTAAAAAAGTTTCATGCGGTTCTTTTTATTTTGATAGACAGCCAAGATAAGTGAACGGCTGGGGTCTGCAGCCAGTAGCTGTATGCCTTATCTGCTGGGTATCATAACCCTACACCAAATAGTTTATTTATTTAGTTTTACTGTACACTTTAGACTTACAGACAGCGCCTGTGATTGGTTGCAGGCAGGAGCTGTCACACAATCTGGGCATGCATCTAACTGCAACCAATCATAGATGCCGGTGGGCAGTGAAAGCAGTGCATATGCATGAGCGTAATGCGCAGCACTGGAAGTGAATGGGTGGCCACGGGAGCAGTTACTGCTGTGATGGAACCTCAGTAAGTATGAAGCGCTTGCTTCATTCTTATTTTCTTTATTTTTCCTTAATATTTTTTTTATTTCCCCAGTTGCCGGATCCGGATCAACAACCAAAATCATGAGCCCGGGCCCGCCACTCGGATAAGTTTGAAACTGTGTGGATCTGGAATTTTACAGTCTGGGTCCTCTCATCACCAGAGGTAGTGTGACGAACTACCACTAGGTGTCACCAGATTCAACTCTAAACTGGGAAGTCAAACAAACCACAATTCAGGAGCCAGGATGTCACGTATGGAACACAGGGATGAAGCAAAGCCGAGGTCAGAGTACAAGCTGGAGGTCAGAAGCTGAGAAACAATGTCACATTCAGGGACACGGGAGGAGAGGGTAAACAACAGGTTCAGAGTAGGAGGACAAGATCAAAGCACAAAAGGAAGCCAGAGCACTTACTGCAGGTAGGAACTACAACTGGTGGTGTTCTGGGTGAGGTTGCTTACTAATGAAGGAAAGCAATGACCTGGAAGGAGGTGCCTGCAGAGATGCCCCTCCCAATACCAGTGCAGGAACCAAGGACAAGAACCACCCATCCACTGGTGCAAACTACAAAATAGAACACTGGCTCTGCTGGAGAGATGAGCAGCACAGAACAGAACCATGACCAAGGGGGCCACTGGACCCCCAGGTTTAACAGGGAACCTCTGATGAAAGGCTCCAACCAACCGGTTGGCTCTCACTGAATGCACTGGAACCCAAGATCGATCTTCGGGTCTGTATCCCTTCCAATGAATCAGGTACTGGAGGGAATTTTAGACTCTCCAAGAATCAACAATCCTTTCAACCTCATACTCTAAACCTCCGTCAACTGGAACAGGAGAAGGCAGGGCTGAGGGGACTAGGGCAGAGGGAACAAAGGGTTTAATCAGAGACTCATGAAAAACTTTAGGTAGAGGCACAGACTGAGGGAGTCGCAACCTAAAGGCCACGGGATTGACCACCTCCAAAATCTCATAGGGCCAAATAAGTTTTACTTTCCTAATTGTACCTCCCTATCAGACACAAGATTCTGGGGAATACCATGCAATTTAACCACATGAAAAATAAACAATCTGGAGAGAGTCTCAGCATTGGGTAATCCTGATAAAGGGACAAAGTGTGTCTGTTTACTGAATCGGTAAACCATCACCCAGATCACAGTCTTCCCATCAGAAATGGGTAAGTCGGTAATGAAACCCATGAAACTCCCCGGCCAGCCGGTTACGACTTACCTTAGCGCACGCACATGTCACACAAGCAGACACAAAATCAGCAGCATCTGAATGCATAGAAGACCACCAGAAGAGCTGGGATATAGCCCTTCGGCTGGCCGTGATACCAGGGTGACCACTTAACATGGTGTCATGAAACTCCTACAAAACGCGCAACCTCAGATGTACCAGAACGAACAACTTGGATTCAGGAACAGAGGACGGAGCCAACAGCTGAGCATATCCACCTCCAACTCAGAAAACAGCATGGCAATCCAAACGACCCCCTGGGGAAAAATGGGAATGGAGTTTTTGGGGGAGACTCGGCATCCAGACTGCGGGATAGGGTGTCAGCTTTCACGTTTTTTAGAACCAGGTCTGAAGGTAACAGAAAAATTAAATCTTGAGAAAAATAATGACCACCTGCCCTTTCTGGGGGTCACCCGTTTAGCTGATTCAAAATATGCCAAATTTTTATGATCAGTAACTGTGGCGCCCTGGACAAGCCATCGGCCACAGAGAACAACACAACCACACCCCACACTCCCGGTCAGGCACACCGAAGTCAGACAAAAACCCTTGTTGCCTTCCTCCAGGGGCTGATGTTCACACCAGGGGGGTGGGCCAGGTGGTTGGCCCCGCCCACCGAGGAGTTCACAGTCTTGGAGGCGGGAGAAGTAGACAGATAGAGTTGAGAGTGGAAAGTGAGAGGAAGGAAAGTGGCAAGTGAGCAGACTGAAGTTGGTCCAGGTGTGTGGCCCAGACGGATCAGCAAGGTTGGCAGACGGTGGTGACCGTCTGCAGGAATGCCTTATCGGAGTTTACCGTGAGGACCGTGGACGGGCGGCGGCCCGGCGGTACCGGACCGGTACACAAAGAGAAGTCAGCACCATCTGGCAGGGGCTTAAGGACCCCGGCAAGGCTAGGAGTCGCCGTGAATTTGCCAAATTCGTTAGCGAAGGGAACCTCCTGGGTTTCCCAGCAGCCAAGTCCTGACAGAAGGCAACCGTCCAACCGAGAGAGGCAAACACAGTCACCGCCAAGGCTAAAGTTCCCAGGGCCAGAGCCTGCGGGCAAAAGGGGCTCCTCCAGCCCATATCCAAGCTGGAGAGCGGGTTACCGGTGGGAACCCATTGGAACCGTTTACAGTACACAGGTGCAGGGAAATGCAGTCACCATCAACCTGCCGGGAGAAACAACACCGCAGCCGTCTGTGGGACCCGTCCATCCAGCCGTGTGTTTTACCGAGAACTGTGTCCTCATCATTGGCTGAGTGAGTACCACCGTGCCATGCGGCACAGCGCTGCCCCCGCGACCCTGCACCTCACCAGGCCCCGTAACCTGCCTGTCATCCATCCCTACCCCATCACCGGGCCCCGGGACAACCAACCCCCTACCCACGGAGGGGAGAACTAACATCCAGGCTGCTCCCTGTCATCGCTCCCGGGATCCCCGTCCAGAGCAGCGGTGGTGTCACTAATATCACCACAACCGTGGGTGGCGTCACGGACAATAACCAAATCCCCACCATCCAATCCCCACCCTTTTCACTCACGGGCGAGGAGCGCCGCTCGAGTCCCTGGGATCCGGCCCACCGCTCGAGCCACCACCGAGCAGCAGCAGCCGCAGCAGCAGCGGCCGGACCCGAGCAGTGGGAGAGCTCAGCGTGCCCTCCTCCGCCCGCGACAACTTGGCGTCACGAACAGGATTTTACCGCTCTGCCGTCTGGTAGAGGTGCGTCTTGTAACCGCCGGAGGTGTCCAACCGAAAAATTTGTGAAGCCGCCATCTTGGGCGTGAAGAATTCCCGCTCGAGCGTCTCCTCGAGTAGTGGAGGCGCGAAGGCCAAAACCCCGCCCCTGTAGAGGAGAAGCCGGAAAGAGACTAAGGGGGACTGATGGCGTCCGGCCGCGTGTAGCCCGCGGCTATAAAATCAGGGACGCCAGGACCCTGCGGCCATCTTGTTCCTGGAAGAGGCCGCCGGAAAGATGTACATGCCGTCCCGTAGCACCATAGCCCCCACTCCTGGAACCGCGGCGTGGGTGGAGATCCGGACCGCGCAGCTCCAACAACGGCTGCAGGTCAAGATGCAGCTCCTCTTGGAGGAGTGGGAGGCCGACATGGCGGAGGTTATAGCGACCGTATGGAGACGCGAAGAGGAGGGAGCTTCGGAAGGGAGGGTGAGTGACCCACACCCCGGTACCCCTAGTGGGTCGGTCATCGTGGCTGCGGGACCCGGTCTGCACCTGCTCGCCCTGCTACCTCCCTCGCTACCCGTTTCGGCTGCCGTGACCCCGCCACTAGGCCCTCTACCCCCGCAACCGGTAGCGGTACCCTGCATGTCCGCCCAGGCGGATCGACCTGTAACCGGAGCCCGTGACCGACCGGAAGTGCTACCTTGGAAGGTGCAGAAGCCTGAGTCGGAGGCACTCCCCGAAAAACTTCCCGAGCCGGAGCCGACAGACCGCTCCGTGCCGAAAGCCCAGTGGAGGACGGCCCCTGTGCCCACCCCCCACACCTCGGCTGAGGTTGCGCCGGGTTGCCGCTGCAAAGCAGCACCCCAGGCCAAGTCACTGCGGGACCTTCCACCCAGATTGCCAGTGGTGGGCAGTGTCCAGAAGGTCTCGCGGGGCCCGACCCGTGCGCCGGAGCTCGCAGCAGCACCATACTGGGATAGGGAGCCAACACCGCTGGGCCCGGAGATCACGGAAAGGGAAAGGAAGAAGGCAGAGTTGGTGGCCCATACGATCTGGGAAAAGGAGAGTCTGAGGCAGGCGACTTTCCGTGTATGAAGGGCAGGTGAGGCGGTTTGATGTCTGCCGGGGCTATGGCTTTATATATGAACCGGGCCTGGAGGCCGAGGTCTTTATAGCCCGGCGGGATGATAATGCCCACCTGCCGGAGGAGCATCCAGGCCGCAATCTGATGCCCGGGGACCTGGTGCAGTATACCCGGCACTGTGGGGAGAGGGGGTGGTTCGCATTAGATGCGAAGCTGAGGGGCAGTCAGGAGGCCCGAGTGTCCACCGTACCCCCTCCCTTAAACGACTCAGAGGAATCCGAATAATGGCAGCGGAGTCCCGTTGCAGTTGTTCCCCGTTGGGACCACCAAAGTACCATTATAAAAGTTATAAAAGAATGATAAGTAAATGATTACCGGAGAAGATTTACCTGTTTGTCAGCTTGATTAGAACCGGTCGTTGCCGGCAACTGGTCCCCGTTGGGACCCCCTTTTCAAATTATGCGTAAAAACTACTACGAACAGGCCCGAGAACTAGCAGGACAACCACAAACTTGTGGCATGTAAATAATAGTGTTTTATGGCTTTCACCGTTACCGCCTCCGGAGAGGCAGATTGGAGGATGGGCCTGGAGAGAAGTGATGGCCCAGGCCCACCACTACCGCAACCGGTGACGATCCTCTGGGGGATTCAGGGGTTCCCCATGGACGTGGGTCCCCTGAAAAGGACAGAACCCGCTCGGGCAACTTGTGCTGGATTGGGGTCAAGGGGTGCTGCCTGTTTGATTAGGGGCAGCATCAGGGCCAGGTTGCTTGGGTGGGAGAGAGCGGAAGCCATAACCGTTTGCAACATTTAAAGTAAGAGTACCTCCTTATGTGGGAAGATGTTATTTTACTTGTAATCACTGTTTTACCGTTATGTTTTCAGTTTGTGAAAATAAAACCGGTGATGGACGGGCAGCCCGCGGACAGTCTGCATTTTACTAAGGGGGAATGTGGCACCCTGGACAAGCCAGGGGCCACAGAGAACAACTCCACCCCATCCCACACTCCCGGTCAGGCACACCAAAGTCAGACAAAAACCCTTGTTGCCTTCCTCCGGGGTCTGATGTTCACATCAGGGGGGTGGGCCAGGCGGTTGGCCCTGCCCACCGAGGAGTTCACAGTCCTGGAGGCGGGAAAAGTAGACAGATAGAGTTGAGAGTGGAAAGTGAGAGGAAGGAAAGTGGCAAGTGAGCAGACTGAAGTTGGTCCGGGTGTGTGGCCCGGATGGATCAGCAAGGTTGGCAGACGGTGGTGACCGTCTGCATGAGTGGCCTATCGGAGTTTACCGTAAGGACCGTGGACGGGCGGTGGCCCGGCGGTACCGGACCGGTACACAAAGAGAAGTCAGCACCATCTGGCAGGGGCTTACGGACCCCGGCAAGGCTAGGAGTCGCCGTGAATTTGGCAAATTCGTTAGCGAAGGGAACCTCCTGGGTTTCCCAGCAGCCAAGTCCCGACAGAAGGCAACCATCCAAACGAGAGAGGGAAACACAGTCACCGCCAAGGCTAAACTTCCCAGGGCCAGAGCCTGCAGGCAAAAGGGGCTCCTCCAGCCCATATCCAAGCTGGGGAGCAGGTTACCGGTGGGAACCCATTGGAACCATTTACAGTACACAGGTGCAGGGAAAGGCAGTCACCATCAACCTGCCGGGAGAAACAACACCGCAGCCGTCTGTGGGACCTGTCCATCCAGCCGTGTGTTTTACCGAGAACTGTGTCCTCATCATTGGCTGAGTGAGTACCACCGTGCCGTGCGGCACAGCGCTGCCCCCGCGACCCTGCACCTCACCAGGCCCCGTAACCCGCCTGTCATCCATCCCTACCCCATCACCGGGCCCCGGGACAACCAACCCCCTGCCCACGGAGGGGAGAACTAACATCCAGGCTGCTCCCTGTCATCGCTCCCGGGATCCCCGTCCAGAGCAGCGGTGGTGTCACCAATATCACCACAACCGTGGGTGGCGTCACAGACAATAACCAAATCCCCACCATCCAGTCCCCACCCTTTTCACTCACGGGCGAGGAGCGCCGCTCGAGTCTCCGGGATCCGGCCCACCGCTCGAGCCACCACCGAGCAGCAGCAGCTGCAGCAGCAGCGGCCGGACCCGAGCAGTGGGAGAGCGCAGCGTCCCCTCCTCCGCCCGCGACATAACCACTGTAATTTGATGGATGACACCCTCAAAAAAATGCCTTCATTTTTCAAAAGCCAGCTTAACAACAAGTAATCCATGATTACCGACATCATAATTTCCTTCAGCAGACAAGAATTTTCTAGAGAAGAAGGCACATGGCCTCAAATTGGTTAATATTTTCGGTCTTTGAGACAACACTGCCCCCACTTCCAGAGGTCTGGCTGAACAAGAACTGGTGCAGACATAAAACATCTCTTCAACTCCAGAAAAACCCCAACCGCTTCCGGCGACCAAACCCTCTAATCCGCCCCCTTACATGTGTGATCTGTCAAGGGTTTAACAATCTGAGAAAACCCTTTAATGAACTTTCTATAATAATTGGCAGATTCTAGAAACCACTGAAGCGCCTTAAGGTCACTAGGCTGAACCCAGTTGGGTATGACCTGAACCTTCCCAGGGTCTATCTTTAACCTGGCCGCTGCCAAAATAAACCCCAAGAAAGAGATTTCCTGTACAGAAAAGGTACATTTTTACGATTTAGCAAATAAATATTTTTTTCCTAAGTCTATTTAACACAGAACGGATATGTTCAATATGAGAATCAAAATCTGGAGAAATAAAATCAAAATATAGTCAAGATACAGCCATATGAAAAAGTTTGGGCACCCCTATTAATGTTAACCTTTTTTCTTTACAACAATTTGGGTTTTTGCAACAGCTATTTCAGTTTCATATATCTAATAACTGATGGACTGAGTAATATTTCTGGATTGAAATGAGGTTTATTGTACTAACAGAAAATGTGCAATCCGCATTTAAACAAAATTTGACCGGTGCAAAAGTATGGGCACCTCAACATAAAAGTGACATTAATATTTTGTAGATCCTCTTTTTGCAAAAAAAACAGCCTCTAGTCGCTTTCTGTAGCTTTTAATGAGTTCCTGGATCCTTAATGTAGGTATATTTGATCATTCCTGTTTACAAAACAATTCCAGTTCAGTTAAGTTTGATGGTCACCAAGCATGGACAGCATGCTTCAAATCACCCCACAGATTTTCAATGATATTCAAGTCTGGGGACTGGGATGGCCATTCCAGAACATTGTAATTGTTCCTCTGCATGAATGCCTGAGTAGATTTGGAATGGTGTTTTGGATTATTGTCTTGCTGAAATATCCATCCCCTGCGTAACTCCAACTTCGTCACTGATTCTTGCACATTATTGTCAAGAATCTGCTGATACCGAGTTGAATCCATGCGACCCTCAACTTTAACAAGATTCCCGGTGGCAGCATTGGTGACACAGCTCCAAAGCATGATGGAACCTCCACCAATTTTACTGTGGGTAGCAAGTGCTTTTCTTGGAATGCCGTGTTTTTTTGCCTCCATGCATAACGCCTTTTTGTATGACCAAACAACTCAATCTTTGTTTCATCAGTCCACAGGACCTTCTTCCAAAATGTAACTATCTTGTCCAAATGTGCTTTTGCATACCTCAGGCAATGCTGATTGTGGCATGCTTGCAGAAATGGCTTCTTTCGCATCACTCTCCCATACAGCTTCTCCTTGTGCAACATGCGCTGTATTGTTGACCGATGCACATTGACACCATCTGCACCAAGATGATGCTGCAGGTCTTTGGAGGTGGTCTGTGGATTGTCCTTGACTGTTCTCACCATTCTTCTTCTCTGCCTTTCTGATATTTTTCTTGGCCTGACACTTCTGTGCTTCACAAGAACTGTACCTGTGTTCTTCCATTTCCTTACTATGTTCCTCACAGTGGAAAACTGACAGTTTTAATCTCTGAGACAACTTTTTGTATCCTTCCCCTGAACAACTATGTTGAATAATCTTTGTTTTCAGATCATTTGAGAGTTGTTTTGAGGAGCCCATGATGCCACTCTTCATAAGAGATTCAAATAGGAGAACTACTTGCAAGTGGCCACCTTAAATACCTTTTCTCATGATTGGATACACCTGCCTATGAAGTTCAAAGCTCAATGAGGTTACAAAACCAATTTAGTGCTTTAGTAAGTCAGTAAAAAGTAGTTAGGAGTGTTCAAATCAAGAAATTGATAACGGTGCCCATACTTTTGCACCGGTCAAACTTTGTTTAAATGGGGATTGCACATTTTCTGTTAGTACAATAAACCTCATTTCAATCCAGAAATATTACTCAGTCCATCAGTTATTAGATATATGAAACTGAAATAGCTGTTGCAAAAACCCAAATTGTTATAAAGAAAAAAGGTTAACATTAATAGGGGTGCCCAAACTTTTTCATATGACTGTATATAACAAGAAATCTTCCAATAAAATCAGAAAAAAACATTATTCATGAAATTTTGGAAAACAGCCGGTGCATTAGTCAGACCGAACAGCATCACCAAATTCTCAAACAGACCTTCTGACGTTAGAAACGCCGTCTTGCACTCATACAAATAAAATTATAAGCCCCCCTTATATCTAGTTTAGAAAACCATTTGGCCCCGGAAAGCTGATTATAAAGGTCAGGGATGAGTGGAAGCGGGTAAGTGTTTTTAACAGTAATCTTATTTAATTCTTGGAAATTGAGGCAAGGACGAAGTGCACCATCCTCCTTTTTGACAAAGAAAAACCCTGCAGCGATAGGTAGAGGAGGAATGGTTGATATGCCCTTTTCGTAAACTGTCATTAACACATGCTTTCATGGCTTCAGGATGAGAAAAGTTGTATGAGCGGACTTTGGGCAATTTGGTATCAGAGACAAGGTTGATGGCACAATCATAAGGGCAATGGGGCGGTAAAATCTCTGCCTCTTTCTCCTGCTGATAATTGTGCAATGGAACATCATATAAAAATGATAATTAATTGGTCCACTGCACAATTATCAGCAGGATGCAGCCAGTCCTTCAGGGTGCCTGTCCTGTGTGTCAATGCACTTATATAGTGCTGGGCAGCCTGCCTGATCTAATAGTATGGGCATCATCAATAGGCTGCCAGACACTGTGCATTGCACATACCTGTGTGACTGGCACCCTATCTAAAACCTCATTAGTGTGCATGTTCAATACCAGCAGCCAACAAGGCTATGGGTCTATAGCTTGATGGATTATCTTCAGGCTTCCCAGGTTTTAACAATGCAATTATTTTAGCATGTTTTAATTTACTAGGGACTTGAGCATTCTCCATAATATCTGAGAATAACTTTGCCATCCATTTTTTCGCATAAGGTCCACAGTTTTTGAGAAATTCAGGATGGATCCCATCAGAGGTGGGAGCTTTGTTAATTTTAGTTTCAGCAAGGGCAATTTCAATGTCACAGGTTGTAAAAGCACGTGAGTATTCTTCAGATGGTGCCACTGATGATTTTAGTAGCTTAAACTTACTTTTAACTTCTATGGTGTGAGCTCGGTCTTTTGGGCTTCTTGAGATGTTCACAATGTGTGCTGCAATTTGATTTGGAGTTATAGCATTCGTTTTCTGTTTTACTTTACAATTTCCTTCTAGTTTTCTTAAAAGAGACCATGCTTTTCTGCTGGATCTTTTAAAGTTCAAATTCTCAACTGTTTCCATCCATTTAATACAACGTGCTGCATTCAGTTTGTTCAACAATTCCTCACCGATTTCCCCATCTTCACTCTCAAGAAATTGTCTGTACAGTTGTTCACATTCATCAGACCATCCTGGGATATATTCTTTGCGAAAGCCACGTGGTATTGATTTCTTTGCAGCTGTAATAACTGCTTTACAAAACCGTTCATAGTTTTTACTGATTGGTGGTATCCAGCCGATACACTTATCAAGTTAAAAGTAAGTTTAAGCTACTAAAATCATCAGCCGATACACTTATCAAGGTGATCTGCAAACTTCTTCCAGTTGGCTTTGGCAAGGTTCCATCGAGGACGCGGATACGACGTTACAAGAGGAATAGATACTCCAATGGTGATGATGACAGGGCGATGCTGGCTACGAGGGAAATGTTTGACAATGTTTAGACCTACACCTGTTCACTGGTTACCTGTGCTGGGTCATATCGCACCCGCAAATCTAAGAAGACAAAAGCTCCTACTTAAAGAGTACACTAAAGTAGTGAATAATGAAAAACTTCCAATACACCAAAATATCAGAGATGTTACAATACAACGATTGAAATCAAGACACCCACCCATCCGAACTGCAATCACCTTGCATGAACAAAACTTCAATTTAGAGGAGAAATGGCGAGAACTTTGGGTCAATGTAGTAGAAGGTGATCCCCAAATGTTCCCTAATTTACAAAACCCTCCACCAGGCCTCAATCTACTAAGGAAAACATGGGTTACTCTAAATCGTATCAGAACAAACTTTGGCGTCTGTGCAGATTTTATGTATAAGTGGGGAAAATATGACTCTCCGACCTGTGACTGTGGAACAGATCATCAAACTATCCAGCACATTGTTGAGGAGTGCCCCCTGAGATCCTACCATGGTAACAAGAAGGATTTCTATATTGTAAATGATAACGCTATTGCATATATAGAAAATCTTGATATTCAAATTTGATTTTTATCCTGTTGATAATTTTCAATCACTGTCTATTGTCTGGTGTTTATTTTTATATGATGGTAAGAGATACGTTCATACGATTAAATAAACCAGCAGCCACCTGCTCTATGAGTTGGTAGGCTGTGAGTGGTTGTCTCGTTCTGCACCTGTGTTACCCCCACCTTTATCATAGGAGGTCGGCTGCATTCTGCAAGTACATTTGCCATTTCGACCTGTGTTGGCTGGTGGCTTTTTTTCTGGTGAGATTTTTTTGTTTCTGAATGTATGTCCTTTTCGATGAATTATCTGTAAACCTCGCCCTGTGAATACTTTAACAAAAACATATGGCACTAAAAGTACCAAAATAAGACCTCCAGGTTTGCACCACTTCTGTAGTACATTTACAATGTAGTCGGTCACCATCTTACAATACACATGGACAAATGTATACACAGCACATATGTGGCACCCCTGAGGCTCTGGTTGCCACAGGGTACTGCACCCCAATTAGGGTGCCGTAACTATCTCAGGTAAGGAGGGAGTTAATTACCGCTGTTCCACATCCCCACACTACACAGCTTAGGAACCTTCACACAGAGTGGGTTGGCTCAAGGTAGGCAGGGGGGGTGGCCATAGGAACATTGACTTCCCGGTCACTGAAGCCAGCCACCTGGTGGGCAGGTTCCACTTGGAGTATAAATAGGCAGTACACATGCACATCATGGCCAGTCAGAGCCATCAGGGCCATAGTTCTGGCGACACATCTCTGGAGAACTTGGATTTCGCAGGGCGCAGGAGCTTGGTTCGGGAGCTCAGCCGGGGTACCTAACAGCGGAGGAGGACACCCTAGAAATGGGACACTCTCTCTCCTTCTCTTTTCCCAACGCCGGTGGTGACCCCTTACCGGATCTTGGATTGACCGGAGCCCATCATGGCAGTGACCAGTGTGACCGGGCTGGCAGTTGAAGTTGTGAGTAAACTACACCCTGAACCCGCAGAGACCATGTTGGGTCGTCCTTACCGGCGCCGCCCAGCGCTTAGGCGCCAATGGCCATTACTACCCTCATCATCCGCCCAGGGCCCGCTCCGCCTGTGGGGAGCGATACCATCCCAGCTGCCATAACACCTGCCCCTGCAGCGGTAGCTACTACCGGCCGCATACCACAGGTGGCGTCATGACAAACATTTCCTAATACCCTGCTTTCCCCACCATTTACTGTACCCCTAGGGGCAAAATTACTGGGCAAGGCCACCCTGTGACAATGCCTGACCCGACCCGAAACGGCCCAGCAACGAGTAGGCTGACCGCCTGACCCGTGGAGTGCTACTTTCATGAACAGGATATCGTACCCATTAAACCGGGTACTGTGCGCCTAGAGAACTGTGTCAAACCGGATAATTTGGTACTGAACCATTCCATTGCAAAAAGGACAGTCACCATTTATTATTCTGCGCAGGAAAAGACAGGGCGTGATTCGTGGGCGGAACCCGTAAAAAGAGCGCGAAACGTGAGGGAGGAGCCCAGATACACATGTGAAAAGAGAGAGTCCCGCTGCCGGAAGGATGTCTGAGGAAGAGAATCAAGGTGCTCCCGCTGCTGAGGCTGTAGCACCAGTAGTGGTGCCGGTGATACCGTTTTCCATGCCGTACTTTCCAGGAGCAGCCTGGCTACCCCAGTACTCGGGGGAGGCCTATATTCTGACCGATTTCAAGGAAAAACTGTACAGTTTATTCCGGGTGTATCTGATGTCGGAGGACCAAAAGACCAGCAACTTTATTGGCCAACTAACCGGGGCGGCCCGATGTGAAGTTAAGTCCTGGCCGGAGACCGATAAGAGGGTGTTGAAAGATATTTTGGCTGAACTCAAAGAGACCTTTGACACTCGCACAGCCTCTGAGATTAAAATACGATTTTATGGATGCAAGCAAAGGGTGCAGGACAGAATCTGGGATTATGCTCTCAACCTTCAAGTAGCAAGAAAAGCGGTGCGACAGGTGGACCCAGGAGATATAGCAAATGAAAATCGCCTGTTAATTGACCAGTTTATTGAAGGACTGTTATCTGATAATCATCGCACCCAGCTCCATATCCTGGCTATGCAGCACTCTGACCTCAGCTTTGCAGAGTTTAAAGATAGGGCCATCCGTGTACTGCGTGAACTGGCTCATAACAACGCTGTACTTCAACGACCTGGGATGATACTAGCCACCCTAGGGGTGGCAGAGGCTAAAGACCAAACCTTGGGTAAAGATTCTATCAACGAGTTGCGGCTCCAGATCCTGGAACTTAGCAAGGGCATGACCACTCTGATCAAGGTAATGCAATCTAAGACTGGGACTCAGCAACCAGGGGATGGGGATGTTGAAGTCACCCATGATGATGGTGGGAATGTCAGCAGAGAGAAAGTGTAGAAGCCAGGCAGAGAAGTGGTCTAAGAAGGCAGTGGTAGCGCCCGGGGGTCTGTATATGACAGCCACTTGGAGGTTAGAGGGAGAATAGATTCGGACAGAGTGCACTTCAAAGGAAGGCAGGACAAGGGAGGGTAGAGGTGGGATTGGATTAAAGCAGCAGTTGTTAGAAAGAAGGAGGCCCACTCCTCCACCCTGTCTATTGCCAGGGCGAGGAGTGTGGATAAAGTGAAGGCCACCGTAGCATAGTGCAGCAGGGGAGGCAGTGTCATGTCAGAGGGTGTCAGCCATGTTTCAGTGAGGGCCAGAAAGGATAGATTGCTGGAGGTAAAGAGATCGTGAATGATGTGTAGTTTATTACAGACAGAATGGGCATTCCAGAGTGCTCCAGAGAGAGGGAGCGTTGGAGTAGGTGAGAGGGGAATGGGTTTTATATTGGAGAGATTGCGGTAGTTACTAGTATGTGGGGATTGATAAATGGGTGGTATAGAGGGGTGTATAATCTGTGGGGGGCCAGGGTTGGGGGATATGTCACCAGCAGTGAGAAGAAGTAGAGAAAGGGAGAGCAGGTGGGAAAAGGAGGGTGGACGGCATGGTCTGCGTGATATAAGGAGCGATCTGAGATTTAGGAGCAGGTCAGCAGATGAGGACAGATGAGAAGGCAGGAGGGAAGGGGAGATGAATATTTGTTTGGAGGGTGCTGGGGTGTGAGGATAGCGAAGGAGAGTAAAGAGGAGAGGGGCAAAGACTGTGAGGGCATAGGTGAACATGGTGGGAGTAAGGTGTTAAGTATGGGTTTTAACAAATAAATTGTGACAGTGACAAACTTAGTTAGAAAGAGTAAATATTTTACCTTCTGGTCACTTCTGGGGGGACATACTAAAAAGAATGATGAAAAGGAATAAATAAAAAGAATGAAGATAATAACTTATTAGGTGTATATTATGTAGATGTATAAAAGGTTTCTTTGGCAAGTCAGACATGGAATGAACATTATATTTGAGCATTATAGGTGTGCAATGATCAGGAAACATTTAGATAATCGCAAAATGAAGACATATCCCACATAACCAGGTGTATATTACGTTACCTGAGCATTATAGGTGTGGAATGATCATGAAATATCTAGATAATAGGAGAATGAACACATATGGCATATAACCAGGTGTATATTATGTTACCTGAGCATTATAGGTGTGGAATGATCATGAAATATATGTAGATAATAGGAAAATGAAGGCATATGCCATATAACCAGGTGTATAGTATGTTACCTGAGCATTATAGGTGTGGAATGATCATGAAATATCTGTAGATAATAATAGAATTAACACATATCCCATATAACCAGGTGTATATTATGTTACCTGAGCATTATAGGTGTGGAATGATCATGAAATATCTGTAGATAATAGGAGAATGAATACATATCGCATATAATCAGGTGTATATTATGTTACCTGAGCATTATAGGTGTGGAATGATCATGAAATATCTGTAGATTACAGGAGAATGAACGTATATAGCATATAACCAGGTGTATATTATGTTACCTGAGCATTATAGGTGTGGAATGATCATGAAATATCTATAGATTACAGGAGAATGAACGCATATGCCATATAACCAGGTGTATATTATGTTACCTGAGCATTATAGGTGTGGAGTGATCATGAAATATCTATAGATTACAGGAGAATGAACGCATATGCCACATAACCAGGTGTATATTATGTTACCTGAGCATTATAGGTGTGGAATGATCATGAAATATCTGTAGATAATAGGAGAATGAACGCATATGCCATATAACCAGGTGTATATTATGTTACCTGAGCATTATAGGTGTGGAATGATCATGAAATATATGTAGATAATAGGAGAATGAACACATATCGCATATAACCAGGTGTATATTATGTTACCTGAGCATTATAGGTGTGGAATGATCATGAAATATCTATAGATTACAGGAGAATGAACGCATATGCCATATAACTAGGTGTATATTATGTTACCTGAGCATTATAAGTGTGGAATGATCATGAAATATCTATAGATTACAGGAGAATGAACGCATATGCCATATAACGAGGTGTATATTATGTTACCTGAGCATTATAGGTGTGGAATGATCATGAAATATATGTAGATAAGAGGAAAATGAAGGCATATGCCATATAACCAGGTGTATATTATGCTACCTGAGCATTATAGGTGTGGAATGAACATGAAATATATGTAGATAATAGGAGAAGGAACACATTTCTTAGAATCAATCTTATAATCTTATAACCTTAATCAAGGTGGGAGTTGATCAGGGCTACGTTGAGGATTTTTATTGTTACCTGGTTAGAAAGGGGCAGACTCTAGAAATGTTGTTCACGCGCAAGGGACAAGAGATTGTATATAGGAAGTGAAGTAGAGATCGGTGTCAAACAGGACACACAGACAGTGAGCCTGCTGACTAGGCGTTATCTTTGTGCCGCACACTGAGAAGGAGATGTCAGATTTAGGGAGGTTAGTGGAGGGCGGGAGCAGGAGAAGTTCAGTTTTGGAAATGTTGAGTTTTAGATAGAGAGTGGACATGATATTGGAGACTGCGGTTAGACAGTCATTGGTGTTCTTTTGTACCGCAGAGCTAAGGTCAGGGGCTGAAGTGTATAATTGTGTGTCATCAGCATAGAGATGGTACTGGAAGCCAAGTCTGCTGATGGTCTGTCCAACAGGTGCCGGATACAGAGAGAAGAGAAGAAGACCAAGGACTGAACCCTGAAGGACCCCAACAGTGAAAGGAAGAGGGGAGAAAGTGGAGCCAGCAAATGATACACTGAAAGAGCGGTCAGAAAGATAGGAAGAGAACCAGGAGAGAGCCATGTCATTGATGCCGATGGAGTGCAGCATAGAGAGCAGGAGATGGTTGTCAACTGTGTCAAAAGCTGCAGAGAGATCAAGAAGAATAAGCAGAGAGTGGTCACCATTACGTTTTGTTGTCAGAACGCCATTGGTCACTTTGAGAGCAGTTTTTGTAGAGTGTAGGGGGTAGAAACCAGACAGTAATGGGTCTAGAAGAGAGTGGGGGGAGAGGTATCGGGTAAGGCGACAGTACACTAGGAGTTTAGAGATGAAGGGCAGGTTATAGACTGGTCTGTAGTTATTCATGCAGGATGGATCAAGAGAAGATTTCTTTAATATTGGAGTAATGATAGAGTGTTTGAAGGAGGAAGGGAAGATGCCAGAAGAGAGCGAGAGGTTGAAGATTTTGGTTAGGTGAGTAGTGACTACCGTAGAGAAACTGGAGTAGGTGTGAGAGAGTAGGGTCAGTGGTACATGTAGTCAGGGCCGGCTCCAGGTTTTTGTGAGCCCCGGGCGGAAGAGTCCCAGTGGGCCCCATCCACACGCAGACATACACATACGTACACATACATATACATATTTAACGACAAACTCACAAAAATACATATAGAACTGACACATCTATACAGTCATATACACTGACATACATAGATACACATCATACATGCATACAAACAAACACACACAGCTCTGCTGGATACATACATACAGACACAGCGCTGCTACATACATACACACATAGCTCTGCTACATACACACATAGCTCTGCCACATACACACATAGCTGTGCCACATACATACACACATACCTCTGCTATATACATACACACATAGCTCTGCTACATACATATGTAAGAGAGTGAACTATGACAATACAGGGCGAGCATTAGGACCCTGCAGAGTCTGCCTGTCTGTCTGAGCGATAAACAGGAAGTTGTTGTGGAGATCCAGGAAGTGCGAGGAGGGAGTTTGGTGTCCATGGCAACGGGTTTTTGAAAACGTAGTAGGTGAAGCAATATGGGCCTTAAAAAAGTTGGTTGTAAGCCCCGGTTGGTGACCAAGGGACTTGTTGGTGAACAGAGCGAGTGACAGCATCTGAGGAGAGTGAAGGGAAACAGAAATTGCAAAGACAATACCACATCACTGTGTGATAATCGATCCAGTTGTGCGGACCTGGGTCCAACTGAAAGAGCATCTGAGGAGAAGCTGAGGACATGTTTCCCTCCATGACAGAGCAAGTGATTGATGTCCAGTAAGGCCGGGAGTGACTGCGATAAGAGAGACGGCGTCCGGTGTCATCCCCATTGGAAGGATTCTGACAAGCCCTGGAAAGGAGTGATCCCCAGACTGCACCCTGAGGCTACAGAATTAAAGTGCTTGACGGGTGACTCTGGCATTGGCTGATAGCTGCCAAACTTTGCTTTTTTTTTGCAATAAGTACTTATTTTTGGCGCCAAAGTTTTATTTTTATTTTTCTGGACTTGCTGCAGCCCACGCGGAAACATACCGGTGTAAAGTTACATTGGAGTTTAATGGTAGCATAGGTTGTGAGATACCCGGGTATCCCTGTGATAAGTGTATAGTCATCATTAATTTAGTGTATTGTATTATTATCTGTGATAAGTTATACTCAGTGCGCCATCTCAGAGTTTCCATCAGACCACCCTCACCTAATTTACATCGTCTTTCCAGTTTGATAAGTTTAACGTGTAGGTAAATTTGTTCCTGGTCCCAAATGTGATTTACATATACTGGGATCTCTGAGATCGGTGCATTGATTTTCGGCTAGCGCTTAGTGTGTGAAAATTATTAATGGTAATGTTTTTAAGGGGATTTTGAGCTTATTATATTCTACATTTCACCGTAATTTGATCCCCATTTCAGTAAAATACTGTTGTTCATTTCTGCCTCAGTCTCGGTCTGTGACTCACTGGATCTTAATAGGACCTCTGGTCATTACATTTTTGGCGTAGTCGGCAGGATCCAGTGTTTGTCATGGACGGAGGCGGCGAGGGAAGAAATGATCCCACTGCATCAGCAGCCCCGCTGCTGGGTGCGGGTCTTTTGGCAGCCGCGGCGAATGTGGGAGGGCATGTACCGGTAGGAGCTTTACTCCAGCACATGCCGAAATACGACGGGCGTAATATGGCGTTGCAGGATTGGGCAGAGAGGGTCCAGAGTATTCTGCGGATGTGTAATCTGACTCCCGCATTACGAGCAGAACTGGCACTGAACGCACTAGAAGGCGACGCTAGGCGGACGGTGATGGTACGACCTGAGGCTGTAGTTCAAGGGGCTGTGGACAGTACACGGCTGGAGGGAGGCGGAATGCAATTGTCAGGAGCGGAAGGACTGGTAGATGTTGTACAAGCTCTGCGTGCTGAGTTGAAGGAGCTAAAGCTGGAAGTGTCTAAAATCAGAGCTGCGTCGTCCACTACTCCCCTGGAGAGGCCACCAGCTACACCCTCTGGGATGGTGATTCCACTGACAGCCGGACCGCCCTCTTTGAATGACTCAAGCCCCCGTCCCCGGGGAGCAGTCACCTGCTGGAGGTGCGGGCGCCGGGGACACATCTCACGATACTGCCGGATGTCCACAGTCCCCGAGACTCCTCCGCCGACGTTAAACTCCCAGCCGCTGCCTTGAGGGGGCAATTCGCAGCGGCCCCCCCTCACAAAGCCCCCAACGGAATGAGCAAGATTGGTTTGCATGGAGTCCAGTCTCAGAAGCAGAATTTGAAGGACGGAAGATGAATTGCTTGGTTGATACGGGATCTGAATGTACCATTATGCCTCTAGAAGTTTTCGAGAAATACTTCAGTCAACTAGTGGTTCCTGAAGATGTTCGAATGATAAGACTTACTGCCGCTAACAATGGCCAGCTGACGGTGAAAGGGATCGTGTGGATGAGACTGAAAATGTTTGGTCAAGAGCTGGGTCAGAAAGGGGTAGTGCTGGTGGACCACCCCCCTAGAAGAGGGATGGAAGTGACACTGGGAATGAACATTCTGCGAGATCTAAATCATCAGATGTATGCCCGTGAGGGACCCCGTTACTGGACTCATGCTACAGGTCACCGACCGACACAGAGAATGTTACACCGCCTAGTGCTGAACTGTGATCTGCTGAAAAGTGCAGTCCCTGGGGGCCGGGTGGGCCTTGTCCGAGTGCAATCACGGACCACGATTTCACTGGCGCCCCGACAGGAGGAACTCTTGATGTTGCCAGTGGGGGTGGCGCAGAGGCTGAATGGACTTGAGGTATTACTTGAGCCAGCCCCAGAGAAGTCCTCTTGTGCCAAGGTGCATGTGGCCCAGTCTCTGACGATTGTGAAGAATGGACGGGTGCCAGTCAGATGCATTAACGTGTTGGAGGAGGCTATTACCATTCCTGCTGGGACCATCCTAGCTGAACTGTTCGTGCCAGAGGGGAAGATGTCTGACAAAGCGGTGTTTGAATTGCGGCCAGACCCACAGTCATCCTGGACATATGCGGTCGAAGTAGCAGGGCCTGAATCTCCTACCAAAGAATGGAATGGTCGTGTGATCATGGATCAGATGGGAGTAGATCGGGAGGAACTGACTTCCGTGCAACTAGAACAGTTGGAGAGGGTCGTGTGGGAACATGAAGAGGCCTTCTCGCGACATGCAGAAGACTTCGGGTGTTCACCGACGATTGAGCATGAGATTCCCACGGGGGACACCCCTCCCATTAGAGAACGTTATCGTCAGATTCCCCCGACACTTTATCAAGAGGTGAAGGGCATGGTCGCCAGTATGCTCGACAATCAAGTAATACGAGAGAGCCAAAGTCCCTGGGCTGCTCCCGTTGTCCTTGTCCGAAAGAAGGATGGGACCCTCCGATTTTGTGTGGATTATCGGAAATTAAACGCGCACACTGTGCGAGACGCATACCCGTTGCCTCGGATAGAGGAGTCCCTGTCTGCATTAGGACGGGCCAAATACTTTTCAACGTTGGACTTGGCGAGTGGATATTGGCAGGTACCAATGGCTGAGAAAGATCGGGCAAAGACAGCATTTGTTATGCCAATGGGGCTCTATGAATTCAACCGGATGCCGTTCGGACTCAGTAATGCCCCGGGGACCTTTCAACGCCTTATGGAACACTGTTTAGGCGACCTGAATTTTGAATCGGTATTGATATATCTAGATGACATCGTGGTGTTCGGAACGTCATTTGAAGACCATCTTGAGAAGTTGCGCCAAGTGCTCCAACGTCTCAGTCGCCATGGCTTAAAGATAAAACCAAAGAAATGTCAACTGTTCAAGAGTCGCATAGAGTATCTAGGCCATGTGGTGACTCCCGACGGGGTGTTACCCTCAGTCAGTAAGATCTTAGCGGTACAGGGGTGGGCACCTCCTCAGACTCTACGGGAGGTGCGGGCTTTCTTGGGCTTAGCAGGGTACTATCGACGATTTGTGCCCAGGTTTTCACAAGTAGTGGGTCCCCTGAATGAACTTTTAAGAGGGACGGCGCTGGGTCCTCGCAACCGCCCTATCCAATGGGGGCCTCAGCAGCAAAAGGCATTTGACGAGGTGAAAGCCGCCCTAACGAGTGCCCCTTTGTTGGCATATGCCAGGTTTGATACCCCTTTCCTGTTGTACACTGACGGTAGTCTTCACGGGTTGGGGGCGGTACTGGCCCAAATTCAGGATGGCCGGGAGCGGGTCATTGCCTATGGCAGCAGGTCTTTAAGGGACACTGAGCGTAATCCGGCTAATTATAGTTCGTTTCGCCTAGAGCTGTTAGCCCTGGTGTGGGCAATGACGGAGCGCTTTGCTGAGTATCTAACGGGAGCTGAGGTGTTGGTCATGACCGATAATAACCCTCTTGCTCACTTAGAGAATGCGAAACTGGGAGCATTGGAGCAGCGATGGGTCGCTCGCCTTGCTAAGTTTAATTATCAGATTAAGTTTCGCTCGGGGCGAGAAAACGGTAATGCGGACGCATTGTCGAGGGTACCCCTTGGATTTAGGGGAGAAAGCATTGATGACCAGCTCGAGGACACAGAGACCCCTGACTTGGGGCAGGTACCTATCTTCCGCAGTGTGGTACATTCAAGTGGGGTGGCATCAAGGATGCCGTGTGTCCTGGGAAAAACGCCATCAGATTGGGCAAAAGATCAGAACGAGTGTCCAGACATCTGGCGAGTGCGCACCTGGGTACAAAATGGGATTTGGCCGAGTGCAGAGGACAAGGCCCAACTATCCGCAGAAGGAATTAAACTATTGCGACAGTGGGATAAGTTGTGTGTGGAACAGGATCTTTTGTATCGTAAGGTGTATCTGCCATCTGAGCTGCAACACCGGTACCAACTGGTAATCCCTGTAGGGATGGGTCCGATGGTTGCCCGCGAGGCACATGAGAAAGGAGCCCACTTTGGTAGTGAAAAGACACTCCAGTGGTTACAACGAATCCTCTATTGCCCTGACTTGGGAGGGATGGTAGCGGAGGCATGTCGGCAATGTCGGGTCTGTGGGCTCAGTAAGAGTCCTGAGCAGCGGGCCCCTACTCAAACCATTAAAACGTCTGCCCCCTTGGAATTGCTCATGATTGATTATGTCCTGATAGGATACTCGACGTCTGGGTGCTCCTATTGCTTGGTAATGACAGACCACTTCACTAAATATGCTGTGGCAGTGCCGACAAGAGATCAGACAGCGGAGTCGGCGGCTAAGGCTGTGTGTCGTCATTTTCTCCAAGTGTTTGGGTGTCCGCAAAGGATACACTCAGACCAGGGGGGCATGTTTCCAGGGGACACTAATGGAAGAGCTGCGCCGGCTGTATGGCATAGCACATTCAAGAACGACACCTTACCATCCCCAAGGAAATGGGGCCTGTGAGCGTTTCAATCGTACCTTGATACAGATGATGAGAACATTAGAGGAAGGGCAACAGGGCCACTGGCCTGAGTACCTCCCTGAACTAATGTGGGCCTACAACAATCGATTGCACAGTACTACGGGCTATTCGCCACACATGTTGATGTTTGGGAGACCCGGGAGGGATATTGAAGATTTGAACATGCCAGATCCCTCCTCTGATTCCCCTCGGACTGCATCTGAATGGGTTCGGGAACACCAGCGGCGACTGAGAGTGGTGCATCAGGTGGTGGGTAATAGACTCAATCAGGTGTCTCATAGGGACACGAGGCCTGTGCAGACGGAACCTTTCTCCCCAGGGGATAGAGTGTTGGTGAGGGTCAAACGACAGACAGGGAAACTGGCCGATCGATGGGAGGCGACCCCATACCTGATAAAGAGACGAGTGAACCCTGAGATTCCAGTTTATGAGGTCGAGCCCGTGGGGGCAGGGGGGCTCACTCGTAATCTTCACCGTAACATGCTACAACGGTGCTGGTTTGAGGACGTGGCTCCCGTTTCTACGGAACCAGAGGCTGTGTCCCAAGGGTCAGGTACTCCTGATGTTTTTGAGTTTGATGATGAGCCCTCCTCTGCGCCTGTTTATCTGCCCCCTGTGAATGATCTGCACCTGTGTGGAAAGAGTGTTGAGCCGGTGGTATGTCCTTCCGAGGGTGAGGACTTGAGTCAGCCACCTGACATGAATAATGGGTCACGGGGTGTCGCACTTCAAGAGGGGGCAGCGTCACGCCTTTCCTCTGATGACACTTCTGAAGGGACTCCTGCCCCTTTGGGGACAGAATCCGTTGGGAAGGACCTTCGGAGAACCACTCGACCTACGGCAGGAATACCCCCTCAGCGCTACGCACAGGATGATTTTGAGTGGGGAGGTATGTCGAGGACGCCAACCTCTAGTGGGGTGGCATGTAAGAGAGTGAACTATGACAATACAGGGCGAGCATTAGGACCCTGCAGAGTCTGCCTGTCTGTCTGAGCGATAAACAGGAAGTTGTTGTGGAGATCCAGGAAGTGCGAGGAGGGAGTTTGGTGTCCATGGCAACGGGTTTTTGAAAACGTAGTAAGTGAAGCAATATGGGCCTTAAAAAAGTTGGTTGTATGCCCAGGTTGGTGACCAAGGGACTTGTTGGTGAACAGAGCGAGTGACAGCATCTGAGGAGAGTGAAGGGAAACAGAAATTGCGAAGACAATACCACATCACTGTGTGATAATCGATCCAGTTGTGCGGACCTGGGTCCAACTGAAAGAGCATCTGAGGAGAAGCTGAGGAGATGTTTCCCTCCCTGACAGAGCAAGTGATGTCCAGTAAGGCCGGGAGGGACTGCGATAAGAGAGACGGCGTCCGGTGTCATCCCCATTGGAAGGATTCTGACAAGCCCTGGAAAGGAGTGATCCCCAGACTGCACCCTGAGGCTACAGAATTAAAGTGCTTGACAGGTGACTCTGGCATTGGCTGATAGCTGCCAAACTTTGTTTTTTTTTTGCAATAAGTACTTATTTTTGGCGCCAAGGTTTTATTTTTATTTTTCTGGACTTGCTGCAGCCCACGCGGAAACATACCGGTGTAAAGTTACATTGGAGTTTAATGGTACCATAGGTTGTGAGATACCCGGGTATCCCTGTGATAAGTGTATAGTCATCATTAATTTAGTGTATTGTATTATTATCTGTGATAAGTTATACTCAGTGCGCCATCTCAGAGTTTCCATCAGACCACCCTCACCTAATTTACATCGTCTTTCCAGTTTGATAAGTTTAACGTGTAGGTAAATTTGTTCCTGGTCCCAAATGTGATTTACATATACTGGGATCTCTGAGATCGGTGCATTGATTTTCGGCTAGCGCTTAGTGTGTGAAAATTATTAATGGTAATGTTTTTAAGGGGATTTTGAGCTTATTATATTCTACATTTCACCGTAATTTGATCCCCATTTCAGTAAAATACTGTTGTTCATTTCTGCCTCAGTCTCGGTCTGTGACTCACTGGATCTTAATAGGACCTCTGGTCATTACACATACACACATAGCTCTGCTACATACATACACACATAGCTCTGCTACATACATACACACATAGCTCTGCTACATACATACACATAGCTCTGCTACATACATACACACATAGCTCTGCTACATACATATACACACATAGCTCTGCTACATACATACACACATAGCTCTGCTATATACATACACACATAGCTCTGCTACATACATACATAGCCCTGCTACATACATACACACATAGCTCTGCTACATACATAGCTCTGCTACATACACACATAGCTCTGCTATATACATACACACATAGCTCTGCTACATACAGACAGACACGCGCGGCTCCGGGGGGCCCACGCGCGCGGCTCCGGGGGGCATAAATCGGGGGGTGGGGAAGGCACATACCGCTCAGGTCACGGAGGAGAGGGGACCCACACAGCGCCGGAGGGACGCGCTGTGCTTGGGGTCGCTGGCTGGCACTGCGCCTCCTTCATCTGTGGGACTGAGCAGGCCGGTCGGTAGCTCCGCCCACAGATGAAGTTCAAACCAGGAAGTCTGCGCGCCTTAAAGGGATTGCGGCGCAGATTCCTGCCGAGGACAGCGGTCCCCGGAACTCGACCCGGGGGCCGCAGAACTAAGGAGAGTGGGCCCCGGCCAAGGTGCACCAGAACTGACGAGGCAGAGTGGGCCCCCCCCGGCTCTCCAGGGCCCCGGCATTTGCCCGGGTATGCCGGGTGTTGACGCCGGCCCTGCATGTAGTGGGATGAGAGAGAGGAGCCTGGAGACTTCTTCTTCTGTGACTGGTTCAGATATGGAGATTGAGCCGGAGGAAATATGTGGAAGAATGGGAGCAACAGCCCTTTGAGGTTGGGAGCTGATTTCCTGGATAATGTTGTCTATTTTCATTTTCTGCGTAAAGTAAGAAGCCAGATCATCAGCACAGAGGTCAGTGATGGGGCCTGCACTTTAGGAGTGAGGAGAGAGTGAAAGGTGTCAAAGAGTTTCTTTGAGTTGTTAGATAGTGAGGAGATCAGGGTGGTGAAGTAGGTTTCTTTGGCGAGGTGAAGGGCAGAGTTTCTAAGTTCTTTAATCAATTTATAGTTGATAACGTTTTGTGCTGAGCCACAGCCACAGCCGTTCAGAATTGAATTTTTTTTATAGTAGTTACTTATGACCGTTAGTATATAGCTGGTGTCACACATAACGACGACGACAACGACGTCGCTGCTACGTCACCATTTTCTGTGACGTTGCAGCGACGTCCCGTCGCTGTCGCTGTGTGTGACATCCAGCAACGACCTGGCCCCTGCTGTGAGGTCGCCGGTCGTTGCTGAATGTCCAGCTTCATTTTTTGGTCGTCACTCTCCCGCTGTGACACACACATCGCTGTGTGTGACAGCGAGAGAGCGACGAAATGAAGCGATCAGGAGCCGGCACTGGCAGCTGCGGTAAGCTGTAACCAGCGTAAACATCGGGTAACCAAGGGAAGACCTTTCCCTGGTTACCCGATGTTTACGCTGGTTACCAGCCTCCGCTCTTGCTGCCAGTGCCGGCTCCTGCACTGTGACACGTGGCTGCAGTATGCATCGGGTAATTAACCCGATGTATACTGTAGCAAGGAGAGCAAGGAGCCAGCGCTAAGCAGTGCGCGCGGCTCCTTGCTCTCTGCACTGTGACATGTAGCTGCAGCACACATCGGGTTAATTAACCCGATGTGTACTGTACCTAGGAGAGCAAGGAGCCAGCGCTAAGCGCGGCTCCCTGCTCTCTGCACATGTAGCACAGCGACGTTATGATCGCTGCTTCGCTGTGTTTGACAGCTAAGCAGCGATCATAACAGCGACTTACAAGGTCGCTGTTACGTCACCGAAAATGGTGACGTAACAGCGACGTCGTTGTCGCTGTCGCTTAGTGTGACACCAGCTTATGAACCACTGAATTGTAAAGCACTTAAACATTTGTTTGTGCAATATAAATAAAGATTATTATTATCCCGGAGATAGAGAGAGATGAAAGTATGGGGCGGTGATAGCGGGCGACGCGCGGAATGCTTGGCGCAGTGAGAAAAATAATCCATGGGGACGTCGGAAAGAGCAGAGCATGAAGTACGACCACAAAAAAGTTTTGATGCTCGCACCGACGCAGCGTCCGAGTTAGTAAGAGAACTGTGCGATCCGCGACGGTGCTGAGAGGGGAAGTGCGCGTTAGTGAGTGCACTTGTATTGCCACTTGTAACTTATTTAAAGAGCCAGTGTCAAAAATAGAAACAACCTGTGGCAGGGAAGCAGGACTACCGGGCCATTTTATGGTTTTGTGCCAAAGCCCATTGGGCATCTGCCCAGTTTGCCAGATGCCCAGTCTAGACCTGCTTAAATCTGTAGTAGATGGTGAGATATGGATCCTGAAAGTCAAAAGGTCAAAACATTGTCACTCTTTTGGTTGTTAGTGTAAAAAAAAATGTTTTTATTGGCATTGCTATATTCTGGGATCTATATCTTTTTTTATTTTTAATTTTTTTTTTGCTTGAAATTATTATTATTATTATTTATTTATTTAGAGAGCACCATTGATTCCATGGTGCTATACATGAGAAAGGTTTACATAGAAACAAGTTATAAATACAATGAACAAACTAACAGTGACAGACCGATACAGAGGGGAGAGAGGACCCTGCCCTTGCGGTCTTACATTCTACAGGGCGATGGGGAGAGAGACAAGTAGGTTGGGTCTTCTCTGGTGGTGGTGGAGCACCAGGTCCAGTGGTGGTGGAGCGCCGGGTCCAGTGGTTGTGGAGCGCCGGGTCCAGTGGTGGAGGAGCGCCGGGTCCAGTGGTGGAGGAGCGCTGAGTCCAGTGGTGGAGGAGCGCTGAGTCCAGTGGTGGAGGAGCGCCGGGTCCAGTGGTGGAGGAGCGCCGGGTCCAGTGGTGGTGGAGCACCGGGTCCAGTGGTTGTGGAGTGCTGGGTTCAGTATTGGTGGAGCACCGGGTCCAGTGGTGGTGGAGCACCAGGTCCAGTGGTGGTGTAGTGATGGATCCAGTGGTGGTGGTGGAGCACCAGGTACAGTGGTGGTGAAGTGGCACCGAGATGCAGATTTGTTTCAGGGATACCATATTTATTAACATTTGCCTTTTTTATCACGTTCTTTCCACGTTTTGGGGGTCATTATCTTGAAAAAGCCAAACTTTTTGACCATGTTTTTATTTGTTGATTTTTTTTTTTTTTCGGTATTCATTGAATGGGTTTTCTAGTCTAACAGCTTTAGACATTCGTTGTTCTTGACATGGCAATTCTAAATTTTTTGGTTTACTTTTTTTATTTTTTTTTTAACCCCCTCACAAGCATTAACATACCTATATGTTTTGAGAAGGATGGTGTCCCTGACCTTTGACATATACAGGTGAATCTCAATGAATTAGAATATCATCAAAAAGTTAATTTATTTCAGTAATTCAACACATGAGGTGAAGCGCATATATAGTCATTACAAACAGAGGAATCTATTTCATGTGTTTATTTCTGTTAATGTTGATGATTAGGGCTTACTGACATTGAACACCTAAAGGTTATTATCTCAGAAAATTAAAGTAGGGAGGATGAAGGGTTAAAAATTGCGCTGCTGTATTCAAACATCAAAGGGTGTGTATAATATTGATTTTTTTAGTCAATGCGTTTCAGAGGTTCCTGGACCCTTGGTTAGGATCAATATCATATTGCCATGTTTCTGGGAGCCCTGAAACGCGTTGACTAATAAACCAATATTCACCCTCTGATGTTTCATGGAATACAGCAGCGCGGTGTTTAACCCTTCATCCTACCTACTCTATATGCACCACACTGGGGACTGCAGCAGCCATGATCTGCTTTTATAGTGGTTGTGACTCTCACAACCATGCAAGGTGAAGCCACTGATACCTATTTAGCTCATATTTAATCTCTCAGACCCTTCATCCTCCCTACTTTAATTTTGGATTTTCATTGGCTGTAAGCCATTGTCATCAACATTGACAGAAATAAGTACATGAAAGAGATCCCTCTGTGTGTAATTACTCTATATAATATATGTGTTTCACTTTATGTATTGAAACATAATATACACTTGGTTATATGGCGTATGCGTTCATTTTCCTGTAATGTACATATATTTCATGATCATTCCACACCTATAATGCTCAGGTAACATACTATACACCTGGTTATATGGCATATGCGTTCATTCTCCTATTATCTACAGATATTTCATGATCATTCCACACCTATAATGCTCAGGTAACATAATATACACCTGGTTATATGGCATATGTGTTCATTCTCCTGTAATCTACAGATATTTCATGATCATTACACACCTATAATGCTCAGGTAACATAATATACACCTAGTTATATGGGATATGCGTTCATTCTTCTATTATCTACAGATATTTCATGATCATTCTACACCTATAATGCTCAGGTAACATAATTTACACCTGGTTATATGCCATATGCAATCATTCTCCTATTATCTACATATATTTCATGATCATTCCACACCTATAATGCTCAGGTAACATAATATACACCTGGTTATATGGCATATGCGTTCATTTTCCTATTATCTACATATATTTCATGATCATTCCACACCTATAATGCTCAGGTAACGTAATATACACCTGGTTATATGGCATATGCATTCATTTTCCTATTATCTACATATATTTCATGATCATTCCACACCTATAATGCTCAGGTAACATAATGTACACCTGGTTATATGGCATATGCATTCATTTTCCTATTATCTACATATATTTCATGATCATTCCACACCTATATAGCTCAGGTAACATAATATATACCTGGTTATATGCCATATGTGTTCATTCTCCTATTATCTACATATATTTCATGATCATTCCACACCTATAATGCTCAGGTAACATAATATACACCTGGTTATATGCCATATGTGTTCATTCTCCTATTATCTACATATATTTCATGATCATTCCACACCTATAATGTTCAGGTAACATAATATACACCTGGTTATATGCCATATGTGTTCATTCTCCTATTATCTACACATATTTCATGATCATTCCACACCTATATAGCTCAGGTAACATAATATACACCTGGTTATATGGCACATGCGTTCATTTTCCTATTATCTACATATATTTCATGATCATTCCACACCTATAATGCTCAGGTAACATAATATACACCTGGTTATATGGCATATGCGTTCATTTTCCTATTTTCTACATATATTTCATGATCATTCCACACCTATAATGCTCAGGTAACATAATATACACCTGGTTATATGGGATATGTGTTCATTCTCCTGTAATCTATAGATATCTCATGATCATTCCACACCTATAATGCTCAGGTAACATAATATACACCTGGTTATATGGGATATGTGTTCATTCTCCTGTAATCTATAGATATCTCATGATCATTCCACACCTATAATGCTCAGGTAACATAATATACACCTGGTTATATGGCATATGTGTTCATTCTCCTATTATCTACAGATATTTCATGATCATTCCACACCTATAATGTTCAGGTAACATAATATACACCTGGTTATATGGCATATGCGTTCATTTTCCTATTATCTACATATATTTCATGATCAATCCACACCTATAATGCTCAGGTAACGTAATATACACCTGGTTATATGGCATATGCGTTCATTTTCCTATTATCTACATATATTTCATGATCAATCCACACCTATAATGTTCAGGTAACATAATATACACCTGGTTATATGGCATATGCATTCATTTTCCTATTATCTACATATATTTCATGATCATTTCACACCTATATAGCTCAGGTAACATAATATACACCTGGTTATATGGCATATGCGTTCATTTTTCTATTATCTACATATATTTCATGATCATTCCACACCTATAACGCTCAGGTAACATAATATACAGTTAGTTCCAGAAATATTTGGACAGTGACACAAGTTTTGTTATTTTAGCTGTTTACAAAAACATGATCAGAAATACAATTATATATATAATATGGGCTGAAAGTGCACACTCCCAGCTGCAATATGAGAGTTTTCACATCCAAATCGGAGAAAGGGTTTAGGAATCATAGCTCTGTAATGCATAGCCTCCTCTTTTTCAAGGGACCAAAAGTAATTAAACAAGGGACTCTAAGGGCTGCAATTAACTCTGAAGGCGTCTCCCTCGTTAACCTGTAATCAATGAAGTAGTTAAAAGGTCTGGGGTTGATTACAGGTGTGTGGTTTTGCATTTGGAAGCTGTTGCTGTGACCAGACATTATGCGGTCTAAGGAACTCTCAATTGAGGTGAAGCAGAACATCCTGAGGCTGAAAAAAAAGAAAAAATCCATCAGAGAGATAGCAAACATGCTTGGAGTAGCAAAATCAACAGTCGGGTACATTCTGAGAAAAAAGGAATTGACTGGTGAGCTTGGGAACTCAAAAAGGCCTGGGCGTCCACGGATGACAATAGTGGTGGATGATCGCCGCATACTTTCTTTGGTGAAGAAGAACCCGTTCACAACATCAACTGAAGTCCAGAACACTCTCAGTGAAGTAGTTGTGCAACATGAAGCTGACAGGAGCGCTGTAGAACACGAGCGCTCTGTGTCAGATCCACAGAGCAATGAAGTGAGCTTCGCTGTGAACGGGGACGTCACTGAGGTAATGCCTGCGTGCGCGGTGATGATGGGGGTTCTAGTGTGTGCGAGGATGATGAGTGGTGTAGTGCCTGCGTGTGTGCGAGGATGATGAGTGCCGTAGTGCCTGCGTGTGTGCGGTGATGATGGGGGTTGTAGTGCCTGCGTGTGTGCGAGGATGATGAGTGCCATAGTGCCTGCGTGTGTGCGAGGATGATGAGTGCCGTAGTGCCTGCGTGTGTGCGAGGATGATGGGGGTTGTAGTGCCTGTGTTTGTGCGAGGATAATGAGTGCCGTAGTGCCTGCAGTGATGATGGGGGTTGTAGTGCCTTCGTGTGTGCGAGGATGATGAGTGCCGTAGTGCCTGCGTGTGTGCAGTGATGACGGTGGTTGTAGTGCCTACGTGTGTGCGAGGATGATGAGTACCGTAGTGCCTGTGTGTGTGCGGTGATGATGGGGGTGGTAGTGCCTGCGTGTGTGCGGTGATGAGTGCGGTAGTGCCGGTGTTTGCCCTCCCATCCATCCATCCATCCATCCCTCCATCCCTCCCTCCATCCATTCATCCATTCCATCCATCCATCCATACATCCATCCATTCATCCATCCCTCCCTCCATCTATCCCTCCATCCATCCATCCCTCCCTCCACCCATCCATCCCTCCATACATCCATCCATCCCTCCATGCATCCATCTATTCATCCATCCATTCATCCTTCCCTCCATATCTCCCTCCATCCATCCCTCCCTCCATCTCTCCATCCATTCATCCCTCCATCCATTCAACCCTCCATCCATCTATCCATCCAGTCCATGTGAAAAGAGACGGAAAGTACTCACCAAATATGCGGTTAAAAATGCTGTTTTATTCGACCATCAGGTCAGGGGGAAAGGAGTGGCCTTTCATTGGAATGAGCACCGTGGCCAGAATGCAAGGAAATTGACAAGCCATATAATGCGTGCATAAACCTGAAATAGGAAGATTTGAGAAGTTAGCTCGCTGAATGGTGCCAGTGTTTCCTCCTTTCACTGTTTATTGGAATGAGCACCGTGGCCAGAAAGCAAGGGCATTTACAAGCCATATAATGTGTGTATAAACCTGAAATAGGAAGATTGAGCGGTTAGCTCGCTGAATGGTGCCAGTGTTTCCTCCTTTCACCATCCATCCATCCTTGCAGCTGAACAATCTGCTTCTGGATTCTTTACTGCAATATAGAGGTCAAGATTACCAAATCTTTCTATGCTTTTCATTAGAGGCAGTGGCTCAATGGATATAACCACATGCCTAAAGAGAATTAGTTCACGAGTTCAAGTCCCGGCCGTCCCGGTAAAGAATTTAATTTACTTTTAATTATAATTATTATTTATTTATAATTATAATTTAATTATGCACTGAGGGGAGGAGCCGGACATCAGTTGTGAGCTGCGGGACACACCTCTAAAATCGGAGCAGTTCACGGAATGAGGCTGCATTGCTCTCTCCTCTCTCTCCTCTCTCACTCTCTTCTCTCTCCTCTCTTCTCTTTTCTCTCTCTTTTCTCTCTCTCTCTCTTTTCTCTTTATTTTCTCTCTCTCAGACCTGGCGATGATCAGCTGATGCGGTCACCTGACGTAATCAGCTGACACTATAAGTCGAGTGGTGAGGCCGGCTATTTACCGCCCGGCCGGCTAAACTATCAGCTGCTGCTGTCGGACAGGAGTCTGCACAGAAGTGTGTAGTTTGTTTTTTTTTGTTTATGTTGTTTTTTTTTTGCACTGATGCATCAGCTGATTGTATAAAAGCCGTTTATACAATCAGCTGCTGTGTCATGTGATTCAGGCCCTTGAACCTGACACACCATCTGATCGCTTTGCCTTCCAGCAAACCGATCAGATGATATTGGATCCGGATTGGACGGCGTGGGACCCTTAACCCAGGATTACTGCAGGGGGGGGTTATTTCAATAAAGATGGAGATACTAATTGTGTTGTGTTTTATTTCTAATAAAAATATTTTCCTGTGTGTTGTGTTTTTTTTTATCTGTACTAGAAATTCATGGTGACCATGTCTAATATTGGCGTGACACCATGAATTTCGGGCTTAGGGCCAGTTGATAATATAAAGCTAGCTCTAACCCCATTATTACCCAGAGAGCCACCCGTCACCAGGGCAGCTAGAAGAGTTGGATACAGCGCCAGAAGATGGCGGTTTTATGAAAGCACCATTTTCTGGGGCGGCTGCAGACTGCAATTTGCAGCAGGGGTGCCCAGAAAGCTTGGGCACCCTGAGCTGCAGATTCCAATCCCCAGCTGCCTAGTTGCACCTGGCTAGACACAAAAATTGGGCGAAGCCCACGTCATTTTTTTTTAAATTATTTCAGCTGCAAAACTACAAGGCTCAGCATCCTCCATCCAGGACTGTATGCTGGAGGGAGAGGCAGAGGAAGCAGAATTGCAAGGCTCAGCATACTTCATCCACTAGTGTATGCAGGAGAGCAGACAGCAGCTGCAGAACTACAAGGCTCAGCATGCTGCATCCAAGACTGTATGCTGGAGGGAGAGACAGGGGGAGCAGAACTACAAGGCTCAGCATGGTCCATTCACTAGTGTATGCAGGAGAGCAGACAGCAGCTGCAGAACTACAAGGCTCAGCATACTCCATCCAGGACTGTATGCAGGAGTTTTTTGCACCCCCAAAAAATGACGGGAGCTTTGCCATATTTTTGTATGCTAGCCAGGTACAGCAGGCAGGTACGGCTGCCCCAACTTCCAGCTGCCTATTTGTACCCAGCTGGGAACTAAAAAAAATAGGGAAGCCCTTTTTTTAATTATTTCATGAATTTCATGAAATAATTTAAAGAAAAAAAAAACGACCTGGGCTTCGCCCCATTTTTGTATCCGGCCAGGTACAACTAGGCAGCTGGGGATTGGAATCTTCAGCACAGGTTGGCCCGAGCTTTCTGGGCCCCTCTGCTGCAAATTGCAGTCCGCAGCCGCTCCAGAAAATGGCGCTTTCATAGAAGTGCCATCATCTGGCGCTGTATCCAACTCTTCCAGCTGCCTTGATGACGGGTGGCTCGCTGGGTAATAATGGGTTAATACTAGCTTTGTTTTACTAGCTAGTATTAAGCCAGAGATTCTTAATGTCAGGCAAGTTTGACCCGGCCATTAAGAATCTCCAATAAAGGGTTAAAAAAAGACCCCACACAGAGAAAAAATACTTTAATAGAAATAAATACAGAGACACACTTAGAGACTCCATGTTTATTCTCAGCCCTCCACGATCCTGGTCTTCTGTCTTCTTTCTCCTTCAACCCATGCAGCTCTGCTACATCAGACAGCACTGCATGGGAGGAAGACGCTGCTGCTCCCGTGCAGTCTAATCACTCAGTGAGTGAGCAAAGGCTGCGGGTTGTAAGCGGTGACATTACCGGTGCCACCGTTGCTAAAGTAATCTGACAGGCGGGTTACTATAGCAACGGTGCTCCTATCACGTGATTCCCAATGCCGCAATTCACCGGCTGTGGCAGCCAGTCCCTGCATGTGGGCTGACTCTGTAAAGAGCACCGACATGCAGGAACAGGGAAGCCGACCATGTGCCAGAGCATCTTGCCGGTGCACGGAGATGCTCATACGAGCACCGCGTACCGGAGAGATGCACTGACAGGACCTAGCATGACGTCTATCCATGTCACCAGTCTGTAGCCAATGAGATAATAGACACATGACTGGTCACATTCTATGACAACGTCATGGAAGGTCCTATCATCAGTGCAGCAAATATCGGAAGGAAAAGCGGCGGGAGACAGAGTGCAGGACGCATCGCGGGGACCTGTAAGTGTAATGGCAATGTTTATTAACTGTATGTGTATATGTATAATGTTATTTTATGTGTTTGTGTTTGCCTGCCATTGTTTTCAATGGGGTTCGAAGGTGTTCGTCGAACTAAGCCGCCGTTCAACGAACCGAACCGAACTCGAACAGTAGGGGGGTTGCTCAACACTAGTTATTTCATATACATTTTGTGTAATGCTCTATTTGAGTCAATTATGACATGGTAATGGGGCGTATAATTGGCAAAATGAAAGACTTCTATTTTTTGGTGTTCATTTATGCTATATGAAGTTTTTGCCCTTTGATCACACTATGAGATCCAGTGTTGTCTCTCTATGTTGTTTAACATTGTCGGTCTGTCTGTGTTTTTTCACAATGTTTTTGAGAGGCATGAATTATAAAGCCCGTGAATCTATGTGGCAGTTACGCCTCAATCAAGTCTTTGACACGGAGGGTGACGTGGATGCTGAGACTGGGTCAAGAACGAACAGGGAACTATGTGGGTAGATCAAGTTATTGCTGAATAGGAGGATGAGACTATGGTGGAATAAGGATTCATGCAGAGATACATTGAACGTGGCCTTGTTCCCAGGGGTCTCAAAATTCAGGTTTTCCCATCGTTTGGAGTAACGGATGACATGTTCAGGAAGGACTGGGAGGGTGCAGCATCTACATGCTCTAGGTCCTTCATGGAACTACTTGTTAAATATAACGAAACGACCATCCATGAACTTGACGTGGAAATTGGCACCCTTCAAGGGCGTCTATATGGTGAGATGACCCCTGGTGAGTTGAACACGTTCAATGAAACCCTAGATAAAGAGTTTATCAAGTGTGAGAAGGAGATAGTCGCCATAAAGACGAAAAAATACCAACGTGCTGTCTCTGACTATAAAAACCATCAAGTATATCGCTGGAGGGGAGCATCACGGCGGAGATGTCATGTAGCGGGTTTCCCAGCATCTGTGTCCGCCTTCTCTTTCTCATCGACTGAAGATGATATGGCAATCAGCAGTTCCATATTGAGGCCCATTACAAGGGGCTTTGCCGGGAAAAATAAGACCAACAAACCTATACCCATGAGTGGAAAATCTGGACCAATAACATCTGGTTCTAATAAGAAGGGCAAGACTAATGAAGCTAGAGGTAATCAATCTGTCCAAGCATGTATTGACTAGAGATCAAGTGGAGGTTTTGAAACTGGGGTTAATTTTTGTCCCTGACACCAACCTTTATCTCTTTACAGTAACAAAGGACCTACACTTCTTCCTCAGGAACTTGTCCTTCACAAACTCCACTCTGGGGGAGTGGCGTCGGAGAAACAACTCAATGAGATGGAGTTGGAGGCCATTCGTAATCTTGAGGAACTGGAGGAACAGGCGTCTGGTGAGATTTCAAATATCTTTCCTGAACATCTTTATCCACGCTCCACCATATTTCCCCCCTGCTCATTATGCCACAAGCCCAGATCTTCCATGACTTGGTCATGGAGGATCTGAAGGGTCTTTCGAGGAGATATCCTTGTCGGAATCTCTCTCGTAGCTAACAAAAAGCCCTTGAGGAAATAAATACCTTGGAGGGGGTACTTATTAAACCAGCTGATAAAGGGGCTAACGTGGTGATCTGGCCTACGGCAATGTATGAGCGTTAGGTGTACCATCAACTACGTAATGTTGAGTTTTACCAGGCACTTGACTCCAACCCTACAAATTCGTTTTTGATTAAATTGTCGGCAATACTTGAGCATGCCTTGGCGGCCGGTATCATCTCTAAGAAAACTCAAGACGGGCTCCTTCCAAAGCCACCAGTGACGCCCACCTTCTACCTGTTACCAAAAATACACAAGAACCCTAGGGTTCCCCCAGGACATCCGATTGTCTCTGGCATTGGAGGGCTATACTAAATTAGGAGAGAAAAGGCGCAATAGGGTATTACCCGATTTACTGGGTAAAAGGTATAAGGAAATGGTGCACTCACCTGATCGGGTTGTGCCAGTCACAACCCCTTTAGTGGCATGAGCGAGTGCTAAGGTGGTCCAGCAGCAGCCCTGTTGTACAAGCAAGACATCAAATTCGGGACTGGAGGAAAACAGGTTTAACACCGCGCTTGAAGACCACGGACATCAGTGTTGAACACACAATTCTTTTATTTCATTTCATTCCTACGCGTTTCGGAGACCACAACTGCCTCCTTCTTCAGGGAAAAGAATCTTAACCCTGAAGAAGGAGGCAGTTGTGGTCTCCGAAACCTGTTTTCCTCCAGTCCCGAATTTTATGTATTGGAGGGCTATGCGATATGGCTTGTAAATTTATTGATTATTATCTGCAGCCACAAGTAGAGACCCTGCCCTCCCATGTCAGAGACACCTTGGACATCTTGCGATGACTGAATGGTATAACGGTGGAGGGTGATGCGTTGCTGGTGACGATGGATGTTGAGACCATTTATACCAACATTTGTCATGAACACAGCCTTCGTGCGGTGACTTATTTCTTGGAGATGAGTAACTGGGATTCTTCACTGCAGTATTTGATTTTGGAATTACTGGAGTTCATTTTGATGCACAATGTCTTCATCTTCAGTGGGCGGTTCTTCCTCCAGTTGCATGGCACTGCGATGGGGGCAGCCTGCGTGCTGGCGTACGCAAACCTCTTCCTGGGCTACTGCGAGAGGGAGGTGTTTAGCGGCGGTGTGTGCGCGAGCTCCCATGCGCAGTGCTGACTCCGCTTTATTGATGACAATTTTGTCATCTGGGGAGGGACTGTCTTGTAGCTTGAGGACTTTGTGCGTCAACTGAACTCCAATGATTACAATATTTTTTTGACATATCATTTTGACGCAGTGAGAATTGACTTTTTGGACCTGACTGTATCCGTGGATGATAGGGGTCATTTAACTACTGACATCTTCAGGATACCCTCTTCAGTTAATGCGTTATTACACGCCTCTTCAGGCCATCCAAAATCAACCATCAATGCTGTCCGTACTGGGCAGTTTATCCGCCTTAAACGGATCTGTTCAGAGAGACAAGTTTTTGAGGATCGGGCCAGGGAGATACGTGCATGCTTTACTAAGACAGGATACAGTCAAAGGTCCATTAAAAAGGCATATCAATGAGCCAAACAGGCCCCACGTGATCGTCTACTGCTAAGATACAATCCAGAAAGACTAACTGATGAACCCAAAATAAGATTTACTTCAACTTATAATCAACAATGGGGTTGCCTTAGACAGATTCTGACCAAGCATTGGTCGGTCTTACAGACTGAACCATGCTTAAAAAAGATGCCCCCCGTCCATTGCTGATGGCACGACGTGGGAAGAGTCTCCGGGATATGTTGGTGCATAGTCTCTATGTACCCTATTCCGGATTACCATTTGACACGGGACGTCCTAAATGGGGTTGTTTCCCCTGTGGCTCCTGTGTTGCGTGCCGCCAGAACAAATCATTGGGGATATTTTTTTGATCCCTCGGGCGGATCCAGGAGCTTTCAGATCAGGCACTATATCTCCTGCGGCACCACGTGATTTACTACACCATGTGTGGCTGCGGGTTGATATATGTGGGACTGACAAGTCAAGAGCTCCAGACCCGTACGAAGGAACACGTAAGAGACATCATGGCATCTAAGAAGGTGAAACTGGAGGAAATTGGCACTTTAAAAACTCTTTCTCGACATTTTTGGATGAAGCACGATTCGGACCCCTCAAGCCTTAAGGTAAGAGGGATCGATCGGATCCATCTCGGCCTGAGAGGGGGGGACATCCATAAGGCACTGGCATGAACCGAGTGCCGATGGATTTCTCTCCTAGATACTGTGGTGCCTAACGGGCTAAATGAGAAGCAAAGTTTTGCTTCTTTTCTATGATCCGTATTCCCCCGTGTTGATCCATAATGTTATGACAACAGGGTACCTGATGCCCTGTTGGCCTCCTGCTGTACTCTCCCCTATCCCACCTGGAATTACCTTGATCCCATCCTCCTGTTTAGCTGGTAGAGAATCTGTTTCTCTTTCTCTAATAAAGTAGTTTATATTGATCTGCCCTTTCCTTTGTTTGTTCTTATTTTTAAATTGTTTTTAATTCATTATTTTTTTGCACTTTTTTATTAGTTTGTTGTTAGTGATGAGCGAGTACTAAAAAGCTCGGATGCTCGAGGCTCGGGCCGAGCATCCCAAGATACTCGTGTACTCGGCCCGAGCACCGAGCCCAATGTTATCCTATAGGAGACCCGAGTATTTTTATGAAATGACCCCCCGGCAGCATGTAGAAACCCTAAAAATGTCACAAAAGTCTCAGAAGAGTGCTCACATGACATGGCAACAGCATGGGGAAGACCCCTTGAAGCATTTATCACTCAAAAGTCACAGCTGTGAACAATTTTGTCCGCGTTTTACGCCATTTTTACGGACTCACCAGAAAACCTTCAAAAATGACACCAAAATGAATTTTCATGGCGGAAATGTTAAGGGCACATACCCAATAGTGAGATAGAGCTGGTGTATGTTACTTTTGGAGATTACATGAAAGATTTTACGTGAAAACATTGTGTGGCACTCCGATGTCCCTGAGAAGAGACGTACATGAAGGCCTCTTGAGTCTAATGTGCCCATTTTGAGGAAGTGAGTCTTTGTAGTATTTTCCTTTACCAGGGCAGTCCAAAATTGTGAGGTTCACCAATGCCCCTGCATACAGACGTGCATGAGGGCCTGTAAACCTGAAGTGCCCATTGTAAGGAAGTTGGTCTATTGTAGTATAGCCCTTAGGCAGGGCAGCCAAAAATTGGGAGGCTCCACATTGTCCCTGGATAGAGACGTGCATGAGGGCCTGTAAACCTAAAGTGCCCATTGTAAGGAAGTGGGTCTATTGTAGTATAGCCCTTAGGCAGGGCAGCCAAAAATTGGGAGGCTCCACATTGTCCCTGGATAGAGACGTGCATGATGGCCTGTAAACCAAAAGTGCCCATTGTAAGGAAGTGGGTCTTTTGTAGTATAGCCCTTTGGCAGGGCAGCCAAAAATTGGGAGGCTCCACATTGTCCCTGGATAGAGACGTGCATGATGGCCTGTAAACCAGAAGTGCCCATTGTAAGGAAGTGGGTCTATTGTAGTATAGCCCTTAGGCAGGGCAGCCAAAAATTGGGAGGCTCCACATTGTCCCTGGATAGAGACGTGCATGATGGCCTGTAAACCAGAAGTGCCCATTGTAAGGAAGTGGGTCTTTTGTAGTATAGCCCGTTGGCAGGGCAGCCAAAAATTGGGAGGCTCCACATTGTCCCTGGATAGAGACGTGCATGAGGGCCTGTAAACCTGAAGTGCCCATTGTAAGGAAGTGGGTCTATTGTAGTATAGCCCTTTGGCAGGACAGCCAAAAATTGGGAGGCTCCACATTGTCCCTGGATAGAGACGTGCATGATGGCCTGTAAACCAGAAGTGCCCATTGTAAGGAAGTGGGTCTTTTGTAGTATAGCCCTTAGGCAGGGCAGCCAAAAATTGGGAGGCTCCACATTGTCCCTGGATAGAGACGTGCATGAGGGCCTGTAAACCTGAAGTGCCCATTGTAAGGAAGTGGGTCTATTGTAGTATAGCCCTTTGGCAGGACAGCCAAAAATTGGGAGGCTCCACATTGTCCCTGGATAGAGACGTGCATGATGGCCTGTAAACCAGAAGTGCCCATTGTAAGGAAGTGGGTCTTTTGTAGTATAGCCCTTTGGCAGGGCAGCCAAAAATTGGGAGGCTCCACATTGTCCCTGGATAGAGACGTGCATGAGGGCCTGTAAACCAGAAGTGCCCATTGTAAGGAAGTGGGTCTATTGTAGTATCGCCCTTTGGCAGGACAGCCAAAAATTGGGAGGCTCCACATTGTCCCTGGATAGAGACGTGCATGAGGACCTGTAAACCAGAAGTGCCCATTGTAAGGAAGTGGGTCTATTGTAGTATAGCCCTTAGGCAGGGCAGCCAAAAATTGGGAGGCTCCACATTGTCCCTGGATAGAGACGTGCATGATGGCCTGTAAACCAAAAGTGCCCATTGTAAGGAAGTGGGTCTTTTGTAGTATAGCCCTTTGGCAGGGCAGCCAAAAATTGGGAGGCTCCACATTGTCCTTGGATAGAGACGTGCATGAGGACCTGTAAACCAGAAGTGCCCATTGTAAGGAAGTGGGTCTATTGTAGTATAGCCCTTAGGCAGGGCAGCCAAAAATTGGGAGGCTCCACATTGTCCCTGGATAGAGACGTGCATGATGGCCTGTAAACCAAAAGTGCCCATTGTAAGGAAGTGGGTCTTTTGTAGTATAGCCCTTTGGCAGGGCAGCCAAAAATTGGGAGGCTCCACATTGTCCTTGGATAGAGACGTGCATGATGGCCTGTAAACCAGAAGTGCCCATTGTAAGGAAGTGGGTCTATTGTAGTATAGCCCTTAGGCAGGGCAGCCAAAAATTGGGAGGCTCCACATTGTCCCTGGATAGAGACGTGCATGAGGGCCTGTAAACCAGAAGTGCCCATTGTAAGGAAGTGGGTCTTTTGTAGTATAGCCCTTTGGCAGGGCAGCCAAAAATTGGGAGGCTCCACATTGTCCCTGGATAGAGACGTGCATGAGGGCCTGTAAACCTGAAGAACCCATTGTAAGGAAGTGGGTCTATTGTAGTATAGCCCTTTGGCAGGACAGCCAAAAATTGGGAGGCTCCACATTGTCCCTGGATAGAGACGTGCATGAGGGCCTGTAAACCAGAAGTGCCCATTGTAAGGAAGTGGGTCTTTTGTAGTATAGCCCTTTGGCAGGGCAGCCAAAAATTGGGAGGCTCCACATTGTCCCTGGATAGAGCCGTGCATGAGGGCCTGTAAACCTGAAGTGCCCATTGTAAGGAAGTGGGTCTATTGTAGTATAGCCCTTTGGCAGGACAGCCAAAAATTGGGAGGCTCCACATTGTCCCTGGATAGAGACGTGCATGAGGGCCTGTAAACCTGAAGTACCCATTGTAAGGAAGTGGGTCTATTGTAGTATAGCCCTTTGGCAGGACAGCCAAAAATTGGGAGGCTCCAAATTGTCCCTGGATAGAGACGTGCATGATGGCCTGTAAACCTGAAGTGCCCATTGTAAGGAAGTGGGTCTATTGTAGTATAGCCCTTTGGCAGGGCAGCCAAAAATTGGAAGGCTCCACATTGTCCCTGGATAGAGACGTGCATGAGGGCCTGTAAACCAGAAGTGCCCATTGTAAGGAAGTGGGTCTATTGTAGTATAGCCCTTTGGCAGGACAGCCAAAAATTGGGAGGCTCCGCATTGTCCCTGGATAGGGACGTGCATGAGGGCCTGTAAACCTGAAGTGCCCATTGTAAGGAAGTGGGTCTATTGTAGTATAGCCCTTTGGCAGGACAGCCAAAAATTGGGAGGCTCCACATTGTCCCTGGATAGAGACGTGCATGAGGGCCTGTAAACCAGAAGTGCCCATTGTAAGGAAGTGGGTCTATTGTAGTATAGCCCTTAGGCAGGGCAGCCAAAAATTGGGAGGCTTTACATTGTCTCTGGATAGAGACGTGCATGATGGCCTGTAAACCAGAAATGCCCATTGTAAGGAAGTGGGTCTTTTGTAGTATAGCCCTTTGGCAGGACAGCCAAAAATTGGGAGGCTCCACATTGTCCCTGGATAGAGACGTGCACAAGGGCCTGTAAACTTGAAGTGCCCATTGTAAGGAAGTGGGTCTATTGTAGTATAGCCCTTAGGCAGGGCAGCCAAAAATTGGGAGGCTCCACATTGTCCCTGGATAGAGACGTGCATGATGGCCTGTAAACCAGAAGTGCCCATTGTAAGGAAGTGGGTCTTTTGTACTATAGCCCTTTGGCAGGGCAGCCAAAAATTGGGAGGCTCCACATTGTCCCTGGATAGAGACGTGCATGATGGCCTGTAAACCAGAAGTGCCCATTGTAAGGAAGTGGGTCTATTGTAGTATAGCCCTTAGGCAGGGCAGCCAAAAATTGGGAGGCTCCACATTGTCCCTGGATAGAGACGTGCATGATGGCCTGTAAACCAGAAGTGCCCATTGTAAGGAAGTGGGTCTTTTGTAGTATAGCCCTTTGGCAGGGCAGCCAAAAATTGGGAGGCTCCACATTGTCCCTGGATAGAGACGTGCATGAGGGCCTGTAAACCAGAAGTGCCCATTGTAAGGAAGTGGGTCTATTGTAGTATAGCCCTTAGGCAGGGCAGCCAAAAATTGGGAGGCTCCACATTGTCCCTGGATAGAGACGTGCATGAGGGCCTGTAAACCTGAAGTGCCCATTGTAAGGAAGTGGGTCTATTGTAGTATAGCCCTTAGGCAGGGCAGCCAAAAATTGGAAGGCTCCACATTGTCCCTGGATAGAGACGTGCATGATGGCCTGTAAACCTGAAGTGCCCATTGTAAGGAAGTAGGTCTTTTGTAGTATAGCCCTTTGGCAGGGCAGCCAAAAATTGGGAGGCTCCACATTGTCCCTGGATAGAGACGTGCATGAGAGCCTGTAAACCTGAAGTGCCCATTGTAAGGAAGTGGGTCTATTGTAGTATAGCCCTTTGGCAGGACAGCCAAAAATTGGGAGGCTCCACATTGTCACTGGATAGAGACGTGCATGAGGGCCTGTAAACTAGAAGTGCCCATTGTAAGGAAGTGGGTCTATTGTAGTATAGCCCTTAGGCAGGGCAGCCAAAAATTGGGAGGCTCCACATTGTCCCTGGATAGAGACGTGCATGATGGCCTGTAAACCAAAAGTGCCCATTGTAAGGAAGTGGGTCTTTTGTAGTATAGCCCTTTGGCAGGGCAGCCAAAAATTGGGAGGCTCCACATTGTCCCTGGATAGAGATGTGCATGATGGCCTGTAAACCAGAAGTGCCCATTGTAAGGAAGTGGGTCTTTTGTAGTATAGCCCTTTGGCAGGGCAGCCAAAAATTGGGAGGCTCCACATTGTCCCTGGATAGAGATGTGCATGATGGCCTGTAAACCAGAAGTGCCCATTGAAAGGAAGTGGGTCTTTTGTAGTATAGCCCTTTGGCAGGGCAGCCAAAAATTGGGAGGCTCCACATTGTCCCTGGATAGAGACGTGCATGAGGGCCTGTAAACCTGAAGTGCCCATTGTAAGGAAGTGGGTCTATTGTAGTATAGCCCTTAGGCAGGGCAGCCAAAAATTGCGAGGCTCCACATTGTCCCTGGATAGAGACGTGCATGATGGCCTGTAAACCAGAAGTGCCCATTGTACGAAGTGGGTCTTTTGTAGTATAGCCCTTTGGCAGGGCAGCCAAAAATTGGGAGGCTCCACATTGTCCCTGGATAGAGACGTGCATGAGGGCCTGTAAACCTGAAGTGCCCATTGTAAGGAAGTGGGTCTATTGTAGTATAGCCCTTTGGCAGGACAGCCAAAAATTGGGAGGCTCCACATTGTCCCTGGATAGAGACGTGCATGAGGACCTGTAAACCAGAAGTGCCCATTGTAAGGAAGTGGGTCTATTGTAGTATAGCCCTTAGGCAGGGCAGCCAAAAATTGGGAGCCTCCACATTGTCCCTGGATAGAGACGTGCATGATGGCCTGTAAACCAAAAGTGCCCATTGTAAGGAAGTGGGTCTTTTGTAGTATAGCCCTTTGGCAGGGCAGCCAAAAATTGGGAGGCTCCACATTGTCCCTGGATAGAGACGTGCATGATGGCCTGTAAACCAGAAGTGCCCATTGTAAGGAAGTGGGTCTATTGTAGTATAGCCTTTAGGCAGGGCAGCCAAAAATTGGGAGGCTCCACATTGTCCCTGGATAGAGACGTGCATGATGGCCTGTAAACCAGAAGTGCCCATTGTAAGGAAGTGGGTCTTTTGTAGTATAGCCCTTTGGCAGGGCAGCCAAAAATTGGGAGGCTCCACATTGTCCCTGGATAGAGACGTGCATGAGGGCCTGTAAACCTGAAGTGCCCATTGTAAGGAAGTGGGTCTATTGTAGTATAGCCCTTTGGCAGGACAGCCAAAAATTGGGAGGCTCCACATTGTCCCTGGATAGAGACGTGCATGAGGACCTGTAAACCAGAAGTGCCCATTGTAAGGAAGTGGGTCTATTGTAGTATAGCCCTTAGGCAGGGCAGCCAAAAATTGGGAGGCTCCACATTGTCCCTGGATAGAGACGTGCATGATGGCCTGTAAACCAAAAGTGCCCATTGTAAGGAAGTGGGTCTTTTGTAGTATAGCCCTTTGGCAGGGCAGCCAAAAATTGGGAGGCTCCACATTGTCCCTGGATAGAGACGTGCATGATGGCCTGTAAACCAGAAGTGCCCATTGTAAGGAAGTGGGTCTATTGTAGTATAGCCCTTAGGCAGGGCAGCCAAAAATTGGGAGGCTCCACATTGTCCCTGGATAGAGACGTGCATGATGGCCTGTAAACCAGAAGTGCCCATTGTAAGGAAGTGGGTCTTTTGTAGTATAGCCCTTTGGCAGGGCAGCCAAAAATTGGGAGGCTCCACATTGTCCCTGGATAGAGACGTGCATGAGGGCCTGTAAACCTGAAGTGCCCATTGTAAGGAAGTGGGTCTATTGTAGTATAGCCCTTTGGCAGGACAGCCAAAAATTGGGAGGCTCCACATTGTCCCTGGATAGAGACGTGCATGAGGGCCTGTAAACCAGAAGTGCCCATTGTAAGGAAGTGGGTCTATTGTAGTATAGCCCTTAGGCAGGGCAGCCAAAAATTGGGAGGCTCCACATTGTCCCTGGATAGAGACGTGCATGAGGGCCTGTAAACCTGAAGTGCCCATTGTAAGGAAGTGGGTCTATTGTAGTATAGCCCTTAGGCAGGGCAGCCAAAAATTGGAAGGCTCCACATTGTCCCTGGATAGAGACGTGCATGATGGCCTGTAAACCTGAAGTGCCCATTGTAAGGAAGTAGGTCTTTTGTAGTATAGCCCTTTGGCAGGACAGCCAAAAATTGGGAGGCTCCACATTGTCCCTGGATAGAGACGTGCATGAGGGCCTGTAAACCTGAAGTGCCCATTGTAAGGAAGTGGGTCTATTGTAGTATAGCCCTTTGGCAGGACAGCCAAAAATTGGGAGGCTCCACATTGTCCCTGGATAGAGACATGCATGAGGGCCTGTAAACTAGAAGTGCCCATTGTAAGGAAGTGGGTCTATTGTAGTATAGCCCTTAGGCAGGGCAGCCAAAAATTGGGAGGCTCCACATTTTCCCTGGATAGAGACGTGCATGATGGCCTGTAAACCAAAAGTGCCCATTGTAAGGAAGTGGGTCTTTTGTAGTATAGCCCTTTGGCAGGGCAGCCAAAAATTGGGAGGCTCCACATTGTCCCTGGATAGAGACGTGCATGATGGCCTGTAAACCAGAAGTGCCCATTGTAAGGAAGTGGGTCTTTTGTAGTATAGCCCTTTGGCAGGGCAGCCAAAAATTGGGAGGCTCCACATTGTCCCTGGATAGAGACGTGCATGAGGGCCTGTAAACCTGAAGTGCCCATTGTAAGGAAGTGGGTCTATTGTAGTATAGCCCTTTGGCAGGACAGCCAAAAATTGGGAGGCTCCACATTGTCCCTGGATAGAGACGTGCATGAGGGCCTGTAAACCAGAAGTGCCCATTGTAAGGAAGAGGGTCTATTGTAGTATAGCCCTTAGGCAGGGCAGCCAAAAATTGGGAGGCTCCACATTGTCCCTGGATAGAGACGTGCATGATGGCCTGTAAACCAGAAGTGCCCATTGTAAGGAAGTGGGTCTTTTGTAGTATAGCCCTTTGGCAGGGCAGCCAAAAATTGGGAGGCTCCACATTGTCCCTGGATAGAGACGTGCATGAGGGCCTGTAAACCTGAAGTGCCCATTGTAAGGAAGTGAGTCTATTGTAGTATAGCCCTTTGGCAGGACAGCCAAAAATTGGGAGGCTCCACATTGTCCCTGGATAGAGACGTGCATGAGGGCCTGTAAACCAGAAGTGCCCATTGTAAGGAAGTGGGTCTATTGTAGTATAGCCCTTAGGCCGGGCAGCCAAAAATTGGGAGGCTTTACATTGTCCCTGGGTAGAGACGTGCATGATGGCCTGTAAACCAGAAGTGCCCATTGTAAGGAAGTGGGTCTTTTGTAGTATAGCCCTTTGGCAGGGCAGCCAAAAATTGGGAGGCTCCACATTGTCCCTGGATAGAGCCGTGCATGAGGGCCTGTAAACCTGAAGTGCCCATTGTAAGGAAGTGGGTCTATTGTAGTATAGCCCTTTGGCAGGACAGCCAAAAATTGGGAGGCTCCACATTGTCCCTGGATAGAGACGTGCATGAGGGCCTGTAAACCTGAAGTACCCATTGTAAGGAAGTGGGTCTATTGTAGTATAGCCCTTTGGCAGGACAGCCAAAAATTGGGAGGCTCCAAATTGTCCCTGGATAGAGACGTGCATGATGGCCTGTAAACCTGAAGTGCCCATTGTAAGGAAGTGGGTCTATTGTAGTATAGCCCTTTGGCAGGGCAGCCAAAAATTGGAAGGCTCCACATTGTCCCTGGATAGAGACGTGCATGAGGGCCTGTAAACCAGAAGTGCCCATTGTAAGGAAGTGGGTCTATTGTAGTATAGCCCTTTGGCAGGACAGCCAAAAATTGGGAGGCTCCGCATTGTCCCTGGATAGGGACGTGCATGAGGGCCTGTAAACCTGAAGTGCCCATTGTAAGGAAGTGGGTCTATTGTAGTATAGCCCTTTGGCAGGACAGCCAAAAATTGGGAGGCTCCACATTGTCCCTGGATAGAGACGTGCATGAGGGCCTGTAAACCAGAAGTGCCCATTGTAAGGAAGTGGGTCTATTGTAGTATAGCCCTTAGGCAGGGCAGCCAAAAATTGGGAGGCTTTACATTGTCTCTGGATAGAGACGTGCATGATGGCCTGTAAACCAGAAATGCCCATTGTAAGGAAGTGGGTCTTTTGTAGTATAGCCCTTTGGCAGGACAGCCAAAAATTGGGAGGCTCCACATTGTCCCTGGATAGAGACGTGCATGAGGGCCTGTAAACTTGAAGTGCCCATTGTAAGGAAGTGGGTCTATTGTAGTATAGCCCTTAGGCAGGGCAGCCAAAAATTGGGAGGCTCCACATTGTCCCTGGATAGAGACGTGCATGATGGCCTGTAAACCAGAAGTGCCCATTGTAAGGAAGTGGGTCTTTTGTAGTATAGCCCTTTGGCAGGGCAGCCAAAAATTGGGAGGCTCCACATTGTCCCTGGATAGAGACGTGCATGATGGCCTGTAAACCAGAAGTGCCCATTGTAAGGAAGTGGGTCTATTGTAGTATAGCCCTTAGGCAGGGCAGCCAAAAATTGGGAGGCTCCACATTGTCCCTGGATAGAGACGTGCATGATGGCCTGTAAACCAGAAGTGCCCATTGTAAGGAAGTGGGTCTTTTGTAGTATAGCCCTTTGGCAGGGCAGCCAAAAATTGGGAGGCTCCACATTGTCCCTGGATAGAGACGTGCATGAGGGCCTGTAAACCAGAAGTGCCCATTGTAAGGAAGTGGGTCTATTGTAGTATAGCCCTTAGGCAGGGCAGCCAAAAATTGGGAGGCTCCACATTGTCCCTGGATAGAGACGTGCATGAGGGCCTGTAAACCTGAAGTGCCCATTGTAAGGAAGTGGGTCTATTGTAGTATAGCCCTTAGGCAGGGCAGCCAAAAATTGGAAGGCTCCACATTGTCCCTGGATAGAGACGTGCATGATGGCCTGTAAACCTGAAGTGCCCATTGTAAGGAAGTAGGTCTTTTGTAGTATAGCCCTTTGGCAGGACAGCCAAAAATTGGGAGGCTCCACATTGTCCCTGGATAGAGACGTGCATGAGGGCCTGTAAACCAGAAGTGCCCATTGTAAGGAAGTGGGTCTATTGTAGTATAGCCCTTAGGCCGGGCAGCCAAAAATTGGGAGGCTTTACATTGTCCCTGGGTAGAGACGTGCATGATGGCCTGTAAACCAGAAGTGCCCATTGTAAGGAAGTGGGTCTTTTGTAGTATAGCCCTTTGGCAGGGCAGCCAAAAATTGGGAGGCTCCACATTGTCCCTGGATAGAGCCGTGCATGAGGGCCTGTAAACCTGAAGTGCCCATTGTAAGGAAGTGGGTCTATTGTAGTATAGCCCTTTGGCAGGACAGCCAAAAATTGGGAGGCTCCACATTGTCCCTGGATAGAGACGTGCATGAGGGCCTGTAAACCTGAAGTACCCATTGTAAGGAAGTGGGTCTATTGTAGTATAGCCCTTTGGCAGGACAGCCACAAATTGGGAGGCTCCAAATTGTCCCTGGATAGAGACGTGCATGATGGCCTGTAAACCTGAAGTGCCCATTGTAAGGAAGTGGGTCTATTGTAGTATAGCCCTTTGGCAGGGCAGCCAAAAATTGGAAGGCTCCACATTGTCCCTGGATAGAGACGTGCATGAGGGCCTGTAAACCAGAAGTGCCCATTGTAAGGAAGTGGGTCTATTGTAGTATAGCCCTTTGGCAGGACAGCCAAAAATTGGGAGGCTCCTCATTGTCCCTGGATAGGGACGTGCATGAGGGCCTGTAAACCTGAAGTGCCCATTGTAAGGAAGTGGGTCTATTGTAGTATAGCCCTTTGGCAGGACAGCCAAAAATTGGGAGGCTCCACATTGTCCCTGGATAGAGACGTGCATGATGGCCTGTAAACCTGAAGTGCCCATTGTAAGGAAGTAGGTCTTTTGTAGTATAGCCCTTTGGCAGGACAGCCAAAAATTGGGAGGCTCCACATTGTCCCTGGATAGAGACGTGCATGAGGGCCTGTAAACCAGAAGTGCCCATTGTAAGGAAGTGGGTCTATTGTAGTATAGCCCTTAGGCCGGGCAGCCAAAAATTGGGAGGCTTTACATTGTCCCTGGGTAGAGACGTGCATGATGGCCTGTAAACCAGAAGTGCCCATTGTAAGGAAGTGGGTCTTTTGTAGTATAGCCCTTTGGCAGGGCAGCCAAAAATTGGGAGGCTCCACATTGTCCCTGGATAGAGCCGTGCATGAGGGCCTGTAAACCTGAAGTGCCCATTGTAAGGAAGTGGGTCTATTGTAGTATAGCCCTTTGGCAGGACAGCCAAAAATTGGGAGGCTCCACATTGTCCCTGGATAGAGACGTGCATGAGGGCCTGTAAACCTGAAGTACCCATTGTAAGGAAGTGGGTCTATTGTAGTATAGCCCTTTGGCAGGACAGCCAAAAATTGGGAGGCTCCAAATTGTCCCTGGATAGAGACGTGCATGATGGCCTGTAAACCTGAAGTGCCCATTGTAAGGAAGTGGGTCTATTGTAGTATAGCCCTTTGGCAGGGCAGCCAAAAATTGGAAGGCTCCACATTGTCCCTGGATAGAGACGTGCATGAGGGCCTGTAAACCAGAAGTGCCCATTGTAAGGAAGTGGGTCTATTGTAGTATAGCCCTTTGGCAGGACAGCCAAAAATTGGGAGGCTCCGCATTGTCCCTGGATAGGGACGTGCATGAGGGCCTGTAAACCTGAAGTGCCCATTGTAAGGAAGTGGGTCTATTGTAGTATAGCCCTTTGGCAGGACAGCCAAAAATTGGGAGGCTCCACATTGTCCCTGGTAGAGACGTGCATGAGGGCCTGTAAACCAGAAGTGCCCATTGTAAGGAAGTGGGTCTATTGTAGTATAGCCCTTAGGCAGGGCAGCCAAAAATTGGGAGGCTTTACATTGTCTCTGGATAGAGACGTGCATGATGGCCTGTAAACCAGAAATGCCCATTGTAAGGAAGTGGGTCTTTTGTAGTATAGCCCTTTGGCAGGACAGCCAAAAATTGGGAGGCTCCACATTGTCCCTGGATAGAGACGTGCATGAGGGCCTGTAAACTTGAAGTGCCCATTGTAAGGAAGTGGGTCTATTGTAGTATAGCCCTTAGGCAGGGCAGCCAAAAATTGGGAGGCTCCACATTGTCCCTGGATAGAGACGTGCATGATGGCCTGTAAACCAGAAGTGCCCATTGTAAGGAAGTAGGTCTTTTGTAGTATAGCCCTTTGGCAGGGCAGCCAAAAATTGGGAGGCTCCACATTGTCCCTGGATAGAGACGTGCATGATGGCCTGTAAACCAGAAGTGCCCATTGTAAGGAAGTGGGTCTATTGTAGTATAGCCCTTAGGCAGGGCAGCCAAAAATTGGGAGGCTCCACATTGTCCCTGGATAGAGACGTGCATGATGGCCTGTAAACCAGAAGTGCCCATTGTAAGGAAGTGGGTCTTTTGTAGTATAGCCCTTTGGCAGGGCTGCCAAAAATTGGGAGGCTCCACATTGTCCCTGGATAGAGACGTGCATGAGGGCCTGTAAACCAGAAGTGCCCATTGTAAGGAAGTGGGTCTATTGTAGTATAGCCCTTAGGCAGGGCAGCCAAAAATTGGGAGGCTCCACATTGTCCCTGGATAGAGACGTGCATGAGGGCCTGTAAACCTGAAGTGCCCATTGTAAGGAAGTGGGTCTATTGTAGTATAGCCCTTAGGCAGGGCAGCCAAAAATTGGAAGGCTCCACATTGTCCCTGGATAGAGACGTGCATGATGGCCTGTAAACCTGAAGTGCCCATTGTAAGGAAGTAGGTCTTTTGTAGTATAGCCCTTTGGCAGGGCAGCCAAAAATTGGGAGGCTCCACATTGTCCCTGGATAGAGACGTGCATGAGAGCCTGTAAACCTGAAGTGCCCATTGTAAGGAAGTGGGTCTATTGTAGTATAGCCCTTTGGCAGGACAGCCAAAAATTGGGAGGCTCCACATTGTCACTGGATAGAGACGTGCATGAGGGCCTGTAAACTAGAAGTGCCCATTGTAAGGAAGTGGGTCTATTGTAGTATAGCCCTTAGGCAGGGCAGCCAAAAATTGGGAGGCTCCACATTGTCCCTGGATAGAGACGTGCATGATGGCCTGTAAACCAGAAGTGCCTATTGAAAGGAAGTGGGTCTTTTGTAGTATAGCCCTTTGGCAGGGCAGCCAAAAATTGGGAGGCTCCACATTGTCCCTGGATAGAGACGTGCATGAGGGCCTGTAAACCTGAAGTGCCCATTGTAAGGAAGTGGGTCTATTGTAGTATAGCCCTTAGGCAGGGCAGCCAAAAATTGGGAGCCTCCACATTGTCCCTGGATAGAGACGTGCATGATGGCCTGTAAACCAAAAGTGACCATTGTAAGGAAGTGGGTCTTTTGTAGTATAGCCCTTTGGCAGGGCAGCCAAAAATTGGGAGGCTCCACATTGTCCCTGGATAGAGACGTGCATGATGGCCTGTAAACCAGAAGTGCCCATTGTAAGGAAGTGGGTCTATTGTAGTATAGCCTTTAGGCAGGGCAGCCAAAAATTGGGAGGCTCCACATTGTCCCTGGATAGAGACGTGCATGATGGCCTGTAAACCAGAAGTGCCCATTGTAAGGAAGTGGGTCTTTTGTAGTATAGCCCTTTGGCAGGGCAGCCAAAAATTGGGAGGCTCCACATTGTCCCTGGATAGAGACGTGCATGAGGGCCTGTAAACCTGAAGTGCCCATTGTAAGGAAGTGGGTCTATTGTAGTATAGCCCTTTGGCAGGACAGCCAAAAATTGGGAGGCTCCACATTGTCCCTGGATAGAGACGTGCATGAGGACCTGTAAACCAGAAGTGCCCATTGTAAGGAAGTGGGTCTATTGTAGTATAGCCCTTAGGCAGGGCAGCCAAAAATTGGGAGGCTCCACATTGTCCCTGGATAGAGACGTGCATGATGGCCTGTAAACCAAAAGTGCCCATTGTAAGGAAGTGGGTCTTTTGTAGTATAGCCCTTTGGCAGGGCAGCCAAAAATTGGGAGGCTCCACATTGTCCCTGGATAGAGACGTGCATGATGGCCTGTAAACCAGAAGTGCCCATTGTAAGGAAGTGGGTCTATTGTAGTATAGCCCTTAGGCAGGGCAGCCAAAAATTGGGAGGCTCCACATTGTCCCTGGATAGAGACGTGCATGATGGCCTGTAAACCAGAAGTGCCCATTGTAAGGAAGTGGGTCTTTTGTAGTATAGCCCTTTGGCAGGGCAGCCAAAAATTGGGAGGCTCCACATTGTCCCTGGATAGAGACGTGCATGAGGGCCTGTAAACCTGAAGTGCCCATTGTAAGGAAGTGGGTCTATTGTAGTATAGCCCTTTGGCAGGACAGCCAAAAATTGGGAGGCTCCACATTGTCCCTGGATAGAGACGTGCATGAGGGCCTGTAAACCAGAAGTGCCCATTGTAAGGAAGTGGGTCTATTGTAGTATAGCCCTTAGGCAGGGCAGCCAAAAATTGGGAGGCTCCACATTGTCCCTGGATAGAGACGTGCATGAGGGCCTGTAAACCTGAAGTGCCCATTGTAAGGAAGTGGGTCTATTGTAGTATAGCCCTTAGGCAGGGCAGCCAAAAATTGGAAGGCTCCACATTGTCCCTGGATAGAGACGTGCATAATGGCCTGTAAACCTGAAGTGCCCATTGTAAGGAAGTAGGTCTTTTGTAGTATAGCCCTTTGGCAGGACAGCCAAAAATTGGGAGGCTCCACATTGTCCCTGGATAGAGACGTGCATGAGGGCCTGTAAACCTGAAGTGCCCATTGTAAGGAAGTGGGTCTATTGTAGTATAGCCCTTTGGCAGGACAGCCAAAAATTGGGAGGCTCCACATTGTCCCTGGATAGAGACGTGCATGAGGGCCTGTAAACTAGAAGTGCCCATTGTAAGGAAGTGGGTCTATTGTAGTATAGCCCTTAGGCAGGGCAGCCAAAAATTGGGAGGCTCCACATTTTCCCTGGATAGAGACGTGCATGATGGCCTGTAAACCAAAAGTGCCCATTGTAAGGAAGTGGGTCTTTTGTAGTATAGCCCTTTGGCAGGGCAGCCAAAAATTGGGAGGCTCCACATTGTCCCTGGATAGAGACGTGCATGATGGCCTGTAAACCAGAAGTGCCCATTGTAAGGAAGTGGGTCTTTTGTAGTATAGCCCTTTGGCAGGGCAGCCAAAAATTGGGAGGCTCCACATTGTCCCTGGATAGAGACGTGCATGAGGGCCTGTAAACCTGAAGTGCCCATTGTAAGGAAGTGGGTCTATTGTAGTATAGCCCTTTGGCAGGACAGCCAAAAATTGGGAGGCTCCACATTGTCCCTGGATAGAGACGTGCATGAGGGCCTGTAAACCAGAAGTGCCCATTGTAAGGAAGAGGGTCTATTGTAGTATAGCCCTTAGGCAGGGCAGCCAAAAATTGGGAGGCTCCACATTGTCCCTGGATAGAGACGTGCATGATGGCCTGTAAACCAGAAGTGCCCATTGTAAGGAAGTGGGTCTTTTGTAGTATAGCCCTTTGGCAGGGCAGCCAAAAATTGGGAGGCTCCACATTGTCCCTGGATAGAGACGTGCATGAGGGCCTGTAAACCTGAAGTGCCCATTGTAAGGAAGTGGGTCTATTGTAGTATAGCCCTTTGGCAGGACAGCTAAAAATTGGGAGGCTCCACATTGTCCCTGGATAGAGACGTGCATGAGGGCCTGTAAACCAGAAGTGCCCATTGTAAGGAAGTGGGTCTATTGTAGTATAGCCCTTAGGCCGGGCAGCCAAAAATTGGGAGGCTTTACATTGTCCCTGGGTAGAGACGTGCATGATGGCCTGTAAACCAGAAGTGCCCATTGTAAGGAAGTGGGTCTTTTGTAGTATAGCCCTTTGGCAGGGCAGCCAAAAATTGGGAGGCTCCACATTGTCCCTGGATAGAGCCGTGCATGAGGGCCTGTAAACCTGAAGTGCCCATTGTAAGGAAGTGGGTCTATTGTAGTATAGCCCTTTGGCAGGACAGCCAAAAATTGGGAGGCTCCACATTGTCCCTGGATAGAGACGTGCATGAGGGCCTGTAAACCTGAAGTACCCATTGTAAGGAAGTGGGTCTATTGTAGTATAGCCCTTTGGCAGGACAGCCACAAATTGGGAGGCTCCAAATTGTCCCTGGATAGAGACGTGCATGATGGCCTGTAAACCTGAAGTGCCCATTGTAAGGAAGTGGGTCTATTGTAGTATAGCCCTTTGGCAGGGCAGCCAAAAATTGGAAGGCTCCACATTGTCCCTGGATAGAGACGTGCATGAGGGCCTGTAAACCAGAAGTGCCCATTGTAAGGAAGTGGGTCTATTGTAGTATAGCCCTTTGGCAGGACAGCCAAAAATTGGGAGGCTCCTCATTGTCCCTGGATAGGGACGTGCATGAGGGCCTGTAAACCTGAAGTGCCCATTGTAAGGAAGTGGGTCTATTGTAGTATAGCCCTTTGGCAGGACAGCCAAAAATTGGGAGGCTCCACATTGTCCCTGGATAGAGACGTGCATGATGGCCTGTAAACCTGAAGTGCCCATTGTAAGGAAGTAGGTCTTTTGTAGTATAGCCCTTTGGCAGGACAGCCAAAAATTGGGAGGCTCCACATTGTCCCTGGATAGAGACGTGCATGAGGGCCTGTAAACCAGAAGTGCCCATTGTAAGGAAGTGGGTCTATTGTAGTATAGCCCTTAGGCCGGGCAGCCAAAAATTGGGAGGCTTTACATTGTCCCTGGGTAGAGACGTGCATGATGGCCTGTAAACCAGAAGTGCCCATTGTAAGGAAGTGGGTCTTTTGTAGTATAGCCCTTTGGCAGGGCAGCCAAAAATTGGGAGGCTCCACATTGTCCCTGGATAGAGCCGTGCATGAGGGCCTGTAAACCTGAAGTGCCCATTGTAAGGAAGTGGGTCTATTGTAGTATAGCCCTTTGGCAGGACAGCCAAAAATTGGGAGGCTCCACATTGTCCCTGGATAGAGACGTGCATGAGGGCCTGTAAACCTGAAGTACCCATTGTAAGGAAGTGGGTCTATTGTAGTATAGCCCTTTGGCAGGACAGCCAAAAATTGGGAGGCTCCAAATTGTCCCTGGATAGAGACGTGCATGATGGCCTGTAAACCTGAAGTGCCCATTGTAAGGAAGTGGGTCTATTGTAGTATAGCCCTTTGGCAGGGCAGCCAAAAATTGGAAGGCTCCACATTGTCCCTGGATAGAGACGTGCATGAGGGCCTGTAAACCAGAAGTGCCCATTGTAAGGAAGTGGGTCTATTGTAGTATAGCCCTTTGGCAGGACAGCCAAAAATTGGGAGGCTCCGCATTGTCCCTGGATAGGGACGTGCATGAGGGCCTGTAAACCTGAAGTGCCCATTGTAAGGAAGTGGGTCTATTGTAGTATAGCCCTTTGGCAGGACAGCCAAAAATTGGGAGGCTCCACATTGTCCCTGGATAGAGACGTGCATGAGGGCCTGTAAACCAGAAGTGCCCATTGTAAGGAAGTGGGTCTATTGTAGTATAGCCCTTAGGCAGGGCAGCCAAAAATTGGGAGGCTTTACATTGTCTCTGGATAGAGACGTGCATGATGGCCTGTAAACCAGAAATGCCCATTGTAAGGAAGTGGGTCTTTTGTAGTATAGCCCTTTGGCAGGACAGCCAAAAATTGGGAGGCTCCACATTGTCCCTGGATAGAGACGTGCATGAGGGCCTGTAAACTTGAAGTGCCCATTGTAAGGAAGTGGGTCTATTGTAGTATAGCCCTTAGGCAGGGCAGCCAAAAATTGGGAGGCTCCACATTGTCCCTGGATAGAGACGTGCATGATGGCCTGTAAACCAGAAGTGCCCATTGTAACGAAGTAGGTCTTTTGTAGTATAGCCCTTTGGCAGGGCAGCCAAAAATTGGGAGGCTCCACATTGTCCCTGGATAGAGACGTGCATGATGGCCTGTAAACCAGAAGTGCCCATTGTAAGGAAGTGGGTCTATTGTAGTATAGCCCTTAGGCAGGGCAGCCAAAAATTGGGAGGCTCCACATTGTCCCTGGATAGAGACGTGCATGATGGCCTGTAAACCAGAAGTGCCCATTGTAAGGAAGTGGGTCTTTTGTAGTATAGCCCTTTGGCAGGGCAGCCAAAAATTGGGAGGCTCCACATTGTCCCTGGATAGAGACGTGCATGAGGGCCTGTAAACCAGAAGTGCCCATTGTAAGGAAGTGGGTCTATTGTAGTATAGCCCTTAGGCAGGGCAGCCAAAAATTGGGAGGCTCCACATTGTCCCTGGATAGAGACGTGCATGAGGGCCTGTAAACCTGAAGTGCCCATTGTAAGGAAGTGGGTCTATTGTAGTATAGCCCTTAGGCAGGGCAGCCAAAAATTGGAAGGCTCCACATTGTCCCTGGATAGAGACGTGCATGATGGCCTGTAAACCTGAAGTGCCCATTGTAAGGAAGTAGGTCTTTTGTAGTATAGCCCTTTGGCAGGGCAGCCAAAAATTGGGAGGCTCCACATTGTCCCTGGATAGAGACGTGCATGAGAGCCTGTAAACCTGAAGTGCCCATTGTAAGGAAGTGGGTCTATTGTAGTATAGCCCTTTGGCAGGACAGCCAAAAATTGGGAGGCTCCACATTGTCACTGGATAGAGACGTGCATGAGGGCCTGTAAACTAGAAGTGCCCATTGTAAGGAAGTGGGTCTATTGTAGTATAGCCCTTAGGCAGGGCAGCCAAAAATTGGGAGGCTCCACATTGTCCCTGGATAGAGATGTGCATGATGGCCTGTAAACCAGAAGTGCCCATTGTAAGGAAGTGGGTCTTTTGTAGTATAGCCCTTTGGCAGGGCAGCCAAAAATTGGGAGGCTCCACATTGTCCCTGGATAGAGACGTGCATGATGGCCTGTAAACCAGAAGTGCCTATTGAAAGGAAGTGGGTCTTTTGTAGTATAGCCCTTTGGCAGGGCAGCCAAAAATTGGGAGGCTCCACATTGTCCCTGGATAGAGACGTGCATGAGGGCCTGTAAACCTGAAGTGCCCATTGTAAGGAAGTGGGTCTATTGTAGTATAGCCCTTAGGCAGGGCAGCCAAAAATTGCGAGGCTCCACATTGTCCCTGGATAGAGACGTGCATGATGGCCTGTAAACCAGAAGTGCCCATTGTACGAAGTGGGTCTTTTGTAGTATAGCCCTTTGGCAGGGCAGCCAAAAATTGGGAGGCTCCACATTGTCCCTGGATAGAGACGTGCATGAGGGCCTGTAAACCTGAAGTGCCCATTGTAAGGAAGTGGGTCTATTGTAGTATAGCCCTTTGGCAGGACAGCCAAAAATTGGGAGGCTCCACATTGTCCCTGGATAGAGACGTGCATGAGGACCTGTAAACCAGAAGTGCCCATTGTAAGGAAGTGGGTCTATTGTAGTATAGCCCTTAGGCAGGGCAGCCAAAAATTGGGAGCCTCCACATTGTCCCTGGATAGAGACGTGCATGATGGCCTGTAAACCAAAAGTGACCATTGTAAGGAAGTGGGTCTTTTGTAGTATAGCCCTTTGGCAGGGCAGCCAAAAATTGGGAGGCTCCACATTGTCCCTGGATAGAGACGTGCATGATGGCCTGTAAACCAGAAGTGCCCATTGTAAGGAAGTGGGTCTATTGTAGTATAGCCTTTAGGCAGGGCAGCCAAAAATTGGGAGGCTCCACATTGTCCCTGGATAGAGACGTGCATGATGGCCTGTAAACCAGAAGTGCCCATTGTAAGGAAGTGGGTCTTTTGTAGTATAGCCCTTTGGCAGGGCAGCCAAAAATTGGGAGGCTCCACATTGTCCCTGGATAGAGACGTGCATGAGGGCCTGTAAACCTGAAGTGCCCATTGTAAGGAAGTGGGTCTATTGTAGTATAGCCCTTTGGCAGGACAGCCAAAAATTGGGAGGCTCCACATTGTCCCTGGATAGAGACGTGCATGAGGACCTGTAAACCAGAAGTGCCCATTGTAAGGAAGTGGGTCTATTGTAGTATAGCCCTTAGGCAGGGCAGCCAAAAATTGGGAGGCTCCACATTGTCCCTGGATAGAGACGTGCATGATGGCCTGTAAACCAAAAGTGCCCATTGTAAGGAAGTGGGTCTTTTGTAGTATAGCCCTTTGGCAGGGCAGCCAAAAATTGGGAGGCTCCACATTGTCCCTGGATAGAGACGTGCATGATGGCCTGTAAACCAGAAGTGCCCATTGTAAGGAAGTGGGTCTATTGTAGTATAGCCCTTAGGCAGGGCAGCCAAAAATTGGGAGGCTCCACATTGTCCCTGGATAGAGACGTGCATGATGGCCTGTAAACCAGAAGTGCCCATTGTAAGGAAGTGGGTCTTTTGTAGTATAGCCCTTTGGCAGGGCAGCCAAAAATTGGGAGGCTCCACATTGTCCCTGGATAGAGACGTGCATGAGGGCCTGTAAACCTGAAGTGCCCATTGTAAGGAAGTGGGTCTATTGTAGTATAGCCCTTTGGCAGGACAGCCAAAAATTGGGAGGCTCCACATTGTCCCTGGATAGAGACGTGCATGAGGGCCTGTAAACCAGAAGTGCCCATTGTAAGGAAGTGGGTCTATTGTAGTATAGCCCTTAGGCAGGGCAGCCAAAAATTGGGAGGCTCCACATTGTCCCTGGATAGAGACGTGCATGAGGGCCTGTAAACCTGAAGTGCCCATTGTAAGGAAGTGGGTCTATTGTAGTATAGCCCTTAGGCAGGGCAGCCAAAAATTGGAAGGCTCCACATTGTCCCTGGATAGAGACGTGCATAATGGCCTGTAAACCTGAAGTGCCCATTGTAAGGAAGTAGGTCTTTTGTAGTATAGCCCTTTGGCAGGACAGCCAAAAATTGGGAGGCTCCACATTGTCCCTGGATAGAGACGTGCATGAGGGCCTGTAAACCTGAAGTGCCCATTGTAAGGAAGTGGGTCTATTGTAGTATAGCCCTTTGGCAGGACAGCCAAAAATTGGGAGGCTCCACATTGTCCCTGGATAGAGACGTGCATGAGGGCCTGTAAACTAGAAGTGCCCATTGTAAGGAAGTGGGTCTTTTGTAGTATAGCCCTTTGGCAGGGCAGCCAAAAATTGGGAGGCTCCACATTGTCCCTGGATAGAGACGTGCATGAGGGCCTGTAAACCTGAAGTGCCCATTGTAAGGAAGTGGGTCTATTGTAGTATAGCCCTTTGGCAGGACAGCCAAAAATTGGGAGGCTCCACATTGTCCCTGGATAGAGACGTGCATGAGGGCCTGTAAACCAGAAGTGCCCATTGTAAGGAAGAGGGTCTATTGTAGTATAGCCCTTAGGCAGGGCAGCCAAAAATTGGGAGGCTCCACATTGTCCCTGGATAGAGACGTGCATGATGGCCTGTAAACCAGAAGTGCCCATTGTAAGGAAGTGGGTCTTTTGTAGTATAGCCCTTTGGCAGGGCAGCCAAAAATTGGGAGGCTCCACATTGTCCCTGGATAGAGACGTGCATGAGGGCCTGTAAACCTGAAGTGCCCATTGTAAGGAAGTGGGTCTATTGTAGTATAGCCCTTTGGCAGGACAGCTAAAAATTGGGAGGCTCCACATTGTCCCTGGATAGAGACGTGCATGAGGGCCTGTAAACCAGAAGTGCCCATTGTAAGGAAGTGGGTCTATTGTAGTATAGCCCTTAGGCCGGGCAGCCAAAAATTGGGAGGCTTTACATTGTCCCTGGGTAGAGACGTGCATGATGGCCTGTAAACCAGAAATGCCCATTGTAAGGAAGTGGGTCTTTTGTAGTATAGCCCTTTGGCAGGGCAGCCAAAAATTGGGAGGCTCCACATTGTCCCTGGATAGAGACGTGCATGAGGGCCTGTAAACCTGAAGTGCCCATTGTAAGGAAGTGGGTCTATTGTAGTATAGCCCTTAGGCAGGGCAGCCAAAAATTGGGAGGCTCCACATTGTCACTGGATAGAGACGTGCATGATGGCCTGTAAACCTGAAGTGCCCATTGTAAGGAAGTGGGTCTTTTGTAGTATAGTCCTTTGGCAGGGCAGCCAAAAATTGGGAGGCTCCACATTGTCCCTGGATAGAGACGTGCATGAGGGCCTGTAAACCTGAAGTGCCCATTGTAAGGAAGTGGGTCTATTGTAGTATAGCCCTTTGGCAGGACAGCCAAAAATTGGGAGGCTCCACATTGTCCCTGGATAGAGACGTGCATGATGGCCTGTAAACCTGAAGTGCCCATTGTAAGGAAGTGGGTCTATTGTAGTATAGCCCTTTGGCAGGGCAGCCAAAAATTGGAAGGCTCCACATTGTCCCTGGATAGAGACGTGCATGAGGGCCTGTAAACCAGAAGTGCCCATTGTAAGGAAGTGGGTCTATTGTAGTATAGCCCTTTGGCAGGACAGCCAAAAATTGGGAGGCTCCACATTGTCCCTGGATAGAGACGTGCATGAGGGCCTGTAAACCTGAAGTGCCCATTGTAAGGAAGTGGGTCTATTGTAGTATAGCCCTTTGGCAGGACAGCCAAAAATTGGGAGGCTCCACATTGTCCCTGGATAGAGACGTGCATGAGGGCCTGTAAACCAGAAGTGCCCATTGTAATGAAGTGGGTCTATTGTAGTATAGCCCTTAGGCAGGGCAGCCAAAAATTGGGAGGCTTTACATTGTCCCTGGATAGAGACGTGCATGATGGCCTGTAAACCAGAAATGCCCATTGTAAGGAAGTGGGTCTTTTGTAGTATAGCCCTTTGGCAGGACAGCCAAAAATTGGGAGGCTCCACATTGTCCCTGGATAGAGACGTGCATGAGGGCCTGTAAACCTGAAGTTCCCTTTGTAAGGAAGTGGGTCTATTGTAGTATAGCCCTTAGGCAGGGCAGCCAAAAATTGGGAGGCTCCACATTGTCCCTGGATAGAGACGTGCATGATGGCCTGTAAACCAGAAGTGCCCATTGTAAGGAAGTGGGTCTTTTGTAGTATAGCCCTTTGGCAGGGCAGCCAAAAATTGGGAGGCTCCACATTGTCCCTGGATAGAGACTTGCATGAGGGCCTGTAAACCAGAAGTGCCCATTGTAAGGAAGTGGGCCTATTGTAGTATAGCCCTTTGGCACGACAGCCAAAAATTGGGAGGCTCCACAATGTCCCTGGATAGAGACGTGCATGAGGGCCTGTAAACCTGAAGTGCCCATTGTAAGGAAGTGGGTCTATTGTAGTATAGCCCTTTGGCAGGACAGCCAAAAATTGGGAGGCCCCACATTGTCCCTGGATAGACCCGTGCATGATGGCCTGTAAACCAGAAATGCCCATTGTAAGGAAGTGGGTCTTTTGTAGTATAGCCCTTTGGCAGGACAGCCAAAAATTGGGAGGCTCCACATTGTCCCTGGATAGAGACGTGCATGAGGGCCTGTAAACCAGAAGTGCCCATTGTAAGGAAGTGGGTCTATTGTAGTATAGCCCTTAGGCAGGGCAGCCAAAAATTGGGAGGCTTTACATTGTCTCTGGATAGAGACGTGCATGATGGCCTGTAAACCAGAAATGCCCATTGTAAGGAAGTGGGTCTATTGTAGTATAGCCCTTAGGCAGGGCAGCCAAAAATTGGGAGGCTCCACATTGTCCCTGGATAGAGACGTGCATGATGGCCTGTAAACCAGAAGTGCCCATTGTAAGGAAGTGGGTCTATTGTAGTATAGCCCTTTGCCAGGACAGCCAAAAATTGGGAGGCTCCACATTGTCCCTGGATAGAGACGTGCATGAGGGCCTGTAAACCAGAAGTGCCCATTTTAAGGAAGTGGGTCTATTGTAGTATAGCCCTTAGGCAGGGCAGCCAAAAATTGGGAGGCTCCACATTGTCCCTGGATAGAGACGTGCATGAGGGCCTGTAAACCTGAAGTGCCCATTGTAAGGAAGCGGGTCTATTGTAGTATAGCCCTTAGGCAGGGCAGCCAAAAATTGGGAGGCTCCACATTGTCCCTGGATAGAGACGTGCATGATGGCCTGTAAACCAGAAGTGCCCATTGTAAGGAAGTGGGTCTTTTGTAGTATAGCCCTTTGGCACGGCAGCCAAAAATTGGGAGGCTCCACATTGTCCCTGGATAGAGACGTGCATGAGGGCCTGTAAACCTGAAGTGCCCATTGTAAGGAAGTGGGTCTATTGTAGTATAGCCCTTTGGCAGGACAGCCAAAAATTGGGAGGCTCCACATTGTCCCTGGAGCGGGTCTCCTGTCGTTGTAATGTCCATTCTGAAAGAATGGGCGAAAAAATGTACCACTGGGGGTATACCTGAAACAACGGCCTAACTATTGTAATGGTCATCATGGTGGCGCATGAGGAGAAGGAGGAGCAGTCCAGCGATTATCCAAAGTCTAGAAGTGTGTACCCATGGGTGAGTGGAGGTACATGGCAAATTCCCGTTACAAACTTTAAATTCCGCTCTCATTTGCTGGTGGTGTGTTGAAGTCTGGCCCAATCCAACCCTTGTTCATCTTGATCAGAGTCAGCCTGTCAGCATTTTCAGTTGACAGGCGGGTGCGTTTATCTGTAATGATTCCACCTGCGGCACTAAAAACACGCTCTGACAAAACGTTAGCGGCAGGGCAGGCCAGGACTTCCAAGGCGTAGAGAGTCAATTCATGCCACGTGTCCAGCTTGGATACCCAATAATTGTAAGGCACAGAGGAATGTCGGAGTACAGTTGTTCGATCTGCAAGGTACTCCTTGAGCATCTGGGCAAACTTAGGATTTCTTGTGGCACTACCCCGCACCTCAGGGGCTGTGGTATGTGAGGGGCTGAGAAAACTGTCCCACATCTTAAAGACTGTTCCCCTACCTCTGGCGGATTGGACTTGTGCCCCTCTCGGCTGTACGCCTTGGTTGTCCACTGATTCCTGACCTATGCCACTAGCGTTTTGTGAGGGGAATGCTTTGCCTACTTCCGTGACTATGGCCTTCCAGAACTGCTGCATTTTGGCTGACCTCTCCGCCTCGGGAATAAGAGACATAAAGTTCTCCTTGTAGCGTGGGTCTAACAGTGTTACCAACCAGTAATGATTGTCGGCCAAGATGTTCTTAACGCGAGGGTCACGAGACAGGCAGCTTACCATAAAGTCAGCCATGTGCGCCAGACTCTTAACAGCCAGTACTTCAGTATCCTGACCAACACGATGACTGAACATGCTGTCCTCCTCCTCCTCCTCATCTACCCTGTCCTCTGGCCAGCCACGCTGAACCGAGGATATGACTGGTGTGCATGTCATATCCTCAATTTGGCCGGAGAGTTGCTCCATGTCTTCATCCTCCTCCTCGTCATAGTCCTCCACTGCACGTTGTAATGAGACGAGGCTCGGCTGTGTGTTATCACCCACACCCACTACTGTTTCTTGCTCCAACTCATCGCGCTCTGCCTGCAATGCATCATGTTTGTTTTTGAGCAGAGACCATTTTAGAAGGCAGAGAAGCGGTATGGTGACGCTAATAATGGCGTCATCCCCACTTACCATCTTGGTGGAGTCCTCAAAGTTTTGGAGGATGGTACATAGGTCGGACATCCATCTCCACTCCTCAGGTGTTATATGTGGAGTTTGACCCATTTCCCGATGGCTTAGGTGATGCAGGTACTCAACAACTGCCCTCTTCTGCTCACATATCCTGACCAACATGTGCAGAGTTGAATTCCAACGCGTGGGGACATCAAACACCAGTCTGTGAGCCGGAAGATGCAAACGGCGCTGAAAGCCGGCAAGGCCGGCTGAAGCAGTAGGTGACTTTCGAAAATGTGCAGACAGGCGGCGAACTTTTACCATCAGATCAGACAGCTCTGGGTATGACTTTAGAAACCGCTGAACCACGAGGTTGAGCACATGGGCCACGCATGGAACATGTGTCAGCTGGCCTCGCCTCAAAGCCGACACCAGGTTCTGGCCATTGTCACACACGACCTTTCCTGGCTTTAGGTTCAGAGGTGTGAGCCAGTGATCTGCCTGCTGTTTCAGAGCTGTCCACACCTCTTCTGCATTGTGGGGTTTGTCACCTATGCAGATTAGCTTCAGCACAGCCTGTTGCCGCTTCGCTGAGGCAGTGCTGCAGTGCTTCCAGCTTGGGACTGGTGTGGAGGGTAAAGTGGATGAGGATGCGCAGGAGGAGGATGAGGCTGAGGAGCATGACATTCCGGAGCTGTAGAGTGTGGGTGAAACCCTGACTGAGGTAGGGCCTGCAAACCTTGGTGTGGGAAGGACGTGTTCCGTCCCTCGCTCAGACTGGGTCCCAGCTTCCACAATATTAACCCAGTGTGCCGTCAACGAGATGTAGCGGCCTTGCCCACAAGCACTTGTCCACGTGTCTGTGGTTAAGTGGACTTTGGCTGAAACAGCGTTGTTCAGGGCACGTGTGATGTTTTGTGACACGTGGTTATGCAATGCGGGGACGGCACACCGGGAGAAATAGTGGCGGCTGGGGACCGAGTAACGTGGAACAGCTGCCGCCATCAGGTCGCGGAATGCTTCTGTCTCCACCAGCCTAAAAGGCAACATTTCCAGCGCAAGCAGTCACGAAATGTTAGCATTTAGAACTGTGGCATGTGGTGCGTTGGCAGTGTATTTGCGCCTGCGTTCAAAGGTTTGCTGAATGGATAACTGAACGCTACGCTGGGACAAGGACGTGCTTGATGATGGTGTTATTTCTGCGTAGGCAACTGCAGGTGCAGGGCCGGAGGAGGCTTGCTCGCAGGCAGCATGGACAGGGGATTGGCTCGCATGCACAACAAGCGAAGACGTAGCAGTGACATCAGCAAGAACTGCTCCTCGACTCTGTTGTACCTCCCACAAAGTCGGGTGCTTGGCTGACATGTGCCTGATCATGCTGGTGGTGGTCAGGCTGCTAGTTTTGGTACCCCTGTTGATGCTGGCACGGCAGGTGTTGCAAATGGCCTTTTTAGAATCATCTGGAGCCAACTTAAAAAACTGCCAGACTCGGGAAGACCTAACATTTGTACAGGCACCTTGTGTCGTGTTGTTGTTCCGGGGAACGGTTGCCTGACTTCTGCCTGGAGCCACCACCCTGCTTCTTATTGCCTGTTGGGATGCTACGCCTCCCTCCCCCTGTGCACTGCTGTCCTCGCTCTGCATATCCTCCTGCCAGGTTGGGTCAGTTACTGGATCATCCACCACGTCGTCTTCCTCTTCCGCACCCTGCTCCTCCTCCTGACTTCCTGACAATTGTGTCTCATCATCGTCCACCCCTTGTTGAGACACATTGCCAACTTCGTGAGAACGTGGCTGCTCAAATATTTGGGCATCTGTACATACGATCTCCTCATGACCCACTTCAACAGGAGCTGGCGAGAGGCCAGAATGTGCGAATGGAAACGTGAACAGCTCTTCCAAGTGTCCAAGTGTGGGATCAGTAATGTCCGTGGACGTGTACTCAGCCTTGTGGTAGGAAGGAGGATCAGGTTCTGAAATGTGCGGTGCAGTATCACGGCTACTGACACTTGACCGTGTGGAAGACAGAGTGTTCGTGGTGGTGCCAATCTGACTGGAAGCATTATCCGCTATCCAACTAACAACCTGTTGACACTGGTCTTGGTTCAAGAGCGGTGTACTGCTGCGGTCCCCAAGAATTTGGGACAGGACGTGCGAGCGAGTAGATGTGGCCCTTTGTTGTGGCGAAATTAGAGCTTGCCCACGACCTCGGCCTCTGCCTGCACCACCATCACGTCCACTTCCTTGTTCGTTGCCAACGCCCTTGCGCATTTTGCAATGCTGTGCTGACGTGTATTCACTAGACTTGTGCGTTATATCCAAGTTTGTGCAAAACGCACACAAGTGCACCTGTACACTGCCACCGACAGGCACACACGTGCGGTTTTTAAATGCAAGCACGGACGCACTAAGAACCTAACAGGTTTTTAGGAGCGACAATTACTGAGAAGTTTGACACTATCAGACACTGCTGACTGACGTGTCTTATTCACTAGACTTGTACGTTATATACTAGTTTGTGCAAAACGTGTACCTGCACGCTGCCACCGACAGGCACACACGTGCGGTTTTTAAATGCAAGCACGGACGCACTAAGAACCTAACAGGTTTTTAGGAGCGACAATTACTGACAAGTTTGACACTATCAGACACTGCTGACTGACGTGTATTATATTCTCTAGACTTGTGCGTTATATCCAAGTTTGTGCAAAACGCACACAAGTGCACCTGTACGCTGCCTCCGACAGGCACACACGTGCGATTTTTAAATGCAAGCACGGACTCACTAAGAACCTAACAGGTTTTTAGGAGCGACAATAACTGAGAAGTCTGACACTATCAGGACTGTTTTAGACTGTGTACACCAGCCCCAGATATGGTGATGAAGGCTGGTATACGGTCACGACTAGGAATGGCTATATACCCTGCCTGCCTGCCTGTTTACAGCTACAATAGTCCTGAGAAGGACTCTTCTGGTCACTAGCCTGTATTCCGACCTGGCTATACCCTGCCTGTATACAGCAACAATAGTCCTGAGAAGGACTTCTGGTCACACTGTTTGCAGCCCTGCTACGGAAATAACTATAAAGGGCCGCAAACCTTTCCCTGAAGCAGCAACACTCTCCCTGCACTGACTGTCTGGATGGCTGTGTGCAGAGCACAGCGCGCCCGCCGGTATAAAGGCTCGGTCACGCTGTGCAGGCCGGCCAATCACTGCAATTCCACAACTAACAGGGCTGTGGCATTGCAGTGGTCTGCCAGCCAATCCCTGCATGAGGGCTGGCTCTCAAAAGAGCGCCAACATGCTGGGTTGAAGACCACGAGTACAGCACGAGTATCGCGAGATTACTCGGTCCCCGCCGAGTAGCCCGAGTACAGTGATACTCGTGCGAGTACCGAGTAGTGACAAGCATACTCGCTCAACACTATTTGTTGTCTCTTCCTGCATCCTGGAATCCTCGTATGCACTGCCCTCAGTGAATTTCCATGCTGGATTGTGGCTGTGTGGACCAGCTGAAGAATTATGTATTTATACATATGCTGTATGGTGTTACCCCATTTGGAGTTACCATTCTTAAAGGCATGATTGTAATGTATATATTTATAAATTCCACTGTTCCATACCAAGCGCTGTTGAGGATTTCGCTCTGTGCTGCATGCACAGAGCTGTAAATACAGCGTTGCCCTCAGTGTTGCCAGTCTCCAGCATGGTGTTGGCGGTGCTCTCTTCCGGATCCGCGGATAGCGCATGCTCAAGCAGCGCGGTCTCCTACTCGGTGCTTCATGGGTAAATGACGTCATTAGGAGTTTTCTCCCTAACCCGTGGAGCGCTGGAGGGTCTGCGCCGCCCGCGGCATCGCACCTGTGGACCCCGAGTGCGCCGGGTGTGCTGTATCATATGGATCCTGGAAGGTACATATACCCTCACCTCCAGCTCAGTCTTCACAGTCCCCCGACGAAGCTACACGCGAAACACGTGTTGGGACTTGTCTCCCCACTGGTCTACACATATTACTTTTCATGGTAAGCAGTTTGAATATGACATTGTCTTTTGCATTATCTGCCATTTTTTGCTTTTCCCATATGTGATTCTTTTGTTGGTATTCCTTTTCAGTGCTTTGCTGCCAGCATAGTTCAGTGCAGCAGCCTGTAACCTATATACTTTAGTGTTTGAGAATGCACATAATTTTTTTAACACTAGAACTACTGGACTCGTGACACCTATATAGAAATACATAGTGCAAAGTAGTCAAAATGACTACCTCAGTAGTTCAAGTGTTAAAGTGGTGTCCAGATAGTCCAAATGACTGCTTTTCCAATGTTTAATGTGTAGACTCGTGGGGGTTTTCTTCTACTTGGAATTTTAGACAGTTTTTGAAATATTTGTATCCCCTTTACCTTTTAAAAAATCTTTGTACCAATAAAATGTTATTTCATATACTGTACATTGTGTGTAATACTCTATTTGAGTTAATTATGACATGGTAATGGGGCATATGTCGCGGGCGGAGGATGGGACGCTGCGCTCTCCCACTGCTCGGGTCCGGCCGCTGCTGCTTCGGCTGCCGCTACTGCTCGGTGGTGGCTCGAGCGGTGGGCCGGATCCCGGGGACTCGAGCGGCGCTCCTCGCCTGTGAGTGAAAAGGGGCTGGGGATTGGATTGTGGGGATTTGGTTATTGTCCGTGACGCCACCCACGGTTGTGGTGATATTGGTGACACCACCGCTGCTCTAGACGGGGATCCTGGGAGCGGTGACAGGGAGCAGCTTTGTTGTTAGTTCTCCCCTCCGTGGGTAGGGGGTTGGTTGTCCCGGGGCCCGGTGATAGGGTAGGGATGGATGACAGGCGGGTTACAGGGCCTGGTGAGGTGCAGGGTTGCGGGGGCAGCGCTGTGCCGCACGGCACGGTGGTACTCACTCAGCCAATGATGAGGACACAGTTCTCGGTAAAACACACGGCTGGATGGACGGGTCCCACAGACGGCTGCGGTGTTGTTTCTCCCGGCAGGTTGATGGTGACTGCCTTTCCCTGCAACTGTGTACAGTAAACGGTTCCAATGGGTTCCCACCGGTAACCCGCTCCCCAGCTTGGATATGGGCTGGAGGAACCCCTTTTGCCCACAGGCTCTGGCCCTGGGAACTTTAGCCTTGGCGGTGACTATGTTTCCCTCTCTCGGTTGGACTGTTGCCTTCTGTCGGGACTTGGCTGCTGGGAAACCCAGGAGGCTCCCTTCGCTAACGAATTTGGCAAATTCACGGCGACTCCTAGCCTTGCCGGGGTCCGTAAGCCCCTGCCAAATGGTGCTGGCTTCTCTTTGCGTACCGGTCCGGTACCACTGGGCCACCGCCCGTCCACGGTCTTTACGGTAAGCTCCAATAGGCCACTCGTGCAGATGGTCACAACCGTCTGCCAATCTTGCTGATCCGTCCGGACCAACTTCAGGCTGCTCTTCTACCACTTTCCTTCCTTCCACTTTCAACTCAAAACTCTATCTCTTCCCTCCTCAACTCCTCTCTCCACTCATCTGCCTGCTTTTCCCGCCTCCAGGACTGTGAACTCCTCGGTGGGTGGGGCCAACCGCCTGGCCCACCCCCTGGTGTGGACATCAGCCCCTGGAGGAAGGCAACAAGGGTTTTCGTCTGACTTTGGTGTGCCTGACCATGAGTGTGGGGTGTGTTGGTGTTGTTCTCTGTGGCCCCTGGCTTGTCCAGGGCGCCACATTCCCCCTTAGTAAAATGCAGACCATCCGCGGGCTGCCCGTTGATCACCGGTTTTATTTTCACAACTGAAAAGATAAACGGTAAAACAGAGATTACAAATATAAAAACATCTTCCCACATCGGGAGGTACTCTTACTTTAAACGTTGCAAAAGGTTACGGCTTCCGCTCTCTCCCACCCAAGCAACCTGGCCCTGATGCTGCCCCTAAGCAAACAGGCAGCACCCCATGACCCCAGTCCAGCACAAGTTGCCCAAGCGGGTTCTTTCCTTTTCAGGGGACCCACGTCCATGGGGAACCCCTGAAACCCCCAGAGGATCGCCACCGGTTCCGGTGGTGGCTGGGCCCCAGCCTGCTCCACTGCAGGCCCTTCCTCCAATCTGCCTCTCCGGTGGCGGTAACGGTATAGCCACAAAACATTTTTATTTACATGCCACAAGTTTGTGGTTGCCCTGCTAGTTCTCGGGCCTGTTCGTAGTAGTTTCTACGCATAATTTGAAAAGGGGGGTCCCAACGAGGACCAGTTGCCGGCAACGACCGGTCCTAATCAAGCAGCAAATCAGGTGAATCTTCGGTTAATCATTCTTTTCCATTTTCAAAACTGTAAACAGCACTCTGGTGGTCCCAACGGGAACAACTGCAACGGGACTCCGCTGCCATTATTCGGATTCCTCGGCATCGGTCTGGGGAGGGGGCGCGGTGCACACACGGGCCTCTTGGCTGCCCCTCAACTTTGCATCTAGCGCAAACCACCCCCTCTCCCCGCAGTGACGGGTGTACTGTACCAGGTCTCCGGGCATTAGGTTGCGGCCTGGATGCTCCTCTGGCAGGTGGGCATTACCATCCCGCCGGGCTATAAAGACCTCGGCCTCCAGGCCCGGTTCGTAGATGAAACCATAGCCCCAGCGGACATCAAACCGCCTCACCTGCCCTTCATACCCTTCATACAGGGGGCCCCGGACACGGAAGGTCGCTTGCCTCAGACTCTCCTTTTCCCGGATCGTACGGGCCACTATCTCTGCCTTCTTCCTCTCTCTCTCGGCAATCTCCGGGCCCAGCGGCGTGCCCGCAGGCTCTGGCCCTGGGAACTTTAGCCTTGGCGGTGACTGTGTTTCCCTCTCTCGGTTGGACGGTTGCCTTCTGTCGGGACTTGGCTGCTGGGAAACCCAGGAGGCTCCCTTCGCTAACGAATTTGGCAAATTCACGGCGACTCCTAGCCTTGCCGGAGTCCGTAAGTCCCTGCCAGATGGTGCTGGCTTCTCTTTGCGTACCGGTCCGGTACCGCCGGGCCACCGCCCGTCCACGGTCTTTACGGTAAGCTCCAATAGGCCACTCCTGCAGACGGTCACCACCGTCTGCCAACCTTGCTGATCCGTCCGGGCCACACACACGGACCAACTTCAGGCTGCTCTTCTACCACTTTCCTTCCTTCCACTTTCAACTCAAAACTCTATCTCTTCCCTCCTCAACTCCTCTCTCCACTCATCTGCTTGCTTTTCGCGCCTCCAGGACTCCAGCCGCCTGGCCCACCCCCTGGTGTGGACATCAGCCCCTGGAGGAAGGCAACAAAGGTTTTCGTCTGACTTTGGTGTACCTGACCGGGAGTGTGGGGTGTGTTGGTGTTGTTCTCTGTGGCCCCTGGCTTGTCCAGGGCGCCACACATACAGTATACTTGGAAAAATGAAAGACTTCTATTTTTTGTGTTCATTCATGCTATATGAAGTTTTTGCCCTTTGATCACACTATGAAATCCAGTGTTGTCTCTCTATGTCGTTTAACGTATTTGAGATGAGCAACTATCGTTACACACAGCAAATCCAAGATAGCAGCCCCAGTGCTTCAGTAAAAGTAGAATTAAATAAAAACAGAATAAACAATGTAATTTTGTATTAAAAATACTTGCTTTCATAATCACTATTATTAATACAAAAATAAAAAAAACGACACCTTACCTTTAAAATGGAATTAGTACTCTCCCCCTTTGCGGCTAATCAGCTGCTACTCTTCTGGGGACTAAAGGGGTTGAGGTCAAATCTCTGGGCACAACAATCTAGTGTTTCCACACCAAATTCACCAAACCATGTCTTTGTTGACCGTGCTTTATGCACTTTGGTACAATTATGCTGGAACACAAAAGGTCTTTCACCAAACTGTTACTACAGCGATAGAAGCATCCAATTGTCCAAAATACCTTGATATGTTAAAGCATTAAGAACTTCCTTCACTAAAATTAAGGACTTAAGGACAGTGATGGCTAACCCATGACATGAGTGTTAGTTGTGACACACCGAGCTATTTTTGCTGACGAGCGGAAGGCGCAGGTGGCCACATCCCGATCTATAAGAAAAACCGTGGCCACCAGTTATTTAACTAGAACTACATGTGTGGCTAAACTGTTCCAAAATGCCCAGCCTAGGGGGGCCACATATGGAGCTTTAGTTAAATCACCTGCTGCCGCAACTTGTCTTACAGATTAGGATATGGCCCGCGGGTCACATGTGGCCCCTGGGGCAGCGTGTTGAGGTCTACAGGCCCCCTGATGATCACGGCCCTATGCCGGAGGCCACAGCCATCTGTCCTTTATGTCAGGTGATTTCTGCTGCTGCGCACAGGAACTCTCTGCAGAACTTCACCAAAGGCAGCCACCGGCTAATCAGATGCCAGCAGGTGCCATTGGTAACTCTGTGCAGAGAGTTCCTCTATGCAGTGGGGGAAATCATGTGAAGTAAATAGGGCCACGATTGTCAGGGGGCCTGTGGACCGCAAGAAGCAGGAAAGAGGACACCGAGGGAATGGAGGACAGGTGAAAAGAATCTTATTCTTTTTTTTATGTGCGCATGTGAAAAAGGTATAATGTTGCATAAATTGGGGACATTACTACAGGATGGGACATTGCTTATACAAGGGGACAAGGATGGGCACATTACTACAGGATGGGGACAAGATGGGCACATTACTACAGGATGGGATCAAGATGGACGCATTACTACAGGATAGGGACAGGATGGGCACATTACTACAGGGTGGGAACAAAAATGGGCACATTACTACAGGAGAATAGATGGGCACCTAACTACAGGAGACATGGATGAGCACATTACTACAGGAGACAAGATGGGCACATTACTACAGAGAACAAGGCTGGGCACATTTCAACAGGATGAGGACAAGATGGGTACATTACTACAGAGGACAAGGATGGGCACATTACTACAGGATGAGGACAAGGATGGGTACATTACTACAGAGAATAAGGATGGGCACTTTACTACATGAGACAAGATGGGCACATTGCTACAGGGGACATGGATGGACATATTAGTACAGGGGACAAGATGGGCACATTACTACAGGGGACATGGATGGGAACATTACTACAGGATGGGGACAAGATAGGCATATTAATACAGTAGACAAAATGGGCACATTACTACAGGAGACAAGATGAGCACATTACTACAGGGGACATGGACGAGCACATTACCACAGGGAACAAGGATGTGAACATTACTACAGGGGTCAAGGATGGGAACATAATTGCAGAGGACAAGATGGGCACATTATCATGACTGCTGGGGGAGGGTGAGAGGAGATAATGATTGCTGGGGGGGAGTGGAAATAATGATTATCTCCTCTCCCCCTCCCCCAGCAGTCATTATCTTCTCTCCCACCCCCCCACTAGTAATGACTGCTGAGGGGAGGGAGAGAGGAGATAATTATTTCCTCTCGCCCTAGCAGTCTTGATAATTGTTATCACCTCTCCCCCTCCCCTCAAGCGGTCATTATCAGATAATGTTTTGTTATTAGACCTACAAATATCACAAAAGTATGGATTTTTCGAGAAGTGACACACCAGCCAAGTTATGCTAGATTTTTTTTTTACAAATTTTGTACACCAAGCTCAAAAGGTTAGCTATCACTGGCTTATGCCAATCCCTAATAAACAACTCCCATAGAATCAGAAGCACAGAATAATTAATCAGCATTTACAGTGCCTTGCGAAAGTATTCGGCCCCTTTGAATTTTTTAACCTCTTCCCACATTTCAGGCTTCAAACATAAAAATAAAAATGTTAATGTTGTGGTGAAGAATCAACAAGTGGGACACAATTGTGAAGTTGAACGAAATTTATTGCTTATTTTAAAGTTTTTAAAAAAATAAATAACTGATAAGTGGGGCTTGCAATATTATTCATCACCTTTAAGTTAATACTTTGTAGCGCCACCTTTTGCTGCGATTACAGCTGCAAGTCACTTGGGGTATGTGTCTATCAATTTTGCACATCGAGAGACTGAAATTTTTGCCCATTCTTCCTTTGCAAATAACTGGAGCTGAGTGAGGTTGGATGGAGAGTGTTTGTGAACAGCAGTTTTCAGCTCTTTCCACAGATTCTCGATTGGATTCAGGTCTGGACTTTGACTTGGCCATTCTAACACCTGGATATGTTTACTTGTGAATCATTCCATTGTAGATTTTGCGTTATGTTTGAAATCATTGTCTTGTTGACAGACAAATCTCCGACCCAGTCTCAGGTCTTTTGCAGACTCCAACAGGTTTTCTTCAAGAATGGTCCTGTATTTGGCTCCATCCATCTTCCTATCAAGTTTAACCATCTTCTTTGTGCCTGCTGAAGAAAAGCAGGAGCAAACCATGATGCTGCCACTACCATGTTGGACAGTGGGGATGGTGTGTTGAGGGTGATGAGCTGTGTTGCTTTTACGCCAAACATATCGTTTGGCATGGACAGACTCTCCCCTCTCAACTGTAGATCTCTGCAGTTCATCCAGAGTGATCATGGGCCTCTTGGCTGCATCTCTGATCAGTCTTCTCCTTGTTTGAGATGAAGGTTTGGATGGACGGACTCTTGGTAGATTTGCAGTGGTATGATTCTCCTTCCATTTCAATATGATCGCTTGCACAGTGCTACTTGGGATGTTTAAAGTTCTGGAAATCTTTTTGTAAGCAAATCCGGCTTTAACACTAGAACTACTGAGGTAGTCATTTTGACTACTTTGCACCATGTATTTCTATATAGGTGTCACTGTGGCGCCCCTGACCTGGTCAGGCACCACTGAGTACTGCACCCCTGCTGGGGACAGTACAATACAGGTAATCCAGAAGGCTGACCGAGGTGTGACTACACAGGCGCATAGTGATCAGGTCTCACACATGTACCTTTGGGAGGACCCCTGGGGATCCCAGGAGGGGGCAAAAGCCTTCACCTCCACTTGAGGAGTGGAGGGGGCGAAGCCTCCATCTCCACTCAAGGGGTGTGGTAGAGAGCCTGGTTGCTAGGTGGCGTAGGCAGGCACAAGGGGAAAAGAGAAGGAGGAGTAAACAGTCTGAAGCAGAGTGTGGAGGAGTGAGGAGCATGGAAGTGGAGCTCAGACAGGAGCAGCAGTGCAGGTCCCACGAGTGAGCCAGTTTAGTGCAGCAGTTCAGGAAGAGCAGAAGCAGACCCTGGAGCTGTTGCAGTCTAACAGCGTCCGCGCAGTGACTACCGACGGGGGAGAACGGTCACCTGGTAGTGCTGCCCGAACACCACACACAGCTGGAGAGAGAGCAGTGTAGTGGAAAGTAAGGAGACTGTCAGGGAGTACCAGGCCCAAACGGGCGGCAGATCCCGGAGCGGGGATAGATCCACCTTTCCTTGCTAAACCTGCCGGTGTGGGGCCCTTTAAAGCCCACGCCACAACACCACAAAAGCCGCAGCCACGTAGCCACAGTTAGGGCCCATAGTTCACAGGAGGCAAGCAGCTGGAGTGATCTGGTCCAGGCGACAAGCAAACGGCAAACAAAAGAGGGGAGCAGTTACTTCCCTGGGTGACCCCCATAGGGACTAAAAGTCGGGGTTACCACAAACCACAGAAGGGCTAAGGAAGGCGAGTCGGTAGCCACCCTCATCAGTCAGCCTGAAGGATACCTGGTTCCAGCCTGGTTCATCCCAGCTACGCCCGGGTTACTCACCCTGCCACCAACAGTGAGTAAAACCCCTGAAAGACATTCTGCTTGTGCTGAGTTATTCTGCGCCTTGTGGTTCCACACACCTACACAGGGCCCTGGGGCTTGCCTCACTCTCAGGAGGCTATTACAACTGGCTGCACCCACCATCAGCCCCAGGCATCCCTTAATCTGCAGTGGCGGTCCCCACTGACCGCAATTCTGAGAGTGGCGTCACGACAATCCTAAAAGAAGATCTCCTACCTGTGACAAGATCCAGCTGAGTGGAGTCCCTGAAGGTAATGCACCGACACAGCACTTGTGGGGCTTCACATCTGGCGTCACGAACAGGATAAGGACTAGACCTGTTCAGACAGGTGACCATGTGCCTGGGCGGTCCGCTTGGAAAATTGGAAGCGCCGCCATATTGCCACCATGAAAAGCGCGCTGAAAAACAACAGCAGCCCGCGCTGGAAGGAGTTACCGCCCACGAAGAGGTGTGGCTACCCAGAGATCCCCTGCAGAGTCCTGACCTCGCAAGTGAAGAGAGCGGAGGCGTTCAGAGACGTCGGGACAGAAAGGGAGCCAGAAGCCTGCTGCTGGAAGAGGCAGAGCAGAAACTGAAGAGCCTGCTACTGGAGGCAGCGACGAGTCCACTGCTGGGAAATCGTGCAGAAGAAGGCGCAGAGGAAATGGCGTCTGAACGCAGAAACCCAGAACCAGGCTCCGCTGCCTGGTGGTATCGGGAGCTTGCCCAGTTCTGCGACCGACTGGAGACCCGGGTCGTAGAGCAGATCAGAGAGGAACGCACTGAGCTTCTGGAGATGGCTGCAGCGGTTCAGGCCTATGAGAGGGGAACCGCACGACGAGTGCCAGACCGGACGGCGACGACTCAGACCCCGATGATACCACCGATGGGTGAGTCCAGTGTTGCCCCTGCCAGCGCGAGTGCCCCGACCCCTGCTGCCACGCCCGCGGTCCCTGAAGAGGCGCCCGGTGCGGCGACGCAGAACCAGGCCGCAGCAGCGATGCCCTGCCCGGCCCGCCAAGCCCAGGCCGCCGCAGCGATGCCTTACCCGGCCCGCAAAGATCCGGCTGCCACCGCGACCCTCATCCATGCCGCAGGTGTGACGCTGACCCAGGCCGCCGCCATGCTAGGCCCGGCCCGCAAAGACCCCACCGCAGCAGCGACGCTCATCCACGCCGCAGGCGAGGTGCTGAACCAGGCCGCAGCCACGCCAGGTGCGGCCCGCCAAGCTCCGATCGCTGCAGCGACGCCCAGCCCAGCCTGCACAGATCCCATCGCAGCTGCGATGCCAATTCAGGCCGCCGCAGCGATGCCCTGCCCGGCCCGCCAAGAACCGGCTACAGTAGCGATGCCCGCTAAGACTCCAGCTGCGACCCTGATTGACACAGCGACGCTGATCCAGGCCGCCGCCATGTCAGGCGCGGCCCGCCAAGACCAGGCCGCCGCCATACCAGGCGCGGCCCGCCAAGACCAGGCCGCCGCCGTGTCCGGCGCGGCCCACCAAGACAAGAATGTACCTCTGTTTACCCCGGCCCGCAAGGCCAGAGCAGACACCGCTCCCCAGTCTAAGGAAGTCCCTGCTAGGAAGTCCCTGATAGGAGAGGACCCTGCATACTGGAAGCTGAAGGCTAACCTAGAGGCCCAGTTCCCACAGGAGATGGTGGACCGGTATCTGCTCCCTCCGCACACCCCTAGGAGGATTCCGGCAATATCCACGCCAAAAAGTCCATCGCCCGGGCCTGCTGATGAACATCCATCCCCGGCGCTGCCACAACAGGAGTGCTCAGAAGAACTAAGGGGGAGGGGAGGCCAGGAAGCTGAGAAGCTGACCCCGGAGCCATCAGCAGTGGATCCATGCCCCGCGCCAGAGATGCTGCCGTATTCCCGCTGGGATGAAGAGGAAGAGTTGCCCAGAAACCTCACCTGGGGGCCTGCAGGCAGTGAAGTAACAGCCCAGCAGAATCCAGCCCGTAGGACACGGCGCCGTAGCAGAACCAAGCTTTCCCCTGCACAGCAGTCTCCAGAGCAGAAAAACGAAGTCATGGCCAGAGACTTGGAAGAGAAACGGTTCCTGAGAAGGGCCAAATCCCAGGTCAGAGGTCCACTTTGTCGTGGAGTTGTAGAGGATTTCAGTTTGAAGAGTGGATATGGCTTCATAGTAGCTCCTGGTATGAAGGAAGGCATCTTTGTTAATAGAAGAGACGTTAGAGCCCATTTGCCCAGAGGACATCCGGGAAGAAACTTACAGATGGGAGATACAGTGGAATTCACCATGCACCAAGGAGAAAGAGGATGGTATGCATTGGATGTTACGCCATGTACCAGAGACCCCTACAGTGAACCTGCTGTCTCAACAGAAAAAGAAACAGATACAGAAGAAGAAGGAAAAGACAGAGATGGAGAAAACAACAGGTGCCGCAGCCCTACAGGCCCAAGCCCTGGTAAAGAGGAATCTATGTAAAGAAAGAAGTACAGCAAGTTACCAGTTTGACAAGTTTTGAAAAGTTTGCAACGTTAATGTTTAAGAAATGCGCCCACATGAACTAATGTGAGAAACCCATGAACCTTAAGGCTATGAACTGGCTATAGCCACAAACTCTCGCAGTGTACATAGTTACCCCAGAGGTACCACCACCAGAGCCAGCCTGTTTAGGGGCTTGGCTCGCCTGCAACCAGGGAGCACGTCCGTTTATGGGGCCTTGGCTCGCCTGCAACCAGAGAGCATGCCTGTTTATGGGGCCTGGCTCTCCACCACAAAGAGGGTACCTGGTCAGCACCAACTGTGGAGGCCGCCTCTACATCCTGCCAGAAGAGGCTGAAGGCGCGGATTCACCAGGCCAGGTATACCCTGAAACCACCAGCCCATGAAAGCCGCCTCTACATCCTGCCAGAAGTGGCTGAAGGCGCGGCCAACGTGAAAGGGTTTTGGGTGGGTTAACGGACTTGTGGGTGGAGGGTGGTGATGTATGGTACCTGGTGGTTTTAAAAGTTTTACCATGTTTTTACTGTTTTATGCATTTTAAAATGTTGTCTTGCAGCCCGAGGACGTGCTGGTGATAACTAAGGGGGAATGTGGCGCCCCTGACCTGGTCAGGCACCACTGAGTACTGCACCCCTGCTGGGGACAGTACAATACAGGTAATCCAGAAGGCTGACCGAGGTGTGACTACACAGGCGCATAGTGATCAGGTCTCACACATGTACCTTTGGGAGGACCCCTGGGGATCCCAGGAGGGGGCAAAAGCCTTCACCTCCACTTGAGGAGTGGAGGGGGCGAAGCCTCCATCTCCACTCAAGGGGTGTGGTAGAGAGCCTGGTTGCTAGGTGGCGTAGGCAGGCACAAGGGGAAAAGAGAAGGAGGAGTAAACAGTCTGAAGCAGAGTGTGGAGGAGTGAGGAGCATGGAAGTGGAGCTCAGACAGGAGCAGCAGTGCAGGTCCCACGAGTGAGCCAGTTTAGTGCAGCAGTTCAGGAAGAGCAGAAGCAGATCCTGGAGCTGTTGCAGTCTAACAGCGTCCGCGCAGTGACTACCGACGGGGGAGAACGGTCACCTGGTAGTGCTGCCCGAACACCACACACAGCTGGAGAGAGAGCAGTGTAGTGGAAAGTAAGGAGACTGTCAGGGAGTACCAGGCCCAAACGGGCGGCAGATCCCGGAGCGGGGATAGATCCACCTTTCCTTGCTAAACCTGCCGGTGTGGGGCCCTTTAAAGCCCACACCACAACACCACAAAAGCCACAGCCACGTAGCCACAGTTAGGGCCCATAGTTCACAGGAGGCAAGCAGCTGGAGTGATCTGGTCCAGGCGACAAGCAAACGGCAAACAAAAGAGGGGAGCAGTTACTTCCCTGGGTGACCCCCATAGGGACTAAAAGTCGGGGTTACCACAAACCACAGAAGGGCTAAGGAAGGCGAGTCGGTAGCCACCCTCATCAGTCAGCCTGAAGGATACCTGGTTCCAGCCTGGTTCATCCCAGCTACGCCCGGGTTACTCACCCTGCCACCAACAGTGAGTAAAACCCCTGAAAGACATTCTGCTTGTGCTGAGTTATTCTGCGCCTTGTGGTTCCACACACCTACACAGGGCCCTGGGGCTTGCCTCACTCTCAGGAGGCTATTACAACTGGCTGCACCCACCATCAGCCCCAGGCATCCCTTAATCTGCAGTGGCGGTCCCCACTGACCGCAATTCTGAGAGTGGCGTCACGACAATCCTAAAAGAAGATCTCCTACCTGTGACAAGATCCAGCTGAGTGGAGTCCCTGAAGGTAATGCACCGACACAGCACTTGTGGGGCTTCACATCACGAGTCCAGTAGTTCTAGTGTTAAACTTCTCCACAACAGTATCACGGACCTGCCTGTTGTGTTCCTTGGTCTTCATGATGCTTTCTGCGCTTTAAAAAGAACACTGAGACTATCACAGAGCAGGTGCATTTATACGGAGACTTCATTACACAGATGGCTTATATTTATCATCATCAGTCATTTAGGACAACATTGGATCATTTAGAGACCCTCAATGAACTTCTGTAGTGAGTTTGCTGCACTGACAGTAAAGGGGACGAATAATATTGCACGCCCCAATTTTCAGTTATTTATTTTTTAAAAAAAAGTTTAAAATAAGCAATAAATTTCGTTCAACTTCACAATCTTGTCCAACTTGTTTATTCTTCACCATAACATTAACATTTTTATCTTTATGTTTGAAGCCTGAAATGTGGGAAAAGGTTGAAAAATTCAAGGGAGCCGAATCTTAAAATCTGGGTTACTTTCCACTTTCACATTCACACCCACACAGACACAAGGAAATATTGAAATACTTTGCTAAAAGGGACTGGTTGTTAAATTTTGTTATGCTCCATTTAGATGACATAACTTCTATATAATGTGGTCTAGTAAGAATAGCCTTGTGGCTATATTTTAAAAGAGATGGATCACTACACATTAAACTGCTTTATATAGACATATCACTTATGTTATGTGCATTCCAACAAGTTTTTACATGTTGCAGTATTACCACTGTTCTTATTCCTTCCAGGACCACATTAACTCATGTTGTTGCTTTTTTCCCCTCAACATATAAGTGTTTTTTCAGCTTTTAATCTAGGATTTGAATTAACAAGTTGTAGCTTTTAAATTCATCCTAATAATAGGGCATTCCAATGTTTTCTTGCTTTACGGTACCCAAAGATATAGGTTGTATCATACATTCCTTGCCCAAACGGTGTAGGCTAATACAATGATTGCTATGCCATTTTGTTTTGTTTTGTAAACATCTACTTTCTAGAGTTTTTAACTAAAAGTCCACTTGTGCTTCAGTTTTATGGGATTTTTATTTCAGCATGGACATGGTTTTTCTTTGTTTTTTTGAACGTAATAACATTTTCCTAGTCATAGCTTGCGTGTCTTTTGTTGGAACCCCATCCCCAGAACAAATGCCTATAACATAAAAATATATGAACAACTGGAAATTACTAACAACTATATACCTGAGGAATACCTAGAGTTTCAAAAATCTAACTAAAGTAATTTTACAGAAAATAGAAAACAGGTAACCTGGCAGGCCTGCGAGGCCCCAGGTATGTGTCCGCAAGCCTTAGCTGGGGTCACCAGGAGGTCAGATCCATTACGGAATCCCGTCCTGGCAGACCCCAGCGCTAGTGGGAATGCATCCTTACTTTGCAATAAACTTTGAAAAGTATTTTTTTTTAGTTATTCCATGATAATTGTAAACAGGCCTAAAAGGCCCCAGGTGCGTGAATGTGTAGATTTCTATGGGTATGCGTTCTAGGGTTAAGTGCCACAGAGTTCAGTACACAAAAACACTACCACTTGTAAGGGTGTAGGCTTTCAGCCTCTGTGAAGAATTAAATTACATGGTGACTTTAAGGATCAAGCTCCTGTCACGCTGCTCTAGTGGGGGGGCATTGAAATTTACTGGGCAAACAGTAACAGGATGCAGCTAGCACCAACAAGACAATGATCCCAAACATAAAGCAAAATCTACAATGGAATGGTTCACAAATAAACGTATCCAGGTGTTAAGGGCACTTTACACACAGCGACATCGCTAGCAATGTCACTGGTGAAAGCACCCACCCCCGTCGGTTGTGCGTCATGGGCAAATCGCTGCCCGTGGCGCACAACATCGCTAAGCACAGTCACACGTACTTACCTGCCTAGCGACGTCGCTGTGGACGGCGAACCGCCTCCTTTCTAAGGGGGCGGTTTGTGCAGCGTCACAGCAACGTCACTAAGCGGCCACCCAATAGAAGCGGAGGGGCGGAGATGAGTGGAACATCCCGCCCACTTCCTTCCTCATTGCCGGCGGCCGCAGGTACGGTGATGTTCCTCGTTCCTGCGGTGTCACACATAGCGATGTGTGCTGCTGCAGGAACGACGAACAACCTGCGTCCTGCAACAGCAATGATAATTGGGAATAGAACGACGTGTCAACGATCAACGATAAGGTAAGTAATTTTGATCGTTAACGGTCGTTCGAAGTTTCACGTACAACGACGTCGCTAACAAGGCCGGATGTGCGTCACGAATTCCGTGACCCCAACGACAGCTCGTTAATGTTGTTGTTGCGTGTAAAGTGGCCTTTAGAATGGCCAAGTCAAAGTCCAGACCTGAATCCAATCGAGAATCTGTGGAAAGAGCTGAAAATTGCTGTTCGCAAACACTCTCCATCCAACCTCACTCAGCTCGAGCTGTTTGCAAAGGAAGAATGGGCAAGATTTTCAGTGTCTCGATGTGAAAAACTGATAGAGACATACCCCAAGCGACTTGCAGCTGTAATCGCAGCAAAAGGTGGCGCTACAAAGTATTAACTTAAAGGGGATGACTATTATTGCACGCCCCACTTATCAGTTATTTATTTTTTTAAAAACTTTAAAATAAGCAATAAATTTCATTCAACTTCACAATTGTGTCCCACTTGTTGATTCTTCACCAGAACATTAATTTTTTTATCTTTATGTTTGAAGCCTGAAATGTGGGAAAAGGTTGAAAAATTCAAGGGGGCCGAATACTTTTGCAAGGCTCATGCCCCTGCTAGAGTCAAACCTGCAAAGCACTGGAAAGAGTCTATTTCTGATCAAACATTACAAATGTTTAAAGGGAATTTGTTAGAAGGATCAACCCTCCTTAGCTGTCCACATAGGCATGTGTGCCGCCCCGCGACAGCCGACGGGCTGCTCAGACCCGTATCCACAGTGGCTCGAGGGGTCTCCGGATCCGAGGCGGGGTCACGGGACTACCTCGGAAATAACAGGGGGGTGGATTGGTGAATGGGATAATGTTCGTGATGCCAGCCACGGTGTGTGGTAATGGGAGAGACCACCGCTGCTGTTGGGGAGCCTGGTGAGGATGTTGAAGCAGCAGGGTGTTTAACCCCTCCGTGGGTAGGGGCCTGGTGTCCCGGGGCCCAGTTATGGATGGAGTGGGGAACCCGTCGGGGTGAAAGGATATCGGGTACTCACACAGTCCAAAGTTACTGACGCTGACACCAGGTAAACCAAACTCTTGAATGCTCTGCTTCTCTTGGTTGAGCACGCTGGGTCCATGCCTCTTTGGTGTTGCTGGTTGGTCTGAAGCCTTGTCCCTTGGCACTGTGTGTAACTTGGTGGATCCCTTTCGCCTAAGACTACTCGGGTCCCGCTCACCTGCATGGCTAGTAATGTGAGTCTGCTCTCAGGGTTCACGCTTGAGATTTTCTGGACGATTTTGGGAAGTCCTATCCCCCTCGTTGCGCTAGTACCCCGATTCTGGAGTGAGTGGGGAACGGTTCCTAAAGACTCCGTTCCCGTCGGGTGAATTACTGGGCTGCGTGAAGCTACTTCCCAGCCTAGGGTCTGCATACCCCGTCGTGCCCTGGCCCCTGCCCGGTTGTAGCACTAGGCAGACGGCCTGCTCTCTGTAGCAGCCCCGTACCCCCTGTCACTAGCCCCTGCGACCGGGGTTCCAGCTCCTTCTGGCCAGGCCAACGTCTGGCACCTGGGACGGGTACAGGAGCCCAGCTCCACAGAGTGACCTGTACTGTCACCGCTGTCTCACTGTTCAACGCTACTCAACTCAACAATTGACATCTCTGCCTTCCCTCTTCCATCCCCCCATCTGGGGGGCCCTATTCCCCTCAGGCTGCCCAATGGGTGGTTGGTGGGTGTGGTGCAGAGTGTTCCTCAGGATTTATGTACACCTGTTGGTAGCAACACCAAATTGAGAGGGCCCGTAACCAAGGAGGAGCGGGTACCATGCAGAAGGGCAGATTGCACGGCACCCTTGTGATGACCTGATAGGCCAGGGCGTCACACATACAGATCATAAAAATTTGAGTAAAATTATATCTTTATAGCTGCGGTCCAATGTCTTTTATAACAGCCACATTTTTATTATATGTAAATGAACTGCTAAGATATATGGACTGGACATAGGCAAAATTGAATACACGTCACTCCGTCAAGAGAAGAGGGTGCTCAGATAGGATACCACTATTTATCATATAAAGAAACAAATCTGGGCTTCCCACAGCATTTGAAGTACCATTAAATAGCTTGATTTATTTTATTTGCAATCCAAACATCATAACATTTTGGTCTTTAGCTCAGACCTTCATCAGACAGACTGCCAGGAAAATGGTGTGCAGCCCCATAAAGAAGGGACTGATAGCCCTGGGGAAGTGTGCCTTGAAATGGTCCGAACATAGATATTCCTGAGAATCTGCCTCCTGAGCTTATTTTATATGAAAGGGGGCATTACCAGAGACATTAAATAACTGACAGTCTGTTCTCCCGATCAACATGTCTCATACTCATAATGCCTCCTTTCATGTATAATAAGCTCTGGAGGCAGATTTTCAGGGACATCTATATCCAGGCTATAGATCTTAACAGCTCATTGACATATATGAAATATGTGGATTTCTCTGGGATAAAACATCAGATCACAGATAACAAGGTAACATTTTATTCAACATTCTATGACCTACATGCCCATATAGATGATTTAGGAGGGGGAATCCTAAGACACTTGTGGTGTCGGTGCTGGTCTTGGAACATCAGGTATCCCCTGATAACGCTCACAGCCAGTGAGCTCTGCTCTGTTGCCAGCTTGTTACTAATGAACTGAGCCATGAACACAGTGTGCTATTGTGGCGCCCCTGAGGGTCTAGTCGCCACAAAGGTACTGCACCCCAGCCAGAGGTGTAGTGCCCCATTCTCTGATAAGGAGAGGGCAAAGGTCTTTGTCCACACACTCATGGCATAAACATATGACTTCAGGCCAGGTTGAGAGGAAGATTGCTCCTAAGGGAGAGCACAGTCCTGGAGCTAGTCTGAGGTGGGGCTTAGGTAGTGGGTGGAACGACACATAACAAGTGGTCCTGAGGACTGGAGCTGGTGGAGCTCGTCCCAGGACAAGAAGGAAGCAGGAGAGGAAGAAGGGGTCCTAGAGCCACGGGCAGCAGGAGATCCATCTGTGGACTTGTATCCACATCTGACACTGGTGTGGAGGGACTAGGCCACGAAGGGGAACCAGCCCCTGGACTAGTGGAGAACAACCAGGCTCAGCTAGCAATCCGGAGGCTGAGGTATCTTCATGTGCTGAAGCCGCAGCCACACACGAATCCACTGAAAAGGTGACCACAGAGGGCTAGGGGACAGGGCAGAAGAACCTCCCAAGCAAGACCCATAGACACTGGCTCGGGGTACTGAGTATGAGGCGCAGAACAGGAGGGCAAAACCAGCGCAGGAAGATGACTAGGAATGGGATACAAAAAGGGATACCGGTTTTGTGCCTCCGAATTACCGGGGATTGGCTGGATCCCATCGACGCAGGGCTCAGCACTCCAAGTGTTGTGTTTGACCGGCCGACTGTGATAACCAGAATTGGGCCGGAAGGGACCTGAAGGTAACTGGATACATAGTCAAAGTAAACAATGTTTGAGTGTGTTTTTACTTTCACCCCTATAATAGTTCACTTTCTATTTTCCCCTCTAATCCCTACACCCAGTAACGAGCTATTCATCTCTCCCTCCATCCTCCCCACTCATCTCACCCTCTCCTCAGATCTGTTCCTCCACTTTACACCCTGTGTCTCCAGACACACACGGCCACCTCATCGCCTCTCCTGCTCCCACCTACTATCACTCTCTCTGCTTCTCGTCACTGCTGGGGACATCTCCCCAAATCCTGGCCCTCCTCACCACATCCCCATTGTCACATCTAACTGTCATCCCCACTCTAACACTAAATTCTGCAACTCTTCTAACCTGATACCCATTCACCCAGCCCCCACTCCCACAGTCCTACTAACAGGAGCTCTATGGAACGCTCGCTCTGTGTGCAATAAACTTTCCTACATCCATGATCTTTTCATCACTAATAAACTTTCCTTCCTCGCCATCACAGAAACCTGGCTCACCCCCTCTGACACTGCCTCTCCTGCTGCACTTTCTTATGGTGGTCTCCAACTCTGTCACACCCCCCGCCCCAGTAACAAGCATGGTGGAGGAGTTGGTTTACTCCTGTCCGACCAATGCTCCTTTACACCAATTCCACTACCACCCTCGGTTACTCTCCCCTCTTTTGATGTGTACTCTGTACGCATCTACTCCCCTTACAACCTCCAACTGGCTGTCATTTATTGCCCCCCAGGGCCAGCCACTGCCTTTTTTGACCATTTCACCACCTGGCTACTACATTTCCTTTCCACCGACATCCCCACCATCATCATGGGTGACTTTAACATCCCTAATGACACTTCTCCCTCATCTGTCTCTAAACTTCTAACACTCGCTTCCTCCTTTGGCCTCACTCAATGGTCCTCTGCAGCTACTCACAAAGATGGCCACATGCTGGACCTCATCTTCACTCGCCTCTGTTCCCTATCTAACCTCTCTAACGCGCCTCTCCCCCTGTCTGACCACAACCTACTCACATTCTCTTCCCTCTCTTCTCCAAGTACACAACCCCCCCCTCCACAAACTTTCACACCTCCGCAGAAATCTCAATCACCTTGACTTACACTCACTTTCTCAGTCTCTTTTCCCTCTTGCAGATATTGCTTCTTCAAACAATGCAGATGCTGCTGCCACTTTATACAACACCCCCATCTCTGCAGCTCTCGAATCAGCTGCCCCCTCACACACACCAAAACCCGCACAATCAATAGGCAACCCTGGCACACGAGTCAGACTAAAGAATTGAGACGGGCTTCCAGAATTGCTGAGCGCAGATGGAAGAGGTCTCATTCCACTGAGCACTTTGTTACATACAAACAAGCTCTCACCACTTTCAAGTCTGCACTCATTGCTGCAAAACAAACCTACTTCTCATCCCTCATATGCTCTCTATCCCACAACCCTAAACAGTTATTCAACACTTTCAACTCTCTCCCCCGTCCCCCGACACCACCTCCGTCTCCTCTCATCTCAGCTGAAGACATTGCCTCTTTCTTCATGCAGAAGATTGACAACATCAGAGCAAGCTTTGGCCCACAATCACCACAGCCACTCCTCACAACTACTCAGCCTTCTTCCTCCAAATCCAGCTTCTCCACCATGACAGAAGATCATCTTTCCACTCTACTCACAAGATCACATCTCACAACCTACCTACTTCATCAACTCCCATCCCACCTCATCCCCAATCTCACCCCAGTCCTCCTCCCAACCCTAACCCATCTCTTCAACCTATTACTAACAACTGGTGTATTCCCTTCATGGTTCAAACATGCCTCAATCACACCCATCAGTATAACAGAAAAAAACAATCAAGGTACGGGTAGAGTACAGAAGTAGGCTCACAAAATGCTCAAAACCCTTAAAAATTGTAATTTTTATTAATATTCATTAAAAGAACCCCATACACACACAAATATATAACAACAGGGTCAGATAACCCCTCAAAGAGTTAATGCCAATAGCAAAAAGGGGTGGTTTAAGGAAGGGGGGGTGAGGTAGATCTAAATTATTCCTCAACAATACCCATGTCCCTACCTAGCAACGGAGGGTATGACACCTTAAGTTACGTGGCGCCCCCGTTCCACGACGACAAGCCCTCTTCCTCACCCTAAGATAAGAAGGGGGAATGGAGGGGTGGGATAAGAAGGAAACTTGTCCCAATTTGATAAGAGAGGAGTATTAAAATACGAGGGATGTATATAAGATAGATACGCCCCTTATATTCCTTAGAGACATATATAAGATAAACACATCCCTCGCTTTCCTAACCCAATGCAATTAAAGGTACAACCACACATAAGATAAGAAAAATATATACTGCACAAATCGGCTCATATATTAATCTGTAATATTCAGATGTATCACAGAAACGAGCCACCACAATCCTTGTGTACTGTAAATGTATAGTGTAGAGCGCTGCCACACCCCAGGCCCTTGGGATACTCGGTTCCGGGTGGTGGATAATGGGGATCACCGTCACAGGTGGCCGTGCCCGGTTCCGTTACCTGGGAGGCGCTCGATAACAGGTATTTTGTATGTCACTTGTGACGCCACTGGCGGGTTGCAGTAATAAGATGTCCCGCCACTGCTGTGGTTTTAGGGACAGATGGTATAGCAGCAACTGTGTTCGCACCCGCCGCAAGTAGGGGCTTAAGTCCCATGTAGGTGTGTTTTGCCTTGTGGTGCGCCAGTAATAAACACGACACTCACTGGATGTTGCAAGGGCAGTTTGGCACGGCTGGTCAACCGACTTTCCTTTGTCCCTGTACTGACGTGAGTCCCAGTTGAGCCCTCTGTGCACATGCAGAGCTGATGGTCCCCTTGCCTGAAGCTGTTGGTGACCTGCGGCGCTCCGCTCCTTTGTTTTTCCGGGCCCAGTATGACAGGCCTCGCGGTCCCTTGTGGGGTAGGCTACTTCTCTGTGCCCTCTCCCGGGTCCTATATATGAGGCTGTGTCCCTGAGCCTATGGGTGGTGTGGTACCCTGGAAGTCACCACACACGGCTGGATCAGCAGACCGCCTGCAGCTGTCTACTCTGGGGTCCAGTACCCCCTCGTGTGTAGTGCCTGGGATCTGTCTACCCTCAGACTACTACCTACTTGTCGCCTTTTGGGGGTCTCCTCACAATCCTCACACCCCTCTCACTCTCTGGCTCCTTTTAACTGTCACTCCTTCAACTGTCGCTTTTCCTCTTTGCCAACTCTGCCTAGCAACACCTGTTGCTTCCCACAAGCCACACCCCTTTCCCAGGCTAACAGCTAAGGGATTGGTTCTCACATCTGACCACTGTTAACCCTCTACATGCTGCGCCCAGGTCTCAGGGAATGTGCCCCTACATGTGTGTGAGGTGTGGGTTGTCAGCAGAGGGTGTTTCAGAAAGCCTTAGGATCCTGCAGATCACTGGGGTAGCATATCTCAGGGTGGTGCATTTCCCCTTGGTTAAGACCAGCACGTCCGCCGGCTGCAAAACAAGAAAATCTGCAAAATATATATTATTTTTTAAAACAGCAATAACTAACAAATATACATTTGTAACAGGTTAGTAATCCATACACTTTTTACACTTTTCTTCCCACCACCCACAGTCTCTGAGGCCACTATCCAGTGGACCTCTCCGAACGTCCTAGTGACTGTTCCCTGTGGGGACTGTCCTAGGGAGCAGATCACCAGTTATGATGGTGATGGGGGTCTCAGCCTGCTCCGCTGAAGACCCTCCCTGCGACTTCCGGCTCTCCTTTTAGGGTGTTGGGAACAAAAGTTCAGTTCCTGGGTAATCCCAATGAAAAGCACCACGTGTGCAACTATATACAAATGTTTTTATGCCACGCCAGTCCTGTGGCTTAGGTCCATAAAAACAAAGGATGGGGAAAAACCTGGATTCTTCCCAAAGGGAGGCACAGTTCTTAAACAAACATTACGAACAGTTGTTAGTGACCCAAAAGTCCATACAGGTCAGTCTCTCTAGGGTCAACATGCTTAATATACATTATTTACATTTTACATACAGTTAATATGTATTTAATGACCATCTTTAGTAGTATTCCCACTCTCCTAGTCTGGATGGGGGATGACCAATGTTGCTTCTGTTTGACCTACGCAACTTTGGTGTGTCAATGATGTCTGTGTTTTGTACTACACTTGGTATGGTAGGTTGACTTGGTAAGTATCTACGTGTTCTTACCCTTACTGTAGGATTGACAAGGTCAATGTTTGCAGAACGTTCTGGTTTAACGTCCCCTGAGATTTCTTCTGGTTCTTGGTCTTGTACTGGTACAGGTTCTTCTGGTACTTGTGGAAAGGTGATACAAGGTATGACTATGGCTCCATTGTATTGCAGCCAATCTTCTTGGAAATCTCCTAATACAGTATGGATCATTTTCTTCTTTGGCTCAGGTTGAGGTAGATTTACAATTCTTTCTGTACTTTCTTTTGGTGCTAACTGTTTTGGGCATTTCTTTAAATGGCCTCTAGAAACAGCTGTTGATATTTTTCCTTCATCTTTGCTAATAATACAGACTTTTTTGTTGTCAAAGTTAGATGTTTGGACAATGTAAGGTTCTTCTTCCCATTGATCATCAAGTTTGTGAAGTCTTCTTTTTCTTTTTAGTACCCTTTCTCCAGGTGTCAATGGTACAGCTTTTGCGTTTTTGTTATAATTTCTTTCTTGTTTTTCCCTACTTTGGTCTAAATTCCTTTCAACACATTCTTGAACCTTCTTGTATTGAGCTTGACGAGCTGTATTCCAATCACTTTGTGGATGGTTTTCAGGGTTTAGGACTCCCATGTCTAAGTCGACGGGTAATCTTCCTGGTCTTGCTCGCCTAAGATGAGCTGGGGTGAAGTTTGTAGACCCTACGGGGATGTTGTTATACATATCCACTAGGTCAGGCAATTTTTCTGGCCATTTGTTCCTATCTTCCAGTGGTAGGGTCTTTAGCATATCAATGACGATCTGATTCATTTTCTCACACATTCCATTTCCTTGATGGTGATAGGATGTTGTATGAATCTTTTTACAACCATACATATTACAGAACTCTTGAAAAACGTCTGCTTCAAACGCTGGTCCTTGATCTGCAATTACTTGCTCTGGATAACCATGAGGTCTGCAAAAGTAGGATTGAAACGCTTTTGCTGCTGTTTGTGCTGTTAGGTCCTTGACTGGTACTACTACAAGGAATCTTGAATAGTGTTCTACAATGGTAAGGGCATAAATATAACTTTGGTACTCGGTGTTAACTTCACATGGTCTAAGGCGACTAGTTCTAGAGGTTGTTTGGTAACAATAGGCTGCAGTGGTGCTCTTTGACTATCTCTGTCTTTTCTCCTTAAAGCACATGGACCACAATTTCTACACCAGTTTTCGATAGAAGATCTCATTCCAACCCAGTAGAATCTTTCACGGAGTAATATCTCAAGTTTCTTCCAACCGAAGTGTCCGGCGTCGTTGTGGTACGCTTCTAACACTATTGGGACGTCTCTTTTTGGTATTATCACTTGCCACCTCATCTTGTGAGTTTTGGGATTGATGAATCGTCTACAGAGTGTTCCCCGGTGGATAAACAACTTATTTCTGTTCTTCCACAGATGTTGGGCTTCTTGTGGAGCCTCTGGTGCAAGACGAGAATCAGTTTGGCTTATCAGTCTCTTGATTAAGCTGACAGCGGGATCACTGTCCTGTGTCTCTTTCCAACTAAAATGTGATAAGGGTTTTAAGGTTGCCTCTTTTGGTCTAGAACCAGTTTGTTGACATTGGCATGTTCTCTTGCGATGGAAGGCAGGTAACTCTATCTCTTCCAGCTCATCTATGTCTTCTCCCTCTTCTTGCAAATGGGGCATTCTTGACAGCGCATCTGCATTTGCGTTCTTACGTCCAGCTCTGTACTTGATGGTAAAGTCAAAGTTGGATAACCGAGCTGCCCAGCGTTGTTCTAATGCACCCAACTTTGCTGTGTCTAGATGGTGAGCCTGTCATGTGTTATGTACTCATAGTGCTAACTAACCCGCCTGGACCTGGTGTTGTGCGTCATTTATAGGCCTTAATTCAGACACTGTGCGTCTCGTGTATCCGTGCGAGATGCACCTATATAGTGCTGTTTAGCCCGCCTGACCTGGGTTTCTGGCGTCATTTATAGGTTACAGTTCAGACACTGTGCATTTCACTCATTATATGATGGGCTCCCAGTGCAAGCCTTATTAGTGTGCATGTCTTATGCTAAGCAGCCGCCCCTCCCCTCTAGTGTGGAGGTTGGGTGGCTGTGACATCAGCATCTTGCACCTTGGCTGCAGCCATCTTTGTGAGGAAGGCTCACCACATTCTGTGTGTGCACATATCATTTGTCTTGGCTCCTTTTTGGTGTTTTTTTGATATAGTTCTTTGTGGTTTTTCTAACTGTGTCTAGATGGGTAAGAGGATTGTTGTCAGTGAAGACTGTGAACTTAGTGGCTGCTGGATAGTGCTTGAACCTCTCAGTGATAGCCCAGACCATGGCCAGGAACTCCAACTTGAAAGAGCTCTAATTTTCCGGATTTCCCTCAGTAGGCCAAAGCTTCCTGCTAGCGTAGGAAATTACTCGCTCGCTCCCATTCTGGACCTGTGACAACACTGCTCCTAATCCCACGTTGCTGGCGTCTGTGTACAGCACAAAGGGTAAGTTGTAGTCTGGATAAGCAAGAATTTCTTCCCTCATCAGAGCCCACTTCATTTGTTTGAAGGAACTTTCTTCTTTTTCGCCCCATTCGAATGGAGGATCAGACTTCTTACCTTTCTTGGGTTGCCCAACCAGGAGGTCTTGCAAGGGGGCAGCTATCTTGGTGTAACCTTTGATGAATCTTCGGTAGTATCCTACCAGGCCCAGGAACTGACGTACCTCTTTGATAGTAGTTGGTCTTGGCCAGCTCTTGATGACTGTTATCTTGTCTGGATCTGGCGCGGCTCCCTCAGCACTGACTACGTATCCCAGATACTGAACCTTGGGTTTAAGGAGATGGCACTTGGATGGTTTCAGCTTCATGCCGTACTTGGATAGTGCTTCAAACACCACTGCCAGATGTTCCAGATGGTCTTCGTAGGACTTGGAGAACACAATGATGTAATCTAAATAGAGTAGTACAGTTTCAAAGTTCAGATGCCTCAGACAACAGTCCATCAGGCGCTGGAAGGTTCCAGGTGCGTTACAGAGTCCAAACGGCATACTGTTGAACTCGCACAGGCCCATCGGTGTGGCAAACGCAGTCTTCTCCCGGTCTTCCTCTGCTACAGAGACCTGCCAATACCCACTAGTAAGTTCTAAGGTGGAAAAGTAGTTAGCAGTCTTGAGTGCAGCTAGTGACTCTTCTATGCGGGGTAATGGGTAAGCATCTGTTAGGGCCAGGTGGACGGACAGACCCAGGAGGTGGATCCACTGGGCCGAACTCCTTGATGGTGGTAAGGGGTCCGGTAGCTGGAGCACTACAGGTAGCTGAACAGTCCGTGCACAAGAGTATAACGGAGAAGTCCCTGGGACCACGGAGTCACTGATGGTAGTCCGGGTGACGGAGCTCAGGTTCGGAAGCCGAGATGATGTCAGGCGGAGTCCGGAACCTTGGGAGCGAGATGACGGGTCACCGCAGGGATCAGAGACGGTACGGACTGTCAGGATGGCAGATAGACAGCGTTCGGGTCTCGGGATTCGGCAGGACCGGATGGCACGGCAGGATCGGCTCTAGAAGAGAGAGAGGTGAGTATCTCACAGGAACACAAGGAGACCTGACTCCTAGCTAGAGAAACACGAAGATCAGGCCCCGCCCACTTGGACATTAAACCCCTTTATACCCTGTACCTGTGTGCTTCATTTCCTGTCAATTGACGCTGGCCCTTTAAGAAAGGATCAATGACCGCGAGCGCGCCCTAATGCGCATGAGCGCGGCCCGGGTGCCAGAAGCCAGAGCAGGAAGCTGAGGGGAGGAAGCAGCAGAGCCGGGCTGGGGCTGAGAAGCCGACGGGCGCCGGGAGCGGGGACCAGGACGCCTGGGAAGCGCAGGCGATGGACGCTGGAGAGCGGGGAGCGGCGGAGACCGGACCGAAGAACCGGGGAGCGAGGCAGGGGAGCCGGAGAGCGTGACAGGTGAGCCGGGGAGCAGCGCAGGGGACCCGGGGAGCGTGACAGTACCCCCCCCCCACGCCCCCCTCCCCGCAACCGGGACAGGAAGGCACGGATCAGCGGAGTACCCACATTCTCCCGGGGCTCCCAGGACCTATCCTCAGGACCATACCCTGCCCAGTCCACCAGGAAGAACTGTCGACCCCGTACGGTTTTAATGGCCACGATATCTCTTACCGCATAGATGTCGTCATCGGCAATAGGAGGAGGAGCCGAACTGGCAGCAGCGGAGAAGGGACCAAGGACAACCGGCTTGAGCAGGGAGACGTGGAATGAGTTGGGTATCCTCATCGTGGCCGGGAGCTGTAGCTTGTAGGAGACCTCATTGATCTTGTTGAGGACTTTAAACGGCCCGATGTAGCGAGGACCCAGCTTGTAGGATGGTATCTTCAATCGGACGTACTTGGAAGCAAGCCAGACTAGATCTCCAGGAGAGAAACACGGAGGGTCCAGACGTCTCTTGTCTGCGTGTCTCTTCATCCGCAGGGAAGCACGCCCAAGGGACGCCTTTGACAGAGTCCCAAATGGTTGCAAAGTCACGGGCTACAGTATCAGCAGCAGGGACATCCGAAGAAGGGGATACAGGCAATGGGACGGAGGGCTGAAGTCCGTAAACGACATGGAAGGGAGAGCTGGATGACGACTCACTGATGTGGTGGTTATGGGAGAATTCAGCCCAAGGAAGAAGCGTGGACCAGTCGTCGTGATGGGCGTTGACGTAGTGATGTAAGAAGGAGGTCAAGATTTGATTGACCCTTTCCACTTGGCCATTAGACTGAGGATGGTAGGCAGAAGAAAAGTCCAGAGTCACTCCCAGATGTTTGCAGAGAGCCCTCCAGAAGCGGGAGGTGAACTGAGTTCCTCTGTCGGATACGATGTGTGATGGAAAGCCATGCAAGCGGAAGATGTGATGTATATAGGCGTCCGCGAGTTCCTGAGCAGAGGGCAGTCCAGCCATAGGGACGAAATGAGCCATTTTAGAGAACCGATCCACCACGACCCATATGACTGTGTGTCCGGAGGACAATGGCAAGTCCGTAATAAAGTCCATCGCTATGTGTTGCCACGGAACTGAGGGTATCGGCAGAGGCAGAAGACGGCGATATGGCAGGTGTTTGGGCGTCTTGTTCCTGGCACAAGAGGAGCAGGCAGAGACAAAAGCAGCGACGTCCGTGCGAAGGGATGGCCACCAGTAATGACGTACAATCGCACCCCATGTTCTCTTCTGACCAGCATGACCGGCTGTTTTCGAGGCATGTCCCCAGTGTAACACTTTTTGCCTGTCAGTCTCAGAGACATAGGTCTTCCCGGGCGGTATCTGGGCCAGGGTGACAGGGGCCACCGGAAAGATTTTGCTAGGACAGATGATGGGTTGGGTAGTCTCCTCCTCCTGCTCCATGGGCATGAAAGACCTGGACAAGGCATCAGCGAGTACATTCTTGTCCGCGGGTCGGAAATGGAGCTGGAAATCAAACCGGGCAAAGAATAAGGACCACCTGGCTTGCCGTGGGTTCAGTCGCTGAGCGGACCGCAGGTATTTCAGGTTCTTGTGGTCCATGTAAATAATCACGGGGTACACTGCTCCTTCCAGAAGGTAGCGCCATTCCTCCAGAGCCAATTTGACTGCCAATAACTCTCGGTCACCGATGGTGTAGTTGCGTTCAGGCGCTGAGAAGCTCTTGGAGAAGAAACCACAAGTCACCATCTTCCCGGAGGAGGACTTCTGCATGAGCACTGCTCCGGCTCCCAAGGAGGAGGCATCCACCTCCAAGGTGAACTGGCGGTTTAACTCCGGACGGTGGAGTACAGGAGAGGAGGCAAATGCCCGCTTCAGAGAGCCAAACGCGGCGTCGGCCGCAGGTGACCAGTCCTTAGGATTAGCCTCCTTCTTGGTCAAGGCGAAGAGAGGAGCAGTCAGAGCAGAGAAGTGAGGGATGAACTGGCGGTAGTAGTTGGCGAACCCCAGGAAGCGTTGGATTGCCTTCAGTCCAGAAGGAGGAGGCCAGTTGAGAATGGAGGAGACCTTCTTTGGATCCATCTGCAGTCCGGTATCGGAGATGATGTAACCCAGGAAGGGGAGAGAAGACTGCTCAAAGACACACTTCTCGTACTTGGTGTACAGACGATTCTCTCTCAGTCTTTGTAGAACCAGCTGCACGTTCTCTCTGTGGGTCTGGAGGTCCGGAGAGAAGACAAGGATATCATCCAGATACACCACCACACAGACGTAGAGAAGGTCCCGGAAAACGTCGTTCACCAATTCTTGAAAGACTGCTGGTGCGTTACACAGGCCGAAGGGCATCACGCAGTATTCATAGTGCCCATCGCGAGTATTGAACGCGGTCTTCCATTCGTCCCCAGAGCGGATGCGGACCAGATTGTAGGCACCCTGAAGATCCAGCTTGGTGAACACACGAGCTCCTCTAAGCCGGTCAAACAATTCGGGGATGAGCGGCAGAGGGTACTTGTTTTTCACGGTGATTTGGTTCAATCCCCGGTAGTCTATACATGGGCGTAAGTCGCCTTCTTTCTTCTTAACGAAGAAGAAGCCTGCTCCAGCAGGAGAGGAGGATCTCCGAATGAATCCCCTTGCCAGGCTGTCTGTGATGTAGGTAGACATGGCCCTTGTTTCGGCTGGAGACAATGGATATATCCGTCCTCGAGGTGGTGTTGTTCCCGGGAGCAGGTCGATGGCACAATCCTAAGGACGATGTGGCGGAAGTACCTCAGATTCCTTTTTATCAAAGACGTCCGTGAAGGACCAATAGGCCGAGGGCAGTCCCGGTAGGTTCTCTGGAACCGGAGGTCGTCGGATGGGTTGTATGGTCTTCAGACATTTATCATGGCACGAAGAGCCCCATCGGGTGATTTCACCAGTGCCCCAGCTGACTGATGGTTCGTGTGTCCGTAACCGGGGAAGTCCCAGCAGGATTTGATGGGACATGTGTGGGAGGACATAGAGAGCGATGTTCTCGGTGTGCAGGGCACCGATACGCAGTTCGACCGGCCTGGTGATCCAGGAGATGGTGTCAGAGAGGGGTCTCCCATCCACAGAGGCAATCACTAGGGTCTTGTCGAGTGGAGTAACAGGCACCTGGTACTTGTCCACCGTGGCCTGCTGGATGAAATTGCCTGCGGCCCCAGAATCGAGGTACGCCTCAGCCGTGAACCGCGTCTCTCCCGTTGTCACTTGCACAGTCCACGTAACTGGGTCTGAGAGAGTCCCAGCACCTAGGGTGGCCTCTCCTACCAACCCTAGGCTTTGGAGTTTCCCGGCCTCTCTGGACAGGAGCGTAGCAGGTGTGTGCCCTCTCCGCAGTAAAAGCAGAGGCCCTTGGCGAGCCGCTCGGCTCGACGTTGTTCAGACTGCCGCACACGGTCGATCTGCATGGGCTTGTGGACGGAGACACCATATGCCGTTGACTGAAGTACGGCGGGCTTCTGCGGAGGAGAAGAATGCCGTACCGGACGTCTCTCACGGGACACCTCTTTGGATCGCTCCTGAAAGCGTATGTCCACTCGAGTCGCTAGAGTAATCAGGGCATCCAGGGTGGACGGTACGTCACGACCCGCCAGCTCATCTTTAATTCACCCCGAGAGTCCTTCCCAGAAGGCGGCGGTTAGGGCCTCGTTGTTCCACCCGAGTTCCGAAGCCAAGGTGCGAAACCGGATTGCGTATTGACCCACCGTCAGAGTCCCCTGACGTAACCGGAGAAGAGATGAAGCAGACGCGGAGGCGCGTCCTGGCTCGTCAAAGGTGCCACGGAATGCCTGCAGGAACTCCTGGATGTTTGTGGTCACAGGATCCCCCTTCTCCCACAAGGGGTTCATCCACGCCAGTGCCTCACCCTCTAGATGGGACATGATGAAGGCGACCTTGGCTTGGTCGGAGGCAAACAAATGCGGCAGCTGCGTGAAATGGAGGGAGCATTGGTTTATGAATCCCCTGCAGGTCTTGGGGTCTCCGGCGTACCGGGGTGGTGAGGCCAAACGAAGTCTGGAAGCATCCGAAGAAGTCGCCACGGGAGCTGGAGCCGTGGATTGACTAGTGGAAGCCCGGGATGCTGAAGACGTAACTGACGCTTGTAGCGTGTTCAGGCGGGCGTCCACAGAAGACATGAATTGCAGCATGCGGGTCTGAGTCTCACGCTGGCGTTGGAGTTCCTCCTGTAAGGCTGCTAGTGCTTCAGCGGGATCCATGGCCTGATCTTACTGTTAGGGCCAGGTGGACGGACAGACCCAGGAGGTGGATCCACTGGGCCGAACTCCTTGATGGTGGTAAGGGGTCCGGTAGCTGGAGCACTACAGGTAGCTGAACAGTCCGTGCACAAGAGTATAACGGAGAAGTCCCTGGGACCACGGAGTCACTGATGGTAGTCCGGGTGACGGAGCTCAGGTTCGGAAGCCGAGATGATGTCAGGCGGAGTCCGGAACCTTGGGAGCGAGATGACGGGTCACCGCAGGGATCAGAGACGGTACGGACTGTCAGGATGGCAGATAGACAGCGTTCGGGTCTCGGGATTCGGCAGGACCGGATGGCACGGCAGGATCGGCTCTAGAAGAGAGAGAGGTGAGTATCTCACAGGAACACAAGGAGACCTGACTCCTAGCTAGAGAAACACGAAGATCAGGCCCCGCCCACTTGGACATTAAACCCCTTTATACCCTGTACCTGTGTGCTTCATTTCCTGTCAATTGACGCTGGCCCTTTAAGAAAGGATCAATGACCGCGAGCGCGCCCTAATGCGCATGCGCGCGGCCCGGGTGCCAGAAGCCAGAGCAGGAAGCTGAGGGGAGGAAGCAGCAGAGCCGGGCTGGGGCTGAGAAGCCGACGGGCGCCGGGAGCGGGGACCAGGACGCCTGGGAAGCGCAGGCGATGGACGCTGGAGAGCGGGGAGCGGCGGAGACCGGACCGAAGAACCGGGGAGCGAGGCAGGGGAGCCGGAGAGCGTGACAGGTGAGCCGGGGAGCAGCGCAGGGGACCCGGGGAGCGTGACAGCATCCTTATGTGTAATGCGATTCATCTGCCTGTAATCTACACAGATCCGCATGATGCCATCTTTTTTTCTCACTAAGACTAGTGGAGCTGCCCAAGGGCTACAACTATCTCGGATAACCCCAGCCTCCTTCATGTTATGTAGCATTTTTTTGGCCCTCTGATAGTGTTTTGGTGGAACAGGTCTGTATCGCTCTCTGATGGGAGGATGGTTCCCAGTGGGGATATGGTGTTGTACCCCTTTAATTCTCCCGAAATCCAATGGATGCGTACAGAAGACTGGTTCATATTCCTGTACAACCCGGTATACTCCTTGCTTCTGATAAGAAGGCGTGGAGTCGGTACCAACATGGAATTCCTGGCACCAGTTTTCTAATTGCTCATCTGCCAGGTCTGTTGGGGCAAGTGGTTCTGCTGCTTGAATGGCATTCTCAGTGACTGTAAACAATTTACCAATGGTAGCGTACCTGGGCAATTTGGCTTCCTTGTCCCCACAATTTAATATACGTACAGGAACTCTCCCTTTGTGTACATTGACTACCCCCCTGGCTGTCAGGATTGAGGACCAGTCCCCTGAGTACACGGGCTCTACCACTGCCTGGTAATCTCGCCCTCTAGGACCTATGGATGCCCAACACCACTCCATCATTTCACTTCTTGGAGGTAACACAATGGGGTTAGAATCCATTACCCGCACACTACCCAGTTCTCCACCACACTGGTTTACCTGTTGTTTTAGCAAGAGGGCTTTAATCTCCTTCTGCAGGACCCTCTGCTGCCTGGCATCGGCAGTCTTGGCGATCTGTTGGAGCAAGAACAATACTTCTCCCCACCATCATAACCGGTGATGTGTTCCCTAGGACAGTCCCCACAGGGAACAGTCACCAAGATGTTTGGAGAGGTCCACCAGATAGTGGCCTCAGAGACTGTGGCTTGTGGGAAGCAACAGGTGTTGCTAGGCAGAGTTGGGAGAGAGGAAAAACAACAGTTGAAGGAGTGACAGTTGAAAGGAGCCAGTGAGTGAGAGGGGTGTGAGGATTGTGAGGAGACCCCCAAAAGGCGACTAGGTGGTAGTAGCCTGAGGGTAGAAAGATCCCAGGCACTACGCACGAGGGGGTACTGGGCCACAGAGTAGCCTGAGGGTAGACAGATCCCAGGCACTACGCACGAGGGGGTACTGGGCCCCAGAGTAGACAACAGCTCCAAGCGGTCTGCTGATCCAGCCATGTGTTGTGACTTCCAGGGTACCACACCACCCTTAGGCTCAGGGACACAGCCTCATATATAGGACCCGGGAGAGGGCACAGAGAAGTAGCCTACCCCACAAGGGACGGCGAGGCCTGTCATACTGGGCCCGGAAAGACAAAGGAGCGGAGCACCACAGGTCATCAACAGCTTCAGGCAAGGGGACCATCAGCTCTGCAAGTGCACGGATGGCTCAACGGTGACTCACGTCAGCACCGGGACAAAGGAAAGTCAGTTGACCAGCCGTACCAAACTGAACTTGCAACATCCAGTGAGTAAATTACCAGTTAATCTGCAAGAATTGTGTCGTGTTTATTACTGGCGCACCACAAGGCAAAGCACACCTACATGGGACTTAAGCTCCTACTGGCGGAGGGTGCGAACACACTTGCTGCTATACCATCTGTCCCTAAAACCACAGCAGCGGCGGGACATCTTATTACCGCAACCCACCAGTGGCGTCACAAGTGACATACAAAATAACCCTGTTATCGATCTCCGTTCTCTTGCGCTTCCATTTTAGTCCTCCTTGGTTAATTTCAGCAACCTTCTCTATGGGGATCCCGAGCGGCTCAGGAGCTCCTGAAGTCAGGCTACTGCTCGGTGCTTGGCTTCTCTGCAGATTCCCTGTGGGGGGGCGGAGCCATGTTTTCCTGCGCACTTTTTCAAACTTCGCGCTCTTTTACAGCCAGAGTGATGGCGCAGTAGTTTTTACTGAGGCAAAATGGCGACAAAAGTCTATATACATTTTCAAACGGTTTAAGGCACACTGCACTCAGGGTTGCTGGGCCTAGTTTGTATCCTGTTCGTGACGCCAATTTGTAGAGCGCTGCCACACCCCAGGCCCTTGACATACTAGGTTCCGGGTGGTGGATAATGGGGATCACCGTCACAGGTGGCCATGACTGGTTCCGTTACCTGGGAGGCACTCGATAACAGGGTAATTTTGTATGTCACTTGTGACGCCACTGGCGGGTTGCGGTAATAAGATGTCCCGCTGCTGCTGTGGTTTTAGGGACAGATGGTATAGCAGCAAGTGTGTTCGCACACTCTGCCAGTAGGGGCTTAAGTCCCATGTAGGTGTGCTTTGCCTTGTGGTGCGCCAGTAATAAACACGACACAGTTCTTGCAGATTAACTGGTAATTTACTCACTGGATGTTGCAAGTGCAGTTTGGCACGGCTGGTCAACCGACTTTCCTTTGTCCCTGTGCTGACGTGAGTCCCAGTTGAGCCCTCTGTGCACATGCAGAGCTGATGGTCCTCTTGCCTGAAGCTGTTGGTGACCTGCGGCGCTCCGCCCCTTTGTTTTTCCGGACCCTGTATGACAGGCCTCGCGGTCCCTTGTGGGGTAGGCTACTTCTCTGTGCCCTCTCCCGGGTCTTATTTATGAGGCTGTGTCATTGAGCCTATGGGTGGTGTGGTACCCTGGAAGTCACCACACACGGCTGGATCAACAGACCGCCTGCAGCTGTCCTCTACTCTGGGGTCCAGTACCCCCTCGTGCGTAGTGCCTGGGATCTGTCTACCCTCAGGCTACTACCTCCTTGTCGCTTTTTGGGGGTCTCCTCACAATCCTCACACCACTCTCACTCTCTGGCTCCTTTTAACTGTCACTCCTTCAACTGTCATTTTTCCTCCCTGCCAACTCTGCCTAGCAACACCTGTTGCTTCCCACAAGCCATACCCCTTTCCCAGGCTAACAGCTAAGGGATTGGTTCTCACATCTGACCACTGTTAACCCTCTACATGCTGCGCCCAGGTCTCAGGGAATGGGCCCCTACCTGTGTGTGAGGTGTGGGTTGTCAGCAGAGGGTGTTCCAGAAAGCCTTAGGATCCTGCAGATCACTGGGGTAGCATATCTCAGGGTGCTGCATTCCCCCTTGGTTAAGACCAGCACGTTCGTGGGCTGCAAAACAAGAAAATCTGCAAAATATATATTATTTTTAAAACAGCAATAAATAACAAATATACATTTGTAACAGGTTAGTACTCCATACACTTTTCTTCCCACCACCCACAGTCTCTGAGGCCACTATCCGGTGGACCTCTCCGAATGTCCTGGTGACTGTTCCCTGTGGGGACTGTCCTAGGGAGCACATCACCGGTTATGATGGTGATGGGGGTCTCAGCCTGCTCCGCTGCAGGCCCTCCCTGCGAATTCCGGCTCTCCTTTTAGGGTGTTGGGAACAAAAGTTCATTTCCTGGGTAATCCCAATGAAAAGCACCACGTGTGCAACTATATACAAATGTTTTTATGCCATGCCAGTCCTGTGGCTTAGGTCCATAAAAACAAAGGATGGGGAAAAACCTGGATTCTTCCCAAAGGGAGGCACAGTTCTTAAACAAACATTACGAACAGTTGTTAGTGACCCAAAAATCCATACAGGTCAGTCTCTGTAGGGTCAACATGCTTAATATACATTATTTACATTTTACATACAGTTAATATGTATTTAATGACCATCTTTAGTAGTATTCCCACTCTCCTAGTCTGGATGGGGGATGACCAATGTTGCTTCTGTTTGACCTACGCAACTCTGGTGTGTCAATGATGTCTGTGTTTTGTACTACACTTGGTATGGTAGGTTGACTTGGTAAGTATCTACGTGTTCTTACCCTTACTGTAGGATTGACAAGGTCAATGTTTGCAGAACGTTCTGGTTCAACTTCCCCTGAGATTTCTTCTGGTTCTTGTACTGGTACAAGTTCTTCTTGTTTTGCTACAGGTTCCTCTGGTACTTGTGGAAAGGTGATACAAGGTATGACTATGGCTCCATTGTATTGCGGACAATCTTCTGGGAAATCTCCTAATACAATATGGATCATTTTCTTCTTTGGCTCAGGTTGAGGTAGATTTACAATTCTTTCTGTACTTTCTTTTGGTGCTAACTGTTTTGGGCATTTCTTTAAATGGTCTCTAGAAACAGCTGTTGATGTTTTTCCTTCATCTTTGCTAATAATACAGACTTTTTTGTTGTCAAAGTTAGATGTTTGGACAATGTAAGGTTCTTCTTCCCATTGATGATCAAGTTTGTGAAGTCTTCTTTTTCTTTTTAGTACCCTTTCTCCAGGTGTCAATGGTACAGCTTTTGCGTTTTTGTTATAATCTCTTTCTTGTTTTTCCCTACTTTGGTCTAAATTCCTTTCAACACATTCTTGAACCTTCTTGTATTGAGCTTGACGAGCTGTATTCCAATCACTTTGTGGATGGTTTTCAGGGTTTAGGACTCCCATGTCTAAGTCGACGGGTAATCTTCCTGGTCTTGCTCGCATAAGATAAGCTGGGGTGAAGTTTGTAGACCATACAGGGATGTTGTTAAACATATCCACTAGGTCAGGCAATTTTTCTGGCCATTTGTTCCTATCTTCCAGTGGTAGGGTCTTTAGCATATCAATGACGATCTGATTCATTTTCTCACACATTCCATTTCCTTGACGGTGATAGGATGTTGTATGAATCTTTTTACAACCATACATATTACAGAACTCTTGAAAAATGTCTGCTTCAAATGCTGGTCCTTGATCTGCAATTACTTGCTCTGGATAACCATGAGGTCTGCAAAAGTAGGCTTGAAACGCTTTTGCTGCTGTTTGTGCTGTTAGGTCCTTGACTGGTACTATTACAAGGAATCTTGAATAGTGTTCTACAATGGTAAGGGCATAAATATAACCTTTGGTACTCGGTGTTAACTTCACATGGTCTAAGGCGACTAGTTCTAGAGGTTGTTTGGTAACAATAGGCTGCAGTGGTGCTCTTTGACTATCTCTGTCTTTTCTTCTTAAAGCACATGGACCACAATTTCTACACCAGTTTTCGATAGAAGATCTCATTCCAACCCAGTAGAATCTTTCACGGAGTAATATCTCAAGTTTCTTCCAACCGAAGTGTCCGGCGTCGTTGTGGTACGCTTCTAACACTTTTGGGACGTCTCTTTTTGGTATTATCACTTGCCACCTCATCTTGTGAGTTTTGGGATCTATGAATCGTGCCCCTACCTGTGTGTTAGGTGTGGGTTGTCAGCAGAGGGTGTTCCAGAAAGCCTTAGGATCCTGCAGATCACTGGGGTAGCATATCTCAGGGTGCTGCAATAGCACTGGGTAGATGACAGACAATTTCTCTACCACCTAAAAAATTCAAAGTCCTTACAGTGGGTGCTAGTAGCACCCGTTGTAAATACAGATTTAGAAAAACAACAAGGGACAAATGGGGAAATAGAAAATGATCACCTCCCTGAAGTAGCAGGTCCTCATCCCTTCCTGGCCTCAACGCGTTTCTTCTTTCCCACAAAAAGGTCCTCAGGAGGCTTTAGGGAGATGCAGCAAATCCTTCACAGTGGTGGTGATCCATGGCTGTAAGCAGCATTCATGTGAAAAGGCAGGAGTTTTAAACCATGGTGCCAGAAAGTGGTCAATGTCCACAGCCAATAGGAAACTAGGGCTACAGTGTCCCACAGTGGACATCTGCGCATGTCCACCAAACATCACACAACTAGAGCGAGTGAATAAACAGCGTGTTAGATGACGTCATCATGTAGGCAGTGCCAACTATGCTAATGCTTTGTCCCGTGTGAGCGGGTAAATACACAGCGTGCACGTGTCGGATAACGTCACAATGCAGGCGGTGTCAGCTATGCTAATATATCACGTGTATAAGGTCAGGCTTAGCCGTTCAGCATAAACTACAGGGGCACAAAGCACAGGGTGGCAGGGATACAAGCGCCGACCCACGTAACTATATCCGCAGTGTCAATCACAGGGATGTTTCCCCGCGCATGCGCGGTTAAAGCGAGCGAGTGAATACACAGCGTGCATGTGTCAAGTGACGTGCACAGAGTACTGGGTGGCAGAGATACAAGCTCCGACCCACGTGACCATATCCGCAGTGTCAATCACGGGGATGTTTCCCCGCGCATGCACGGTTAAAGCAGCAGAATTCCAACAGGGACATTGGAGGTGCGTGCAGGGAGATATAATCACGCCTGCGCAGATATAATGGCAGGGGCCATAATAGATGGAATGAAATAGATTGCCATTAACTCACCATAAATGTGCCACCATAAATATCATAAATAATCAAAATAACCGGCATTCAGAAGTGAGCCAAAGACAATTGAATAGGCATCTAGATCCATCCAAATTATGGTCATATATCAATTAACCTGCGATAGTTATCCTTGCCATTATCAAAAATGACTGTTTTAATAAATACCATAATTCCTAGAGTTTCATGCAACAACAATATAGATAATAAGACTCATGGAAAATTCCAGAGACATATGCCGTGACCCCATAGTTTTGGGTCAATGTCGGGGGCAAGTTGACTATCGTAGTGTATAATATTCAAAATCAAACTGACAAGGTGAGGTATTCGCTGCGTCAGAAATGTCCCTCAAGACAAGGAAGGGATCAGTCCTATTTTTATATACTTTTATAGAAATGGAGCATAAGAAAGCCTCTCATTTAGGCCCAAAGGTACCTGGGACTTTAAACGGAAAATCCACTGACATTCTTTTTGCAAGACCCTTTTGTCAATACAGTCATATGAAAAAGTTTGGGCACCCCTATTAATGTTAACCTTTTTTCTTTATAACAATTTGGGTTTTTGCAACAGCTATTTCAGTTTCATATATCTAATAAATGATGGACTCAGTAATATTTCTGAATTGAAATGAGGTTTATTGAAAATGTGCAATCTGCATTTAAACTAAATTTGACAGTTGTATAAGTATGGGCACCCTTATCAATTTCTTGTTTTGAACACTCCTAACTACTTTTTACTGACTTACTGAAGCACTAAATTGGTTTTGTAACCTCATTGAGCTTTGAACTTCATAGGCAGGTGTATCCAATCATGAGAAAAGGTATTTAAGGTGGCCACTTGCAAGTAGTTCTCCTATTTGAATCTCCTATGAAGAGTAGCATCATGGGCTCCTCAAAACAACTCTCAAATGATCTGAAAACAAAGATTATTCAACATAGTTGTTCAGGGGAAGGATACAAAAAGTTGTGTCAGAGATTTAAACTGTCAGTTTCCACTGTGAGGAACATAGTAAGGAAATGGAAGAACACAGGTACAGTTCTTGTTAAGCCGAGAAATGGCAGGCCAAGAAAAATATCAGAAAGGCCGAGAAGAAGAATGGTGAGAACAGTCAAGGACAATCCACAGACCACCTCCAAAGACCTGCAGCATCATCTTGCTGCAGATGGTGTCACTGTGCATCAGTCAACAATACAGAGCACTTTGCACAAGGAGAAGCTGTATGGGGGAGTGATGCGAAAGAAGCCGTTTCTGCAAGCACACCACAAACAGAGTCGCCTGAGGTATGCAAAAGCACATTTGGACAAGCCAGTTACATTTTGGAAGAAGGTCCTGTGGACTGATGAAACAAAGATTGAGTTGTTTGGTCATGCAAAAAGGCGTTATGCATGGAGGCAAAAAAACACGGCATTCCAAGAAAAGCACTTGCTACCCACAGTAAAATTTGGTGGAGGTTCCATCATACTTTGGGGCTGTGTGGCCAATGCCGGCACCGGGAATCTTGTTAAAGTTGAGGGTCGCATAGTCAGTATCAGCAGATTCTTGACAATAATGTGCAAGAATCAGTGACGAAGCTGAAGTTATGCAGGAGATGGATATTTCAGCAAGACAATGATCCAAAGAACCGCTCCAAATCTACTCAGGCATTCATGCAGAGGAACAATTACAATGTTCTGGAATGGCCATCCCAGTCCCCAGACCTGAATATCATTGAACATCTGTGGGATGATTTGAAGCGTGCTGTCCATGCTCGGCGACCATCAAACTTAACTGAACTGCAATTGTTTTGTAAACAGGAATGGTTAAATATACCTTCATCCAGGATCCAGGAACTCATTAAAAGCTACAGGAAGTGACTAGAGGCTGTTATTGTTACAAAAGGAGGATCTACAAAATATTAATGTAACTTTTATGTTGAGGTGCCCATACTTATGCACCTGTCAAATTTAGTTTAAATGCAGATTGCACATTTTCTGTTAGTACAATAAACCTCATTTCAATTCAGAAATATTACTGAGTCCATCAGTTATTAAATACTGTATATGAAACTGAAATAGCTGTTGCAAAAACCCAAATTGTTATAAAGAAAAAAGGTTAACATTAATAGGGGTGCAAAACTTTTTCATATGACTGTATCTCCTCCTCTTACATTGGGGCGAATAACCTGTGACACTGGGGTATCCTCCTGGCAGATCCTGATCTGCAAGATGTTCTCACTTCCCATCCCTCAATTACATATAGGAAAGGGGCTTCCTTGGGAGACCAACTTGTACACAGCCTGTACACAAGACCTGCTCCTCCTGGCACATGGCTAGGCAGGAAACCATTAGGTTGCTATCTTTGTGGCGGGTGCAAATACTGTAACTGGATTACTGTAACAAAATCCTTTTCCAGTGCAGTCACCAGTCGACAATTTGAGATTAAAGACTTCGCCAATTGTAAGTCCAGTGGGGTTGTGTACATGGCTACGTGTGGGTGCCCCCTTAACTATGTAGAGAAAACAATAAGGGAATTGAGAAGACTGTTGGTGAGCACATCGGAGACATTAGACACAAGAGGGACACACCATTAGCCAGACATATCTGGGAAAGTCATGGAGGTAATGAAAAGTCTGTAGTGTTTGTCGTTTTGGAGGTTAGTCGCCCCAATGTAAGAGGAGGAGATATTGACAAAAGGGTCTTGCAAAAAGAATGTCAGTGGATTTTTCGTTTAAAGACCCAGGTACCTTTGGGCCTAAATGAGAGGCTTTCTCATGCTCCGTTTCTATAAAAATATATAAAAATAGGACTGATCCCTTCCTTGTCTTGAGGGACATTTCTGATGCAGCGAATACCTCCCCTTGTCAGTTTGATTTTGAATATTATACACTACGATAGTCAACTTGCCCCCGACATTGACCCAAAACTATGGGGTCACGGCATATGTCTCTGGAATTTTCCATGAGTCTTATTGTCGCGGGCGGAGGAGGGGACGCTGCGCTCTCCCACTGCTCGGGTCCGGCTGCCGCTGCTGCTGCGGCCGCTGCTCGGTGGTGGCTCGAGCGGTGGACCGGATCCCGGGGACTCGAGCGGCGCTTCTCGCCCGTGAGTGAAAAGCGGTATGATTGGTTGTGGGGGTTTTGATTATGGATATTGTCCGTGACGCCACCCACGGTTGTGGTGATTTTGGTGACACCACCGCTGCTCTAGACGGGGATCCCGGGAGCGGTGACTGGGAGCAGCTTTGTTGTTATTTCTCACCTCCGTGGGTAGGGGGTTGGTTGTCCCGGGGCCCGGTGATGGGGTAGGAGTGGATGGCAGGCGGGTTGCAGGGCCTGGTGAGGTGCAGGGTCGCAGGGGCAGCGCTGTGCCGTACGGCACGGGGGTACTCACTCAGCCTGAGACGATGACACAGTTCTCGGTAAAACACACGGCTGGATGGACGGGTCCCCCAGACGGCTGCGGTTGTTTCTTCCCCGTAGGTCAGTGATGACTGTCTCTCCCTGCACCTATTTTCTATGTTGATTCCGATGGGTTCCCACCGGTAACCCGCTCCCCGACTTGGATGTAGGCCGGAGGAGCCCCTTTTGCCCGCAGGCGCTGGCCCTGGGAAACGGTTGCCCTTGGCGGTGGCGGTGTTTCCCCTTCACGGTTGGACGGTTGCCTTCTGTTGGGACTTGACTGTTTGGAAACCCAGGAGGTCCCCTTCACTAACGGATTCGGCAAATTCACGGCGACTCCTAGCCTTGCCGGGGTCCGAAAAGCCCCTGCCAATGGTGCTGGCTTCTCCTTGTGTACCGGTCCGGTACCGCCGGGCCACCGCCCGTCCACGGTCCTTACGGCAACTCCGATAGGCCACTCCTGCAGACGGTCACCATCGTCTGCCAACCTTGCTGCTCCGTCTGGGCCACACACCCGGACTCACTTAAGTCTGCTCTCTTGCCACTTCACTACTCCTCACTTTCCCTTCTTCCACTTTCACTGTCAAAACTCAACTCTGCTTTGCACTCAAGCTCTGCCTGAGCTAAACTGACTACAGTTTCCTGCCTCCAGGACTGTGAACTCCTCGGTGGGCGGGGCCAACCGCCTGGCCCACCCCCTGGTGTGAACATCAGCCCCTGGAGGAAGGCAACAAGGGTTTTGTGTTCTGGCTTTGGTGTGCCTCACCGGGGTGTAGGGTGTGGTGGTGTAATTACCTGTGGCCCCTGGTTTGTCCAGGGCGCCACATTCCCCCTTAGCAAAATGCAGACCGTCCGCGGGCTGCCCGTCCATCACCGGTTTTATTTTCACCAACTGAAAAAGACATAAATAACGGTAACAGACATACAATTAAAATAACATCTTCCCACATCGGGAGGTACTCTTACTTAAACGTTGCAACGGTAAACGGTTACGGCTTCCGCTCTCTCCCACCCAAGCAACCTGGCCCTGATGCTGCCCCTAAGCAAACAGGCAGCACCCCTTGACCCCAGTCCTGCACAAGTTGCGGGTTCTGTCCTTTTCAGGGGACCCACGTCCATGGGGAGCCCCTGAAAACCCCAGAGGATTGCCACCGGTTCCGGTGGTGGCTGGGCCCCAGCCTACTCCACTGCGGGCCCTTCCTCCAATCTGCCTCTCCGGAGGCGGTAACGGTGGAGCCACAACAACATAATTATTTACAGGCCACAAGTTTGTGGTTACCTTGCAAGTTCTCAGGCATGTTCATAGTAGTTTCTATGTAAAGTGGTGAAGGGGGGGTCCCAACGGGGACCAGCTGCCGGCTACGACCGGTTCCAAATCATGGCTTGTCAATCAGGTAAATCTTCGGTTTAATCATTTACTTATCATTCTTTTAAACGGTACTTGCAACACACACACAATTTTTCCCCTTTAAAGAACAGTTTCCCTGTACCTAAGTGGGGGTCTACCTAGGTTGGGCCGAGTGGACCTCCGAGGTCCGGTGTCAGTGGGGACAGGCAGTGGGGCAGAGGGAACAATCAGTTTCTCTTCCCTGCTATCGTGTGGGGCAGGCGGAGGCATAGGGGAGTTGAGCACAGGTTTACCCCTGGGCACTGGCACTGGCTCACGGTTGACCGCCTCCATCACTTCTTCATCCATGGGTTGTGGGAACAGTATCACTGGAAGAATCACCGCGCCGTTCTGTGTAGGCCAGTCCGCTGGGAAGTCACCCATCACTGTGTGGATTACCTCTTTTGCCTTCTCCGCTGGTGGAGGAACCGGAACTTCAGCCGCTGCTCTCAATGCTGGTGGGCACTTCTTTAGATGGTCCCGGGAAACCGTGGCCAAGGTGCCCCCTTGGTCACGATTGATCTGGTAGGCCTTCCCATCTTCCCATCCTGTGGGCTGTATGACATATGGGGTTTTCTCCCATTGATCATCCAGCTTGTGGGTCCTCCTCTTTCGCTTCAGCACCACATCTCCAGGCTGGAAAGGGCCAGCAGATGCCTTCTGGTTGAAGCGCTGCTCCTGTTGTTCCCGACTCCGACTCAAGTTCTTCTCAACATATTCCTGAATCTGTCGGTACTGTACCCTCCGCCGAGTTTCCCATTCAGCTGTCGAAGGGAGTGCTTCTGGGGCTTCCAATCCCATGTCCAGATCCACCAGTAGCCGGCCGGGGCGAGCCCTCATCAGGTATGCTGGGGTGCACTTCATTGAGCAGGAAGGGATATTGTTGTACATATCAACCAAGTCAGGTAGCTTCTCCTGCCACAGGTAAAGCTCTTCTAGCGGCAATGTCTTGAGGAGGCCCAGGACCAAGTGGTTCATCTTCTCACACATGCCGTTGGTTTGGGCATGGTAAGGCGTGGTCCGGATCTTCTTGCAGCCGTACAACTGGCAAAACTCATGGAACCTCTCCGCTTCAAAGGCCGGGCCTTGGTCAGTAAGCACCTTCTCAGGGTATCCATGTGGTTGACAGAAATAAGCCTGGAACGCTCTAGCGGCGGTACGGCCAGGTAGGTCTTTAACTGGGACAACCACCATGAACCTCGAGTAGTGGTCTACTATGGTTAGAGCGTAGGTGTATCCACTTCGGCTGGGGGTGAGCTTGACATGGTCCAGGGCGACCAGCTCTAGCGGTTGATGTGTAACAATCGGGTGTAGGGGCGCCTTCTGGCTGGCCTCGTCCTTCCTTCTCAGTGTGCAAGGGCCGCACTCTCGGCACCAGGCCTCTACAGACTCCCGCATCCCGCTCCAATAGAACCACTCTCTCAACAGCATTTCCAGCTTCTTCCACCCGAAGTGTCCGGCACCATCATGGTACGCCTGTAGAACGGTGGGCACATTAGCTTGGGGAATCACCAACTGGCGGATTTTCTCATGAGTATTTGGGTTAATCAGCTCACGGTACAACTTCCCCTGGTGTAGATACAGCCGGGTCCGTTCTCGCCACAGGCGTTGGGCTTCCGCTGGGGCGGCAGGGTCTATTCCAGCAGCACCTTGCTCCACCAGGATCTTGACTAGGTGGACAGCGGGTGCCTGGTTTTGAGCTTCCTGCCACTCCTGACTGGGCAGCGGGTCCAGGTTCACACGTTGTTGGTGGACATGTACCTTCTCAGTTGGTGGCTGGTGAAATGCAGGCAACTCGATCTCTTCGAGGTCGTCATCCTCGCACCCTTCTTCCGACAAGTGGGTTATCCGAGAGAGTGCATCAGCATTAACGTTGGCACGACCAGCCCTGTATTTGATGGTGAAATCGTAGTTGGCTAGCCTGGCCACCCACCGCTGCTCTAACGCGCCCAACTTGGCCGTGTCCAGGTGGGTCAGCGGATTGTTATCCGTGAAAACGGTGAATTTTGCTGCAGCCAGGTAATGGCGGAACCGCTCGGTGATAGCCCACACCAGCGCCAGGAGCTCAAACTTGAAAGAGCTGTAGTTCTCAGGATTCCTTTCAGTCGGTCGGAGCTTTCGGCTAGCATAAGCAATCACTTTTTCCTTCCCATCTTGGACTTGGGATAAGACTGCTTCCAAGCCCACATTGCTGGCATCGGTGTAGAGGATGAACGGGTAGCTGTAATCAGGATACGCTAGGATCTCCTCTCCAGTCAAGGCCGCTTTCAGCTGTCAGAAGGATTCCTCATGCCTCTCTTCCCACATCAGTGGGGCTCCGAGGGGTCTACCACCTTTGGTCTGTCCCACGAGGAGGTCTTGCATGGGGGCAGCCATCTTCGTGTATCCCTTGATGGAGCGACAGTAGTACCCCACCAGACCCAGAAACTGCCTAACTTCCCTCACTGTGGTTGGTCTCGGCCAGTCTAGGATGGCAGTGATCTTCTCAGGGTCGGGGGCGACACCTTCTGCACCCACCACATGCCCCAGGTACTGCATTCTGGGTTTCAGCAGATGACACTTGGAGGGCTTCAACTTCATCCCGTATTTGGCAAGGGACGCGAATACCTCGGCCAGGTGCTCCAGGTGGGCTTCATATGTCAGGGAGTACACAATCACATCATCCAGGTATAACAGGACGGTCTCGAAATTTAGATGCCCCAGAAAGCATTCCATCAGCCGTTGGAAGGTTCCAGGGGCATTGCACAGCCCGAACGGCATACTATTGAATTCACAGAGCCCCATTGGGGTGGTGAAGGCAGTTTTCTCCCGGTCCTCGGGTGCCACGGCCACTTGCCAGTACCCGCTGGTGAGGTCAAGGGTAGAGAAGTAGTTTGCGGTTCTCAGTGCGGCCAAGGACTCTTCAATACGGGGCAGTGGGTAAGCATCTTTATGCGTTATCTGGTTAATCTTCCGGTAATCCGCACACATCCGCATGGTGCCGTCCTTCTTCTTAACCAGTACCAACGGGGCGGCCCAGGGACTACAGCTGTCCCTGATAACCCCTGCCTCCCTCATGTTCCTCAACATGTCCTTGGCACATTGGTAGTGTGCAGGGGGAATAGGCCGTACCACCCGGTATACCCCTTCTTTGTGATGTGTAGGAGTATCATCAGTGCCTACATGTAGCTGTCGGTGCCACTCATCTAACTCCCCTTGGGGCGGGTGAGTGCTGGCAGTCGGTGGTGAGGTTGGGGGGACTGCCTCGCGGATGGTGTGGGGATCCAGAGTGAGCAACTTAGCAAGTGTAGCATACCGGGGAAGCCTGACTCCCCACAGTTCAGCACCCTCACAGGCACTCTCCCCTTCTTTACATCTACCACCCCTCGGGCGGCCATTACTGTGGGCCAGTGCTCGGAGGGCATGGGCTCTATCATGGCAGGGTAGTCACGCCCCTGAGACCCTACTGCTGCCTTACACCAAATCATCATCTCACTCCTAGGGGGCACAATCAACGGGGCAACATCCATCCCTCTCACCCCACCAATCTCTCCTCCCGTCGAGTTCACATGCTGGCGGTACATCAAGGCTCTGATCTCACGCTGCACAGCTCTCTGTCGGCTCCCCGCCGCCGTCGCGGCCAGCTGCTGCAGTAAAGTCAACACATCACTCATACAGTGCTCCATCACATTGGTTCCTAGCACTATCTTCGGGTTATCATCACTGGGTTCATTCATTATCACAATCATACCCTGATGTTGCAGTTCAGCTCACCCCACAGTCATGGCCACTTGTTTGTATCCCACTTGGGTCAATGGGAGTCCATCAGCAGCAATCAGTGTTATACTAGCATCTGGGGGAGCCAGCTCGTCGGTCCCCCAATACCGTTGATACAATGTGTATGGTATGGTGGTTACCTGTGATCCAGTGTCCAGGAGAGCCATCACCGGTATGCCGTCCACAGCCACGGGGATGATGGGTCGGGCCCCGATGTATCGGTCCCGCCAGTCTGGGGGGCCATGGGGGTTCTACTCCTGAGGATTGGCCCGTGGCCCCAGGGGTTGCTCGTTTAACGGACACCGTCGGGAGCAGTGGCCAGATTTGCTACACCTGTAAAAAATTGGGGGTCCATACCGTGAGTCATTGGTTCTTCTCCGCTGCATCCAGGGGACGTCCTCAGGACGGTCGGCGAGCTGTATCTTTGCCGGAGGCTGGGATCTGGTCTGAGGCTGGAGTGCGGCGAGGATCTTGGCGAGGTCTCCATCCATGCGGCGGACCTGGACAGCCAGTTCTTCCATCGTGCTGCTTGGAGCTGTAGGTACTGGAGATGCTGGTAGGGCAGGGGCCACCACGACAGGGGCCTTCTCATTTGGCCATGGGGCTGGTTCCAAGACTTCCGAAGCTAAGGGTTGCAGAGCTTTAATGGCCCGTTCCTTTAACACAGCAAAGTCCACATCAGGGTGTTCTAGGGCCCACAGCCGGAGTTGTTTGCGATCCTCAGAGGACACACAGCCATGGATCACTACATCTGACAACTAGGATTCTTTTTGCCTCCTGATGATCCTTGAATCTAAAATGAAGGGGAAACGCGTCGAGGCGGTATGAAAATATTCATCTAAAGGGAAGTAGTTGGAATTCAATAATTCCCCCTTTGATTTTCAAATTGTTGCATTTTGAATTGTTGTTCTGCTTCCTAACATGCAGGAATTTTCTATAACATAAATGCACGATTGAGGAATCTGCCATCTAAGTGCATTTTGATATACCTGCATAGTTGGAAGTTTTTTGTGTGTGTCCATGTTCAATGGTTACAAACGTACGGATTTAAGTAATAGCACATTGATTTTTTGATAAAAATCTGGTGAGAAAGGATATTCGTGCTATCAAAATACAGGTTGTGGGTTCATTACTCTATCATCTTGAATCACGTACGAATGTTGTGCCATTTTTTAGTATTTACCCACTTGTAGTCAGGGCGCATGAAGGGCCAGCCGACGTGGAACGGGGGCGCCCAAAACAGTTACGGCGTCACACCCTCCGTTGGTAGGTAGGAGTGAGGTTCATAGGGTGAGATAGGGACCCCATAGAGTATGTCTTCTCCCCTCTCCTCCAATTCCCTGCCCTGTTAGGGGCAAATACTTTTTATTGAGGGTGCATCTAGAGAAATTGAAACTGAACGGGGGCGCCTAGAGAAAAGTTTGGCGCTTTGTGTATATATATTTGTGCATATTACCCCGTAGGTTATATAGGAGTTCGACCTCTTAAAGAGAATATAAGGGTCCTATTTTAGGTTGCTCCCATAATCCTCTTTTATGCCCCTGTGTGTGTTCACAATCACTGGGTGTGTTTTTCTAAATATTGATGATATAATAAAGTTTAATATTTTATATTGATGATTGAGGTTTTCTCGGTTCTGGTTTCAAAACTCAATTCAAATTAACTGTTTTTGATAATGACCTCATCCCCTGCACAAATTGCTCTACTAACATTTTGTTGCTGTCCGCCTCATTGATGGTGTCCACCCGCTTCAGTGTGCGGAGGGCGGTCGCAGACATAAAGCGTAGTCCCGAATGCTGTCCACAGGCCGTTGCGGACATTGGTAAAACTGCATCCTCAGCTCGGCTTCGGTACGGGTCTCAAAGGCACTCTGTAGTTTCTCAAAGATGGTGGCTACAGAGAAGCGGTCCCCCTCGGCCTAGGTCTCCGCCTCCTGCTCAGCCACGCCGGTTAGCTGCCCCAGCACTACCGCTGCACGTTGCTTATCAGTCAGGGGGTACAATTCTAGGAGCGGGCTAAGCTTCTTCCGGAAGACCTGTAACGCATCAGGTTTCCTCTCGTACTGCGGCAGCCAGGTAGCCCCGGGCACATAGGGCAAGGAGAACGGCATCACCTGAGCAAGAGCTGGGACCGCGGCACCCCCCGCCAGCGCGGCCGGGACCTGGGCAGGCCCATTCCCCTCCACGGGTGCCACTGCGGCAGCGACCGCCGCTCCTCCAGCAGCTCCGGGCGCAGACATCTTGTTTCCGTCCCCCTTAGCTTCTTTCCGGCCCCTCCTCTGCAGGGGCGGGGTTTTGGCCTTCGCGCCTCCACTACTCGAGGAGACGCTCGAGCGGGAACTTTTCGTGCTAAAGATGGCGGCTTCTGAAATTTTTCGGCCGGACACCTCCAGCGGTAACAAGGCGCACCTCTACCAGACGGCAGAGTGGTAAGATCCTGTTCGTGACGCCAAGTTGTCGCGGGTGGAGGAGGGGACGCTGCGCTCTCCCACTGCTCGGGTCCGGCTGCCGCTGCTGCTGCGGCCGCTGCTGCTGCTCGGTGGTAGCTCAAGCAGTGGACCGGATCCCGGGGACTCGAGCGGCGCTCCTCACCCGTGAGTGAAAAGGGGGATGATTGGTTGTGGGGGTTTTGATTATGGATATTGTCCGTGACGCCACCCACGGTTGTGGTGATTTTGGTGACGCCACCGCTGCTCTAGACAGGGATCCTGGGACCGGTGACTGGGAGCAGCTTTGTTGTTATTTCTCACCTCCGTGGGTAGGGGGTTGGTTGTCCCGGGGCCCGGTGATGAGGTAGGAGTGGATGGCAGGCGGGTTGCGGAGCCTGGTGAGGTGCAGGGTCGCAGGGGCAGCGCTGTGCCGTACGGCATGGGGGTACTCACTCAGCCTGAGACGATGACACAGTTCTTGGTAAAACACACGGCTGGATGGACGGGTCCCCCAGACGGCTGCGGTTGTTTCTTCCCCGTAGGTCAGTGATGACTGTTTCTCCCTGCACCTATGTTCTATGTTGATTCCGATGGGTTCCCACCGGTAACCCGCTCCCCGACTTGGATGTAGGCCGGAGGAGCCCCTTTTGCCCACAGGCGCTGGCCCTGGGAAACGGTTGCCCTTGGCGGTGGCGGTGTTTCCCCTTCACGGTTGGACGGTTGCCTTCTGTCGGGACTTGACTGTTTGGAAACCCAGGAGGTCCCCTTCACTAACGGATTCGGCAAATTCACGGCGACTCCTAGCCTTGCCGGGGTCCAAAAAGCCCCTGCCAATGGTGCTGGCTTCTCCTTGTGTACCGGTCCGGTACCGCCGGGCCACCACCCGTCCACGGTCCTTACGGCAAACTCCGATAGGCCACTCCTGAAGACGGTCACCACCGTCTGCCAACCTTGCTGCTCCGTCCGGGCCCCACACCTGGACTCACTTCAGTCTGCTCTCTTGCCACTTCACTACTCCTCACTTTCCCTCCTTCCACTTTCAGTGTCAAAACTCAACTCTGCTTTGCACTCAAGCTCTGCCTGAGCTAAACTGACTACAGTTTCCTGCCTCCAGGACTGTGAACTCCTCGGTGGGCGGGGCCAACCGCCTGGCCCACCCCCTGGTGTGAACATCAGCCCCTGGAGGAAGGCAACAAGGGTTTTGTGTTCTGGCTTTGGTGTGCCTAACCGGGGTGTAAGGTGTGGTGGTGTAATTATCTGTGGCCCCTGGCTTGTCCAGGGCGCCACATTATTATCTATATTGTTGTTGCACGAAACACTAGGAATTATGGTATTTATTAAAACAGTAATTTTTGATAATGGCAAGGATAACTATCGCAGGTTAATTGATATATGACCATAATTTGCATGGATTTAGATGCCTATTCAATTGTCTTTGGCTCACTTCTGAATGCCGCTTATTTTGATTATGATATTTATGGTGGCACATTTATGGTGAGTTAATGGCGATCTATTTCATTCCATCTAATATGGCCCCTGCCATTATATCTGTGCAGGCGTGATTATATCTCCCTGCACGCACCTCCAATGTCCCTGGAATTCTGCTGCCTTAAACGCGCATGCACGGGGAAACATCCCCGTGATTGACACTGCAGATATGGTCACGTGGGTCGGCACTTCTATCCCTGCCACCCAGTACTTTGTGCCCCTGTAGTCTATGCTGGACGGCTAGGCCTGACCTTATACACGTGATATATTAGCATAGCTGACACCGCCTGCATGGTGACGTCATCTAACACGTGCACGCTGTTTATTCACTTGCTCTAGCTGTGTGATGTTTGGTGGACATGCGCAGATGTCCACTGTGGGACACTGTAGCCCTAGTTTCCTATTGGCTGTGGACATTGACCACTTCCTGGCGCCATGGTTTAAAACTCCTGCCTATTCACATGAACGCTGCTTACAGCCATGGATCACCACCACCATGCAGGATTTGCTGCGTCTCCCTAAAGCCTCCTGAGGAACCTTTTTGTGGGAAAGGAGAAACGCGTTGAAGCCAGGCAGGGATGAGGACCTGCTACTTCACGGAAGTGATCATTTTCTATTTCCCCATTTGTCCCTTGTTGTTTTTCTAAATCTGTATTTACAACGGGTGCTACTAGCACCCACTGTAAGGACTTTGAATTTTTTAGGTGGTAGAGAAATTGTCTGTCATCTACCCAGTCCTATACATTTACAGTACATAAGGATTGTGGTGGCTCGTTTCTGTGATACATCTGAATATTACAGATTAATATATGAGCCAATTTGTGCAGTATATATTTTTCTTATCTTATGTGTGACTGTACCTTTAACACTAGAACTACTGGACTCGTGACACCTATATAGAAATACATGGTGCAAAGTAGTCAAAATGACTACCTCAGTAGTTCTAGAGTTAATAGCATTGGGTCAGGAAAGCGAGGGATGTGTTTATCTAATATATATCTCTCAGGAATATAAGGGGCGTATCTATCTTATATACATCCCTCATATTTTAATACTCCTCTCTTATCAAATTGGGACAAGTTTCCTTCTTTTCCCTCTTCTCCATTCCCCCTCCTTATCTTAGGGTGAGGAAGAGGGCTAGTCGTCGTGGACTACCAGCTCCCGTTAACTTAAGGCGTCATAGCCTCTGTTGCTAGGTAGGGACATGGGTATTGTTGAGGAATAATTTAGATCTACCTTACCTTCCCCCCCTTCCTTAAACCACCCCTTTTTGCGGCATTAACTCTTTGAGGGGTTATCTGACCCTGTTGTTATATATTTGTGTGTGTATGGGGTTCTTTTAATGAATATTAATACAAATTTCAATCTCACCCATCCTCAAAAAGCCCTCTCTTGACCCATCCTCTGTGTCAATCTATCGCCCCATATCACTTCTCCCCTATGCCTCAAAACTACTGGAACAGCATGTCTATCTTGAACTGCCCTCACACCTCTCTTCCTGCTCTCTCTTTGACTGGTTACAATCTGGCATCCAACCCCATCATTCCATTGAAACTGCCCTGACCAAAGTCACTAACGACCTGCTAACCGCAAAAGCCAAGCGACACTACTCTGTCCTCCCCCTCTTTGACTTGTCCTCTGCCTTTGACACAGTAGACCACTCCCTTCTATTACAAATTCTCTCATCTCTGGGCATCACAGACTTGGCGCTATCTTGGATCTTCTCATACTTATCCAACCGAACTTTAAACGTCTCCCACTCTCACACCACTTCCTCATCTCGCCCCCTATCTGTTGGGGTCCCCCAAGGTTCAGTTCTTGGACCCCTGCTGTTCTCCATTTACACCTTTGGCCTGGGACAGCTCATAGAGACCCATGGCTTTCAGTAACATCTCTATGCTGATGATACGCAGATCTACCTCTATGGACCTGACATCACCACCCTACTAACCAGAATCCCACAATGTCTGTCTGCTATTTCATCCTTTTTCTCTGCTCGATTCCTAAAACTGAACATGGACAAAACAGAATTCATTGTCTTTCCTCCTCCTCACTTAACCCCCCCACCTGACATATCCATCAATTTCAATTGCTGCTCACTTTCCCCAGTGCCACGCGCTCGCTGCCTGGGAGTAATCCTAGACTCTGATCTCTCTTTCAAGCCACACATCCGAGCCCTTTTCACCTCCTGCCGCCTCCAACTCAAAAATATTTCCCGGATCCGTACATTCCTTTCCTAAGAAGCTGCAAAAACTCTAGTACATGCCCTTTTTTATCTCCCGCCTGGATTATTGCAACCTCCTGCTCAGTGGCCTCCCTTCTAACAGTCTCGCACCCCTACAATCTATTCTAAACTATGCTGCCCGGCTAATCCACCTGTCCCCCCGCTATTCCCCGACCTCTACTCTCTGCCAATCCCTTCACTGGCTTCCCATTGCCCAACGACTCCAGTTCAAAACACTAACCATGACATACAAAGCCATCCACAACCTGTCTCCTCCCTACATCTGTGACCTAGTCTCCCGGTACTTACCTGCACGTAACCTTCGATCCTCACAAGATCTTCTTGTCTACTCCCCTCTCATCTCTTCCCACCATCGCATCCAAGATTTCTCCCGTGCCTCCCCCATACTCTGGAATACTCTGCCACAACACATCAGACTCTCGCCTACCTTGGCAAGCTTCAAAAGGAACCTGAAGACCCACCTCTTCCAACAAGCCTACAAGCTGCCGTAACCCTCAGTCTGATACAGCGCCGCACAATCAGCTCTACCCTAACCTACTGTATCCTCACCTATCCCTTGTAGACTGTGAGCCCTCACGGACAGGGACCTCTCTCCTCTTGTACCTGTCTGTGTTTTGTATTGTTTATGATTATTGTACTTGTCCCTATTATGTACACCCCTTTCACATGTAAAGCGCCATGGAATTGATGGCGCTATAATAATAAATAATAATAATAATAACGTGGAACTGCCAACTGTGAGTAAAAGAGCTAATGACTGTATCCCGCTGTGTCCTGGATTCATTGTCTGCACTGCCAGTCCCGTGCTATTCAAACACTTCATCTGCTAAAGAATATGTTTGGCTGCCCTGGGGCCCAGCTCCACCTGTGGGGAGCTGTGCCATCATTGCTGGGTCACCATTTGACCCAGCGGTCCCATCCAGCAGCGTCGGCTATACGTTGCTGAATACCACAGGTAACATCACGTTTCATCCCCCCTGTAAATATCCCATCCTTCATTTAAAACGACACTGCCAGGGTCACAGAGTCGGGTGGGCCCTGCCGTCGTGACTCCCCAGACAGAATCGGCCCAGTTCCCAGTGCCCCCATGGCCCTGGTGAGCGTGTCAACTTTCATTGTGCACATCGCGCAATGACAGCATGCAGGGACTAGGCATCCCCTGGGAAAGAGCATCACTGATGACGCATAAGGTCGCTTTACACGCAACCACATCGCTAACGAGATATCGCTGGGGTCACGGAATTCGTGACGCACATCCGGCCTTGTTAGCGACGTCGTTGTATGTGACACCTACAAGCGACCGCTAATGATGCGAAAAACGGCAAAAATCGTTGATTGTTGACACATCATTCCTTTCCCAAATATCGCTGCTCATTTTGGACGCAGGTTGTTCGTCGTTCCTGAAGCAGCACAGATTGCTACATGTGACACCTCGGGAACGACTAACAACACCGTGCCTGCGTCCTCCGGCAACGAGGTTGGAGTGACGTTAATGCAGCTTCTCTCCGCCCCTCCACTTCTATTGGTGGCCCGCGGTGTGTCGTCACTGTGACGCCGCACAAACCTCCCCCTTAAAAAATAGTTTGTTCGCCGGCCACAGCGACGGCGTTAGGAAGGTATGTGCGTGTGACGCGTACTAGCGATATTGTTCGCCACAGACAGCGATTTGCCCATGACGCACGCACGACGGGGGCTGGTTCGATCACTAGTGACATTGCTAGCGATGTCGCAGCGTGTAAAGCGCCTTTAGTCTCACGGAAGTGGCAGAGACTGCGGCAGTGGAGCCAGCATCATCACACAGAAAGTAGGGAGAAAAATACAATAACAGATAGTGTACTTTGGGAACAAAAGGGAATTTGTAATGCAGTCATATTAGAAATTAGTTTAGATTACGGCACTAAATAGATAGGGATTTACATTAAAATTTCTTTGGCCTTAAGACCACCCCTTTAACTGCTTGACTTTGTGAACCCTTACAATTTTCCAAGTGTTGCGCGTGTACATTTCAGTGGTTATAATTATGATTAAACTTATTTTTTTAGGGAAACATAAGTATGATTTTGTCCCAGAGTTACCTATACTTTTGTTTGTGTGCTTGTTTTATGCCATAAATTGTACATTATTCTTGTACAGTAATTGGGTATCTGTACTGATCATGTTTAGATACAATGATGATATCAAGTTATTGTACATCATTTTTATTTTTATTTAAATGTGTTTTCTTAATTTTATGTACTAGTTGAACTTGAATAGGTGAAAATAAAGTATGAGATACCGCTTCTTAAAGGGGTTTTCTATTTTTTTTCATTGCTTTATGTCACAAACCACCGGGGGGGTCACTCAGAAATCCCCCGCGCTGGCTACCAGTACGTCACAATCGGGGGGTAACAAGTGGGTGTCACCCCTCCTTTATACCTCCCGACCGACAGACAGAGCACGTGACGCGCTCTCTAGCGCCCCTCTTATAGTCAGGCCAATTATGGAATTGCCCGACAATAAGCAAGGAGGCCGCTATACTACTTATGCCGATTATTGAAGGGTCCCCGGTGAGAGTAGGGTATATATTCCCCCGACCTCCGCGGGCGGAATATATAAAACCTCCCCGAATCTCACTGGCCTCCCCACAATAATCCTTGGCACAAACTCGCTGCCACCAACCGCTTCACGGTAACTATTAGCCGAACACACAGACGTGGGATTCAAGATCGAGATAACAGAACAGCCCAAGATTAATTATATAATTTAATCAGCCTAAAGCACACTAGAAACTACAATATATACAATAGGGAATCTACAGAATATACATATGTCAGAGTACAGTTACAGATAAAGCATGGTTTACAAACAGGTATGCAATTCAATCAGTTACCTTGTGCGTCTGGCCACAGGGGGGCGCTGTAGACCAGGTTTCCAGGAACTCCCACAGATGTTTCCTACACGTGACCCCCAGCGAAAGAACACTGGAAAATGGCCGAAGTAGGGTTATCAACCTGGGCAAATCCAGGTCCCCTCCTACCTTAGTGACCTCAGAGGGAGCACTGCTCCACCCCTGGCTGGAGTTATGGACAAAATCCACAACATGGAATATGGCCATAACTTGGCCTGGGAGCGTCGTAGGCGGACGCCAACGCTCTCATTGTGACAGCTATGAATTTAGCTACAGAATGAGAGGACTCGTGACTTGTCTACTAGTTCCACATTGGCTGATATCACGCCTGGGGTATTTCCCAAGCTCCCGCTCCCATAAAAAAGGGTGTGCCAGCATCGTCCGCATGCGGAGACACCATTTTTATGGTTGCCATATTTATCGGAAATATGGCTTGCGAGATATGAACCATTTTTTACTGGAGTCGTTCTGTCTGGATACTTCCATAGCCTTGCTAATTAGATAGCAGCCCCTACTACAGGGTCACGGCAGGGAGTCATCCTGTGTCCATTGTTCCCACATCACCTCATCTCCATATCACAGGAGATGGCCATGGAGGTGTAACACCTTCACAGATGCTGGACATTGAGAACAAGAAGGGAGGGGGGCACTGCCAGGGAGTGATGAGCGATTATGACTGGAAGTCATAATTCATCTTCATATCCCGGGATTTGCCTCACACCTCCCCCCTTTTGAGGGCGCTAGGGGGCAGCACACTCCGGTGTTCCCCCGTGCGCCCGTCCGCGACCTCTCCTTGTCGGGACAGCCCGTCTGCGTTACCGTGGTCACGGCCCCTTTTGTGGCGAATGGTGAAGTTGTATTGCTGGAGCGCAAGGCTCCATCGCAACAATCGCCCATTCGTCCCAGAGACGGTGTGCAACCAGCTGAGGGGATTGTGGTCCGTCTCCATGATGAAGTGGCGCCCGTATAGATAGGGTTGCAGACGCTGCAGGGCCCACACTATGGCCAGGCACTCCTTCTCCATCGTGGAATAGGCCACTTCCCTTGGTAACAGCTTCCTGCTCAGGTACAAGACTGGGTGCTCTTGGCTCGCAGAGTCCACCTGGCTGAGTACCGCACCGAGGCCGAAGTCACTGGCGTCGGTCTGTACTACAAACGGCCGCGTGAAGTCGGCTGCCTGTAGCACGGGCGGGCTGGACAGGGCGTCCTTTAGGGCCCGGAAGGCTGTCTCGCAGTCCACTGTCCAATCGACTGCAGAGGGCAGCTTCTTCTTGGTGAGGTCCGTCAAGGGCTTTGCCAGGCTACTATAGCATGGAACAAACCTCCTATAGTACCCAGCGGTCCCCAAGAAGGACATCACCTGCTTCTTGGTCCTGGGGGTGGGCCAGGATGCGATGGCTTCCACTTTCTCAGGCTCGAGCTTCAGTGTTCTCCCGCCTACCCGGTGACCGAGGTACTGGACCTCGCTCATGGCCAGCTGACACTTTCCCGGCTTGATGGTCAAACCTGCCTGGTGGATCCGCCTGAGCACCTGTGCTAGATGCTCTAGGTGGTCCTCCCAGGTGGGACTGAAGACGGCAATGTCATCCAGGTACGCGGCCGCGTACCCTTCAAGTCCCTTGAGCAGGGTGTTGACCATCCGCTGGAAAGTGGCAGGGGCATTCCTCATCCCGAATGGCATCACCGTGGACTCGTACAGTCCAAATGGGGTAATAAAGGCAGAGCGTTCCCTGGCCTTGCGAGTCAGGGGGATCTGCCAATATCCCCGGCTCAGGTCCATGATGGTCAGGTACTGAGCCCCGGCCAACTGATCGAGCAGGTCATCGATGCGTGGCATTGGGTACGCATCGGCGACCGTGACAGCATTGAGCCCCCTGTAGTCCACGCAGAACCGAGTGGTTCGGTCCTTCTTAGGGACGAGGACTACAGGCGAGGCCCAAGCGCTGTTGGATGCCTGGATCACCCCCAGCTTCAGCATCTCGTCAATCTCCTGGCGCATGTGTTGCTGCACCTCCAGGGAGACCCGATATGCTGAACGCCGGATCGGGGGATGATCCCCAGTGTCCACGTGATGGACAGCCAAGTCAGTCCTTCCGGGCTGGTTGGTAAACAACCCCCGGAAGGGGAGGAGGGTGGCCCACAGCTGGGACCGTTGGTCCTCCAAGAGCTGGTGGCCAACCTCCACATCCTCCATGGATCCGCCTGCCCTAACCTGGGCTAGCATATCCAAGAGGGTTTCCGCTTCTCCCTCCTCGGGCAGGTTGCACACGGGGAGCGCACATGCCTCCCGCTCATGATGTGCCTTCATCATGTTCACATGGAAGGGCTTCCGCCTTCCACGGGCAGGGTCCAGGGTGACCAGGTACGTCACAGGGTTGAGCTGCTGGTACACGAGGTATGGGCCTTCCCAGGCTGCCTGAAGCTTGTCCTGTGGTACGGGGACCAGTACCCACACCTTTTGACCCACTTGGTAGGTCCTCTCACAAGCGTTCTGGTCGTACCAACGCTTCTGATCGGCCTGGGCTTGAGCCATATTGTCGTGTACCAGTTGCGTCAAGGCCTGCATTTTGTCCCGGAAGCGCATGACATACTCGATAACCGACACTCCAGGGGTGGCCAAATCCCCTTCCCAAGCCTCTTTCACCAGAGCCAGGGGGCCCCGCACACGTCGCCCGTACAGGAGCTCAAACGGTGAGAATCCTGTTGAGGCCTGTGGAACCTCCCGGTAAGCAAATAACAGGTGTGGGAGATACCGCTCCCAGTCACGCCCATGGGAGTCGACCAACATCTTAAGCATCTGCTTTAAGGTGCCATTAAACCGCTCGCACAGGCCATTAGTCTGTGGATGGTACGGGCTGGCCACCAGATGTCGCACCTGGACTTGCTTACAGAGGGCCTCCATCAGCTGGGACATGAATTGGGTCCCCCGGTCAGTGAGCATTTCCTGGGGAAAACCCACTCGGGAGAAAATCTCCAGCAATGCGGTGGCCACCTTGTCAGCCCGAATGGACGACAAGGCCACTGCTTCTGGGTACCGGGTGGCATAGTCCACTACCGTCAGTATGAAGCGTTTCCCGGAGCTGCTGGGGATGGCCAGCGGGCCGACCAGATCCACAGCCACCCTCCTGAAAGGCTCATCGATGATTGGCAGAGATACTAGTGGGGCTTTGGGGTGTGGCCCCGCCTTCCCCACTCTCTGACAGGTTTCACACGAACGGCAGTAGGCAGCCACATCGGCCCCCATTTTTGGCCAGTAGAAATGCTGGTTTAACCTGGCCTTGGTCTTAGCGATCCCTAGGTGTCCGGCCATCGGAATCTCATGTGCGATCCGCAACAACTCCGTCCGGAACGGATAGGGTACCACCAACTGTCGGTCCCTGGGCCACGCCTCCGGTGAACCCTGCTGGACCGTGGCCCGGTACAGCCGTCCTTGGTCCCAGACCACTCGCTCCGGGTCCGAGTCCGAGGGAGGCTGTGCCGCCTGCTCCTTAAGAGCTTTCAGGCTGTCGTCAGCTTCTAACGCTGCCTGAAACCCCTGACTAGATGTGGCCAGAATCGACGAGACTGTCACATCTTCGGTCAGTACCCCGGGACCTGTGTCCTGGCCTCCACCTGACTCGGCTGCCACTTGGTCAGAAGGGGAAGAGCTATCGGACCTCCGGGAGGCCCCTTGGCTTCCAGCACTCCCACTGCGGGTGACAGTGGCCACAGCCGCTGCGACCGTGGGTCGTGCCTGCTCCTCCTCCGTTCCTGACCAAGTCGCCGGTTCAGGCAGACCGACCTGGCTTCCTGACACCCCGGTTGTGGGGGAACCATGCACCGAGATCTTACCTGGGAGCACTTCCGCTCCTGGACCGGCCCCAATCTCACCTGCCTGTTCCCCTCCTGCAGCAACAGAACCCCGCTGTGAAATCTCTGGGGACCCCACATTTGCTGTGGTAGCCCCCACCCCACACACTGGTCCTCCCCCTGCAGCACCCTGCTCTCTGCTTATCCCTGCAGAGGGCAGCAGATCCCAGCTCACAGGCTGATTACTTGTAGAGGCATTGTCACACCTTTCTCTGACCCCCTCCCCTGTCACAGCTGCAGCTGTGTGTGTGTCTATGGTGTCTGTGCAAGCAGAAATATCAGAGTTCACTCCCCCCTCTCTCACATCATTCATAGATAACACATTAACATTGTCAGGAGTCATGTCCGTACTGGCTGAAGGTTCAGCCCTTGGTGGGGGCCCAAACTGGGAGGTTATCTGCCCCAAATCTGTCCCAAGTAGCACGTTTGCGGGGATCCGATCAGTTACCCCCACCTCCCTCACCCCTCGCCCTGCGCCCCAGTCCACATAAATGTCAGCAACAGGCAGCGCCGGGTCAATGCCTCCAATCCCGGAGACAGCGAGGGTTTTTCCAGGGATCAAGTCTTGGGGGGACACCATCTCAGGCCGCACCAGAGTCACCTCCGAGGCGCTGTCTCGCAGTCCTATGGTCACAGACCGGCCGACGGTGACAGGTTGGAAGCTGTCCAGGGACCTACCACCACCCCCACCCACACAATACACCTTGGGCGGCCCTTGGGACGGGGACGGAGCCGGGGCCTTGGGACGCTGAGGGCACATGGCCTTGAAGTGTCCAGGTAGGTTGCACTGGTGGCACCGTCTTGGCTCTGCCACGGGCCTGGAGAGGGGAGTTGAGGGGGACACCCCCTGCAGTCTAGGGGCAGGTGGGGCAGTCGCAGAGTTCATCTTACCCCCTCTCCAGGTGCTGCTGGTGGCTGCTCTCCTGGCCTCAGGAGCCCGATTGTTGGTGTAGTCATCGGCCAGGGCAGCTGTAGCCGTGGACCCCTTTGGCTTCTGGTCTCGGATGAACTGGCGGAGATCCTCAGGGCAGTTCCACAAGAGTTGCTCCGTGATGACCAAGTCCAGGATCTCTGGTCCGGTGGAAAGCTGCAGGCCTTGGGTCCAGTGGTCGGCAGCTCGGGCAAGTGCCCGCCGGTGGTCAGCCCAGGAGTCCTTTGGTCCCTTCTGCAGGGTCCGGAACTTCTTGCGGTAGGACTCTGGAGTGAGGTTGTACTGTTGGATCAGGGCCCGCTTGATGGTGTCGTAGCCCTGATCTGCCTCAGCAGGCAAGTCCCCAAGGATATCCAGGGCCTTACCCCTTAGACGGGGGGTCAGGTATTTGGCCCACTGATCCTTGTCCAGATGGTGCTGCAAGCAAGTCCGTTCAAAAGCAGTCAGGAAAGAGTCCAAGTCTCCATCCTTCTCCAGCACTGGGAAGTCCTCAACACGGACCTTTGGAAGTTTGGTGTTTTGAAGGTCACATGTGGCTGATGAGGGCCGGAGCTGAGCTAGCTGCAACTGGTAGTCACGGTCTGCCTGTCGCTCTCGCTCTTCACGCGCTGCCTGCCGCTCCGCAGCCTCACGCGCTGCTTGCCATTCCGCAGCCTCAGCGTCACGCGCTGCTTGCCGCTCCGCAGCCTCAGCGTCACGCGCTGCCTGTCGCCCACGCTCGGCCATGAGTATAATAATTAATAATAATAATAATTTTATTCACTTATATAGCGCTATTAATTCCACAGCACTTTACATACATTGGCAACACTGTCCCCATTGGGGCTCACAATCTAGAGTCCCTATCTGTATGTCTTTGGAGTGTGGGAGGAAACCGGAGAACCCGGAGGAAACCCACGCAAACACGGGGAGAACATACAAACTCCTTGCAGATAGTGTCCTTGGTGGGATTTGAACCCAGGACCCCAGCGCTGCAAGACTGCAGTGCTAACCACTGAGCCACCGTAGGTATCCCGGTATCCACTGTAGGTATCCCGGTCTCCAGCCATAAGCCTGGCCAAGGCAGCTTGAAGGAGGGCCTCTGCACCTCTCAGGCCGGAGGGATTGGCAAGTGGTGATCTGCGGCACGCTGCAGAGCCAGGTGATTCACTGTCCATTGCAGAGCGGAGGGCTGGCATCTGGCTCGTTGAGGACCCTTGGGTGAGCTGCTCCTCATCTTGTCCATAATTGCCAGGTTGTGCAATGTCCTCTGCAGAGCTGTTCTCTGGCGTCGGGCTCTTGGAGGGCTCGTGGACAACCTCCTCATTACTGTCCACAGCACCGTCCTCCCTCTCTTCGGCTCCTGCTTTAGCATTGGCCAGTTGCCTAGCTCTGCTCCTGGTGCCATCAGCCATTCTTGCAGACTTTTGGTCACTGACACAGAACTGACACCTGATGCCTCCACACACCTTACAGTATCTGCACTCTGACACTCTAGTGTTGAGCTAGTCTGAAGACCCCAGCAGCCACAGCTGCTGCAGGCAGTCTTTAGTGTCTGGGAGTATGGGTCTCACACTCACACACACTATTATCTCGATCCCACCGCTATGCCACCAATATGTCACAAACCACCGGGGGGGGTCACTCAGAAATCCCCCGCGCTGGCTACCAGTACGTCACAATCGGGGGGTAACAAGTGGGTGTCACCCCTCCTTTATACCTCCCGACCGACAGACAGAGCACGTGACGCGCTCTCTAGCGCCCCTCTTATAGTCAGGCCAATTATGGAATTGCCCGACAATAAGCAAGGAGGCCGCTATACTACTTATGCCGATTATTGAAGGGTCCCCGGTGAGAGTAGGGTATATATTCCCCCGACCTCCGCGGGCGGAATATATAAAACCTCCCCGAATCTCACTGGCCTCCCCACAATAATCCTTGGCACAAACTCGCTGCCACCAACCGCTTCACGGTAACTATTAGCCGAACACACAGACGTGGGATTCAAGATCGAGATAACAGAACAGCCCAAGATTAATTATATAATTTAATCAGCCTAAAGCACACTAGAAACTACAATATATACAATAGGGAATCTACAGAATATACATATGTCAGAGTACAGTTACAGATAAAGCATGGTTTACAAACAGGTATGCAATTCAATCAGTTACCTTGTGCGTCTGGCCACAGGGGGGCGCTGTAGACCAGGTTTCCAGGAACTCCCACAGATGTTTCCTACACGTGACCCCCAGCGAAAGAACACTGGAAAATGGCCGAAGTAGGGTTATCAACCTGGGCAAATCCAGGTCCCCTCCTACCTTAGTGACCTCAGAGGGAGCACTGCTCCACCCCTGGCTGGAGTTATGGACAAAATCCACAACATGGAATATGGCCATAACTTGGCCTAGGAGCGTCGTAGGCGGACGCCAACGCTCTCATTGTGACAGCTATGAATTTAGCTACAGAATGAGAGGACTCGTGACTTGTCTACTAGTTCCACATTGGCTGATATCACGCCTGGGGTATTTCCCAAGCTCCCGCTCCCATAAAAAAGGGTGTGCCAGCATCGTCCGCATGCGGAGACACCATTTTTATGGTTGCCATATTTATCGGAAATATGGCTTGCGAGATATGAACCATTTTTTACTGGAGTCGTTCTGTCTGGATACTTCCATAGCCTTGCTAATTAGATAGCAGCCCCTACTACAGGGTCACGGCAGGGAGTCATCCTGTGTCCATTGTTCCCACATCACCTCATCTCCATATCACAGGAGATGGCCATGGAGGTGTAACACCTTCACAGATGCTGGACATTGAGAACAAGAAGGGAGGGGGGCACTGCCAGGGAGTGATGAGCGATTATGACTGGAAGTCATAATTCATCTTCATATCCCGGGATTTGCCTCACACTTTACTCACCCGCCCTGGCCTAGTACTGACCCTCCACCGCTGCTCCCTGTGTCTGTAATCTGCAGCGCTGCAACCAGTCAGTGAGCTCAGCAGCTCTGAGCAGCTTGTGCTGTCAACTTGGACAGAACCATTGAGCTCCGTTATTGGAAGCAGTGCTTTCGATGTGATGTCAGCGCTGCAGATAATAACAGACAACTGCTGGAGACTCCGCGATGGACCCAGAGAGGGTGAGTAAAGCACCCAAAAGTAAAACAAACTACAGAGCAGGGACAAGGATTTTCCAAAACCAAAAAAACCCCTTTAATTTACTTTTTTACTACTGAAGCAATGGTAAGTTCTTTCCTTATGCTTCAATACTTGCTCTAACTGAAGGTTATTTCTTTTTCTTCTATGTAAGAATTTTATTTATTCCCTGTGAATGAATCCACATTCAATTGTCAACAGATATCACAATTCTTTCTAGCATTTGCCATGTTTTCACTTTATGAATGATAAAAATGTCTGGGCTAGAAATCACAATATTTACTAGAAATTTACAAAGGGCTATTATGTCCCAAACTTTCCATCTGGCTTTAATTATGAATGTATTTACTTAGTAGTGAATGCAGTCTGAAGAGGTTAAGAAAACACTCAAGACTGTAATAAGAAACCACATGTACAACCTTGTGTAGGTCCATTATAAACCCAGCACTGCCAGCAAGAAAGTACAGTATGAAAAGCAACAGGCGGCAGGTTAGGAAATACATAGGAATGTCTCATCACGTGTTATTGTGGCGCCCCTGAGGCTTCCGTCGCCACAGGTCATTGCACCCCACCAGCGGTGTGATGCCCCATTCTGGGAGAGGAAGAGAGTGAACTCCGGTCCCCTGGTAAATCCACACTACACCCATTGTTAGGTACATACTGGGACCAGGGAAAGTGGCAGGCAACCCTCCCATGCTGCATGCTGAGAGGGGCTGTAAGACCCATCCCTGCTCCCATAGGGTGGTAGCTTAGCAACTGGGGAGGTGGGAGGAGCCACCAGAGAGCAGATAGAGAAAGGAAGGTCAAGTTAGTTTCAGTTTACCTCAGGGAGTGAGAGAAGCAGCATGTAGTTGGAGGAGAAGAACGAGAGAAAGGAGGGAGGAGGAGGCCTGCTGAGGCAGGCAAGGAGGAGAAAGAAGAGAAGGAAAGAAAGGGTCGCAGGGCCGCGGGTAGTCCTGTAGGTACCACCAGCTGTCCTTGTTGGGTACCGAAGCCGAGGGCCCAGAGGCGCTACGAGTAGCTGCAGGCTGCGGTGGCCTGGTCCACAGTGACATCGGTGGAGTTATTAGCTGCGACAGGGGACGGTCCCTAGAGACTGGAGGAGTGAAAAGACAATCTCCAAACAGTAAAAACCGAGGCCCAGGGACGTTGCAAGCTCCCAGGGCCAGAACCCAGAGCAGCCCTTCAGAAAAGGGGTAATCAGCCGACAGGTGACCCCCCAGCCTGGAGGCTGTAATGGAGGCCAAGCCAAGTCCATCTTAACAAAGGCAAGGCTAGTGAAGACAGCAGAGAAAGAGACACTAAGCGGAGGGTACCGGATTTCACACTCTGAATCACCCAGAAGACGGAGGTCCCTGACAGTGGTCTCAGCAGTCCAAGGGTCCTGCCTGCCCTGACAAGAACTGTGAGTAAAGAACTTGAACTGCACCTCTGAAGTTGCCTCAGTTATTTCCGCTGCATAGACATTCACAAGCACCAACTGTGCCCCGGGCATTGCTCCACCTGTGGGGAGCAGTACTACCATTGCTGCCATAACATCATCCCGGTGGCCTCACATAGCAGCGGTGGCTTATTAGCCGCATACCACAGGTGGCGTCACGAACACAAACTTTATTCACTAAGCCACATAAGCTACTGACACCCACCAGGGCCACGGAGTCGGGCCCAGCCACCACTGACTGCCACCAGACTGGTCCGGCCCGGCACCGGGTGTCCCATAGCCCTGGGGTGGGCGAGTCATTATCAGACACAAAACACAGCTATACCTGCTTTATATTGCAGAGAAGCATTTACATACATGAATATAGGACATTTATATTAATTCATTAGATACATCTTCACAAAATGATACAATCAATGGCATATACAGTACCTTCATGTGAATATAGAATTCAATGGCTTTACTCCAGGAAAGCACAAACAGACATCCGGGCACCGAAATGTGAAAAAACATTTATATTTATTGCTATATAACCTCAAAGTCACTGCCGATGGTTTCCAGATCCTTTCTTGCAGTGTCATCGATAGGTCTGAAGAGTCCTGATAACCTGTCAGACACATCTTAGATTTTTGCACTTCGAAGACAGCACATTTCTCTTGAGATTTTATCTGGTCTGCAGATAGTGTCGCGGGCGGGGAGGGAGCCGTCGCTGCTGCGCTCTCGCTGGCGCTCGGGTCCGGCGCTGCTGCTGCTGCTCGGTGGCTCGAGCGGTGGGCCAGATCCGGGGACTCGAGCGGCGCTCCTCGCCCGTGAGTGAAAGGGGTGGTTTGGTTTCGCCACCCACGGGTTGTGGTGAGGTTGGACATCACCGCTGCTGTTGACGGGGATCCCAGGAGCGATGGCAGGGAGCAGCTGGGATGTTGTTTCCCCCTCCGTGGGTAGGGGGTTGGTGGTCCCGGGGCCCGGTGAGGTGACGGGGAAGCAGGGCTGGGCAAGGTGCAGGGGGCGCTTGAACTGCGCAGCGCGGTGCCGGACGGCACGGTAGTACTCACTCAGCCACAAACGGATGCAAGTCTCTGGTAAAACAAATGGCTGGATGGACGGGTCCCGCAGCCGGCTGCTGTGGTTTCTCCCGGACGGTTGGTGGTGGCTGCCTTACCCTGCACCTTTCGTGTATCTTCGGTCCCGATGGCTTCCCACCGGTAACCCACTCCCCAGCGTGGATATGTGCCGGAGGAGCCCTTTTGCCCGCAGGCTCTGGCCCTGGGAACTCTAGCTGTGGCAGCAGCTGTATTTCCCTTCTGCTGTTTGGACGTTTGCCTTCAATCGGGTCTTGGCTGTTTGGAAACCCCTGGGGTTCTGGTCACTAACGGATTTGACCTGTTTAACGGCGACTGCAAGCCTGGTCGGGGTCCGCAGGCCCTGCCGGTTTGTGCTGGCTTCACTTCGCTCCCCGGTTCGGTACCGGCGGGCTACTGCCCATCCCCGGTCCTACGGTTCCACGTTGATCTGCCTCTCCTGCAAACGGCCACCACTGTCTGCCAACCTTGCTCTTGGTGCCCAGGCCACGTACCCGGACACAGTCAGTTTGCTCCTCCACTACCCCTTCACTCCTCTCCTGACTCCTACTCAGATCTCAACTAACTTCCTTTCCCGCCTCCAGGACTGTGAACTCCTCAGTGGGTGGGGCCAACCGCCTGGCTCCACCCCACCTGGTGTGGACATCAGCCCCTGGAGGGAGGCAACAAGGATTTGTGTCTGACTGGTGTGCCTATCTCGGGGTGGGGGTGTTGTGTTGTAGTACCTGTGACGACCTGGCTAGTCCAGGGCGCCACATTCCCCTTTGGTTAAATGCAAACCGTCCGCGGGCTGCCTGTCCATCACCGGTTTTATTTTCAACTGAAAAAGGTAAAAAAACATATGAATACATTCAATGAAAGCATATTTATGAACGTCCCTTAACGGGAGGCACGGTACTTCAACGTTACAAATGGTAGACATTTTTTTATTAAACAGACGGCTTCTGCTCTCCCACCCAAACAACCTGGCCCTGATGCTGCCCCTAAGAAGTGGGCAGCACCCCTTGACCCCAGTCCAGATCCAGGCTGCCCGAGCGTGAACGGGTACGGTGTTTCGCACCCTACGGTCACTTCAGGGGACCCCACGTCCATGGGGGACCCCTGACCCCCGGAGGATTGCCACCAGTCCAGGTGGTGGCCAGGCCCCAGCCTAGTCCGCTGTGAGCCCTTCCTCCAATCTGCCTCTCCGGAGGCGGCAACGGAAACATGCCAACATATCTACATTTCCACTAGTTTGAAGGTGCCCTGCTAGTTCTCAGGCATGTCCAAAAGTAGTTTCTTATGCACGGTAAAAATGGGTCCCTACGGGGACTACTTGCCGACAACGGCCGGATCAATCACAGTCGACAATCAGGTAAAACTTCGGTTTGATTACTTTCATTTAACAGGTTAACGGTGCTGGTGGTCCCAACGGGGACAACGGTGCAATGGAGGGACCGCTGCCTTACTTTAGATCCACAACGCAGGCCGGATGAGGGGGCTGGGCCAGTTCCTGGGACTCCTGGCTCCTCTCAACTCGGCAACCAGGGCAAACCAGCCTGTTATGATCCGGAACCATGGAAGATCACCACAAATCATTGGCAAAAAGGTGACAAGAGCATTGGCAACTAATCTGGCCGCCATCCCCTTACTAACCAACACAACTAGAAGTAGCCGAGGGGTGGACTAACATCCTGTGCACCGCGAACCCAGCTGGAGAACTAACTATCCTAAAGGTAGGAAAGATGAATAACTCTCTGCCTCAGAAAATAGACAAGAATAGCAAGCCCCCCACATTCAAAGACTGCGGTGATATAGGAAAAACACAATACACAGGTAGATGACAGGATTAGCAAAAGGTGAGGCCCCCACTGACTAAAATAGGAAAGGACAGGAAAAGGACTGATGGTAGCCAGAGAAAAACCCTGCAAAATACCAACTTCCTGATAGTACAAAAAGGCCCTCAGATCGCTCGATCTGAACTCCGTCCTATACCAGGTGCCCTTGTCATACCAATGAACAGAAAACAAGAATTATAACAAATTCAACAAGCCATAAACACATGGACCCAAAGGAGCAATACTCCACACAGAACTGCAGGGAGTTCCTCAACAATCCACTGAGGGGGAAAATCCCTGGAAGGAAATAAACTGAAACCAACCACAACAAATGACAAACCCAGATAAGCAAAAGAACCAGGCAATAAATAAAGAGCAAGAACTTATTTGGAGTGGATGAGATGTAGAGCAGGATTAAGCAGGCTAGAGATACAAAGAACAACTGACATCCGGCAACAGCCTGCAATCAGACCAGGACTTAAATAAGCAGAGAGTTAGGAAAGGAAACACCCACTGCACAACACACCTGGTCTCTGTCCAAACCCTTCCTGGCCACCAGAGGGAGCCTCCCAGCAGCCAAGACATAACTAACATTCACAACACCAGCCCCTCTCTCCACAGTGTCACGTGTACGTGACTAAGTCGTTTGGGAGCAAGTTGCGGCCCGGGTGGCCCTCTGGCAGATAGGCATTAACGTCCCGACGGGCCACAAACACCTCGGCCTCCAGGCCCGGCTCAAAAATAAATCCATATCCCCGACGGATATCAAACCTTCTTACTTGCCCCTCGTGGATCGGGCCCCGTATCCGAAAGGTAGCTCTGCGGAGGCTCTCCTTTTCCTGTATGGTGCAGGCCATCAGCTTAGCCTTTCGCTTCTCCCTCTCCGCAATCTCTCGGCCCAGCGGGGTCGGTTCCCTGTCCCAGTAAGGGGCTGCTGCTTGCCCCTGCGCGCGGGTCGGGCCCCGCGGGATTTCCACTACACTGCCCACTACTGGCGCCCTCGGTGGAAGATCCCGCGGTGACATGGCCTGGGGCGCTGCCTTGCAGCAACGACCCGGCACAGCCTCAGCCGAGGCGTGGCAAATGGGTACAGGGGTCCTCTCCCGCTTGACTTCCGCCTCCTCCTGCACGGGACGGATCACCGGAGCCTGAACGGGACTAGGCACGGTCACTTCTGGTGCTACTGGTACGTCTTCGCCGACAGGTGACGCCTTCGGGAGCTTCCAGGGAAGCTTCTCGGGTCGGCTGCGGGCTTCAGCTGCAGGCTGGTCCGCTAGGGCAGACGGGCAGGGTTCCGCTACCGGTTGCGGGGGTAGCGGGCCTAGTGGCGGGGAAGCAGCAGCCAACACAGGTAGCGGGGGAGGCAGCAGGGCGAGCGGGCGCAGACCGGGCCCCTCAGCCGCACTGACCGACCCTGTAGGAACACAGGGGCGTGGGTCGCTTACCCGCTCTTCCAATCCTTCCTCCACCTCGCGTCTCCGTATGACCGCCACCACGTCCGCCATGTCGGCCTCCCACTCCTCCAGGAGGAGCTGCATTCGGTCCTGCAGGCGGCTGCTCAGTTGGACGGTCCGGACCTCCACCCACGCTGCGGTGCCGGGCGCGGGCTCGGGGACTGCGGGGTTACCAGACGGACGGTACATGCTGGCAGCGGTATCTTCCAGGAACCAAAGATGGCCGCAGAGTCCTGCTTTTATAGCCGTGGGTTACATGCGGCCGGACACCATCCATCCCCCCTTGGTCTTTTTTCAGCACCTCCTCTTCAAGGGTGGCGCTTCGGCTTTAGCGCCTCCACTGCTCGAGAAGACGCTCGAGCGGGAAAATCTTCGCGCCCAAGATGGCGGCTTCTGAAATTTTTCGGCCGGACACCGCCGGCAGGACACAAGGCGCACTTCTACCAGCCAGTAGAATGGTAAGATCCTGTTTGTGACGCCAAGTTGTCGCGGGCGGGGAGGGAGCCGTCACTGCTGCGCTCTCGCTGGCGCTCGGGTCCGGCGCTGCTGCTTCTGCTGCTCGGTGGCTCGAGCAGTGGGCAGGTCCGGGGACTCGAGCGGCGCTCCTTGCCCGTGAGTGAAAGGGGTGATTTGGTTTGGGGATTTGGTCCGTGACGCCACCCACGGGTTGTGGTGAGGTTGGACACCACCGCTGCTGTTGACGGGGATCCCAGGAGCGATGGCAGGGAGCAGCTGGGATGTTGTTTCCCCCTCCGTGGGTAGGGGGTTGGTGGTCCCGGGGCCCGGTGAGGTGACGGGGAAGCAGGGCTGGGCAAGGTGCAGGGGGCGCTTGAACTGCACAGCGCGGTGCCGGACGGCACGGTAGTACTCACTCAGCCACAAACGGATGCAAATCTCTGGTAAAACAAACGGCTGGATGGACGGGTCCCGCAGCCGGCTGCTGTGGTTTCTCCCGGACAATTGGTGGTGGCTGCCTTTCCCTGCACCTTTTGTGTATCTTTGGTCCCGATGGCTTCCCACCGGTAACCCGCTCCCCAGCGTGGATATGTGCCGGAGGAGCCCTTTTGCCCACAGGATCTGGCCCTGGGACCTCTAGCTGTGGCGGTAGCTGTATTTTCCTTTCTGCTGTTTGGACGGTTGCCTTCAATCGGGTCTTGGCTGTTTGGAAACCCCTGGGGTTCCAGTCACTAACGGATTTGACCTGTTTAACGGCGATTCCAAGCCTGGTCGGGGTCCGCAGGCCCTGCCGGTTTGTGCTGGCTTCACTTCGCTCCCCGGTTCGGTACCGGCGGGCCACCGCCCGTCTCCAGTCCTACGGTTCCGCTTTGATCTGCCTCTCCTTCAGACTGCCACCACCGTCTGCCAACCTTGCTCTTGGTGCCCGGGCCATGTACCCGGACACAGTCAGTTTGCTCCTCCACTACCACTTCACTCCTCTCCTGACTCCTACTCAGATCTCAACTAACTTCCTTTCCCGCCTTCAGGACTGTGAACTCCTCAGTGGGTGGGGCCAACCACCTGGCTCGACCCCACCTGGTGTGGACATCAGCCCCTGGAGGGAGGTAACAAGGATTTGTGTCTGACTGGTGTGCCTATCTCGGGGTGGGGGTGTTGTGTTCTAGTACCTGTGACGACCTGGCTAGTCCAGGTCGCCACAATAGCGGCCTCTGTTCTTCTCAACTGGGAATCCCCCATGACCACAATGGCTGACTGCAAAGTAGGGTGTGTGTAATTTACAGTGGTAGACCAACTATCAATACTTCATATCATAGCAGTCTGACTCAGGTTAGGGACTTCAACCACATTGGATTCCTTCTTCAGTGTCGTCAGTAGCCCATGAATCCAATTTATGGATACTAAAACACCTTGCTGGGCAGGGGCAGAGAAAAATAGAAGGCCCCTAAGCAAGAGCAGTACACCATATTCCAAATTATTATGCAAATTATATTTTTCTCTGATTTTCCTAAATGGTTGGTGCAAATGACAGTCAGTCTAATAAAAGTTATCACTCGTTAGAGTATACATCTAATTTTATTGAAGAAACCTTCCAATGATAACAGTATAATCTTGAAAATTAAAAAAAAAACCTCAAAATGCACTGTTCCAAATTATTAAGCAAAGTAGAGTTTCTAAACATTTTATATGTTTTAAAGAACTGAAAATGCTCATTTGTGGAATTTGCAGCATTAGGAGTAGAGGTCGGTTCGCCGAACGGAGCTCCCGTTCGACGAACCGAACTCGAACTGCATAGGAAACAATGGCAGGCAATCACAAACACATAAAAACACCTAGAAAACACCCTCAAAGGTGTCCAAAAGGTGACAAACAACTCACAACACAACACAAACACATGGGAAAGTGACAAGGACAAATTGTCATGTGAAAACAAAACAGCGTTACGAGGAAAAAGAGGACGAGACACAGATATAGGCATGGCATGCCCTTCTAAAATCATGTAAAACACCGCAAGGTGACTCCAAGCGGAGTCTCCCTTTTTTCCAAAAATTGGGCCACACAGACACCCCTTCAGTGGCAGCACTTGTGCCCCAGTTGTACACTTCACAGCTAGATTTGCATCAAGCACATTCAAAAATACGCCATACTTAACCGTCCCCAGGATGACACCGGGGTAGGTAGCAAACTTTTTCCTGATCCCAGCTCTGTTCATCTTGGATCATTTTTAAAAAACACAGCAAGCAAGGGTTACTCCAAGCGGAGTCTCCCTTTTTTTCCAAAAATTGTGCCCCACACACACCCACCCATTCAGTGGCAGCACTTGTGCCCTAGTTGTACACTTCACAGCTAGATTTGCATCAAGCACATTCAAAAATACGCCATACTTAACCGTCCCCAGGATGACACCGGGGTAGGTAGCAAACTCTTTCCTGATACCAGCTCTGTTCATCTTGGATCATTTTTAAAAAACACAGCAAGCAAGGGTTACTCCAAGCGGAGTCTCCCTTTTTTTCCAAAAATTGTGCCCCACACACACCCACCCATTCAGTGGCAGCACTTGTGCCCTAGTTGTACACTTCACAGCTAGATTTGCATCAAGCACATTCAAAAATACGCCATACTTAACCGTCCCCAGGATGACACCGGGGTAGGTAGCAAACTCTTTCCTGATACCAGCTCCGTTCATCTTGGATCATTTTTAAAAAACACAGCAAGCAAGGGTTACTCCAAGCGGAGTCTCCCTTTTTTTCCAAAAATTGTGCCCCACACACACCCACCCATTCAGTGGCAGCACTTGTGCCCTAGTTGTACACTTCACAGCTAGATTTGCATCAAGCACATTCAAAATCCACAAGCATTTACTCTCTCCAGGATGACACAGGGGTAGAAAATTCCTGGTGGATCCATGACTTGTTCATTTTGATGAACGTTAGTCTGTCCACATTGTCACTGGACAGACGCGTGCGCTTATCTGTCAGCACACACCCAGCAGCACTGAAGACACGTTCAGAGACAACGCTGGCAGCTGGACACGACAAAATCTCCAAGGCGTAACTGGAGAGCTCTGGCCATTTTTCTAGATTTGAAGCCCAAAATGAGCAAGGCTCCATTTGCAAAGTCATGGCATCGATGTTCATTTGGAGATACTCCTGTATCATCCTCTCCAGCCGTTGACTATGTGTCAGACTTGTTGTCTCTGGTGGCCTTGCAAAGGAGGGTCTAAAAAAATTATGAAAAGATTCCATAAAATTGCTGTTACCAGCACCAGATACAGTCCTACTGGTACGTGTTGACTGTTGAAGATGAAGAGACCGTCCCATGTTTGTCAAGTTACAACTGTGAGATTCACTCCCTGCACCTGCACGGTTGTTTGGTGGAAAAGCCGAGCTAAGAACGAGTAACAGCTTCTGCTGATACTCCTGCATACATGCGTCCCTTTCTATGGCTGGAATTATGTCACAAAATTTGGACTTGTACCGGGGATCTAATAGTGTGGCAAGCCAGTAGTGATCATCACTTCTAATTTTGACAATACGAGGGTCATGTTGGAGGTAGTGCAACAAGAAGGCACTCATGTGTCTTGCGCAGCCATGCGGACCAAGCGTGTTTGTGGCATAGAGGTGCTACCCGTTCTTTCTTCCTCTGACATCTCCCCCCAACCTCTTTCAACTGAAATTTGACCAAGGTCTCCCTCATCCGCTGAGTCTTCCATGTCCATGGACAGTTCATCCTCCATTTCTTCATGTTCTCCTGCACCTTCCTCAACATTTCGCCTGCTACTATGCGCCCTTGTTGATCCCTGTCCCCCATGGTCCCATGCCTGCCGCGTTGGTGATGATGAACGTCTGGACCTTGGTGATGTTGTTGTCCCTTGCGCATATGAATCCTCCTGTAGTTCCTCCCCTTCCTGTTGTCCCACCCCCTGACTCCGAATAGTGTTTAGCGTGTGCGCCAGCATGTAAATGACTGGAATTGTCATGCTGATAATGGCATTGTCAGCGCTAAACATATTCGTCGCCATGTCGAAACTGTGCAGAAGGGTGCATAGGTCCTTGATCTGAGACCACTCCATCAGGGTGATCTGCCCCACCTCTGCTTCTCGTTGGCCCAGGCTATACGTCATGACGTATTGCACCAGGGCTCGGCGGTGCTGCCACAGTCGCTGTAACATGTGGAGAGTCGAATTCCAGCGTGTCGCCACATCGCATTTCAGGCAATGAACCGGCAGGCCGAAAGACTTCTGGAGCGATGCAAGTCGCTCAGCTGCGGCGGTTGAACGGCGGAAGTGAGCAGACAGTTTTCGTGCCCTGGTCAGAAGGCCATCTAGGCCAGGATAGTGTGTTAAAAATTGCTGGACAACAAGGTTCAACACGTGAGCCATACAAGGCACGTGTGTCACCTTGCCCAGGCGAAGGGCCGCACCCAGGTTTGCAGCATTGTCGCACACGGCCTTACCAGGCTGCAGGTTGAGTGGAGACAACCATTTATTAAACTCGGACCGCAGAGCTGACCACAACTCCTCAGCTGTATGACTCCTATTACCAAGACATGTCAAGCTAAAGACCGCCTGATGCCGTTGCGCTCTGCTGCCAGCATAGTAATGAGGGGTGCGTGATTCCTTCTGCGCAGTGAGAACGCTGGTGGCCTGACCAGGCAGGCTTGGGGTGGAGGTGGAGGACCCAGATGAGGTGGAGGAGGCAGAAGCAGTGGCGGAACTTGGACAGACAGAGGATTGACACACAAGTCGTGGGGATGGCAAGACTTATGCAGCAGACCCTTCACCATCTATCACCATAGTTACCCAGTGCCCAGTCAGCGACATGTAACGTCCCTTTCCATGCTTACTGGTCCAAGTATCGGTGGTGAAATGCACCCGTTCACACACAGAGTTTCTCAAGGAAGCGGTGATGTTGTGTGCGACATGCTGGTGTAGCGCGGGCACACCTTTCTTAGAGATGTAGTGGCGACTAGGCATCTGGTACTGGGGCACAGCGACAAACATAAGGTCTCTAAAATCCTGTGTGTCCACTAGGTGGAAAGGCAGCATTTCGGTAGCCAAGAGCTTACAGAGGGATAAAGTCAACCTCTTAGCTTTGTCATGGGTCGCAGGAACTGGCCTTTTATTTGACCACATCTGAGGGACAGAGATCTGGCTGCTGTGTGTAGACGGTGTTGAGTAGGGTGTCCCTGGAAAAATGCAGGTTTGTGAGGAAAGTGCAGGCGGAGACATGATGTTGCCTTCATCCAACGTTGGTGCTATCGATGTCTGAGAGAGCTGTACACACTCACTTGTTTCCCCTTCCAAACCAACTGACGACCTACCAAGCAAACTGCCTGTTGCGGTTACAGTGGTGGAAGTTGTGCGTGGAAAACCAGGTGTGACAGCTGTCCCCACAGTCCTAGAAGATGAAGAGCGCGCGGATGCACTGGAAGGGGCAGGCCGTGGATGGTTCGCTCCGCTAGGCCGCATTGCAGCACGGTGAACTTCCCACTGGGACCTATGATATTTATTCATGTGACGATTCATGGAAGAAGTTGTCAAACTGCTGAGGTTTTGACCTCTACTAACAGAATCACGACAAATTTTACATCACATAATTTGGGTGATCTTTTTCTATGTCAAAAAAGGACCAGGCTAGGCAAGGCTTAGAGGGCATGCGACCTGCTGAGCCCCCCTGACTAGTGCTCAGAGGCAGAGTGGTGGCTGATGATGCAGTTGTAGACGTGCTACCAGTGCTCCGACTCTGTCCAGGAAGGCGCAAGGTAACTTCGTCGTCGGTTGCATCCTCCTCCACCGCCTCTGTTGACCTCCTCGAGTGCCTGACTGGGGGTTGACAGTAGGTGGGATCTAGAACTTCATCATCAATTGTTGTGTTTGCACTCCCCTCCCTCTCAGATCGAGCCTCTTCTTGCCCTGACCGAATATTTAAGTTGTCATCCCAATCTGGTATCTGCGTCTCATCGTCATCAGTATGTTCCTCATTGTCTATAACCACAGGTGTTACAGTTTGTGACAAAGGGTCAACATTATGCTCAGAAACTTGGTCCTCACGGCCTGAATCAGAGTCACAAAGGTTCTGGGCATCACTGCAGACCATTTCCTGGTCTGTACTCACTGTAGCTTGGGAGCAGCCCTCTGATTCCCAGGCTATAGTGTGACTGAACAGCTCTGCAGACTCAGCCATCTCAGTTCCACCATACTGTGCAGGGCTGATGGAGACTTCAGAGCTGGGAGAAAGCAAGTTTGATTGGGATGACAACTCAGAGGACTGGTGTTTTTTGGATGCGGTAGTTGAGGTGGCTGAGAGGGCACTTGTTGGACCACTTGGGATCCATTCAAGCATTTTCATTTTTTGGCCATCATCTACCTTTGTTCCTGTTGTTCATGTCTGTAAAAAAGGGAGCACATCGGATTGTCCACGGTAAGTAGTAGACATCTTACTTTTGCTGGTAGATGGTCTATCTTCAGCAGATGATAATGGAGCTTTGCCACCTTCCCCACGGACAAACCCTTTTTTTTCCTTTTCCACCACGCCTCTTCCCCTTTCCACCAGCATCTGTCATTTTGCCACTCATGTTGATTGCGACAAGATTGTGCACTGAAAATGTGGTAGTAAAAATTGAGAGGTGGTGTAGATTGCAGCGGTGGTCTAGCTTTATTAACAGCTGAATAATAAAGAATAAATATCCCTGACAATGCAACTACGGCCCTTAAACTGGCAGCATAAATTGCTAGTATAATGGCTTAGTTATAATGAGTTTGAGTGTGCAATGCAGCCAGACGTGCTGCAAATATCTTTGCACTACTGGGACTATACAGAAGTCCAATAGCCACGTTTAGGATGCCACTAAGTTCACTCAGTGTTTGCTAGTATAATGGCTTAGTTATAATGAGTTTGAGTGTGCAATGCAGCCAGACGTGCTGCAAATATCTTTGCACTACTGGGACTATACAGATGTCCAATAGCCACGTTTAGGATGCCACTAAGTTCACTCAGTGTTTGCTAGTATAATGGCTTAGTTATAATGAGTTTGAGTGTGCAATGCAGGCAGACGTGCTGCAAATATCTGTGCACTACTGGGACTATACAGAAGTCCAATAGCCACGTTTAGGATGCCACTAAGTTCACTCAGTGTTTGCTAGTATAATGGCTTAGTAACTATGAGTTTGAGTGTGCAATGCAGGCAGACGTGCTGCAAATATCTTTGCACTAGTGGGACTATACAGAAGTCCAATAGCCACGTTTAGGATGCCACTAGGTTCACTCATTGTTTGCTAGTATAATGGCTTAGTAACAATGAGTTTGAGTGTGCAATGCAGGCAGACGTGCTGAAAATATCTTTGCACTAGTGGGACTATACAGAAGTCCAATAGCCACGTTTAGGATGCCACTAAGTTCACTCAGTGTTTGCTAGTATAATGGCTTAGTTATAATGAGTTTGAGTGTGCAATGCAGCCAGACGTGCTGCAAATATCTTTGCACTACTGGGACTATACAGAAGTCCAATAGCCACGTTTAGGATGCCACTAAGTTCACTCAGTGTTTGCTAGTATAATGGCTTAGTTATAATGAGTTTGAGTGTGCAATGCAGGCAGACGTGCTGCAAATATCTTTGCACTAGTGGGACTATACAGAAGTCCAATAGCCACGTTTAGGATGCCACTAGGTTCACTCAGTGTTTGCTAGTATAATGGCTTAGTAACAATGAGTTTGAGTGTGCAATGCAGGCAGACGTGCTGCAAATATCTTTGCACTAGTGGGACTATACAGAAGTCCAATAGCCACGTTTAGGATGCCACTAAGTTCACTCAGTGTTTGCTGGTATAATGGCTTAGTAACAATGAGTTGGAGTGTGCAAGGGGCAGGAGGGTACAGTGGCAGGGTTGTGGGTCTCTGGGTAGAGGAAAGGAAGCCTGCCTTTCTATCCCTCCTAATGGGGAAATGCAGCGAGGAAATCCCTGACCTTAGCTACACAGACGCTGTCATCTTGTGTAGCTGTTAAACTCTGTTTTCAGGACCTGTCACCTATGGCTATGACCCTGCCGGTACGAGCCCTTAAAAGGACTGATAGAAAGTGCTATCCCTATGCTATCCAGCGCTGTGTATGGAGCGTATACAGCTGTATCGGCGATAGGAGCTGCGCCAGTGATGTCTGACACCAAGGATGCAGAAGAGATAATGGCGTCCGTACGGGCAGATACTCGTTTTTATAATGCAGGGACATGTGACATGGACATCCTATCACACATGCCGTTGCTTCTCTGGCTAAAAGTCCACTTAGCTGTGTGTGTGTCTGGGATTGGCTGACATGCTGGCCCTCCCCACTACACGCGCGCGCTTAGGGAAGGAAGACAAGGGAAAAAAAAAATGGCGATCGCCATTATCCAAACAGCAGTGATCTGAATGCGCAGTCTCCGCACACTATACACTGAAATGTCATAATAGTGTGAGTCACAGAGTGACTTACACTATTACAGCGGAAAGCCAGCTAGGAATTAGCTGGGTTTTTTGCTGCTAGAACCTTTCTCGAACGTATCTAGAACTATCGAGCTTTTGCAAAAAAGCTCGAGTTCTAGTTCGATCTAGAACAGCCCCCAAAATCACTCGAGCCGCGAACTGGAGAACCGCGAACCGCGCTCAACTCTTATTAGGAGGTCACATTCACTGAAATAAAAAGCTATTTAAATCCAAAACATCCTAACAGGCCAAGTTACATATTAACATAGGAACCCTTCTTTGATATCACCTTCACAATTCTTGTATCGATTGAACTTTTGAGTTTTTGGAGAGTTTCTGCTTGAATTTCTTTGCATGATGTCAGAATAGCCTCCCAGGCTGATGTTTTGATGTGAGCTGCATCCCACCCTCATAGATCTTTTGCTTGATGATACTCCAAAGGTTCTCTATAGGGTTGAGGTCAGGGGAAGATGGTGGCTACACCATGAGTTTATCTCCTTTTATGCCCATAGCAGCCAATGACACAGAGGTATTATTTGCAGCATGAGATGGTGCATTGTCATGCATGAAGATAGTTTTGCTCCTGAAGGCATGTTTCTGCTTTTTGTACAAGGAAGAGTGTTGTCAATCAGAAACTCTATATACTTTGCAGAGGTCATTTTCACACCTTCAGGATCCCTAAAGGGGCCTACAAGCTGTCTCCCCATGATTCCATCCCAAAACATGACTCCTCCACCTCCTTGCTGACATTGCAGCCTTGTTGGACATGGTGGGCATCAACCAACCATCCACTACTCCATCCATCTGGACCATCCAGGGTTGCTCGACACTCAGTATACAAGGCTGTTTGAAAATTAGTCTTCATGTATGTCTGGGCCCACTGCAACCGTTTCTGCATGCGAGCACTGGTTAAGGGTGGCCGAATAGTAGGTTTAGACACCACAGCAAGCCTTTGAAGGATCCTACACCTTGAGGTTCGAGGGACTCCAGAGGCACCAGCAACTTCAAATAGCTGTGTGCTGGTTTGTAATGGCTTTTTACCAGCTGCTCTCTTAATCCAATGAACTTGCCTGGCAGAAACCTTCCTCATTCTGCCTTTATTAGCACAAGAATGTATGTGCTCTGAATCAGCCACAAATCTCTTCACAGTACGATGATCAATGCTTAAGTTTTCGTGAAATATCTAATGTTTTCATCCTCTGTCTAATTTGATGCTTTTCGGCAGCAGAGAGATCCTTTTTCTTTCCCATATTACTTGAAAACTGTGGCCTGCTTAATATTATGGATCATCCAGTTTTCCTTTTATTGGGCTCACCTGGCAAACTAATTATCACAGGTATCTGAAATTGATTTCAGTGATCCAAAGAACCCTGAGACACAATACCAACAATGAGTTTCATTGAAAAAAAATATATAATCGCTAGGACACTTAAATCCAATTTGCATACTAATTTGGGACATGATGTATTTCCAGTCCAATAGCTCATCATAATGCTGCCATTATGTCTGTGACAAGAGCTGCTTGCTGCTTTGGAGGTGGATCGGACCCCCTTCATGGATAAGCCCTAGTGCAAGTACACAGATTGCACCAATGGAATATCCACCCCTGTCACTGGGTCATGACAATGGCTACCGTCCTCTACCTCACAGGAGCCCCAAGTGTGAGGACCACATGCTTAGCCTATGGCTAGAATTGATGTCTTGGCGAATTACCTAAACCAACTTGCCACTAAGTCATCTCTCACACTAGTCAGAAGCCACTATAATTCTGTGGATATCACTCCCCTGAAGTAGTGAAGCATGCTTAGTTTCACAAAGACAAGGGAGGTGTCTGACCAAGAGTACAGTCTGTTCTACTCTTTGCATCTTTAAAGTTAGCATCAATATGTGCTGTATGTCCATCTCAAGAGAACATGGTTTAACAAAACTAACTCATCAGGTAACTGGGTACAAGATGGCAACTCTCACTTTCAGTTCAATAATTCTAACATCAGATTTCTAAGGGTGGATTGATTGCAGTGGTGAAGCTATGGTTAAGTCACTTGCAAATTAGTACTGACTGCTGGGCTAAGCAAGGGTCTTCTCTTCAAGAACTCTGCTAGCTTCCTCTCCCTATCTGATGGCCTGCCATAGGATATTAAGGAAAGTGTGGCGCCCCTGAGGCTTCAGGCACCACAGGGTAAGGGGTAATATCCATCCCGGTTTAGGAGGGGGTTAACTGCCGGTGCCTTCACAAAATCACACACATAAAACAATAAGGTGCTTTTACACAGGGGGGTAGACTAGGGCAGACAGGAACGTGAGCCATCATGAGGCATGGGACTTCCTCAGTCGCTAGGACAACTACTGGGGGCGAGCACCACTTGGGGTAAGAAGTAGGCACAACCATCTCACTAGAGCAGACTTTCCCAGGCACAGCTTGGGATAACATCTCGCACGGACAACAGGAGTCAAGTGTTTCTCTTTCTTCAAGGGGCCTGTGGCTTGGAGCTGGAAGCTTAGCCCGGTGTTACGGGGGGCTGTCTGATAATAACCTAAATGAGTATCAGACAGTCAGGGTCCACCGTGCAAAGACTCTGCTGCAGACTATGGCAGAGTGCAATACCTCTGTTAACTCACAGAAGGATATAATAAGAAAGTAAACCAATTCCTCCCTTACTTGGAGGGTGTGTGGAATGATCTCTGTTAATAATCACAGAGACAAAGGCAATGTGTGCGAAATGGCACCTACCTAGGTCCGCTCTTCTAGTGGTGCAAAAGAGACGAACAGCAGCGTAAGCCGCACAAAGCTCCTACCTGCGTTCGCTTCACTAGTGTGCGAGGACATGAACCACTAGATATGGCACCTGCCTAGGTCCGCTCTTCTAGTGGTGCAAAAGAGACGAACAGCAGCGTAAGCCGCACAAAGCTCCTACCTCTGTTCGCTCCCCTAGTGTGCGAGGATACGAACAACTGCCAGACGCAGTATAAGGAACGTTACCCTAGCGGCAACGTCCACCTACGAGTCGAACCACAAGGTCCAGCCAGACCATGTGCCTCAGGCACCTGCCTATGTCCGCTCCCCTAAGAGGTAAGGATACGGACAGCAGCCGAAGCTGTAAGGTATAAGAACGCTACCCTGCCGGTAGCGCTCACCTAGCATAGACAGAGGAATGCCTAGAGGAACGCGCACAGAGCGTCTACTTTTATGCATGAACCAAGAGGACTGAGCGCCATGCGGCATGTGTCAGGGTCTTATATAGACTCTGTGCCTCATCCAAGATGGAGGACACCAGAGCCAATCCCCTGCCAGAACGACAGGAGTGACGTCATGCTGGCCTATTACCGAGCAAGGCATCACAAGCACATGACCAGCGACCAATCGGAATAGAAGGTGTCAGAGACATGTGACCTCGTGTGAGCGATGATGTCACCCGCACATGTGCAATGGCTCCAATATAGGACTTAGTCTCCGGCGCTCGCACATGTGCAGTAGCAAGAAATCTGGACATAGTCTCCAGTGCTCTCAGCAACCGTAACAGTACCTCCCCCTCAAGGGCCCCCCTCCCGGCGACGCAGGTAATCGGAAACTAAGTCGGGAGCATGGACAGCCTCCTCAGGCTCCCAAGAGCGATGTTCCGGGCCGTAACCCTCCCAATCTATCAAGAAGAACCTGCGCCCTCTAACCATCTTAGAACCAACTATGGCTCGTACCTCATAGCTAGAGCGAGAGGAATCAGAGGCAGGAGAGTGCACTTCACGAGCGTGAGGTAAAATAGCCGGCTTTAGCAGTGAGACATGGAATTTGTCATGAATCCTAAGATGGACGTGTAACTTCAATTGGTAGACTACAGGATTTACCTGTCGAAGAACCTCATAAGGACCCAGGAAGCGAGGAGCAAATTTGACAGAGCTCACTCTAAGTCTCACGTGTTTTGCAGAGAGCCACACAAAGTCCCCTGGAGAAAAGACAGGAGCCGGGCGACGAAACCGATCGGACACCGTCTTCATACGGTCCTTAGCTGCTTGGATCGACTCTTGAGTCCGATCCCAAACCTCTCTGGCATTAGTTGCCCAGTCGGCCACAAGAGGAGGAGGTGCAGCAGCGGGAAACGGTACTGGTACCCTAGGGTGTTGCCCATTATTGAGTACGAACGGTGTCTGCCCAGTGGCCTCAGCCAGCGAATTGTTAAGGGCAAATTCTGCCCAGGGTAGGAGGGAGGACCAGTTATCGTGGTTCTCAGCAACAAAGTGTCGAAGGTATATAATCATAGATTGATTGGTACGCTCAACCAAACCATTGGTCTCCGGATGGTATGCCGAAGAGAGATTCAACTCAATTTGCAGAAGGCTACAAAGATCTCGCCAGAAACGGGAAGTAAATTGAGGGCCTCTATCACAAATGATACGATCTGGCATCCCGTGAAGCCTAAAGACATGCTTGAGGAATAGTTTGGCTAGTACCCTGGAAGATGGGATTCTCGATAACGGTACGAGATGAACCATCCGGGAGAAATGGTACGTAATGACCCACACAAATCTATGTCCCTGTGAACATGGAAGATCACCCACAAAGTCCATGCCTACCACCTCCCATGGTCTATCTGGCACTGGTAAAGGATGCAAGAGCCCAGCCGGTCTCTGCCGTAATGGACGGTTGCGAGCACACGAGTAGCAGGAACCGACATATCTCTTGACGTGGCTGGCTAAGTGTGGCCACCAATACCACCTCTCCAGTAACTCTCGTGTCCGCCTAATACCAAAATGCCCACCCACCTTTGAGGTGTGGGCCCATGACAGTATATCATTCTGTCGATCATGCGGAACAAAGGTCTTGCCCGGTGGGATTTGGTCTAACGTCACAGGGGAGAGCGTATGAAAAACCCTGGAGGGAAGGATAAGACGAGGTTCGTCAATCTCTTCCTGGGTAGAAAGCATAGAGCGAGACAGGGCGTCTGCCTTGTTATTCTTACTCCCAGACAGATAGTTGATGGAGAAGTGAAAGCGGGAGAAAAACAAGGACCAGCGGGCTTGGCGAGGATTCAGACGCTGAGCGGTTTGTAAGTACGTCAGATTCTTATGGTCTGTATAGACCTGGAAAGGATGTTTCGCTCCTTCCAGCAAGTGACGCCACTCCTCCAAGGCTAATCTCAAGGCGAGTAGTTCCCTATCCCCAATGGTATAGTTTCTCTCTGCCGGTGAAAAGGTTTTCGCAAAGAAGAAACACGGCCTTTTTCTACCTGCACCGTTCTTTTGATACAAGACCGCACCAGCACCCACTGAAGAGGCATCAACCTCTAAGAGGAAGGGCTTACTCTCATCGGGTCTTTGAAGAACGGGAGCAGTTGAAAAGTGTCTTTTTACTGCCTCAAAAGCCTGAGATGTCTCAGTAGACCAGGCTTTGGGATTAGCACCTTTCTTAGTCAAGGCCACCAAAGGGGCCACCAAAGTAGAAAAATGGGGTATGAACTGCCTGTAATAATTTATGCATCCTAAGAAGCGTTGCACCGCCTTCAAGGAATGAGGTTCGGACCATTGCAGGACAGCAGAGAGCTTCGCAGGATCCATAGCCAGGCCCTCTTGTGAGATAATGTAACCCAAAAAAGGCAATGAGGACTGCTCGAATACACATTTCTCGAGTTTAGCAAACAATGAGTGCTCCCTTAAACGGGAAAGGACACGAACGACATCCTGACGATGAGTCTCCAGATCAGGAGAAAAAATCAGGATGTCGTCCAGATACACCACTACTGAGGATAACAGTAAATCCCTGAACACATCGTTTACGAAGTCCTGAAATACTGCGGGTGCATTACATAACCCAAAAGGCATGACGAGGTATTCATAGTGACCGTCTCGGGTGTTAAAAGCGGTCTTCCATTCGTCACCCTTTCGAATTCGTACCAAGTTATACGCACCCCGCAGATCCAACTTCGTAAAAACTTGAGCTCCTCTCAGTCTGTCAAAGAGCTACGAAATTAAAGGTAACGGGTATTTGTTCTTTATTGTGATTGCGTTGAGACCCCTGTAATCTATGCAAGGACGCAAATCACCCTCTTTCTTCCGAACAAAGAAAAACCCAGCTCCCGCGGGAGAGACAGACTTACGAATGAACCCCTTCTCTAAACTCTCTCTTATATAGGTCGACATGGCCTCCGACTCAGGTATCGACAGGGGGTAAACCCTGCCTTTAGGTGGAACCGAACCTGGGATAAGGTCTATGGCACAGTCATACGGCCTATGGGGTGGAAGAACCTCAGCACCCTGTTTGGAGAACACGTCAGCGAAATCCAGATAGGGTGTAGGTATGGGAGAGAGATCAGTAGATGCAACCGCAATGACCTTAGGTGGTAAGGGAAGACATCGGGACTGACATTTCGAACCCCAACTAATAATGCTGTCAGACTCCCAGTCAATGTGAGGAGCATGAGTCCGAAGCCATGGGAGACCCAGAAGGACGTCGTCTATACCCTCAGGCAAAACAAGAAAAGAAATCTCCTCTATGTGACCCTGAGACAGGGAAAGGCGCAAGGGAACTGTCCTCAATGTAATGGAGTCAGACAACATAGTTCCATTAACAACACGGACAGGAATAGGAGCCTCTAACATGATAGAGGGAATATTGTGTCCCTTTACAAATCCTGAGGACACAAAAGTCCCGTCAGCTCCGGAATCCACAAAAGCCATAATAGGCCATGTATTCTCAGATAACGAGAGCTGACCTGGGATACAACACTTAGAGGGTGCAGAAGACGTCTCTAGTAACCCCCCTCTAATGGTTACTAGGCCAGGGAGTTTCCCTGACGACTAGGACACTTGTTGGCATAGTGCCCAGCCTGACGACATACGTAACATATAGGAGGACCAGACTAGCGTAATCTGGAAGACGTATGACCTAACTCCATAGGAGTGGGAGATGTTTCAGATGCTGAGGAAGATGGTAGTGGACCCTCAACAACTGGAATAGCCCGATGCTTAGGGCGTGAGGAAGAGACCTCGAGTCTACGTTCCTTATGGCGTACATCGATCCTCGTTGCTACTGTGATCAAGTCCTCCAGAGAAGCAGGGACCTCACGAGTAGCAAGAGCATCTTTGACATAGCCTGCCAACCCTCTCCAGAAGATAGGAATCAACACCTTCTCTGGCCAATCTAGTTCTGCCACCAGAGTTCTAAAAGCAATGGCATAAGAACTAGTGGATACCGAACCCTGAGATAGATCTAACAGTCTCAGGGCCGCATCATGGGTAACCTGAGGACCCATGAATACCGCCTTAAGAGCATCAAGAAAGTCTTGATGTCTCAGAGTAACCACATCAGAGCGCTCCCATAGGGGAGTCGCCCATTCTAAGGCTTTGTCCTGAAGTAAGGAGATGATAAAGCCTACTCTGGACCTCTCCGTAGAGAAGCGAGAAGAGTTGACCTCTAGGTGTATCTGACACTGACTAATGAAACCACGACATGATCTGGCATCACCAGAATATCTGTTTGGCAGAGCAAGTCGAGGATCATGTGCAGATGTCACCATGGTCTGAGGTTTATCCTCTATACTCTTGAGCCGTGACTCAAGTACTTGTATGTAACGGTGTAACTGCTGATATTCTGCCATAACTGCCAGACCCTTGGCTCAGTCCTAATGTTACGGGGGGCTGTCTGATAATAACCTAAATGAGTATCAGACATTCAGGGTCCACCGTGCAAAGACTCTGCTGCAGACTATGGCAGAGTGCAATACCTCTGTTAACTCACAGAAGGATATAATAAGAAAGTAAAGCAATTCCTCCCTTACTTGGAGGGTGTGTGGAATGATCTCTGTTAATAATCACAGAGACAAAGGCAATGTGTGCGAAATGGCACCTACCTAGGTCCGCTCTTCTAGTGGTGCAAAAGAGACGAACAGCAGCGTAAGCCGCACAAAGCTCCTACCTGCGTTCGCTCCACTAGTGTGCGAGGACACGAACCACTAGATATGGCACCTGCCTAGGTCCGCTCTTCTAGTGGTGCAAAAGAGACGAACAGCAGCGTAAGCCGCACAAAGCTCCTACCTCTGTTCGCTCCCCTAGTGTGCGAGGATACGAACAACTGCCAGACGCAGTATAAGGAACGTTACCCTAGCGGCAACGTCCACCTACGAGTCGAACCACAAGGTCCAGCCAGACCATGTGCCTCAGGCACCTGCCTATGTCCGCTCCCCTAAGAGGTAAGGATACGGACAGCAGCCGAAGCTGTAAGGTATAAGAACGCTACCCTGCCGGTAGCGCTCACCTAGCATAGACAGAGGAATGCCTAGAGGAACGCGCACAGAGCGTCTACTCTTATGCATGAACCAAGAGGACTGAGCGCCATGCGGCATGTGTCAGGGTCTTATATAGGCTCTGTGCCTCATCCAAGATGGAGGACACCAGAGCCAATCCCCTGCCAGAACGACAGGAGTGACGTCATGCTGGCCTATCACCGAGCAAGGCATCACAAGCACATGACCAGCGACTAATCGGCATAGAAGGTGTCAGAGACATGTGACCTCGTGTCAGCGATGATGTCACCCGCACATGTGCAATGGCTCCAATATAGGACTTAGTCTCCGGCGCTCGCACATGTGCAGTAGCAAGAAATCTGGACATAGTCTCCAGCGCTCGCACATGTGCAGTAGCAAGAAATCTGGACATAGTCTCCAGTGCTCGCAGCAACCGTAACACCCGGCTTCCGGATAGCAAACGGGGGACACTTCTACGGGCACTGGCTGTGACCTCCGACTATCCGGGATCAGCTGGAGCCAATCTTGGCAGAGACCGGTACTCTGCGGCATCGCCTGAACTACTAGTGAGTAAAAGACCTGGAACCGCAGCCCCTGCCTCTGCCTCTCATTTGCGCTGTGGCACCGACGGGTACTACCACCCCCGTCTGTCCTCCATCATCCTCCCTGGGGTAACCTTCACCATCAGTCCTGGAGAGCAGCACCCAGAGTGGCAGCCAATCTCTGGCCATGGACCACAGGTGGCATCACGATCTAAAAAGACTTTCCTGACCGTCACTACCACCCCCATCCTCCATCCTGCCTCCCGTCCACCACCTTCCCTCCCTCCTGTATGCCTTGGGGTCAAAAAACTGGGCCAGGCCAGCCCATGACAATGCAGAGGATCTGCACCCCCGGCCCGGCGACTTGTCGGGTGAAAAACCCTCGACCCCAGGGTGTTACAAAAGAATTACCAGAATTTATTTTTAGTGTGCTTCTAAAGAGGTTGTCTTGTTGTTGTTATTGCCAAATGGACTAACACAAATGTTTCAAAATATGCTCTAAGAAATCTCAGATTAAGGCTGCAGTCACACTCGCTTTGCATTGCCTGTACCGGCCCGGTGGCTCTCCTGATAGGAGCGTTCAGCTGCATAGAAAACCATGTAGCTAACATGCTCCTGTCAGGAGAACCAGCGGCCAATCCAGGTGATTTGATGCAATGCGATCCTCACGTGAGGCACATGACATGCCCACGGGGTCCCAAGGGTTACTCGTCACCGGGTCAGTGTCGATTTGGGTTGTCACAGCGGCCTGGCCCGGTTCCATGACCCCAGCAGTGTCAATAAAGATGGGGATGGGGATGATGGGAGTAATTATTCGTGATGTCACCTGTGGTGTGCGGCTAAATATTGGAGCCGCCGCTGCGGGAGGTCTTCTCTGGGGCGGACGATAATGCAGCCTGGATGGTACAAATCTCCACAGGCAGAGCTCAGGCCCCAGGGAGGATGTTGGGAGTTGTAGTCGCCTATGGCGCAGGGGCACGATGATGGGAGAGCCGGCAATGATGGGACGACACAGAAGGTACAGTTCAATTTCTTTACTCACTGAAGTTACACCGCCTTTGTAGTGCCGTGTTCCGCTGTGATGGGCTCCAGCCGATCCCGGACAGTTGAGATGCAGAAAGGTGCAGTACCCTGTGGCACCTGAAGTCGCAGGGGCGCCACACACAAGCAAATGTGACTCCTGCCTTAGGCCACACTAACATGTTCAGTATTTGGTCAGTATATTACATCCGTATCTGTACTGTATCTATACTTTACATTTGGAACTGACTAAATTCTCAACATATGAATGTGATCTTATAAGTGGAGCCGGTGCCATGACACCTGGATGATCCATTCTGTAATTTGTGACCTCTGCCATTCTAGTCTGATGGATGTGTGCACTGCATATATGGATCAATTTCAAAAGCTGAACTCGCTCCATGCAGCGCAGTTGCTGGCTGTATTATACAGCAGCCACCTGAATCTAATAAAGTAGCATTTAAGAGGTTAGAAATGGAGGGAAGTCTCCTTTGCAGGGTGACTGCAGAGTGCTTTGTTGTGGATTATTATTTTTTTTTTTTTTTAAATTAGGTTCATTTTTATTTAACGGCAAAATTATACAACCCATAAAATAATTCCCTCCATAGAAATATCACAGAAAGGGAAAAAACCTTTAGTCAATAAGAAAAACCACACAAATAACATAATAAACAATGCACCCGCAGTCCACGTCTCATTTCAATATGGGTCTCAAAGTGCATATTATTTCCCAATATATTCTCCATAGTATAGCTTACCCAGCATCATTATGACATTATATATATATACACATATACACGCACGCACGCACGCACATATACATGCACACACATATACATGCACACACATATACATGCACACACATATACATACACACACATTCCAGCAGTACGCATATCACCCTATTTGAGGAAATTTGTTAACCGGTCAGAAGGAGAAGGACCTGGTCGCTCGCACTGTCCTGCAGTAACGCCGAGGAGGGAAGGCCTGGGGTATCCAACCATGCCCCCCAGATCTTATAGAACTTTTTCAATGCATATCTTTTAAGGTATACTCCTCTCTCCAGTCGAAGTATAGTGTTTACTCTTTCCCTGAAATCCCCGATGACCGGAGGCGCTGGGTCCAACCAGTGGTAGGCCAACAGTTTCCTAGCCTGGTACAAGAGACGTGTAATACCGACCATTACCGGCGAACTCAAGTCCACCCCCCCTTCCAGTAGACCCAGGATACATATAATAGGTCTTGGCTGTAGACGGATATTGAAAACTTGTCTAACCAATTCTAGTACTGCCCTCCAGTAATCTTCAATGTTCCCACAGGACCACATCATATGCATCAGATTAGCACCCTCCTGTCCGCACCTAGGACACAGATCATCCATCCTAACTCCCATCTTATGCAATAGACTAGGTGTCCTATATACTCTATGTAACAGGAATAGCTGTGACAGTCGTTGGCCTTCAGATACAGCAAGGCTTGGAGTCTGAGACAGGACCTCACCCCACTGTTCCTCTGTCATAGGGCCTAGGTCCCTCTCCCACTTTTCTCTAGCCTGCAAAGGGAATTTGTCGAGGTGTCTAGATAACATCACTGTATACAACCTAGAAATAATACCATAGGAGCGATCAGATGTCAACAAGTAAGTTGACATCTAAGTGACAAGTAAGAGTGTGATTCCGCTCTATCCTAATGTCCATACGACGTGTCTGTGTCTCATAGGCATGACGGAGCTGCAGGTATTGGTAAAAGGAACTGTGCGGTATCCCAAACTCAGCTTGAAGCTGGTCAAATCTTTTAAGTATATTATTCTGAAGAATCTGAGACACCTGATGCACCCCCCTGCTCACCCACATTCTCCAACCCGGGAGTCTCTGCAGCTCCGCCAGCCAACGATTATGCCATAAGGGCCAGTACTCAGTCATTCCTGATATTCCCAGCAACTGCTTCCCTCTATCCCACACCTTGTACATCAATGATAATGTTGGATATAATGTTCCTCCTCTGGGTGAGTATCCTGCGTCCAAAAAAGCCACTGGGTATCCCCATTCTGCAAGGCCCCTCACCAATTTTCCCCCAGCGTCATATGCCTCATCCTTTCCCCACCCCCTGAAGTGCTGCATCTGTGCCGCAACATAATAAACCCACGGGTTGGGGACTGCCAGACCCCCATCCTCCTTCCCTCTCTGCAGGGTCTCAAGGCGGATTCTAGCCTGCTGCTTTTGCCACAAGAGTTCCCGAAACAAAGTGCTGATTTTACGGAAAAATTTCCAGTGGATCCATATTGGGGCGTTGTGGAGAAGATACAGAAGTTTGGGCATCAGTACCATTTTTAGTAGATTAGCACGGCCAATAAGGGACAGTGGGAGTCGACACCAGGCATCTATCTTGTTCCTAAACTGAGCCAACACTGGTTCCAGATTTTGAGAGTAGTAATCACGCGGTCGGGCACTAACCACAATCCCCAGATATTTAAATTTATCCACCGTCGGAATTGGCAGCCCCAGAGTACTAAAATTAGATGGGAGTGGATCTATAGGGAGCAGGGCCGATTTCTTCCAGTTTATTAGGAGTCCCGAGCGCCTACCAAATTCTTTAATAATATTCATTGCTGGGCCCACCGATGTCCCCACCTCCCTGAGATACAGCAACAAATCGTCCGCATAGAGGGAAACCTTATGCTCCAGACTGCCTATCTCAAACCCCTTTACGCCAGCGGATGCACGAAGCATAGCCGCCAATGGTTCAATTGCCGCTGCAAATAGTAATGGAGAGAGAGGACAGCCCTGTCTCGTGCCCCTGGCCAAATTAAAAGACGAGGAGGTACAACGATTAACTCGAATCCTGGCCCTCGGAGAGGCATATAACAATTTGACCCAGCCAATAAATCTGGAGCCAAGACCCAATTTCTCCAAAACTACCCATAGGAAATTCCATTCAATACTGTCAAAGGCTTTGGCTGCATCTAATGACAGGACTGCTCTCTCCTTGTTTCTCCCCTCAGAACTTAGCTGTATCCCCAGGAATAAACGTCGCAAATTAATGGAAGTAGATTTATTGGGGATGAATCCAGTCTGATCCTCGTGGATCACTGACGTGATCACCCGGGACAATCTGTTAGCTAGAATTTTAGCGATTAATTTAATATCTAATGTAAGCAGCGAGATTGGGCGATAGGAGTCAGGCGCGGTCGGATCTTTCCCGGGTTTTAAAATCAGAACAATAATAGCCTCCCTCATGGATGCAGGGAGGGATCCCTTCTCCTCAGCATCTCTGAACACATCCAAGAGTCTTGGCAGCAGCAGATGGGTATATAATTTGTAGAATTCACCCGGGAGTCCGTCCGCACCTGGGGCCTTTTAATTTTGGATTTGACCGAGCGCCTCCTCCAGCTCCTCCAGGTCTATATCTCTATTCAGGGATTCTCTCTCACTATCTGACAGACTGGGGAGAGTGATCTCCTCCACAAAGTCCCGCAGTTCCTCATCCCCATAATGCGATTTAGAGGAGTATAATTGGGTGTAATACTGTTGCATGACCTCCACAATCCTCCCGCTGTCCCTCACCTCCTCTCCAGTGTCAAGTTTCAATTTGGTGATATAGGTCAATCCCTCCTGCGCCCTAACAATTGTAGCCAAGAGATGTCCCACACTCTCCCCCTCCGTAAAGTACCGCTGCTTAAGGAAAAAGCGTTTGTTAGTGGCCAAGGAAGTCATATGGTCTCCCAGAGCTCTCTGCGCCCTCTCTAAGTCCCGCTTGGCATCATCTGTAGGGTTAGATATAAGACGTCGTTCTGCATCACCTAAAGTGTCCGTCAGATACTTAGTGCGCTCCCTTGTTTTCGCCTTTCGGGTGCAAATTTCCCTAATATATGTCCCACGAACATACGCCTTCATTGCGTCCCACACTATATGTTTAGATGCAGTACCGTCATTTGTCACAAAATATTCCCGTATAGTGTCAGTCAGAGTGCCCCCTATCAGTTGTATCCAAAAAGGGTTGAGCCGCCACGGTATCCCCGCCAGCCGGTCTGGGTCCCCAAGCCTTAGACGGACCTGTAGTGGGGAGTGGTCAGACACCCCCCTGGCCAGGTACGTGACTGAAGCTACACAAGGCAGCAGCTGAGCATTTCCAATGGCCAGGTCAATCCGGGACAGTGAATGATGAGAACTAGAATAGCATGAGTACTGCCGGACCTGCGGGTTGCTAATACGCCAAATATCTACATATCCCACCTCCTCCATCAGTCTGGCAAGGGATGTAGCTGCCGCCCCCACTGAGATATTCCCTGTATGTAACTTATCCCAATACGGGTGCAAGTAATTATTATAGTCTCCTACTAATAGGGTGGGGACCTCAGGGAGGGAAGCAACAAAATTGAGGATACGTTTCAATGGTTCCCCTGTGTATGGCGGCGGAATATAAATTGCAACTAGAACACAGCGCACATTATGAAGGACACAGTAAAGACATACAAATCTACCCTCCTGATCCACAGAAGATTTAACCCCTTCACCCCCGGCCACTAAAACACCCTAATGACCGGGCCATTTTTTGCAATTCTGACCAGTGTCACTTTGACAGGTTATAACTCTGGAACGCTTCAACGGATCCTGGCGATTCTGATATTGTTTTTTCGTGACATATTGTACTTCATGTCAGTGGTAAATTTAGGCCGATATTTTTTGCGTTTATTTGTGAAAATTTAGGAAATTTGGCGAAAATTTTGAAAATTTCGCAATTTTCAAACTTTGAAAATTTATGCCCATAAATCTGAGAGATATGTCACACAAAATAGTTACTATATAACATTTCCCACTTGTGTACTTTACATCAGCGCAATTTTCGAAACAAATTTTTTTTCCGTTAGGAAGTTAGAAGGGGTCAAAGGTCATCAGCAAATTCTCATTTTTCCAACAAAATTTACAAAATAATTTTTTTTAGGGACCACATTACATTTGAGGTGACTTTGAGAGGCCTAGGTGACAGAAAATACCCAAAAGTGACCCCATTCTAAAAACTACACCCCTCACACTGCTCAAAACCACATCCAATAAGTTTATTAACCCTTTAGGTGCTTCACAGGAACCAAAGCAATGTGGAAGGAAAAAATGAAAATTTTACTTTTTAACACAAAAATGTTACTTTAGCCATAAAATTTTCATTTTTACAAGGGAGAAAAGAGAAAGTACACAATACAATTTATTGTGCATGTTCTCCTGAGTACGCTGATACCCCATATGTGGTAAAAATCAATTGTTTGGGCGCACGGCAGAGCTCGGAAGGGAAGGAGCGCCATTTGAATTTTTGAACGCAAAATTAGCTGCACTCATTAGCGGACGCCATGTCGGGTTTGAAGACCCCCTGAGGTGCCTAACCAATGGAGCTCCCCCACAAGTGACCCCATTTTGGAAACTAGAGCCCTCAAATAATTTTTCTAGATGTTTGGTGAGCACTTTGAACACCTGGGGGCTTCACAGAAGTTTATAGCGTTGAGCCGTGAAAAGAAAAAAAATTTTTTTTTACCACAAAACGGTTGCTTCAACTAGGTAGATTTTTTTTCACAAGGGTAACAGGAAAAAATGCACCATAAAATGTATTGTGCATTTTCTCCTGAGTACGCAGATACCTCATATGTGGTGGAAATCAAATGTTTGGACACACAGCAGTGCTCGGAAGGCAAGGAGCGCCATTTGAATTTTTGAGTGCAAAATTAGCTGCACCTGTTAGCGGACGCCATGTCGGGTTTGAAGACCCCCTGAGGTGCCTAAACAATGGAGCTCCCCCACAAGTGACCCCATTTTGGAAACTAGAGCCCTCAAATAATTGTTCTAGATGTTTGGTGAGCACTTTGAACACCTGGGGGCTTCACAGAAGTTTATAGCGTTGAGCCGTGAAAAGAAAAAAAATTTTTTTACAACAAAACGGTTGCTTCAACTAGGTAGCTTTTTTTTTCACAAGGGTAACAGGAAAAAATGCACCATAAAATGTATTGTGCATTTTCTCCTGAATACACAGATACCTCATATGTGGTGGAAATCAAATCTTTGGACACACGGCAGTGCTCGGAAGGCAAGGAGCGCCATTTGAATTTTTGAGTGCAAAATTAGCTGCACTCATTAGCGGACGCCATGTGGGGTATGAAGACCCCCTGAGGTGCCTAAACAATGGAGCTCCCCCACAAGTCACCCCATTTTGGAAACTAGAGCCCTCAAATAATTTTTCTAGATGTTTGGTGAGCACTTTGAACACCTGGGGGCTTCACAGAAGTTTATAGCGTTGAGCCGTGAAAAGAAAAAAAATTTGTTTTACCACAAAACGGTTGCTTCAACTAGGTAGCTTTTTTTTTCACAAGGCTATCAGGAAAAAATGCACCATAAAATGTATTGTGCATTTTCTCCTGAGTACGCAGATACCTCATATGTGGTGGAAAGTAATTGTTTGGGCGCATGGCGGGGTTCAGAAGAGAAGGAGCGCCATTTGACAGCAAAATTGGTTGGAATCATTAGCGGACGCCATGTCACGTTTGGAGACCCCCTATGGTGCCTAAACAGTGGAGCTCCCACACAAGTGACACCATTTTGGAAACTAGAGCCCTCAAATAATTTTTCTAGATGTTTGGTGATCACTTTGAACACCTGGGGGCTTCACAGAAGTTTATAGCGTTGAGCCGTGAAAAGAAAAAATTTTTTTTTTACCACAAAACGGTTGCTTCAACTAGGTAGCTTTTTTTTTTCACAAGGGTAACAGGAAAAAATGCACCATAAAATGTATTGTGCATTTTCTCCTGAGTACGCAGATACCTCATATGTGGTGGAAGGTAATTGTTTGAGCGCATGGCGGGGCTCAGAAGAGAAGGAGCGCCATTTGACTTTTCAAACGCACACACGCAGTGCACTGATCGGCCGCTGCAGGACGCACGGTCGGATGCGATAAAAAAAAGCGTCGGGGATACGTAAAAAAAAGAGTCACGCCAAAAATTGACCATGGAAGCAGATACGTTATGTGCATCCCTGATCAGCGCTTGGTGGGATGCACGGACGGATGCGATACAAAAAGCGTCGCAAATACGGAAAAAAGTCACGCCAAAAATTGAGCAGGGATGCCGATCAGTTATCTGCATCCCTAATCAGCGCTCGGCGGGACGCACGGACGGATGTGATACAAAAAGCGTCGTGAATACGGAAAAAAGTCACACCAAAAACTGAACACGGATGCAGATCCGTTATCTGCATCCCTGATCAGCGCTCGGCGGGACGCACGGACGGATGCGATACAAAAAGCGTCGTGAATACGGAAAAAAGTCACGCCAAAAATTGACCATGGATGCCGATCCATTATGTGCATCCCTGATCAGCGCTTGGCGGGACGCACGGACGGATGCGATACAAAAAGCGTCAGGGATACGGAAAAAAGTCACGCCAAAAATTGACCATGGATGCCGATCCGTTATGTGCATCCCTGATCAGCGCTTGGCGGGACGCACGGACGGATGCGATACAAAAAGCGTCGGGGATACGGAAAAAAAAGTCACGCCAAAAATTGAGCAGGGATGCCGATCCGTTATCAGCATCCCTGATCAGCGCTTGGCGGGATGCACGGACGGATGCGATACAAAAAGCGTCGGGGATACGGAAAAAAAAGTCACGCCAAAAATTGAGCAGGGATGCCGATCCGTTATCTGCATCCCTGATCAGCGCTTGGCGGGACGCACGGACGGATGAGGTGTAAAAATGGACAGGGGATACGGAAAAAAAAAAAAAGTTATACTCACAGTCCCCAGAGGACTAGCAGGAGGATCACTGACCAGAAGAGGTGCAGAGGAACAGATGGCAGAGAGATGGACAGCTTTACAGGAGCAGCAGGCAGATCAGCAGAATGCCCAGGAAGGACCCAGCGATGGACGCAGATGTGATCGGGCTGGTGAAGACAGGTAAGAGGACATCGGGGGAGAGCAGAGGGGGAGAGGGGGGGGGGGGGGTGAGAGCAGAGGGGGGGTTGAGAGCAGAGGGGGGGGAGCAGAGGGGGAGGGGGGTAGAGCAGAGGGGGAGACCGGAGAGGGAGCTGCAGAAGCAGAACAGAGATGCGGGGGAGCAGATCGGGATGTCGGGAGGGGGGGGGGTGGGGGGGGGTGGGGGGGGGGTTGGGGGGAGCAGATCGCAGGGGGGGCACGGCAGGGGCTATCACGGCAGCGCGCAGGGGCACCACGGGAGCGCGCACGGGCTGGCTGCAAAGTGAGCACAGTACTCACGTGCAGCAGCAGCGGTGACCTCAGCTACGGCGGCGGCAGCAGCAGCGGTGGCGTGGTACCACAAGTACCAGCCACTGCACGCTGCAGACATGTTGGGGGAGGGCTCGCAGGCCAGCACAGGCCTGGGGAGGGCGGCCACCGGCAGATCAGACCGCCCCACTGCACACTGATTGGAGCGATTGCGCGTCATAGCACGATCGCTCCAATCAGTGCTGCAGGGGCTGGGGGCGACATGTTTGAGGTCCACCTATGATATGCTGCAGCAGCTGCGGCATCTCATAGCTGGATCTCACAGGATCGCACTAATTCGGGCATTATTTTTGCCGAAATTAGTGCGATCGATGTGGTTGGCGGTTCAGATTTGAACAGCCAATCACATCGATCGTCGATAGGGGGTGGCGATGCCGCCCCCTCTGGGGTCAAGCAAAGGTCCCCTGCTGTAAGAAACAGCAGGGGACATCATTTGAAAGCCGTTGCTATGGCCACAGCAATCAAATGAAGTTTAGGCCGTAAAATTACGTCCCTGGTCGTTAAGTCACGTTAAAATAGGACGTAATTTTACGGCCCTCGGTCGTGAAGGGGTTAAGACACTCAAACGGCACTGTCCTGTGTACCAGGACACTCACCCCCCTGGAATGTGTGGTATATACAGAGTGGTACTCATGGGCTATCCATTTTTTGTGGAGCAAGTGGAGCCGCTCCTTCACCAAGTGCGTTTCTGATAAGAATATTATGTCTGGCTTAAGCTGCTGTAGAAACAGAAAAACTACACATCTTTTAGTGGCTTCACCCAATCCTCGCACATTCCAGGCCACTATATTAACCTCCTTCGCCATAAGGGTGAGTGCACATATGCAACAGCAGGGGGCAGCAAGCGGGGACCTATAGATGAGCATAGACCAAACAGGTGCATAAAACGAAAAGGTCAAACAACATAAAAACATACACAGTAAACCAGGACATTCCTCTCAAACAGAGGGAAGTGGGGCTAAACATAACCCTAAGAGCACCTAACGGTTTAAATTCCTGAACAGTCATCAACTGCATAGTAACCTATCTGGGTGGCTCCTGCCAACCGTCCATAAGTGTTCCAGCCGGGAAACATAGCAAGTTCACCTCAGCAAGTCCAACAGCAAGGAATCCGCAATAATCCTCAGCGGTGATTTCTGCGCAGTCCTTTTTCATTGGTATCGAGCCATGCGGCTGCATCCTTTGGAGTGTCAAAAAACTTTGTCCCACCATCCGACACCACTCGCAGCCTGGTAGGGTATAACATTGAGTAAGAGATCTGCAGCTGCCTCAGGCGTTTTTTGACATCAATAAATTGCGCTCTCCTCTGCTGGATTTCAGTAGAAAAATCCGGGTACAGTGAGACCTTATGGCCGTCAATAGCCAGATCCTTAATCTCCCGGGCTCTGCGGAGTGCAGTGTCCCTGTCCCTGAAGTGCAGTAGCTTGAAGAGGATAGGACGAGGGGGTGCCCCTGATGGTGGGGGTCTAGTGGGGACCCTATGTGCCCGCTCAATAGTGAAGAAAGGAGAAAACAGATCCATGCCCAAAGTCTTGGGGAGCCACATTTCAAAAAAAGCTACTGGATTATTGCCTTCTGCCTTTTCTGGGACCCCAACCAGACGGAGATTGTTTCTGCGGGATCTGTTTTCTAGATCGTCCACCTTAGCCCTAAGCAATGAGATATTGTGGATTGCTCTGCCAAGGTCCCGAGTCAGAGGGGGAAGCTTATCCTCTGTGGCACTGACCCGGTCTTCCAGGGCCCCCACCCGTACATTGACCCCTGCAACTCGTGCCTGATAGATGAAATGTCCATTTTAATTCCTCCCATCTGTATGTTCAAAGTGGCTAGCATATTGTTGCAGGTGTTTACTGCTGCAAGCACATCACTGAGGGTGGGCTCTGCTCTCCCAGGATCTGTGTTTTCATCTGCAGCTCTAAGGTTGTCCCCCTGCTCCACATTACTGGCAGCAGCCAACATACTCACAGCTCCCTGCTGCTCTTCCTCCTCCAACAATTCTTGTCCTGGGATCTGCAGCTCCTCCACGCTGAGGTCAGACTGCTTAACAGCTTCAGGTATCTCAGGCTGATCTCGTGCAAACTTGCTGAGGCGAGCTATTGCATCAGACGCCCTGCCCCCACATGAAGCTCCAGCGTCCATGAGTCTGGCCTGTGTCCCGCGCTTCTTATCAGCCCGAGTTCTGGTCATATCACTCAGGTCTTTGAAGTCCCCTCAGTCTAGGAGAGGTCACCACTCCAGGAAAGCAGTAAAACAAACTTTAACCCCAGTTGGACAGGATTATACAGGAGTTTTTTGCAGGAGCTCTCTCTGCACAGGTCTTCCTCACATGCTGCTCAGGCCACGCCCCCTTTGTTGTGGATTATTGAAGGTCCCCATTCCGCCATGTTTGTACATCTATGAAATCTATGCTGATGCTATTCTATACCAGATCAAGTGATTGCAGGTTGAATTCTGCCAGAAAGACCTATACAAAAATATAAAGAAAGATAAAAAATAAAAATCTAGAAATTCATATCACACTCCTTTTCCCGTATTGTAACTAAAAAAGAAAAAAATAATATATTAGATATTGCTAAGTGTGTAACTGTGTAAATATTTTTCTCATACAGTGAAAGCTGAAATGAAAAATAAAATAGATTTTTGGTGACTTTACCTCCTGAAATATAGAATAAAAAGAGAAAGTTCTACATGTGCTACAAAAACGCAAGACCTCATACAACACTATCAACTAAAAAATAAAAAAGTTACAGCTCTTGGAAGGAAAAAAAAGCAAAAAGGGCCCCAGGGACTCAGAACTCCTATACTGAGAGTGTGGCTGTCTGTACACTACAACACGCACATGTACATTTATTGCACTTTGCGAGGAGGTGAGTTTCAGTGTTGTTTTCTGCAGTGTAGATTTCGGGGAAGTGACTGCCTCCATATTGGCTGAGCACTCTTCCCCTCTGCTGTCTGAGGAATTGATGGACCCTACCTGCCCTTTATCGTAGACGTAGGCCCAATAACTATTAGTTTAGTAGATATTTATCATTTTTTTTCTTTTTTGGTAACTCACAGCCTCTTACTTAGCCTCTTGTCATCATAGCATTAAACCACTGGGATTCAGTTAGGCCACGTTCACATCTTGTTATTGGACCACGCTTAGCATGAATACCTGGAAGATTAGTGTGCCCTTAGGGCAGTCATGGCGAACCTTTTACAGGCCGAGTGCCCAAACTGTAGTTCTAAACCCATTTTTTTTTCCGAAGTGCCAACCAATCCTATTATGTAAATAATTGATTTTAACCTTACCTTTGCAGTCTTCTCTTCTCTTCAGCAGGGGGCATCACACTCATGCGTGCTTACCACACATTGGAGCTGAGCCCCTGCCCTTTCCAGACACAGCAGTTGGATTGATCTTTCTGGAAATAAATTGCAGCATGTTAGACAGAGATTTTAGGGGTGCTTCACACACAGCGAGCTCACTGCCGAGATCGCTGCTGAGTCACGCTTTTTGTGACGCAGCAGTGACCTCATTAGCGATCTCGCTGTGTGTGACACTGAGCAGCGATCTGGCCCCTGCTGCGAGATCGCTGCTCGTTACACACAGCCCTGGTTCGTTTTCTTCAAAGCCGCTCTCCTGCTGTGACACACAGATCGCTGTGTGTGACAGCAAGAGAGCGACAAATGAAGCGAGCAGGGAGCAGGAGCCGGCGTCTGACAGCTGAGGTAAGCTGTATCCAAGATAAACATCGGGTAACCAAGGTGGTTACCCGATATTTACCTTAGTTACCAGCCTCTGCAGCTCTCACGCTGCCTGTGCTGCCGGCTCCGGCTCTCTGCACATGTAGCTGCTGTACACATCGGGTTAATTAACCCGATGTGTACAGCAGCTAGGAGAGCAAGGAGCCAGCGCTAAGCAGTGTGCGCGGCTCCCTGCTCTCTGCACATGTAGCTGCATTACACATCGGGTTAATTAACCCGATGTGTACTGTAGCTAGGAGAGCAAGGAGCCAGCGCTCAGTGTGCGCGGCTCCCTGCTCCCTGCTCACACTGGTAACTAATGTAAACATCGGGTAACCATACCCGATGTTTACCTTAGTTACCAGTCTCCGCAGCTTCCAGACGGCGGCTCCGTGCAAGCGCAGCGTCGCTTGCACGTCGCTGCTGGCTGGGGGCTGTTCACTGGTCGCTGGTGAGATCTGCCTGTGTTACGGGGGGCTGTCTGATAATAACTGAAAGGAGTATCAGACAGTCAGGGTCCACCGTGCAAAGACTTTGCTGCAGACTATGGCAGAGTGCAATACCTCTGTTAACTCACAGAAGGATATAATAAGTAAGTAAAGCAATTCCTCCCTTACTTGGAGGGTGTGTGGAATGATCTCTGTTAATAATCACAGAGACAAAGGCAATGTGTGCGAAATGGCACCTACCTAGGTCCGCTCTTCTAGTGGTGCAAAAGAGACGAACAGCAGCGTAAGCCGCACAAAGCTCCTACCTGCGTTCGCTCCACTAGTGTGCGAGGACACGAACCACTAGATATGGCACCTGCCTAGGTCCGCTCTTCTAGTGGTGCAAAAGAGACGAACAGCAGCGTAAGCCGCACAAAGCTCCTACCTCTGTTCGCTCCCCTAGTGTGCGAGGATACGAACAACTGCCAGACGCAGTATAAGGAACGTTACCCTAGCGGCAACGTCCACCTACGAGTAGAATCACAAGGCCCAGCCAGACCATGTGCCTCAGGCACCTGCCTATGTCCGCTCCCCTAAGAGGTAAGGATACGGACAGCAGCCGAAGCTGTAAGGTATAAGAACGCTACCCTGCCGGTAGCGCTCACCTAGCATAGACAGAGGAATGCCTAGAGGAACGCGCACAGAGCGTCTACTCATATGCATGAACCAAGAGGACTGAGCACCATGCGGCGTGTGTCAGGGTCTTATATAGACTCTGTGCCTCATCCAAGATGGAGGACACCAGAGCCAATCCGCTGCCAGAACGACAGGAGTGACGTCATGCTGGCCTATCACCGAGCAAGACGTCACAAGCACATGACCAGCGACCAATCGGCATAGAAGGTGTCAGAGACATGTGACCTCGTGTCAGCGATGATGTCACCCGCACATGTGCAATGGCTCCAAGATTGGACTTAGTCTCCAGCGCTCGCACATGTGCAGTAGCAAGAAATCTGGACTTAGTCTCCAGCGCTCGCACATGTGCAGTAGCAAGAAATCTGGACTTAGTCTCCAGCGCTCGCACATGTGCAGTAGCAAGAAATCTGGACTTAGTCTCCAGTGCTCGCAGCAACCGTAACAGTACCTCCCCCTCAAGGGCCCCCCTCCCGGCGACGCAGGTAATCGGCAACTAAGTCGGGAGCATGGACAGCCTCCTCAGGCTCCCAAGAGCGATGTTCCGGACCATAGCCCTCCCAATCTATCAAGAAGAACCTGCGCCCTCTAACCATCTTAGAACCAACTATGGCTCGTACCTCATAGCTAGAGCGAGAGGAATCAGAGGCAGGAGAGTGCACTTCACGAGCGTGAGGTAAAATAGCCGGCTTTAGCAGTGAGACATGGAATTTGTCATGAATCCTAAGATGGACAGGTAACTTCAATTGATAGACTACAGGATTTACCTGTCGAAGAACCTCATAAGGACCCAGGAAGCGAGGAGCAAATTTGACAGAGCTCACTCTAAGTCTCACGTGTTTTGCAGAGAGCCACACAAAGTCCCCTGGAGAAAAGACAGGAGCCGGGCGACGAAACCGATCGGACACCGTCTTCATACGGTCCTTAGCTGCTTGGATCGACTCTTGAGTCCGATCCCAAACCTCTCTGGCATTAGTTGCCCAGTCGGCCACAAGAGGAGGAGGTGCAGCAGCGGGAAACGGTACTGGTACCCTAGGGTGTTGCCCATTATTGAGTACGAACGGTGTCTGCCCAGTGGCCTCAGCCAGCGAATTGTTAAGGGCAAATTCTGCCCAGGGTAGGAGGGAGGACCAGTTATCGTGGTTCTCAGCAACAAAGTGTCGAAGGTATATAATCATAGATTGATTGGTACGTTCAACCAAACCATTAGTCTCCGGATGGTATGCCGAAGAGAGATTCAACTCAATTTGCAGAAGGCTACAAAGATCTCGCCAGAAACGGGAAGTAAATTGCGGGCCTCTATCACAAATGATACGATCTGGCATCCCGTGAAGCCTAAAGACATGCTTGAGGAATAGTTTGGCTAGTACCCTGGAAGATGGGATTCTCGATAACGGTACGAGATGAACCATCCGGGAGAAATGGTCCGTAATGACCCACACAAATCTATGTCCCTGTGAACATGGAAGATCACCCACAAAGTCCATGCCTACCACCTCCCATGGTCTATCTGGCACTGGTAAAGGATGCAAGAGCCCAGCCGGTCTCTGCCGTAATGGACGGTTGCGAGCACACGAGTAGCAGGAACTGACATATCTCTTGACGTGGCTGGCTAAGTGTGGCCACCAATACCACCTCTCCAGTAACTCTCGTGTCCGCCTAATACCAAAATGCCCACCCACCTTTGAGGTGTGGGCCCATGACAGTATATCATTCTGTCGATCAGGCGGAACAAAGGTCTTGCCCGGTGGGATTTGGTCTAACGTCACAGGGGAGAGCGTATGAAAAACCCTGGAGGGAAGGATAAGACGAGGTTCGTCAATCTCTTCCTGGGTAGAAAGCATAGAGCGAGACAGGGCGTCTGCCTTGTTATTCTTACTCCCAGACAGATAGTTGATGGAGAAGTGAAAGCGGGAGAAAAACAAGGACCAGCGGGCTTGGCGAGGATTCAGACGCTGAGCGGTTTGTAAGTACGTCAGATTCTTATGGTCTGTATAGACCTGGAAAGGATGTTTCGCTCCTTCCAGCAAGTGACGCCACTCCTCCAAGGCTAATCTCAAGGCGAGCAGTTCCCTATCCCCAATGGTATAGTTTCTCTCTGCCGGTGAAAAGGTTTTAGCAAAGAAGAAACACGGCCTTTTTCTACCTGCACCGTTCTTTTGATACAAGACCGCACCAGCACCCACTGAAGAGGCATCAACCTCTAAGAGGAAGGGCTTACTCTCATCGGGTCTTTGAAGAACGGGAGCAGTTGAAAAGTGTCTTTTTACTGCCTCAAAAGCCTGAGATGTCTCAGTAGACCAGGCTTTGGGATTAGCACCTTTCTTAGTCAAGGCCACCAAAGGGGCCACCAAAGTAGAAAAATGGGGTATGAACTGCCTGTAATAATTTATGAATCCTAAGAAGCGTTGCACCGCCTTCAAGGAATGAGGTTCGGACCATTGCAGGACAGCAGAGAGCTTCGCAGTATCCATAGCCAGACCCTCTTGTGAGTTAATGTAACCCAAAAAAGGCAATGAGGACTGCTCGAATACACATTTCTCGAGTTTAGCAAACAATGAGTGCTCCCTTAAACGGGAAAGGACACGAACGACATCCTGACGATGAGTCTCCAGATCAGGAGAAAAAATCAGGATGTCGTCCAGATACACCACTACTGAGGATAACAGTAAATCCCTGAACACATCGTTTACGAAGTCCTGAAATACTGCGGGTGCATTACATAACCCAAAAGGCATGACGAGGTATTCATAGTGACCGTCTCGGGTGTTAAAAGCGGTCTTCCATTCGTCACCCTTTCGAATTCGTACCAAGTTATACGCACCCCGCAGATCCAACTTCGTAAAAACTTGAGCTCCTCTCAGTCTGTCAAAGAGCTCCGAAATTAAAGGTAATGGGTATTTGTTCTTTATTGTGATTGCGTTGAGACCCCTGTAATCTATGCAGGGACGCAAATCACCCTCTTTCTTCCGAACAAAGAAAAACCCAGCTCCCGCGGGAGAGACAGACTTACGAATGAACCCCTTCTCTAAGCTCTCTCTTATATAGGTCGACATGGCCTCCGACTCAGGTATCGACAGGGGGTAAACCCTGCCTTTAGGTGGAACCGAACCTGGGATAAGGTCTATGGCACAGTCATACGGCCTATGGGGTGGAAGAACCTCAGCACCCTGTTTGGAGAACACGTCAGCGAAATCCAAATAGGGTGTAGGTATGGGAGAGAGATCAGTAGATGCAACCGCAACGACCTTAGGTGGTAAGGGAAGACATCGGGACTGACATTTCGAACCCCAACTAATAATGCTGTCAGACTCCCAGTCAATGTGAGGAGCATGAGTCCGAAGCCATGGAAGACCCAGAAGGACGTCGTCTATACCCTCAGGCAAAACAAGAAAAGAAATCTCCTCTATGTGACCCTGAGACAGGGAAAGGCGCAAGGGAACTGTCCTCAATGTAATGGAGTCAGACAACATAGTTCCATTAACAACACGGACAGGAATAGGCGCCTCTAACATGATAGAGGGAATATTGTGTCCCTTTACAAATCCTGAGGACACAAAAATCCCGTCAGCTCCGGAATCCACAAAAGCCATAATAGGCCATGTATTCTCAGATAACGAGAGCTGACCTGGGATACAACACTTAGAGGGTGCAGAAGACGTCTCTAGTAACCCCCCTCTAATGGTTACTAGGCCAGGGAGTTTCCCTGACGACTAGGACACTTGTTGGCATAGTGCCCAGCTTGACGACATACGTAACATATAGGAGGACCAGACTTGCGTAGTCTGGAGGACGTATGACCTAACTCCATAGGAGTGGGAGATGTTTCAGATGCTGAGGAAGATGGTAGTGGACCCTCAACAACTGGAATAGCCCGATGCTTAGGGCGTGAGGAAGAGACCTCGAGTCTACGTTCCTTATGGCGTACATCGATCCTCGTTGCTACTGTGATCAAGTCCTCCAGAGAAGCAGGGACCTCACGAGTAGCAAGGGCATCCTTGACATAGCCTGCCAACCCTCTCCAGAAGATAGGAATCAACACCTTCTCTGGCCAATCTAGTTCTGCCACCAGAGTTCTAAAAGCAATGGCATAAGAACTAGTGGATAACGAACCCTGAGATAGATCTAACAGTCTCAGGGCCGCATCATGGGTAACCTGCGGACCCATGAATACCGCCTTAAGAGCATCAAGAAAGTCTTGATGTCTCAGAGTAACCACATCAGAGCGCTCCCATAGGGGAGTCGCCCATTCTAAGGCTTTGTCCTGAAGTAAGGAGATGATAAAGCCTACTCTGGACCTCTCCGTAGAGAAGCGAGAAGAGTTGACCTCTAGGTGTATCTGACACTGACTAATGAAACCACGACATGATCTGGCATCGCCAGAATATCTGTTTGGCAGAGCAAGTCGAGGATCATGTGCAGATGTCACCATGGTCTGAGGTTTATCCTCTATACTCTTGAGCCGTGACTCAAGTACTTGTATGTAACGGTGTAACTGCTGATATTCTGCCATAACTGCCAGACCCTTGGCTCAGTCCTAATGTTACGGGGGGCTGTCTGATAATAACTGAAAGGAGTATCAGACAGTCAGGGTCCACCGTGCAAAGACTTTGCTGCAGACTATGGCAGAGTGCAATACCTCTGTTAACTCACAGAAGGATATAATAAGTAAGTAAAGCAATTCCTCCCTTACTTGGAGGGTGTGTGGAATGATCTCTGTTAATAATCACAGAGACAAAGGCAATGTGTGCGAAATGGCACCTACCTAGGTCTGCTCTTCTAGTGGTGCAAAAGAGACGAACAGCAGCGTAAGCCGCACAAAGCTCCTACCTGCGTTCGCTCCACTAGTGTGCGAGGACACGAACCACTAGATATGGCACCTGCCTAGGTCCGCTCTTCTAGTGGTGCAAAAGAGACGAACAGCAGCGTAAGCCGCACAAAGCTCCTACCTCTGTTCGCTCCCCTAGTGTGCGAGGATACGAACAACTGCCAGACGCAGTATAAGGAACGTTACCCTAGCGGCAACGTCCACCTACGAGTAGAATCACAAGGCCCAGCCAGACCATGTGCCTCAGGCACCTGCCTATGTCCGCTCCCCTAAGAGGTAAGGATACGGACAGCAGCCGAAGCTGTAAGGTATAAGAACGCTACCCTGCCGGTAGCGCTCACCTAGCATAGACAGAGGAATGCCTAGAGGAACGCGCACAGAGCGTCTACTCATATGCATGAACCAAGAGGACTGAGCACCATGCGGCGTGTGTCAGGGTCTTATATAGACTCTGTGCCTCATCCAAGATGGAGGACACCAGAGCCAATCCGCTGCCAGAACGACAGGAGTGACGTCATGCTGGCCTATCACCGAGCAAGACGTCACAAGCACATGACCAGCGACCAATCGGCATAGAAGGTGTCAGAGACATGTGACCTCGTGTCAGCGATGATGTCACCCGCACATGTGCAATGGCTCCAAGATTGGACTTAGTCTCCAGCGCTCGCACATGTGCAGTAGCAAGAAATCTGGACTTAGTCTCCAGCGCTCGCACATGTGCAGTAGCAAGAAATCTGGACTTAGTCTCCAGCGCTCGCACATGTGCAGTAGCAAGAAATCTGGACTTAGTCTCCAGTGCTCGCAGCAACCGTAACAGCCTGTTTGACAGCTCACCAGCGACCATGTAGCGATGCAGCAGCGATCCTGACCAGGTCAGATCGCTGGTCGGATCGCTGCTGCATCGCTAAGTGTGAAGGTACCCTTAGCCTGGAATGCAATCAGATGTCACCCTGTAATCCACATCTACATTTCAATGTCTGAAGATCTTGAAATCCCATAAAGACGTACGAGTTGCCCCCTCCCCTTCATTGTGTAGTTATGTCCCCTTCCTGGCCACTTCCTGGTAAACATGTCCCCCATCCTGATATATATTTCCTACATTCTGGTATATTTGTCCACATCATGGCCCCATCCTGGTAAATGTACCCCATCCTGGTAAATGTACCCCATCCTGGTAAATGTATCCCATCCTGGCATGTTCCCCCATGCTGTTAAATGACCCCATCCTGGTAAATGTACCCCATCCTGGTAAATGTACCCCATCCTGGTAAATGTATCCCATCCTGGCATGTTCCCCCATGCTGTTAAATGACCCCATCCTGGTAAATGTACCCCATCCTGGTAAATGTATCCCATCCTGGCATGTTCCCCCCATGCTGTTAAATGACCCCATCCTGGTAAATGTACCTCATCCAGGCATGTTCCCTTATCCTGGTAAATGTACCCCATCCTGATAAATGTCACCCTTCCTGCTAAATGTTCCCCATCCTGGCATTTTTCCTCATCCTGGCATGTTCATGTACCCCCATCCTGGCATGTTTCCCCCCCATCCTTTCATGTTTCCCCCCATTCTGGTAAATGTATCCCCCATTCTGGTAAATGTATCCCCCATACTGGTAAATGTATCCCCCATACTGGTAAATGTACCCCTTCCTGACATGTTTCCCTTCCTGCTAAATGTACCCCATCCTGGCATGATTTCCCCCATCCTTACAGTCATGTTTACCCCCATCCTTGCAGCCATGTTTCCCCCATCTTTGCAGCCATGTTTCCCCCATCTTTGCACGTTTCTCTCCATCTTTGCAGCCATGTTTTCCCCGTGCTCTCCATGTTTTCCCCGTGCTCTGTTTGCCCCGTGCTCTGTTTGTATATGCCCCATGCTCCCATGTTCCCCCCGTGCTAGCTCTGTCCCCCGTGCTCCCCATGTTCCCCCCGTGCTGGCTCTGTCCCCCGTGCTCCCCATGGTTCCCCCATGTAGGCTCTGTCCCCCGTGCTCCAATGTTTCCCCCGTGCTCCCCATGTGTCCTCCGTGCGCTCCATGTTTGCCCCGTGCTGGCTCTGTCCCCCGTGCGCTCCATGTTTCCCCCATGCTCCCATGTTTCCCCCGTGCGCTCCATGTTTCCCCCGTGCAGGCTCTGTCCCCCATGTGTCCCCCGTGCAGGCTCTGTCCCCCATGTTTCCCCCGTGCAGGCTCTGTCCCCCATGTGTCCCCCGTGCAGGCTCTGTCCCTCATGTGTCCCCCGTGCGCTGCATGTTTCCCCCGTGCAGGCTCTGTCCCCCATGTGTCCCCCGTGCGCTGCATGTTTCCCCCGTGCAGGCTCTGTCCCCCATGTGTCCCCCGTGCGCTGCATGTTTCCCCCGTGCAGGCTCTGTCCCCCATGTGTCCCCCGTGCGCTGCATGTTTCCCCCGTGCAGGCTCTGTCCCCCATGTGTCCCCCGTGCGCTGCATGTTTCCCCCGTGCAGGCTCTGTCCCCCATGTGTCCCCCGTGCGCTCCATGTTTCCCCCGTGCAGGCTCTGTCCCCCATGTGTCCCCCGTGCACTCCATGTTTCCCCCGTGCAGGCTCTGTCCCCCATGTGTCCCCCGTGCGCTGCATGTTTCCCCCGTGCAGGCTCTGTCCCCCATGTGTCCCCCGTGCACTCCATGTTTCCCCCGTGCAGGCTCTGTCCCTCATGTGTCCCCCGTGCGCTGCATGTTTCCCCCATGCAGGCTATGTCCCCCATGTGTGCCCCGTGCGCTCCATGTTTCCCCCGTGCAGGCTCTGTCCCCCATGTGTCCCCCGTGCACTCCATGTTTCCCCCGTGCAGGCTCTGTCCCCCATGTGTCCCCCGTGCAGGCTCTGTCCCCCATGTGTCCCCCGTGCAGGCTCTGTCCCCCATGTGTCCCCCGTGCAGGCTCTGTCCCCCATGTGTCCCCCGTGCGCTCCATGTTTCCCCCGTGCAGGCTCTGTCCCCCATGTGTCCCCCGTGCAGGCTCTGTCCCCCATGTGTCCCCCGTGCAGGCTCCGTCCCCCATGTGTCCCCCGTGCGCTCCATGTTTCCCCCGTGCAGGCTCTGTCCCCCATGTGTCCCCCGTGCAGGCTCTGTCCCCCATGTGTCCCCCGTGCAGGCTCCGTCCCCTATGTGTCCCCCGTGCGCTCCATGTTTCCCCCGTGCAGGCTCTGTCCCCCATGTGTCCCCCGTGCAGGCTCTGTCCCCCATGTGTCCCCCGTGCGCTGCATGTTTCCCCCGTGCAAGCTCTGTCCCCCATGTGTCCCCCGTGCGCTGCATGTTTCCCCCGTGCAGGCTCTGTCCCCCCACATCTTGGCACAGCCGCACAGAGGCTAAAAATAAAAAAAAACTCACCTTCTGGCCCCCACTCCTCCACTGCTGCGTCCTCAGTCACTTCAGTTCCCGCGCGGCCACAAGACACCGGCGCCGCCTACTGACGCTCCTCCGTCTCCTAGGCAACAGGTCTGCAGCCCAGGAGAGGAGGCGTGTCAGAGCGAGGAGAAATGTCTCCTCTGCTAAACACCAGTTTGAGCTGCTGGCGCGACCACACCAGCAGATCAAACTGGCGCAGTGTGGCGACAGCGCACGTGCCAGCACAAACGGCTCTGCGTGCCCTGTCTGGCACACGTGCCATAGGTTCGCCATCACTGCCTTAGGGTATTATTAAGCTAGAGACTCATTTGGGCTGGTGTATGTCAGTATTTCTAGAAAAAAAGAAGACAAGGAATAACTCAGTAGACTACATATACATTCATCAATTTCCAGTGAAAGTATTTTGCCTGTGAGTTGTATAGGTGATGAATGCCTTTGAATAGAATTCTTTAGGCCTCACTCAGACATCCCATTATCTCCCATAGAACTCGTACACGTGTTAGATATGGCCCCGTTCACATGTCTGTTTTGATCCAAAGGTTGGCTCAAAATTGGTATATCTATGGGTCAGTGAAAAAAATGGACCATACTTGGACAACATCCGACTGTGGACCGATTTTCAAGGACTGTCAAAATGGAGAAGGTGGAGAAACTTTTTTTTCTCCACGTACGAGAAAAACGTATGACACTAAGACCACACTCTGACCAAAGGCTGATCCAAAGAAAGCAGTTCGTTTTCCTTGTACGTGGGAAAATTGGAAGTCTGAATGAGTCCTTAGAATTAGCTTCTAATGGCATATATACAAAGAATGAATGTCACTAACATATGACTGTAAGGATAAGATAGCAGTAGCCCCCTGGGAGCAGAGCAACCATACCTTCTACTCACAAATAATACACAAGCTGGCAATTATTGTCTTTTTTTCTTGTTTTAAAAATAAACACTTTTCTGTGTCTGGCTCTCTGATACACACCCGCAGGGTTACTTGTTTGCTAAGCTTTCTTATGTTTTTCTCACATTAAAAATGCAGAACAACGTTGGATAACTGTGAAAAATGTCGAACAAAGCAAAATGCTAAGTAAGTTCACACAATTCCCACATTTGGGTCTGTCTCACTCCTGTCCATCTGAATACACAGCACTTGTACTGAGAGCTCTGGATCTATTCTGTTGCTCCTCTTCTCATTAACCACTTGTTTACCTATTTTTCCTTTTTTTTGTTTTTTCCTAGCTTGCCTTCCAAGAGCCATAAGTTCTTATTTTTCCATACACATAGAGTTATGAGGGCTTATTTAAAAAATACTAAGATACAAAAACTTAAAAAAGCTAAAGTATTACAAGTGGGGTGAAATGGTAAAAAATACAGTTCCACTGTACCGCCCCGCGGCCTCGGCTGCGGCCGCCGAGCCGCTCGAATCCGTGCTCGTGTTCTGCGGGTGGTGGCTCGAGCCTCTCACGGACCCGGTGGTCACGTTGCTCTGAAAGGAGTAGTGGCGGTGCACGCAGGGGTTTGGGTGATTGGTGGAATTGATAAAGTTCGTGACGCCACCCACGGATTGTGGTGATTGTATGGTGGACACCACTGCTGCCGTTGACTAGGCCTCCCGGGGACGGTGTTATGCAGCTTGATGTCAACCCCTCCGTGAGCAGGGGGCGATGGTCCCGGAGGCCCGCAGGAAGGTGAGGGCCGGGGTGCAGGGAACAGGGTCGCGGTGCAGCGCGGTGTGGTGCCTGACGGCACTGGTGTACTCACTCTGACACAAGATAACGGAGTCTCTGGTAAACCAAATGGTAGAATGGACGGGGCCCACAGCCGGCTGCGGTGTTCTCCCTGGACAGGCTGGTGATGGCTGTCGGTTCCCTGCACCTGTGTTATGTAGTTTTTGACTCCTGAGCCTGGACACTCCCCGGCGTGTAAGTGACGTAGGAGCCTGCTTGCCCGCAGGCGCTGGCCCTTTGGATCTCTTGCCTTTGGCGGTGGCACTTATCCGGCATGGTTGGGCTGTTGCCGTCAATCAGGACTTGGGTGGGAATGAACCCCTGAGGTCCAGACCGCAATCAGTAAATTTGACTATCAGGGCGGCTTCTAGCCTAGTCGGGGTCTAAGTACCCTGCCTGGTGCTTGGCTCCAATCGGCTCCCCGGTTCGGTACCGGTGGGCCACCGCCCGACCCCGGTCCTACGGTTCCACCGACCGTTCACCAACTCCTGCAAACGGCCACCACCGTTTGCCGACCTTGCTGGAGGTGCCTGGGCTCCGACCCAGACACCTAGACAGTCTGTGGCAGGCCTGGTCCCAGGTCTGCCTGTGCACGTGTTTTCTCCTCTCCTCTCCACTCTCTCTCTCCGACTCTGACTCATGTGTTTTCCCGCCTCCAGGACTGTGAACTCCTCGGTGGGTGGAGTCAACCGCCTGGCTCCGCCCCACCTGGTGTGGACATCAGACCCTGGAGGGTGGCAACAAGGATTTTTGTTTGACTGTTGTCACCTGTCCGGGGAAGGGGTGTGTGTGGTGTTGTGTCTGTGACTACCTGGCTAGTCCAGGGCGTCACATCCCCCTTGGTTTAATGCAGACCGTCCGCGGGCTGCCCGTCCATCACCGGTTTTATTTTTCTGAAAAAGATATAAACTATTGAAAAACATTCAAACAAGCACTTTTCATTTTTTCCCTTATGGGAGGCACATTACTTAAACCATTATAACGGGAACATTTTTATTTATAACAGGGAACGGGTCCATGTCCTTCCGCTTTCCCACCCAAGCAACCTGCACCTTGATGCTGCCCCTAAGAAATGGGCAGCACCCCTTTTCCCCAGTCCGGAAACAGGAACCTGGCCAGGCTACCCAAGCGGGAACGGGTACGGTATTTCGCCCCCGGCAGTCACCCAGAGGCCCCACGTCCAGGGGGACCCCTAACCCGGAGGATGGTCACCGGTTCTGATGGTGACCGGACCCCAGCCTGCTCTGCTGCGGGTTTTTCCTCCAACCAGCCTCTCCGGAGACTGGCAGTTCCTCAAAGGGCAATTGGGGGCATAATTTACAAGCCCAATAGTTATTGGGTGGCTTGCTAGTTCTCAGCCTTGTCTTTGGGTGAAAGGGACAACATCGGTCCCAACGGGGACCGGCGCTTCAGTAGCCGGGTCCGCTACCACAAAACAAACTGTAGGTCCCAACGGGGACTAAATCTTTTGCAATGGGAATCTGCTGCCTTACTTGAGGTCACCTTCCTCGTACTCCTCCTCGACTTATACTTCGGAGTCGTACGGTGGGGGAGGGGACTGGGGCCGGAAGGGAACGCTGCGGCTCACCCTCCTCCTTACATCAAGGGCGAACAAGCCCCTTTCCCCACAGTGGCGGGTGTAGGTGACAAGCTTACCGGCCTTCAGGTCACGATCCAGGTGACCCAGGGGAAGGTGATGGTAGACGTCCCACCGGGAGAAGAAGACTTCGGCCTCCAAGCCCGGCTCGAAAATGAACCCCCATCCACGCCGGAGGCAAAACCGCCGGACTTGGCCCTCATAGTTCTGGCCCTGCACCCGGTAGGTGGCATTCCGGAGATTTTCCTTCTCCCGGATGGTGCGGGCCAGTACCGTGGCCTTCTGCTACTCACGGGCCTCGATCTCCCGGCCCGTCTGGTTCAGCTGCCGCTCCCAGTATGGAGCGTCTGCATGCTCCCTCTGCGCGGGGGTCGGGCCCTGCCGGAGCTCCCTCATACCGGCCATGACCAGTGTCTTAGCTTGGGAACCCCGCAGTGTCACGGCCTGTCTTGCTGCCTCACAGCAACAACCTTCCGCTGCCTCAGCCGAGGCCTGGAACCTGGGAGCGGCCAGCAGTACCTTCTGGGCCTCCTTCCGGTCAGCATCCATCTTTTTCCTGGCCGGGCGGACTGCCGGGGCCGGGACCTCCATGGGTACGGTCACTTTCGGGATCGTCTGCTCTTTGCGGGTTATGGGCACCTTCCACGGTAGCGGGATCGGTGCCGACCGGGCTAGCAGTCGTCCACGGGTGGCGTCCGCAGGCTCATCCTCATGGGCGGATGGGATGATTTCCGCGGCTGGTGTCAAGGGCAGAGGACCAGCTGGCGGGGCGGCGGCAGCCGATGCAGGTGGCAGGGGAAGCAGCAATGTGAGTGGGAGCAGGCCGAGCCCCTCAGCCGCAGTGGACGGTCCTTCAGGGACACAGGGACGTGGGTCGCTTACCCGCTCCTCTAACACTGCCTCCACCTCGCGTTTCCGCACAGCCGCAGCTACTTCCTCCATTTCGGCCACCCACCTTTCCATGAGGAACCGGACTTGGGCCTGTAGATGGCAGCACATCTGCGCTGTCCGGGCTTCCACCCACGCCGCTGTTCCTGGTGCGGGCTGTGGGATTTCAGGGTTGCCGGACGGGTTGGACATCTTGCAGAGTGCTCGGGTTCCAGGAACAAGATGGATGCAAAGTCCTGGCATCCCTGCTTCTTATCCCCGTGGTCACATGGGGCCAGATATTCACCCGCCCCCCGTTGGTCTTTCTACAGCACCTCACTGCTCGGGGAAGACGACTCACTTTCATGACCAAAATGGCAGATCTTCAGATTTTTCAGCGGGACGCCACTGATGGGAACTACAAGGCGCACTTCTTCTGGTAAGTAGACTGGATCGATCCTGTTCGTGACGCCAGAAGAGTCGATGTGTACCGCCCCGCGGCCTCGGCTGCGACCACCGAGCCGCTCGAATCCATGCTCGTTTGCCGCGGGTGGTGGCTCGAGCCTCTCACGGACCCGGCGGTCACGTCGCTCTGAAAGGAGTAGTGGCGGTGCACACAGGAGTTTGGGTGATTGTTTGGTGGAATTGATAAAGTTCGTGACGCCACCAACGGGTTGTGGTGATTGTATGGTGGACACCACTGCTGCCGTTGACTAGGCCTCCCGGGGACGGTGTTATGCAGTTTGATGTTAACCTCTCCGTAAGCAGGGGGCGATGGTCGCGGGGGCCCGCGGGAAGTTGAGGGCCGGGGTGCAGGGTGCAGGGTCGCGGTGCAGCGCGGTGTGGTGCCTGACGGCACTGGTGTACTCACTCTGACACAAGATAACGGAGTCTCTGGTAAACCAAACGGTAGAATGGACGGGGCCCACAGCCGGCTGCGGTATTCTCCCTGGACAGGCTGGTGATGGCTGTCGGTTCCCTGCACCTGTGTTATGTAGTTTTTGACTCCTGTGCCTGGACAGCACAAAACGTTCCCATCCCATACTTGTATCTTTGTCCCCTGTTGTATATAGTTCTCCAAATACTATAATGGACCCCACATAGCCTTCCATATAGTATAAAGGGTCCCACATAACTCTTCATATATTAGAATGCAGATCCATAGTCCTCCATGTATTATAATGCATTTCCCATAGTTCTCCATATATTATACTGCACCACATAGTCTTCAATATATAATACTGCACCACATAGTCTTCAATATATAATACTGCACCACAGTCCTCCATGTATTATAATACACCACAGTCCTCCATGTATTATACTGCACCACATAGTCCTCCATGTATTATAATGCATTTCCCATAGTTCTCTATGTATTATAATTCACCCCATAATACTCCATATATTAAGCTGCGCCCCATAGTCCTCCATATATATTATAATTCACCCCAGGCCTCCATGTATGATGCAGCCAGCCCCCCATGTATAATGCAGCCAGCCCCCCATGTTCCATGTATAATGCAGCCAGCCGCCCATGCTCCATATATAATGCAAGCCCCCCCACGCTCCATGTATACTGCTAGCAGCCTCTCCATGCTCCCTGTATACCGCTGGCAACTCCCCCATACTCCATGTATACTGCTGGCAGCTCCCCCATACTCCATGTATACTGCTGGCAGCTCCCCCATGCTCCCTGTATACTGCTGTCAGCTCTCCCATGCTCCCTGTATACTGCTGTCAGCCTCTCCATACTCCCTGTTTACTGCTGGCAGCTCCCCCATGCTCCCTGTATACTGCTGGCAGCTCCCCCATGCTCCCTGTATACTGCTGGCAGCTCCCCCATGCTCCCTGTATACTACTGGCAGCTCCCCCATGCTCCCTATGTTAAGGGTGAACTCTTAATCAGAGATCACTAGTTGCCTACTGCCTAGCCTAATTGGTGTGGATCGAGTGCATGCTTGAAAAATGAGATCAGACACAGTCAGATATTCATCTTTCCTCGACAGAAGTCAGCCCATGCTCTGCCTTTATTACAACTGAGCTTGCTCTGATATAACCTTGCAAAGGGGCATGTCTGAATGTGTTCATTGGTCAGTGGGTCGAACAATGTGTTAGTCCATGAGCTGATTGGTGGGCGTCATTGTAGGCGGGTCTATGACATCATTGGATGGATCCATGGTGATGGTGATGGGAGGGACGTCATCTGGTGGATCCATGCTGATGGTTTGGTCTGTGATGTCATCTGATCTTTGGGTTGGTCTTCTAGCTTGACCAGGGGTCTTCCCTTATATGGTATCTTCTTACATCTGGACATTCCTTGCATTCCATGCAAGGTGTGGAGAAACAGGCAATGGCAGCCATCTTTATATCTGTGTCATGTATATGATCTGAAACCTGAATTATGTAAGGCAAATCGACATATTTCCCACAATCCCTTGTCAAGAAGTTAATTAAGTATTTCATCTTATGACTCTCCTCAACAGTCCCCCCTAAATACTTTATTAACCTTCTGACCCTACCGTGGTCTTCTAACACATCAGCTCTAATGCTTTAACTGCAACCTTTTTTCGTTTTGCTATCCGCTATACAAGCAATGCTAAGCCTTTGCCCCTACTGGTACAGGCTGTTGATCAGAGAGTTGATCACATCCCGCACACACAGTTCACAGAGGTATAGGTAACGAACCAATCCTTAGAACAGAATATTTAATGCCGAAGAGCTTACTCAGAATTTGAGATTAATCGATTAGAAAGAGTAAGGCAATTGTAAGAATAAGCTTCTTACTGTTATGCTGCAGCTTTTAGCATTACTGTTTCTGAAAGACTGATTCTCAGTCAATATCTGAGTGCTGTCCACGTCTTCAAGATTTTTCTACCCGAATACACCTGATTGTACCACAACACTAATGGATCTCTTCTTGTCTCGGGTCTATAATCTACCACCAGGAGGCCTTTAACAAGATTTCCCTTACGCATGGATCCGATTACTTTTAGTAACACAGAGTAGCACTTTTACGGCTTCAAATACCAGCAAATAAAACAATACCAGTTACCTACAAGTGTATGTTATCCTTTAAAAGTCACTTAAACCCTTAAAATAATTGATTGTAAGGGCTAATGGTGGGAAAAACATTATGACCTGAACCAGTCAGGGCCAGAAATATTTGGACAGTGACACAAGTTTTGTTATTTTAGCTGTTTACAAAAACATGTTCAGAAATACAATTATATATATAATATGGGCTGAAAGTGCACACTCCCAGCTGCAATATGAGAGTTTTCACATCCAAATCGGAGAAAGGGTTTAGGAATCATAGCTCTGTAATGCATAGCCTCCTCTTTTTCAAGGGACCAAAAGTAATTGGACAAGGGACTCTAAGGGCTGCAATTAACTCTGAAGGCGTCTCCCTCGTTAACTTGTAATCAATGAAGTAGTTAAAAGGTCTGGGGTTGATTACAGGTGTGTGGTTTTGCATTTGGAAGCTGTTGCTGTGACCAGACAACATGCGGTCTAAGGAACTCTCAATTGAGGTGAAGCAGAACATCCTGAGGCTGAAAAAAAAGAACAAATCCATCAGAGAGATAGCAGACATGCTTGGAGTAGCAAAATCAACAGTCGGGTACATTCTGAGAAAAAAGGAATTGACTGGTGAGCTTGGGAACTCAAAAAGGCCTGGGCGTCCACGGATGACAACAGTGGTGGATGATCGCCGCATACTTTCTTTGGTGAAAAAGAACCCGTTCACAACATCAACTGAAGTCCAGAACACTCTCAGTGAAGTAGGTGTATCTGTCTCTAAGTCAACAGTAAAGAGAAGACTCCATGAAAGTAAATACAAAGGGTTCACATCTAGATGCAAACCATTCATCAATTCCAAAAATAGACAGGCCAGAGTTAAATTTGCTGAAAAACACCTCATGAAGCCAGCTCAGTTCTGGAAAAGTATTCTATGGACAGATGAGACAAAGATCAACCTGTACCAGAATGATGGGAAGAAAAAAGTTTGGAGAGGAAAGGGAACAGCACATGATCCAAGGCACACCACATCCTCTGTAAAACATGGTGGAGGCAACGTGATGGCATGGGCATGCATGGCTTTCAATGGCACTGGGTCACTTGTGTTTATTGATGACATAACAGCAGACAAGAGTAGCCGGATAAATTCTAAAGTGTATCGGGATATACTTTCAGCCCAGTTCAGCCAAATGCCGCAAAGTTGATCGGACGGCGCTTCATAGTACAGATGGACAATGACCCCAAGCATACAGCCAAAGCTACCCAGGAGTTCATGAGTGCAAAAAAGTGGAACATTCTGCAATGGCCAAGTCAATCACCAGATCTTAACCCAATTGAGCATGCATTTCACTTGCTCAAATCCAGACTTAAGACGGAAAGACCCACAAACAAGCAAGACCTGAAGGCTGCGGCTGTAAAGGCCTGGCAAAGCATTAAGAAGGAGGAAATCCAGCGTTTGGTGATGTCCATGGGTTCCAGACTTAAGGCAGTGATTGCCTCCAAAGGATTCACAACAAAATATTGAAAATAAAAATACTTTGTTTGGGTTTGGTTTATTTGTCCAATTACTTTTGACCTCCTAAAATGTGGAGTGTTTGTCAAGAAATGTGTACAATTCCTACAATTTCTATCAGATATTTTTGTTCAAACCTTCAAATTAAACATTACAATCTGCACTTGAATTCTGTTGTAGAGGTTTCATTTCAAATCCAATGTGGTGGCATGCAGAGCCCAACTCGCGAAAATTGTGTCACTGTCCAAATATTTCTGGACCTAACTGTATTTGTGTAATGTTCCTGTACCCAATTTTCCCTTGGTTATGGTTATTTCCCATGTATCATCCCCAATCTAGAAATTCTCCATAAGGTTCTATGTGAGATAATCCAGCACTATGTGTGTTGTGACCCTCATTCTGCTGGTACGATGGACTCTTTACAGTGGTTGTTGTCTCCAGATGGATTTTCCCTCAAGCTTCATGGAAGTTGCTGTGGTTGGGATAAGCTGGATCGGTCCACCTGATTCTGACTCACGGCTCATTCTGACTTGTCTTTTTAGGATCACCCAGTCTCCTGGCTGGAGACCACGTGCTCCTAACACTGATTTAGGATCTGGAATTGGAGGATACACATGTTTAACACACTATACAGGCAGTTGTATACGGCTCATACATCATACATATATCAAACTGTATCTGCAGTATCTGTGAGAAATATAATCACGTTCTAGGTACTAAACCAAAAATACCTTATATAAAGATCTAATTATTAAGGAAAACGAACATTTGTTACATGATTTGCAGCGTTCACCATTATCTTGTGGATCGTTACATGTTTATGTTATAATCATTAACATTCCAAACCACATACACCCATGTGAGTATAGACACAATTAGATATTCCAATAAAAGAGGGGGCAGGGATTGGGGCAATAGCCCTAAACTCTCCCTACCTCGCAGCGGAGGTTGACACCCTATAAGGCGAATTGGCGCCCCCGCTCACCGACGGCTCGCCCTCCCTATCCCTACACTGCTAAGCTAATACGTGCTGCTAATGTCAGTGAGGGAATATAGAAACCGTGAGATACAGGGATAAAGAGGCGTCAATATGCAATTATATATATCCAATTCCTGCCCAAAGATTAAATATTGACACTCTGTATTTACATAGCTGTTTGGTAGCTTAAATCAATATGATACAGCAAATTCAAGAACCAAACCCTAAAATAAATTAAATATCTCACATGTATAACATGTACCCACTGTATCAATATAATAATAATAATAATAATAATAATAAGGCCAGGTAAAGTCATGAGGAGATCTTGTCCAATCACAGACCCTCCACTGTACAATTCACACTCAGGCTAATAAAATAAACACATATTTGTCAGACACTTAGCATGAAAGAATCCCAACGCATTTCTCCCCTCTTCACAGTGGCCGACGGGTTCATCAGGGGCATCCCCAGATACTGTAAGATCTCTATAATGACCTCTGCTATAGAACATGTACTTTATCACTGTTTGGAACTCTATTCTTACATACCACCAGTATCATGAGTTTTTCAGCAGTAACGTTTTCCACACTGGATATGTTTCACAGCAGGCCTGAAAAGAAATTCACACAACACGCACAAAACTCATATAAACCTACTCATGGTAGATGTATATGACTAATCTGCAATCACTGGAGCAGTAGAGCGGATGAGGGGGGTGTTTCTACGAGGTCTTTACAGTTTTTCTACCTTTATAGACATACGTCTTACAGGACTGGATGTATCTGGTCACCTGGGTACTGAGCAGTGGTGCCGCCCAGATCTTGTCCACCACTACACTATTTGTAGTGTAGTTCATTGATTACCTGGGCCATTATTGAGTAGAGCGCTTATGGCAGAGAAAGCTTATCGCCCTTTATCCACAGACCTTCCTCAGTCACTGGCTCCCTGCGTCTCACACTCCGTTCCTTGCTGAATCACTTGTTCCTGTAAGGATTTAAGAACACACGGAGTGACAGATGTCACGGACGATGTGACAGGAGCCACCGAGGTACTGGTCTGCATTGGTAAAGGACTCTCAACTCTAGGCCCATTCACTGCTTCTTTGTTGTCTGCTCCATCCGTCACCGGTGCTTTTGATAACAGGAGAGCGCCTCCACCTGGGTTCATACACACTCTATATTCTTTATAGGTTTATCACGTCACAATCCACATTTGACTATCTTACCCCACTCCGCTCTACGAACCACAGTGATCGCAAATCTTCATCTCATTTTTCTATTCTGATGGGAGAGGAGGGAGTGGTTTGATTTTTATTACCTCATGTTGCGTAACCTCAGCATATCCAGTGCAGAATCAACCAGCATCTTGGTATCTGGATCCATCTACGAAAAAACTCAAAATCTGCATTAGCAATGGGCTCATCTGATACATGTTCAAAACCTGACAATTCTTGTTACAGCAGAGCAATCATGAGATATGTCTGTCTGCTGTATCCTCCTTACAGATAAAAATATAAAGAAAACTTAATAGAAAAACTGAATCAATGAACAAATTAAAACCTTAAGGGTATGTGCGCACGTTGCTTTTTACCTGCTTTTTACCTGCTTTTTTGCTGCTTTTTCTTCTGCGCTGTTTAATGCCAAAATGGATGTGTTCTTCTATTCAAGCAAAGTCTATGGGAATTTGGGTTTCTTGTTCACACTATGTTGTTCAAAATGCTGCCTTTTTGTGGCAGAACTTTGGTCAAAAACTCAGCTTTGCAGTGCAAAACCCAAATGGCAAAAACAATTGACATGTTGCTTCTTTGAAAAGCTGAGTTTTTGACCAAAGTTCTGCCACAAAAAGGCAGCATTTTGAACAACATAGTGTGAACAAGAAACCCAAATTCCCATAGACTTTGCTTGAATAGAAGAACACATCCATTTTGGCATTAAACAGCGCAGAAGAAAAAGCAGCAAAAAAGCAGGTAAAAAGCAGGTAAAAAGCAACGTGCGCACATACCCTAAATAATGTGTGACTTTCTGCATCATCTTTCCCCCCTTTTTGAATCTATTATCCAAAACAAAATTAGATTAAAAAAAAATGTGTGGCCTCGGAGCTCTACATTTAGGCATGAAAGTCACATTGTATAGATTGTACCTAACGGGGAACACCATAAATATTATGTTATGTATATTTTCATAATGGAAATCCATTTCAATGGCTTTTCAATTTTCGCTTGAACCACAGAAATCTGCATTACAATCTTTCTTTCTATAAAAAGAAAACAGATTATTCAATACATTAAATATAAAACACAGAATTCCATAAATAATCCACATTCCTTAAATCCAATTATTGTAATTATCAATAAATATATTAATAAATTATTATTATTATTATTATTATTATTATTATTATTATTATTATTAATAATAATAATAATAATAATAATAATAATAATAATAATAATAATAATAATAATATTAATAATATTAATAACTATAATAATGTAGCACAACCTTTGGATATTGGGTGTAGGGGCGTTCATTTTTGAAACATTGAGGAGATTATCAGCATCTCTGTGATACTGTCCTATAACTTGAAGGGATAAAAGAATCTAGAACAAATAAACTGGCCATGTGGGAAAACAAAATGTTGATTTGCCATAGAAAAATTATCTAACAGACTTCTATGCTTGAAAAGCTATCAATGAATCTAAACATGTCCACAGTTCACTTTTATTTCTTTGGGATAAAATTAGTAAAATAAAACTATTGTCAATGACCTTTTTCCAATATAATTTGCAATGAATTAAATGCAGGAAGCCCCCTTTTTTTTTTTTTCCTCTTGGGCTGCTCTCACAATAGATCGAAGGTGAGATGAAAAGCCTGCCCTAAAAGTTTCTCCTTTCCCCAAAAGCCAAAAGCACACTGTTCATTTTCCCTGGACACGAGTGATATCTCCCTCCTTATGTTGGATTTTTTTATTATTATTTATTTATTTTCCTTTCTGCAAGACATGGATATCTCATGGATATATTTATCTATTTATTTTTTTAAAACATTCAACTCTCAGGATTATTCGCCACATTCGTAATTGGAATATGTATTATTTATCATGACATCTGCCGCAAAGGTACGTTTATTTTAAGGTTGTTCTCTTATTCTTTTATTTCTTATTAATTAATAAGATATTGCTCCTTGTGACTATCCTGACTCAATCCAACCTGCACACTGGATCTATATTAAGGCGGGCTTTGCACACTACGACATCGCAGGTGCGATGTCGGTGGGTTCAAATTGAAAATGACGCACTTCCGGCATCGCATGCGACATCGTAGTGTGTAAAGGCTCGATGATACGATTAACGAGCGCAAAAGCGTCGTAATCGTATCATAGGTGCAGCGTTGGCGTAATCCATGATTACGCTGACGCGACAGTCCGATGTCGTTCCTCGCTCCTGCGGCAGCACACATCACTGTGTGTGAAGCCGCAGGAGCGAGGAACATCTCCTACCGGCGTCACTGCGGCTTCCGTAGGATATGCGGAAGGAAGGAGATGGGCGAGATGTTTACATCCCACTCATCTCCGCCCCTCCGCTCCGATTGGCCGCCTGGCGTGTGACGTCGCTATGACGCCGCACGACCCGCCCCCTTAACAAGGAGGCCGGTCGCCGGCCAGAGCGACCGTCGCAGGACAGGTGAGTCCATATGAAGCTGCCGTAGCGATAATGTTCGCTACGGCAGCTATCACAAGGATATCGCTGCTGCGACAGGGGTGGGTACTATCGCGCTCGGCATCGCAGCATCGGCCTGCGATGTCGCAGCGTGCAAAGTACCCCTAAGTGTCTTCCACAACTACCCAATCATTCAATATTCCATCTTTTAGTGCTATAAACATTTACTAACACTTCATGTTATTCAGTGGCTGCAGTTTTGTCAGCTCCACTGAGGCCTGTAGAAAATGGCCCCACAGCACGTGATTTCCTTCTCTTTGTTGGGATTGTAGCATCATGTGGGGGGAAGGGGAAGGTAAACTGATTTTTTTTTTTCTTCTCAACTATTTCCCCCTATATTCCATAGTCTGTGTTTTTATACATACACACCACACATACATTTATATATCTCATATACGCACATTCAGATATCTACAGTCCTGAGCCAACTACAGTTAAAAACACTCATGTTTCTGTCTAAGTATATAGTACTCCATCCAATCCATTGCACATCCCCCGACTCACTCTCTGTCTTTGTCTCAATCATGCCTCAGCCATGTGCTTCGTCCACCATTTTAAAATCTGTAGGAACATGTGGCAGAGAAAAGGGAAAACTGACCTCACATCTGCTCAAACTCTGTCTCCCCATTTTCTATAGTCTGTACTTATACATATATATTTATACACACACACACATACACACACACACACACACACAAATATGTCCTAGATCTAAGTCTAATTGTAGATAAAAAAACAACTTATTTTTCTGTATATAATAGTCCACCCAGTCTTTGTTCAAACATTTACAGAGCACATGGTCTTCACACATCCCACGACTCACTTCCTGTCTTTGTTTCAATCATGCCTCAGCCATGTGCTTCGTCCACCATTTTAAAATCTGACCTAAAATGGCTGCAACCAAAAATAGCACATGGTTTCCGGATTTTTTCCGACTACAACTACACACAACTTCATCAATTTCTCCATCTTTCTCTCAAGATAAACAACACCAAACAAGCAATCTTTCTCTATGCATACCAAGATAAGAATAACAGACAAACAAAGAGATGGGGAGATGACACAACTGAAACACTAAAGAAAGCCTAGGGTTTGCAGCATACACTTCCAAATCCTTCCTTACTCTGTCATGTGGTCCCTGTCTGATTTCTGCGTTCTGTAATTCACAAAGACACCAATGGTGTCACCCCTGGCTACAAGGTGTCTATACCAGCCAATTCACTCCAGGAAAACACTTTAAAAAAGGTTAGATTTATGTATAACGTAAGGCTCTGCACTCAGTCTAGCCAAAGCTGGGCCCTTACATATGGCTCAGCACTTAAGTCTAGCTGATCTTGGCACTTACATCTGGCTCTGCACTCAGTCTGAGCTTGGCACTTACATCTGGCTCTGCACTCAGTCTGAGCTTGGCACTACAAAAAGCTCTGCACTACAAAAAACCACAAACCATATCACAGGCAACCACAAACCATGTGACAGACAATATCCTTTTTGTTTCCAGACACTGCTGACAAACCCACTTGCTCTTTTAACCACAAGTCAATCTCCCCTTGAGACAAAATACACAAGAGACAGCAGGCAACTGAATATGTGACGGTTCTTCCGCAATCAAATATGGCCAGCAGCGGAGAAACTCTTCTGCCGTCACAGATATCGCAAAAATCGGACACGGTCAAGCAATCAGTGCCACACACCCTGAGACACATGAGTAAGACTTCAGATTATAAAAATCAGCAGACTTACCATGTTCTCATATAAAGAGCTGATAAGACTCTTGGATCAGGGTATTTAGCACGTCCTGCCATTCCAATCGCCGGTCCTCAAGATTGTAGAGTTTCTCCTATACTGGCCCCACGTTCTGGGCGCCATTAATGTTAAGGGTGAACTCTTAATCAGAGATCACTAGTTGCCTACTGCCTAGCCTAATTGGTGTGGATCGAGTGCATGCTTGAAAAATGAGATCAGACACAGTCGGATATTCATCTTTCCTCGACAGAAGTCAGCCCATGCTCTGCCTTTATTACAACTGAGCTTGCTCTGATATTACCTTGCAAAGGGGCATGTCCGGATGTGTTCATTGGTCAGTGGGTCGAACAATGTGTTAGTCCATGAGCTGATTGGTGGGCGTCATTGTAGGCGGGTCTATGACATCATTGGATGGATCCATGGTGATGGTGATGGGAGGGACGTCATCTGGTGGATCCATGCTGATGGTTTGGTCTGTGATGTCATCTGATCTTTGGACAACAGGGAGATGAATAATCGACCGCAAACAGCTGCTATGCCAAACAAATTCTTTTTTATTCAAACGTTCTTTTCATCGGTGCAGATAAAATTGCGGGGGGTGGCTTGGATGCGAGTCCCTCCAAAGGACGACGGCCGTTTCGTCTGTAAGTCAGACTTCTACGGGTCCACTGTGGACTCACTACCGACCAGCACGCTGCGCCTGCAACCAGCGCTATATGGCAATCATCAGCACGTGAGCCACTGGACCTGGAGGTAATCTGAGGGCAGGCGGTGCAGGACTTGTTCACTTTTTGCTGCAGTATCATCTGATCTTTGGGTTGGTCTTCTAGCTTGACCAAGGGTCTTCCCTTATATGGTATCTTCTTACATCTGGACATTCCTTGCATTCCAGGCAAGGTGTGGAGAAACAGGCAATGGCAGCCATCTTTATATCTGTGTCATGTATATGATCTGAAACCTGAATTATGTAAGGCAAATCAACATATTTCCCACAATCCCTTGTCAAGAAGTTAATTAAGTATTTCATCTTATGACTCTCCTCAACACCTATATACTGCTGGCAGCTCCCCCATGCTCCCTATATACTGCTGGCAGCCCTCCCATGCTCCCTATATACTACTGGCAGCTCCCCCATGCTCCCTGTATACTACTGGCAGCTCCCCCATGCTCCCTATATACTGCTGACAGCTCCCCAATGCTCCCTATATACTACTGGCAGCCCTTCCATGCTCCCGATATACTGCTGGCAGCTCCCCCATGCTCCCTATATACTACTGGCAGCTTCCCCATGCTCTCTGTATACTGCTGGCAGCCCTCCCATGCTCCCAATATACTGCTGGCAGCTCCCCCATGCTCCATATATACTGCTGGCAGCTCCCCCATGCTCCCTATATACTGCTAGCAGCTCCGCCATGCTCCCTGTATACTGCTGGCAGCTCCCCCATGCTCCATGTATACTGCTGACAGCCTCCCCTATGCTCCCTATATACTGCTGGCAGCCTCCCCCATGCTCCCTATATACTGCTGGCAGCCTCCCCCATGCTTCCCCGGCCATGCACTGATTAAAAAAAATAAATAAAACCCCAATCACGTTTTTACCTCTCTCCTCGTTCCCCTGCTGCTGTCCTCACGTGTCCTCGTTCCCCGCTGCTCCATCCTCATCTCTCCTCCACTCCCCTGCAGCTGCGGTCGGCGTCCTCCCGCCCTGCGCTCTGTGCTCTGAACACAGCGGACGCACAGGAGTGACGTCACCGCGCAGGCACAGAGGGAGAATGAAGGAGCGTGGAGCTGCACGGGCCACCCCACGCTCCTTCATTGTTGCTCTGCGTGATGACGGGGAAGGGGGGCCCGCTGTCAGCGGCGGAGGCACCGGGTCATAAAGCGGCCGCGTGGTCACAGAAAGGAACTGCTTGCTGATCTGCAGAGTGGGCCCCTAAAAGCTGCTAGGCCCGGTCGCACTCACGACCTCTGCGACTGCGGTAGTTACGCCCCTGTTTACCACCCTGTTCACTATATGGCAAAACTGATGTATCAGTATGATGCCTCAGGTCGGTGCAAGGTTTCAGCCGCACCTAGAGGTAACATTTGGTTAGGCACCCCATAAATAAGAGATTACCGTGAAGTTGGTATGGGGCAGTAATGAATTGATCAATACATTAGCTAAATATCTCTTTTTTTCAAAATAATCCTCAGCAGTTATGCAATATCACAAAAAAATTTGTTTCCATTTTTCATATGGCTAGTTGTATTTATGTATCATAAAGCAGTTATGCTTGTTCATATTTCCCTGAATTTGGTGTGCAGCTTTCACTTTATATAGATGGTAACACATCGGCGCCCCATGTTTGTTCCAATGGCAGCGGGGAACAGCGCAATCCCCTCCACAGCACTTTAAATTGCGCTGCCAGAGTTTAATAGTGAAATCTAAGCAGTAATCTCCATCCACCTGCGCCTGTTAGCCACACATGTCTGATGATCAGATCAGCAGACATGTGCGAGGACTACCGCTGACTCAACACCGGAGCTTGCAGAAACCGCAGGGACACGATCAATGACATACTAGTACGTTATTGGTCGTGAAGGGGTTAATGCACTGCCATAGATAACATCAGCATTTAAGTAGTTAAATTTTAGCTCCTATGAGAAACAGGTGGTGTCTGTATATCCTGCTCCATACATCTTAAGTGACAGCATGGTGGCTCAGTGGTTAGCATATTTACTTTGCAGCGCTGGGGTCCTGAGTGCAGATCCAAGGGCAACATCTGCAAGGAGTTTGTATGTTCTCTCTGTGTTGGCGTATGTTTCCTTGACTTAGGAAAGTCTGACTGATGGCCCTAACTTGCCGTTCTGACCCAAACCAGTTATCCACCTTTCACCACTTTTCCACTCAAAATAAGACACGGACTGCGTGACATTGGATGTAAAGGCCACAGCAGCCTCGTTTATTAACACCAAAATAATCAATAACATTTATTCATAAATATAGTAAATAGCTCCATAAACATAACCACCAGCAAAGGAGGGGGGGTAAGTGAAGAGTCCCTTTGTACATGATTGCAACACCAGCTCCACCATGTGCCCTCAGCCGTACCACACCGACTCGAGGACACCCAGCCGAGTGTTGCTCCACCATGTGCCCTCAGCCGCACCACACCGACTCGAGGACACCCAGCCGAGTGTTGCTCCACCATGTGCCCTCAGCCGCACCACACCGGCTCGATGACACCCAGCACATTAACATGCCCTGCTGTGACCCAGCACAGCAGGGTCCCACGTTAACATGTCCCGCTGTGACCGAGCACAGCAGGGACCCACCAACCATACCATTGCACACCAGGGGTAACCCACTCCTGCACTGGGTTCCCCCCTGCTCTTTGTGCAATCCACTGACTTCAAATACCCCCCTCCTTTCCGCCACAGCGAGCATGTATGACACCTTGTACGTGCGAGCCCCACCACCAAAAACCCTGACCCGAGCCGACTCCTCGGGTCGAGCAACCAATACTGCGGGAGCAATGCCAATCGAGCAAAATAACCCCCCAATAGACCTCACGATGCCAACCAGCACCAAGCCACCAGTACAACAAGGTCAGCCGCCCCCAAGACCTGCAACTAGCCGACCACATCGTCCGATCCTATGTACCGCCTGCGCGACCAGTCTCCAACGAGCCACCAGAGCCACCTCCCCCATCTCCATGGAATAAGGGGCAAGCTCGGCCTCGTTGAGACAGCTACACTTCAGGCGCCTCCTAAAATTACCCATCAACTGGTAATTCAACAAAGCCAACCCTTATAGTCGTAAACAAAACAACCTCCACTGTTTCCCCAACCTCTGACAGATTCCTAAAACATACCCAGTAATAAAACCACTGGGCAGTCATGCCCCTGTGAACAACGGCACGAGCATGGAACCCAGGCAAGAAGAAATGGCCCGGGGCAATCAGGCCCGATGTCACGAATCAAGCACCCCGGATGCCCCAGCGACCACGTCTCCTCCACCCACGTGCCGTACCAAAACGCTGCCGTTCCCGTAAACTGTGTGTGAGCGCACCGATCCTGAAACACCACCCAGCCCAATAGCCAAAACCATTCCACCCTGAAGTCACAACAACCCGGAACCGAAAACAGTCAAACCGACCACTAGCCTGAAGAAAAGACCTTAACTATGTACCAATGTGTAACGATACTCCCAACACCAGACGATTTCCCAAAACTAAGTCAGAATACACCCTTCTGACCACCACATATTGCTCAAAGCCCCGGAAAAGGGGCACATGACCACAGTTATTCATTGGTATCACCGTGCACTTCGAACCCACAAGCACGACACTACCGTTGCCTCCCTCTCACCAAAGCCAACTGCACACCACGCCCAATCCCCGCTAAACTGCAGACTCAAAACTACTCACAAAATGAGAGAACAGCAACTCCCACTAAACCCGTAGTCCAGGAAAACTCAAACACCACATTTCTCCGAAATTGCAGGCACCATAAGCCAGGGCCAACCGTCAAACGTTGCACCGACAGGTGCCTGGTGCTTGTCCGCCACTCAGCCTTAAAGCGCCGCAAAACACCCCCCCAAAAGGGGCACCGCCCCAGACGATTACCAGGTCCTTAAACCATAAGAGTCAGTGCACACCGCACTGGCTGCCCTTGCCATCCAGCCTGACATTGAGGGAGGTAATGGCATAGTTGCGACCTACTCGCTCACTACTTCACCCACAGCTGCGCCGCACAACTGTGTGCCCCAATACCTGTCGGTCCCGACAAATACGTAAGACCAAAGTAAACACTTGGCAATGTAATGCCGGGAGGGTCTACACCACCGCCTGACAATCGGCGAACCCACAACATGCCCCACGATCTATCAGCATAACCAACAAATGGAACAACCCGCCATCAGCACTAGCTAGCTGGAAAATCCCACAAGTCGCCAATCGGAGGCCCCCCGACACCAATAATCCACACACTGGATCACCCAAACCCAATGTCACTTATTCCTCGCACCGACACATCACCCAAGCCCCCTATCCTGGGGCACCAGGAAGAAACACTCTAAGACGAACCATATACCCATAAGGCAAAGCCAAGCCAGCTGTACCCGAAAGAAACCCCCAAGCCCATCGTAAACGAGAACCACCTACTCTTATAATAAACTCCTGCGGAGCTACTATCAACTGCCATAACGAATGCCGCCCGATACAGTCTGCCAACGTTAAGCCGGCAACCCTACTAAGAACCGCATACCAATCCACGTGCATAAAACTTGTTAAAACTGCCCCTGTGCAGACACTGCTAGCAGACTCCCGTAATCTCCCCATGAACCCACAGATCCTGCAAAGGCCCCCAAATGGCACGTGGACACACAGAGGCAATAAGCCAAACTTGACCACAAAACAGAAGCACGACATACACTGGAGCCTGATAATGGCCCGTAACCTGACCTCAGACATAGGGCCCTACCTAGACGAACCAAACACATCGACTTATCAAACACATGCTAACTCCGCAGGTACACCCTGGGCATGAAGAAACAGCATAGCAGTCCCAAGTTGTCCCAGAAACAGAAAATAAACACTCGACTATCCCGAATAATCCCCCAACCGAACCCGGACCATGGACCACAATAACCAGACATTGAGCAACCATAAAACATCTCGCTCCACACAATATTTGTCCAAAAGACATCGTAAACAAACACTAAAACCCGATTACAGACAAAGGCAACAAAATTGTGTTTTGGTTTTTTTTTTTACATAAATCGCCTATTACTCCTGTTAATAGACGGCTAGACTGGGCACCGCATACAGGTGAACAGTCAATTTCAAGACCCCCAGGGAGGTGTCGTCAACCGCCGCAAGGGAGGACAGATCTCCAAAGGACTGCTGTCCCAATCATAACGACCTTAACATCTGGCCGCAACAAAACAAGCCGCGCCCAGTAAACCTGAAAACCCCCCAGTACTCTCACAACCCCTGTTGGAGGACCGGACTCAGGCCGATGCCTATAGAATATAAAGCACCCCCTCGTGAAACGCAACCACCTTCCCCTTCACCTCCCACCAGCAATAGCACACACCCCATGCAACGCTCAAGAGTAAGCCGCCAAATGCAAATGCACCCCCGCAGAACGGGCCGCCATGTCTGTGGACTAACATCGAACCCTTATCAAATACTATGAACTGCGATAAACCTCTAGCTAAAAGACTCCCATAACCATTACATAAACCATGGAATCGCCGTGAACTCGGCTATCCACCACCCCTTTGCAAGTATTCGTATACCTGCCTCAAACTCCGCCCCACCGCCGACTTACACCTGAATTAGTCACGAACCACCAGGAAATCACCCAATCATACAAAATCACCCAAAATATGCAAGAGCAATTACGCCAACCAGAATAAACAATGGCGTCACCTAGAGATAAACAACCTATCATGAAAAAACCCCAACGCTCATGAAGTGCATAGCAAGGCATCCGGGACCACAGAGCAACCACTCCCGTACAAAATTCAACGCTGTAACAGAGCCCCCAACCTCCTGCCGAAACCCGCTGACAAACAAACTACCGCCCTATTGCACCCGAAATCATACGTATCGACACCCTTACTACCCACCCTAATCCAAGCATTAATACAAGGTTTTAAGTGAGCCTTAATTTACTAGGCTGACTCCATGGAATCCCACGGAACAGCCATCGCATGTCCTCCGCGTCGAGCACCGCCATCTTCTCCACAGGTAGACGCAGGATGCAGCCCTCCTGGGCCGCACCGAAAGCGCCCGGACTAACCAGCCATCCGTGGACGCTTGGCGAAAGGTCACCGGCTCAAAGCCACAACTGGGGGGGGGGGTGCGCTCCAGTCGCTCAGCCACCTGTGGGAATCCGTATCCATAGTTGGATCCGCTACAATAACTGTGCGCAATTGCACAGGGCGCAGCTCCTGAATCTTGCACCAGAAGCCGAGGGCACGTGACGGCAACGCCGGACCACGTGACCGCGTCACAGGTCACGCGGACGTGCCACCCAGGTTGTCACGCCAAATCCCTGCGCCGTAGCCCTCCTGCGATGTTGCTCCATCACGTGCTACCGCTGGACTGCTGACCGGGCCCTACGCGGCTGCGCAGGCCGCACCTTCCGGAATATGCAGCCGATCGCATGACCGCACCCTGTTGGGCAACGTGACCTCAACGCCGGGGGGAGGGGCACCTAAATGCAACGCCTGACCTCATAACCGCGCCTCGGGTCATGAGGCCTCGCCGCCCAGTCGCTACGGTGACCCCCGCGCTGCAATCTGGATAGCGGGTGGAATCAGGGGTATCACTCACCCACTCCGCTGGACGACATCCGCCCTGAACCCCCTGCTGGCCAGGCCCTGCATGGATGTGCCGGCCGCACTTCCTTGCTGCTGATGGTTACTTGACACGTCACCGAGCCGTGTGACCGTGCCATCAGAGGGCCTCGCACCGACGTGCAGGCCGCGCCTCCTGGATGATGCCGGGCACATGACCGCCCAGCGAGCCATGTGGACGTGACGTCAAAGGGCACGCGACCGCGCCGGCCCCATGTGACCGCGCTGGCCCCACATGACCGCTGCGCATCGGGTGAGCCCAGTGGATCGGGTGAGCCCAGCGGGTCGGGGGAGCCCAGCGGGTCGGGTGAGCCCAGCCGGTCAGGTGAGCGCAGCGGGTCAGGTGAGCGCAGCAGGTCAGGTGACCACGCCGGGTCACGCCCCCGCAACGTGCACGTCACCACTGGCCACTGCGACCCGGAAGTGAAGGGGAGCCGGCTACAGCACTCACCGCCCCGCAGCCTTGCAGCCTGTGCCCGACTTCCGGCCCAGGCCCCGCGATGTCCCGTCTCCTGGGTCCGCCGCCGCCACCGCTGCTGTGGGTCCTCCGCTGGGGCTCCTCTCCCGTTGCCGGCTCCTTGCAGTCGTCTCCGGGCTGAGGCGCTCAGTAGTCGCTGCCGCTTCGGAGGCAGAGTGGTCCCATCTTCAGCGCCGCCGACGTCCCCGGACCATCGCTGCAGCTGCTTCTCCATCCGCTGCTGGACGTGCTGGTCCTCTTCATCTGTGCCACGATTCCCACCATCTCCAGGATCCAAACAATTCCAGATGTCTTCAGGTAATGAATGACCTCCCACCTCCTAATCCAGCCCTATATATACTGCCCTACACTAGCAACCCCCTGACCAATTACATGGCCCCACAGCCCTATAACTCCACCTCCCACTTTTCCCGCACAAAATACCCTGCACATTAACCCCTTGCTAATCCTCAGGCCTAGCATCCCTCCTCAGTCATGTTGCCCTCCCTTGAGCCCTTTCAGGGCAGGCGTCCGGGCTTTTCTTTCACACCGCATACTTTTTCATTTGTCTTTGGCTATGTTCAGATGGGTTTATTTTAAGCACGGACTAACTGTGGGTCTTCTGACAGAGACTTGGGTTAGTCCAGGCATTCTAGACCATATTTGCACTGTGAAATACGGCCATCTAAGCCAGGCTTCTAATTGATCTTCTCATTGCTAATATATGACCACAGACCATTAATGTGGTCATAAATCAGAAAGGAGGAGCTCAGAAAGAAAGACATAAAAGAGCTACAGACTCCTGTCCAAAGAGCGTGCTGATGGATCATAAGTGCAGTCATTTAGCCTGGATGTGAAGGGAAACAAAAGCTTGGAAAAGCTAAATAGTGCAATTTTTATATGACACCCAGTTGCACAATTTATGTTTAACACAAAATACCTGCATTTATGCAAAAAAACAAAAAGTTCCCAAAAGTGTCTATATCTTAGATACACCATGTGAGAAAATAATCATATTTTTTTTTTTTTATATTTGTCCCTAGTTTGATTCACATTACATGTTTGCCTGGTGTCAGGTGTTCAAATAGGCCATTTATAGACTCTATAAAGATAAAGCCTCATCATATGATTACCACAAGCGCATGAATAACAAGTAAGACAAGATCACACGTCTGTGCATACATTCTTTATTTTAAAATGCAGAGATGACATTTCCAACTCCTTAGCCCTAACCACTCAGCTGTTTTAATGTTAACTACATACTCTAGAGAACCTAGATAAAAATTTTCATAAAACAAATTACACATTTCAAGTGAGCCAAAAACTGTACATTTATCATTCAAATAGTGTAGTGACCGGGTAGTAAATTTCCAATCTTAGGAGCAGGTCTAATATTCTCTACTATTTATGCGGCGGTAATATTGTATTTTTCTATAAAGAGGGTTGTCTGTGATGTACAAACAAAATTGGCTAGTTGCAGGGAAGTTGATAACATTTAAAAAATTGCCAACAGATAAAAATTCCTGACTAATAAAAAGAAAAAAAAAATTATATTTACCTGAAATCCAAACTCTGCAGCTGGGTAGCATAGGTATGATCCTCAAATATAGGTTGGGTAACGTGAAAAACAAAACAAGCTTTTTCTCCAGGTCCAGAGCCGTGTTTCTGCCGCTGCACCATCTTTGTTGATCAGCTGCAGCAGTGACATCAGTCAGAGAAAGCGCTACTTTTTTTTACAGAAGGGTAAAAGTATTCTTCTTACCATTTGTGTGGAGTATAATTAGCCAAGGTGGAGTATGTAATTTGAAGTAACTCGCATGTGTACTACATAGACATACATAGCAGCATTTTAAAGTAGATAACACCATATCTTCAACACTTCCCAGAATAGATGATGTCTAATGGTTGGGGTCTGTCTGCTGTGACAGAAAACCATCTACCAGGAAACTGGTTAGGACCCCATTATGAGCCACATAGACATGTGGTGCACAATCTATAAGTATATATACTGTGTTTCCCCGAAAATAAGTGTGCCACCCCTGAGGCGTCAGTCACCATAGAGGGACTGCATCTCAGCCAGAGGTGTGGTGTCCTATCCCTGGGTAAGAACGAGGTCATCAACCGATATGTACACAAAACACAAGACACTCTCAGTTAGCAACACTCCATCAGACAAGGGTAATGTCAGCTGCTGGGGGGTTGGAGTCTAGTTGGTGGGAGCAGCCTGTAGAAAGTTGTTCAGTCGGAAGGAGCAGTGGAAGAGTGAAGACCTGTGGTCTGGAGTAGGTGCAGCTCGGCCCAGGCACAAGGGAGAAAGGGCCATAGAGCCCACGGGAAGTGCACTATAGTCCCGTATAGAGCTTCAAGCCACCCAACAGGGTCCGCGGACACCGGCTCAGGGCACTGTGTGCGTAGGCGCAGGACAGGCGTGTGAGAAGTCAGCGCAGGAAGATGACCAGGGAAGGAACATTAGAAGGGTGCATCGGTCCTGATCTCCGAACTACCGGGGAATGACTAGAGCCCATCACAGTGAAACCCAGCACTCCAAAGGCGGTCACTAACTAGTCGTGTGACTTTGGAATCTGCTACAGTGAGTAAAAACCTTGAGACTGCATCCCTGTGTCGTTCCGTTATTCGCCTGCGCCTCCAGCCCTGCTCCCCCGCCATCACCAACTACTACCCCCATCGGCCCTGCGACCCAGCTCTACCTGTGTAGAGCTATACCAACCAAGCTGCCTCACCATCTGCCCCAGAGGTCTCATCCCGCAGCGTCGGCTATCTCTGGCAGAGTACCACAGATGGCGTCATGAACTATCATCCTCTGTAAATATGCCCTTTCTCTTAATGACATCGCCGGGGTCACAGAACCGGGCCTGGCCACCGCAGCATCCCAGAAATAGAGCTGCGGCCCAGTAGCGAGTGCCCCACAGCCCCGGTGAAGGTGTGTCAACTTGACGTCACGAACAGGATTTTGTGCCCGTCCTAACAGTGGTTGAGTGGTCCTAGACTGCTCAATGCCATACAGGCATACAGGTGATACAATTCTTCCTTCACCTTGCCTTGAAAACACAAGTCTTCATCAGAATTAATCCGTTTCGGACACCCGTATACTAATGAAGTCTTGACAGATGGCTCGTGCAGCTGATTCGGCTATCTGATCTCTAGTTAGGATGACCACAGGAAACTTGGAGAAACGATCAGTCATGACCAGACAGTACTGTGGCCCCTGAGCTGAGTGTTCCATGAGCAGATAATCAATCAATACTTTATTAATCAAACCAAAAACAAAGTGCAAATTAAAAACAATATTGTTTAGAATGCATATTCACGTCACAGGGGTGATTCTGGGCAGATTCCCTATTCTCCCCCTTCCTACTCGCGGGGGTTGGCACCCTATTTTGATGTACGCAGTGGCGCCCCCGCTCGGCGTGGACTGACCCTTCAAGCCCTATCCTCACCGTCTTATGGGTGCTGCTAATCTCTGTAAGGACCTTCGCATAGTATCGCAGTGAAATTCTCACACACCCATTCAGACACTTCCAAGAGCCCTATATTGGATAGATATTCCAGGTTTTAGCCTTGTCTATATTAGATCCAATATTATATGAGACACATAATCATTTTTTTCGCCAAAGGGCACAGTCCATGTAACCTATGCACCAAACTTCTAGATGTTAATCCTGAATGGTGTAGCCAAATGACTACTGCTTCGCTACTGCGCATAGCTCACTGCCCGACGCGTTTCTCCTCCGGACCATAAATCGAACGGAAGTTCATCAGGGGCTGTCCATAGCAAAATCGCATCAATGGCAGTTCCACTGGTGTAGTATGCTCATCATGTTAGTGTGGCGCCCCTGAGGCTTCCGTCGCCACAGAGACATTGCACCCCAGTCAGAGGTGTGATGTCCCATCCTGGGTAAGGAAAGGAATACATGCCAGTTCACAGGTAAAACTGCACTACACCCATTGCTGGGCACACACTGGGACCAGGGACAGTGGCAGCAACCCTCCCATGCTGCATGCTGGGAGGGGTTGTAAGACCCATCCCTGCTCCCATAGGGTGGTAGCTTAGCAACCGGGGGGTGGGAAGAGCAAGCCGAGTGTAGAGCAGAGAGGAAGGTCAGAGTTTCAGTTTACCTCAGAGAGTGAGAGAGTGAGGAGCCAGCATGTAGCTGTGAAAGAGAAAGGAGCTCTGTGAGTTCAGAGTGTCCGCAACAGAGAAAGAAAGCAACAGAGAAGGAGAGAAACAGAGAGTAGAAGAAGAGCTCTAGTCAGGCAGGAGCTAAAGAAAGAAGAAAGTGACGCTTCCTGGTGAAGACCCTGGGACTCGGAGGGTCCAGGTGACACCAAGCAGGAAACGAAGGGATTCCAGGGCCACAGATAGCTTCAGAGCTGGTGGCCAGTGAAGTCAGCTGAGAAAGGACGCAATTAGAGGGGTGCACTGGCATCAACCCCCAGATCTACCCGGGATCGGCGGAGGTCCCTGACGGTGGTCCCAGCAGTCCAAAGGCTCCTGCAGGCCTTGACAAGAACTGTGAGTAAAGACCTTGAAACTGCACCCCTGGTGTTGCCTCAGTTATTTCTCTGCATAGACACTAATAAGCACCAACTGTGCCCCGGGGTATTGCTCCACCTGTGGGGAGCAGTATCAGCATTGCTGCCATTCCATCACCCCGGAGGCCTCATACAGCAGCGGCGGCTTAATAGCTGCATACCACAGGTGGCGTCACGAACACAAACTTTATTCACCCCCAACACTGCAGCCATATTTTATTGACACCCACCAGGGCCACGGAGTCGGGCCCCGCCACCACTGACGACCCCCGGACTAGTCCGGCCCGGCATCGGGTGTCCCATAGCCCTGGGGTTGGCGAGTCAACTTTGGCATCACGAACAGGATTTCGTGCCCGGACCCACCGGGTACTGTGCGCCTGAAAAGACTGTGAAAGAACTGTGTTTTACTGAAAAAACTGCCGCCATTAGCCTGGCTGAGCGTGGGAAGAAGAGGGGCGTGCCTGCAGAAAGAGCGTGAAAGTAAGCCCCGCCCCCTTTGATCTTGCAAGGAAGAGCGCAAAGCGGTGCCCGCTATGGAGAGCGGACGGAAGATGTCTGCGTTCAGCCCTGTCGGCGGCATGGCGGGACTCCGAAGTGGAGGAGGCGGAGTGGCTTTTGATGTGGAGGATCGCGGCCCGAGTGAGCTCCCCGCGGGAACCGCTGCCTGGTTGGAGCGGGAGCTGGGTCGATTCTGCGTCCGGGTGAGAGCACAGACACTGCAGCAGGTGCTCGACTGGAAGGCGGAAGTCCGGAGGATGGTCGCCGCAGTGTGGGCCCAGGAACAGAGGGCCGCCGCAGCAGCAGCCGTGTCGCGTGAAGATAAAGCCACGCAGACCCCCACGGCATCCCTCCTCAGCTGGGAACCAGGACCGGACAGCACCGTGACGAGTGAGCCCTGTGAAGCACAACTCCGGGATCAAGAAGTACCGTGTAAGCTGCCCCCGCCACCGTTCCTGCTGGAGGTTCAGAGCCCGAGGATGTATTGTGCCTGGAGAAGAAGTCCGGTGTCCCGTACGACATTGGCACATTACGGTCCCCTGCAATGGTAACCGCATCCGTAAGTTAACCCCTGAAGTTAAACATTCGAGTTGAAAGTTTTAAAGGACCTGCTCCAGAAATAATGCCTCCTGCCTTTGTTGAATGTCCCTAAGTTCTCCAGGAGATGCCACCCAGCACAAGAGGTGGAAGGAGGAGGACCTTGTCTGACTTGTTGACCGTCGCTGGGTCGGAGTCCCAGTGGGCGCCATCAAGGGTCGGAGCCCCTGGTGGAGGACGACAAGGAGTTAATGGAGTCAGGACAGTACATAGCCCCTGAATGTCTGCCCATTGTTCTTTTTGAAGATGACCCCCCCCTGTTTATGTGTTACCGGGCCACTGGACTGGAATGTGGTCCCCGGTGAATGTGTTATTTATGTGCCTCCCATAAAGGGATGTAATATCCTAAAGTTTTAATGTTTTATGCATAACAAAATTTTGCAGTTTCTTCCATTGTTTTTGTTGTTTCAGCCCGAGGACGTGCTGGGATTCGCTGTGGGGGAGTGTGGTGCCCCTGAGGCTTCCGTCGCCACAGAGACATTGCACCCCAGTCAGAGGTGTGATGTCCCATCCTGGGTAAGGAAAGGGGTACATGCCAGTTCACAGGTAAAACTGCACTACACCCATTGCTGGGCACACACTGGGACCAGGGACAGTGGCAGCAACCCTCCCATGCTGCATGCTGGGAGGGGTCGTAAGACCCATCCCTGCTCCCATAGGGTGGTAGCTTAGCAACCGGGGGGTGGGAAGAGCAAGCCGAGTGTAGAGCAGAGAGGAAGGTCAGAGTTTCAGTTTACCTCAGAAAGTGAGAGAGTGAGGAGCCAGCATGTAGCTGTGAAAGAGAAAGGAGCTCTGTGAGTTCAGAGTGTCTGCAACAGAGAAAGAAAGCAACAGAGAAGGAGAGAAACAGAGAGTAGAAGAAGAGCTCTAGTCAGGCAGGAGCTAAAAAAAGAAGAAAGTGACGCTTCCTGGTGAAGACCCTGGGACTCGGAGGGTCCAGGTGACACCAAGCAGGAAACGAAGGGATTCCAGGGCCACAGATAGCTTCAGAGCTGGTGGCCAGTGAAGTCAGCTGAGAAAGGACGCAATTAGAGGGGTGCACTGGCATCAACCCCCAGATCTACCCAGGATCGGCGAAGGTCCCTGACGGTGGTCCCAGCAGTCCAAAGGCTCCTGCAGGCCTTGACAAGAACTGTGAGTAAAGACCTTGAAACTGCACCCCTGGTGTTGCCTCAGTTATTTCTCTGCATAGACACTAATAAGCACCAACTGTGCCCCGGGGTATTGCTCCACCTGTGGGGAGCAGTACCATCATTGCTGCCATTCCATCACCCCGGAGGCCTCATACAGCAGCGGCGGCTTAATAGCTGCATACCACAGGTGGCGTCACGAACACAAACTTTATTCACCCCCAACACTGCAGCCATATTTTATTGACACCCACCAGGGCCACGGAGTCGGGCCCCGCCACCACTGACGACCCCCGGACTAGTCCGGCCCGGCATCGGGTGTCCCATAGCCCTGGGGTTGGCGAGTCAACTTTGGCGTCACGAACAGGATTTCGTGCCCGAACCCACCGGGTACTGTGCGCCTGAAAAGACTGTAAAAGAACTGTGTTTTACTGAAAAAACTGCCGCTATTAGCCTGGCTGAGCGTGGGAAGAAGAGGGGCGTGCCTGCAGAAAGAGCGCGAAAGTAAGCCCCGCCCCCTTTGATCTTGCAAGGAAGAGCGCAAAGCGGTGCCCGCTATGGAGAGTGGACGGAAGATGTCTGCGTTCAGCCCTGTCGGCGGCATGGCGGGACTCCGAAGTGGAGGAGGCGGAGTGGCTTTTGATGTGGAGGATCGCGGCCCGAGCGAGCTCCCCGCGGGAACCGCTGCCTGGTTGGAGCGGGAGCTGGGTCGATTCTGCGTCCGGGTGAGAGCACAGACACTGCAGCAGGTGCTCGACTGGAAGGCGGAAGTCCGGAGGATGGTCGCCGCAGTGTGGGCCCAGGAACAGAGGGCCGCCGCAGCAGCCGTGTCGCGTGAAGATAAAGCCACGCAGACCCCCACGGCATCCCTCCTCAGCTGGGAACCAGGACCCGACAGCACCGTGACGAGTGAGCCCTGTGAAGCACCACTCCGGGATCAAGAGGTACGGTGTACGCTGCCCCCGCCACCGTTCCCGCTGGAGGTTCAGAGCCCGAGGATGTATTGTGCCTGGAGAAGAAGTCCGGTGTCCCGTACGACATTGGCACAGTACGGTCCTCTGCAATGGTAACCGCATCCGTAAGTTAACCCCTGAAGTTAAACGTTCGAGTTGAAAGTTTTAAAGGACCTGCTCCAGAAATAATGCCTCCTGCCTTTGTTGAATGTCCCTAAGTTCTCCAGGAGATGCCACCCAGCACAAGAGGTGGAAGGAGGAGGACCTTGTCTGACTTGTTGACCGTCGCTGGGTCGGAGTCACAGTGGGCGCCATCAAGGGTCGGAGCCCCTGGTGGAGGACGACAAGGAGTTAATGGAGTCAGGACAGTACATAGCCCCTGAATTATGGGGAGATAAGGTATGCACACCAGTGACTATGTAAGGGGAATACATGAAATAGCAGAAACTGCTGTGTGAATACTGACTTGAAAAATCCAATAGCTATATGTAAGAGTGAAAATGTGAAAAATGGAATCTGCATTACTGCCATGAACATATGAATCAAGAGAAATTTAGCTACTGAATTGATCAATGCAATAGAGCCCCAACACTACGCCAAAGTATTTCTCAACGTTGGGGTCCCTAACTTGTGTGTGTCCTCTCATGCAGTTAAAAAAAAATTTTACTCTTACATATAGCTATTGAATTTTTCAAGTCAGTATTCACACAGCAGTTTCTGCTATTTCATGTATTCCCCTTACATAGTCACTGGTGTGCATACCTTATCTCCCCATAGTGATGTTTTTTTAGGTTTTTGCACCCAGTTCAGACTTAGAATGGTGTTCCAAACGTTATTCGTTATTGTTAGTAGTTTTTCGTTTGTGAACCCTCCCCAACCACACCTATTGCCAATCCATATCATACCCATAAATAGCCTGGGTCTCAGCTTCCCATACACGGTAAGTTTTTTTAACTTCATGAGAGGACACACACAAGCTAGGGACCCCAACGTAGAGAAATACTTTGGCGTAGTGTTGGGGCTCTATTGCAATGATCAATTCAGTAGCTAAATTTCTCTTGATTCATATGTTCATGGCAGTAATGCAGATTCCATTTTTCACATTTTCACTCTTACATATAGCTATTGGATTTTTCAAGTCAGTATTCACACAGCAGTTTCTGCTATTTCATGTATTCCCCTTACATAGTCACTGGTGTTGCATACCTTATCTCCCCATAGTGATGTTTTTGTAGGTTTTTGCACCCAGTTCAGACTTAGTATGGTGTTCCAAACGTTATTCGTTATTGTTAGTAGTTTTTCGTTTGTGAACCCTCCCCAACCACACCTATTGCCAATCCATATCATACGCATAAATAGCCTGGGTTTCAGCTTCCCATACACGGTAAGTTTTTTTTAACTGCATGAGAGGACACACACAAGCTAGGGACCCCAACGTAGACAAATACTTTGGCGTAGTGTTGGGGCTCTATTGCATTGATCAATTCAGTAGCTAAATTTCTCTTGATTCATATGTTCATGGCAGTAATGCAGATTCCATTTTTCACATTTTCACTCTTACATATAGCTATTGGATTTTTCAAGTCAGTATTCACACAGCAGTTTCTGCTATTTCATGTATTCCCCTTACATAGTCACTGGTGTTGCATACCTTATCTCCCCATAGTGATGTTTTTGTAGGTTTTTGCACCCAGTTCAGACTTAGTATGGTGTTCCAAACGTTATTCGTTATTGTTAGTAGTTTTTCGTTTGTGAACCCTCCCCAACCACACCTATTGCCAATCCATATCATACGCATAAATAGCCTGGGTTTCAGCTTCCCATACACGGTAAGTTTTTTTTAACTGCATGAGAGGACTCACACAAGCTAGGGACCCCAACGTAGACAAATACTTTGGCGTAGTGTTGGGGCTCTATTGCATTGATCAATTCAGTAGCTAAATTTCTCTTGATTCATATGTTCATGGCAGTAATGCAGATTCCATTTTTCACATTTTCACTCTTACATATAGCTATTGGATTTTTCAAGTCAGTATTCACACAGCAGTTTCTGCTATTTCATGTATTCCCCTTACATAGTCACTGGTGTTGCATACCTTATCTCCCCATAGTGATGTTTTTTTAGGTTTTTGCACCCAGTTCAGACTTAGAATGGTGTTCCAAATGTTATTCGTTATTATTCATAGCCCCTGAATGTCTGCCCATTGTTCTTTTTGAAGATGACCCCCCCTGTTTATGTGTTACCGGGCCACTGGACTGGAATGTGGTCCCCGGTGAATGTGTTATTTATGTGCCTCCCATAAAGGGATGTAATGTCCTAAAGTTTTAATGTTTTATGCATAACAAAATTTTGCAGTTTCTTCCATTGTTTTTGTTGTTTCAGCCCGAGGACGTGCTGGGATTCGCTGTGGGGGAGTGTGGCGCCCCTGAGGCTTCCATCGCCACAGAGACATTGCACCCCAGTCAGAGGTGTGATGTCCCATCCTGGGTAAGGAAAGGGGTACATGCCAGTTCACAGGTAAAACTGCACTACACCCATTGCTGGGCACACACTGGGACCAGGGACAGTGGCAGCAACCCTCCCATGCTGCATGCTGGAAATGGTCGTAAGACCCATCCCTGCTCCCATAGGGTGGTAGCTTAGCAACCGGGGGGTGGGAAGAGCCAGCCGAGTGTAGAGCAGAGAGGAAGGTCAGAGTTTCAGTTTACCTCAGAGAGTGTGGAGCCAGCATGTAGCTGTGAAAGAGAAAGGAGCTCTGTGAGTTCAGAGTGTCCGCAACAGAGAAAGAAAGCAACAGAGAAGGAGAGAAACAGAGAGTAGAAGAAGAGCTCTAGTCAGGCAGGAGCTAAAGAAAGAAGAAAGTGACGCTTCCTGGTGAAGACCCTGGGACTCGGAGGGTCCAGGTGACACCAAGCAGGAAACGAAGGGATTCCAGGGCCACAGATAGCTTCAGAGCTGGTGGCCAGTGAAGTCAGCTGAGAAAGGACGCAATTAGAGGGGTGCACTGGCATCAACCCCCAGATCTACCCGGGATCGGCGGAGGTCCCTGACGGTGGTCCCAGCAGTCCAAAGGCTCCTGCAGGCCTTGACAAGAACTGTGAGTAAAGACCTTGAAACTGCACCCCTGGTGTTGCCTCAGTTATTTCTCTGCATAGACACTAATAAGCACCAACTGTGCCCCGGGGTATTGCTCCACCTGTGGGGAGCAGTACCATCATTGCTGCCATTCCATCACCCCGGAGGCCTCATACAGCAGCGGCGGCTTAATAGCTGCATACCACAGGTGGCGTCACGAACACAAACTTTATTCACCCCCAACACTGCAGCCATATTTTATTGACACCCACCAGGGCCACGGAGTCGGGCCCCGCCACCACTGACGACCCCCGGACTAGTCCGGCCCGGCATCGGGTGTCCCATAGCCCTGGGGTGGGCGAGTCAGTAGCACCAAGGCCATCCTACTCCTCTTTTTTTGAGATCAGCTGCCGGCCTACCCATTGCTTCATCTATCTCAAACTTTCGTCTTTAACTTGAAGCCACCACTCTTCTTTAGATCGCCCCAATGATTTATTTAGCATGCACGCCTCTCCAGTTGACAAGGCTGCCATAACCAGGGGCAGGAATTTCCGGAATAATCAGCAGTCTCTTCCTCTTCCAAATCTTTATCATGATCCCCAAGGGAACCTTGACGGTTACTCTTGAAAATCCATCCGCATTAGCATTTCTCTACAGCTGCACAATACCGGACACTGAAGTCAAACTTTGCTAGGCAGGCCATCCACCGCTGTTCTAGGGCTCCCAACTTGGCATTTTCTAGGTGTGCTAGTGGGTTATTATCCGTTCGCACCTGGATCAGAAGGCCCCGTCACACACAGAGATAAATCTGCGGCAGATCTGTGGTTGCAGTGAAATTGTGGACAATCAGTGCCAGGTTTGTGGCTGTGTACAAATGGAAGAATATGTCCATGATTTCACTGCAACCACAGATCTGCCAAAGATTTATCTCTGTGTGTATTCTGTATCTTCCTGGTAGCAATGAATCCAACCGCTCTAATTATCAGTCCCGTAGATAACTGTATGGTTTTACTCACTCTACCGGCTTCCACAGATAGTTCAACTCAGCCCAGCAATGACTTTTAGGAAGACAAGGAGAAACGCTGTAGTTTTCTTCTAGAATCTTGTATTAAGTACAAAGTAAAGGCAGGTGAAAGGAATAATCTGTACAGGGTTGCAGACATGTCTCTTCAGCAATGGTTCCTCTAGACTAAACTGAAGGAGATGGGAGGAGCTTTCTATACAGAAGCCAACTAAGGGAGGAACATAGGGACAAACTTCATACAGTCTAATCTACCTAGTAACAATAAAGGAATTTCCTGATAGGAGGAAAAATATGCAATGCAAGAATTATATACAACAGGTTGTTCCCATTCATGGGACACAACACTCCCCGTCTGAAATCATATGATTTCACAAGTCCTTCTACGACGTAAGGAGTCGATCCTGTCCCTCGATGTCATGAAACCTGTAACGAGAAAAGAGACAAACACAAAAAAATGCAACGTAATGCACTGAATTCAAGTCCATGCTTTGTTGATGGCGCATTGTCCTTGCGTAAAAAATGTAAAAGTAAAAAAATGAATCCAAGTTCAACAAACCCATCTTCAGATTGGGGAAGCCGCAAACATGCCAACTCTTCCTCCAACCCAATAATCCAACGGAAAAGTTCAAGGTTCAATTGGACACGGACAGTTGTGTCTCCGTACAGCAGGGGTAAGGAAAAGTATGCTCCCCGCCGTGGCAGTGTCCAACGACAAAGTTAGTTCATGTAACGTCCTCCTTTGGTAAAGGTAGCACAAGTTCGGTGACTGGACGAATCACACACAGGTGCCACCCGTGGCACGTTGAAGACTTGTAGTCAGTGAAACAGTGAGCAATGTGAATAAGACAAGCTACGATTCGTACTTCAGATGACCGACTTGAGAAGTGCTCGAAGCGATGAGGTCTCAACTTCTGTTCTGATGTCACTGAAGTGTAGCGAGCAGAGACGACCGGTCTAATTTCCTTGTCGGATTCTGGTTCCACCAGCTCGTACATGTTGTCGGCGTAGTTATCGCAGGTCTCCTCGTATAAGATACTTGGAGGTGTCAGCCACATGTTGTCGCCGAGTTTGGATGCAGCAGTGAGTCTCGTTCCTCGGTCGGCTGGGTTTTGTTCAGTGGGAATGTGGTGCCACTGTTCAGCATGATATCTGTCGAGGATATTTTGCGTAATCTCGACAAAGCATTTCTCCATCTCTGGTTGTCTTTCCAAAGTGCGTTTTAGAGAGGAGGACCTTGCAGTTGCTTGCTGGGAGTTGTTTGGCAACCTTGGCCTTGGAGACCGAAAGGGTAATGGGGCTACCCAACTGTTAGAGTCATTTTGAGAGAACTCTTTATCCATAATCTTTATGAATTCTTTGTCTTCTCTCATCGGAGCCAATTTGTTGTCTTCGTTTGTAGACTCGAACGCTGTTGACCCGAAGTCGTCATCCCAGAGATGATATGCGTCCGCGCAGTCGGGAGGCTGCTGTCGCCACCTGGTGTCACTCAGCCTCTCTTTCACCCCGTAGTGATGCGGACATGGTTGAAAGTGAGTGCCGCGACCGTTTGAGAGGATGTGCGTCTTGTAAGAGGAGATTGCGTCGGGACTCTTCATTTTGCCTACGCAGACGTTTCCTATGATCACCCAGCCTAAGTCGTAGCGCTGAGCGAATGGCGCATCGTGTGGCCCGTTGATGTGTTGGCGTACTTTGTGTAGCCGGAGGATGTCTCTTCCAATCAGAATCAGGATTTTTGCACTATGATCAAGAGGTGGGATCTTGCTGGTGATAGTTCTCAGGTGAGGGTGGTGAAGAGCTGCCTCTGGTGTTGGAATCTCTTCCCGGTTAGCCGGTATCTGGTTGCACTCAACGAGTGTCGGTAGAGGTATCTCTACGGTATTTTCAAGAGATGTTACCACGAGACCACTGGCTCTTCTTCCGCAAGCTTCTGAGATGCCGCTGCAAGTACCTAGTGTGTAAGGGTAGGCATTTCCTTTTAAGCCGAATAAGTCAAACAGTTCAGACCTGGCAAGTGACCTGTTACTCTGGTCATCCAGGATGCTGTACACCTTCACGGCCCTTTCTGGGTGACCTTTGGGATATACCCTTACTAGGCATATTTTCGCACAAGACTTGTCCCAGAGATCTTCTCCGCAGACTGCGGTGCACGAGGAGGATACTGTTAGGTGGTTTGCAGCTTGGCCTGTACTCTCCCCGCCATGACTTGTGGTAGGAGAAGGTGTAGGTGCAGGATCAGGCTGAGATGGGTGCAGCGCTTGTACGTGATCTGTGCTGTCACACTCCATGCACTTAATTGTAACCTTACAGTCCTTGGCAAGGTGTTCTGTAGAGGCACAACACCTGAAACATACCCCAAACCTTTTCAAGATTTCCTTTCGTTCTTGAAGGGGTTTCTTCCTGAAGCCAATGCACTTCTTCAGGGGGTGTGGCAGTTTGTGAATAGGACATTGGCGGTTCGGATTTTCCGCCTTCCCGCCTTCAGTGCCATTGTCTGGTGCTGACGGTGTAGGTGGTAGAACATCGGTCTTTTTGACTGATACTGGGCCCCTACATTTTCTGTCATTTTGATGAGTGCTTTCATACCTAGGAGCTGGTGAAGTGGAGTCGGTGGGTTCTCCACAGGTGAAGCTGGGGTCTGCCTTACATTCCGCGATGCCATTGATGAACTCGCAAAAGTAGGAGAATGGAGGGAAGGACACTTGGTGCTCCTTTTAATAGTTTGTTCCTACCGTGGTCCACCTTTCCTGCACGTTGTAAGGTAACTTGGCGACTATGGGTTTCAACCCACGAGCGGTGTCCAGGTAGCTGAGGCAAGGTAGGTATGTGTCTGTTTTGGCCAGCTGGAGCTCGGACAGCAGGTCGCTGAGTTCCTGGTACTTTGAAGCATCCTTGCCAGATATTTTGGGAAGGTCGTATAGTTGTTTCAGCAATGCATCTTCAATTGCTTCAGGACTGCCGAAGCCTTTCTCTAGTCTGTCCCATGCAGTTGCGAGACCAGTTGTTGGGTCGCTGATGTAGACGGATCTGAGTCTCTTGATTCTCTCAGTAGACCGTGGCCCTAGCCACCTGATTAGCAAGTCCAGCTCTTCAGCAGCCGTAATGCCAAGGTCACGCGTTGCGGTTTTGAAGGCACACTTCCTCCCTCTGTAGTTTTCAGGCTGGTCGTCATACTTTGTGAGACCGGTGTTGGTGAGTTCTCGGCGGATCATGTACCTTGCAAAGTCGGACATGTCTGATCTTTCCGACGTTGGGGGCACATTTGCTGACTGCGTGGTGCTGGTTGCGTGATTCGTAGCTTCTTGGTTCGGGAACATGGGAAAGTACGGCGTGGCGTGGGTGTTTAGATCAGTGATCGGTTTGGTGTGTACAATCTCTGTTGTATACGGGGCTGGAACTACATAGTTGTTGGGAGTGTAGCGCCTTGCCGGCATGTTAGGTTGCATGTAGACATGGGCATACGGAGGTTGCTGATGCGCAGGGTGTGGCTGTGCATTGGAATATGAAGCTGGTTCAGGCTTGAAAGTCTGAGGTGCATTGGACTGACCTGGAAGGCTGGAAGCTGTTTGTGGATCAGTGTCTTGAGGCTCTAGAGAAGTGTTAGCACTGACGGGAATGTTGATGGTAGTTGGCAGTTCGTCGGCTTGGCTCAGCACGTAATCTCTTGTACGCTTAAGTGAGTCTTCTGTGTCGAGATCACACAAACTGGCGCTGCCTTCTTGGCTCCCACCCAGAGCTTGCTCAAAGACTTTTAGCCTTGCCATGGCCGCCACATGTTCACATTCCTTCTGAAGGGCTTCAATTACTGCTTCCTTGCGTGCAGATTCTGCTTTCATCTCTGCTTCTCTCTGGGCGAAGATGGCGTGTACTTTTGTTGTTTCTGCTTCAGCGCGAGCCTTTATGAGCTGCTCGCTGAGGGTTGAGTACCTTGATGAGCCTGATTTGAGTGAGTGCCTTGAGCTCTTAATGGACCTGGATTTGTAAGATGCTGCTCCTGACATTTGCGCCATTTTTGCTTCAGTCTCGCTCACAATGTCGCACACGGTGTGGTCTCGTTCAGCATTAAGCTGTTGAAAGTCCTGTAGTTCTTTTTGAGACTCAGACGTATTTGATCTCAGCAGGGTAGAGGAATATTTTTTACAAATCTCTTTGTAAGACCGGTATGCTGAGTACAGTTGTTCAAGGGCTCCCTCTGGTGGTAGCTCATGAGCACCGGGTGCAGATAAAACAGTCACTTGTTTTTGCACTCTTTGCCACAATAATGCTGTGTGGGTAAACAGTTCACTTCTGGCTTTTTCTAGGTTCTCTTTAACCTTCCATGTTGGTCTGATCAACCGCTTAGATCTTTCACTGTAATTTAAGTGTGAGTCCATGTCTTCCTCTTGTTGCTTTAAAGCAGGTAGTGAGAGGGATCTCTTTGCCTCCATCAGGAAGGGTGAATGCTGCTCTGCACTGGTTGTCATGGAAACCAATACAATGTTGCAATCTCTGCAGCCAGCAGCCTGTTTGCAGGATGTATTTGCAGAGTCTCTGGCTGCAATTTACAATTAGCTTATGGGAGATTCCAGATTTATAGCTGCACACAGTTCTGATAACAGGTTAATACTTTACAGGGCACTTTGTCTGAAGCTGCTATAAAGTTTTATGCTGTGGCTTGTTATCAGCCCCTTGGGGTAATCCTTTCTCTGGATTGTATGCAGTATAGCACTCCTGGAAACAGGTTCTTTACTGATATATGTATACTAATCCCGGTCACAGCTATTCCTTTTCACTATTCTGTCTCTTCCTGGTAGCAATGAATCCAACCGCTCTAATTATCAGTCCCTTAGATAACTGTATGGTTTTACTCACTCTACCGGCTTCCACAGATAGTTCAACTCAGCTCAGCAATGACTTGTAGGAAGACAAGGAGAAACGCTGTAGTTTTCTTCTAGAATCTTGTATTAAATACAAAGTAAAGGCAGGTGAAAAGGAATAATCTGTACAGGGTTGCAGACATGTCTCTTCAGCAATGGTTCCTCTAGACTAAACTGAAGGAGAAGGGAGGAGCTTTCTATACAGAAGCCAACTAAGGGAGGAACATAGGGACAAACTTCATACAGTCTAATCTACCTAGTAACAATAAAGGAATTTCCTGATAGGAGGAAAAATATGCAATGCAAGAATTATATACAACAGGTTGTTCCCATTCATGGGACACAACAGTGTGTGACGGGGCCTTTAGTCCCTGTAAAGAAGCCTGCAAATTTTTCGGTCATTACCCACACAAAGGCCAACAGATCAAGCTGGATGGAACTGTAATTATGAGGATTTCTCTCTGCGGCTTGCATAAGCGATTACTCTCTCCCAACCATCCTGTTCCTGGGGCAGGACAACTCCAAGCCATGAAGACTACCTTCCATATAAAGTAAAAAGGGCTGTCGAAATCTGCATAAGCCAATATCGGTGCCATTGTGAGAGCATCTTTAAGGACCTGGAAGGCCTCCTTCTGTTTCTAGTACCAAGAGATGGCTGATTCTTCGACATCCCTGCTGTCCCCTGATGCAAGTCATTCAGGTGACCCACCAACTTGGTGAAGTCCTTCACAAAACGCTGGTAAGTTCCTGCTAGTCCTAGGAAGGTTTCAGCTCTCTCAAGGTCTAGGGGGTTAGCCACTGCTGAATGGCCACCACCTTTTCTTCAGATGGCAATACTCCATCCCACAACACCGGAAAATCCAAGGATTCAAGCAACAGAGTCGAGGAGGATATATTAAAACGTAGAAATGTATTTAAAGCATGTTAAAACGTCCAGACATAGTTCAGAGCAAGGAACGAGAGGACGCGTTTCAAACTGAGTAGTTCTTAGTCTGTCTCTGTTTGTGAGACAGACTAAGAACTACTCAGTTCAAAATGCGTCCTCTCGTTCCTTGCTCTGAACTATGTCTGGACTTTTTAACATGCTTTAAATAAATTTCTATTTTTTAATATAACTTCCTTGCTGGAATCCTTGGATTTTCCTATATACAAAGACTGCCAGCTCTCTTTCTTTCCCTGCACGAATCTCAGATGCAGTGGTCTCCTGTGACTTCAGGTGAGCGGATACAAATTTTTTTTTTCTGGATCCATCCCACAACACCGTATGGCCCAAATATTCAATCGCCATCTTGACGAGTTGGCATTTCTTTGGTTTCACTATTAGGTTGTGAGCCCGCAGATGGCCAAGTATTTGTCCTAGTCGGTCGAGTTGTTCTTGGGATGAGTTGGAAAAAACGATGATGTTGTCCAGATAGATGAGGTTGGCTTCGAAATTCAGGTCCCCCAGACACTTCTGCATGAGCTGTTGAAAAATACCTGGGGTGTTAGAGAGGCCAAACGGCATTCGATTGAACTCATACAGTTCCACTGGGAGCACAAAGGCTGTCTTCTCCATATCTTTGGCTGCCACGGGTACCTGCCAGTACCTGCTTGCTAGGTTGAGTGTCAAGAAGTACTTAGCTCTTCCCAGGGCTAACAGGACCTCCTCAATTTGGGGCAAGAGGTGAGAGTCACGGACTGTACAAGCGTTGAGCTTCCTATAGTCCATGCAGAGTCTTACTGAATATCCTTCTTTTTGACAAGGACCACCGGAGCCACCCAGGGGCTCTGAAACGCTTGCCCCACTCACGACTCCAACATCTATCCGAGCAACTGAAAAGAATCTGCCGGTATCGTTTACGGATCGGGCGTGTGTCCCACGTTGGTATCTCGTGTGTGATGGCCTCTGTACAGCCAAAATCCTTGGCGTGGCGGACGAATGCAGCCTGGTTCTTCCATAGCATCTCTGCTATTGCTTGTACATTCTCGGGGACAAGGGACTTCTTATCCACTTCCATCTGATCTAGAATTAATTGCCCACTCCACTCTGGGGACGGATGCTCCTCAGTGTCTTCTGAGACTTCTGGAGTCCAGCCAGAATCCTCAACTGGAGAAAGGGACACCTCCCTTCGGTTCACCACCTCACCTTGATGGAGACATACATGAGCCAGTTTTGTTCCTGCTGTTGAAGAGGTTTCTCGCAGCCTCACATTCACAACACGTAGGGGAACACGCCCGCAATGAACTACTGCTAGAGACCGGGCTTACCTCCTGATCAGCTTTTCCGGTATTTATTAGCTCAACAAGCACCTCCTTCCCTTTGAGGTTTCGGTGGGTACCAACTGGCGGATAGATCACACTCTCCTTCCCAGGGGACAACACAACAGGTTCTATGGTGGGGATTTGAATGACTCCTACTGCACGATGTGCTGGCACACTCTTCTGAGTGCCGCAGACGCGGATCAGATGTTGGAAGGTGACTTGGGTGGACTTGTGCGGGGTTGTATGCTTCCAGTAACCAGGGCCTCTTTTTGTAAACTATATCTAGTTCAGTTCTCGCAGGATGTTCATGCCCCAAACCACAGGCACATCTTCTCAGATGGGTTCTGGGACCAACAATATCCCTTTCATCCTCACTTCCTGACCGCAGATGCGTACCTTCATCCACATGACTCCTCTAACAGGGATCGGCTCATGATTAGCAGCAATCAACAGGCATCAGAGTCTCTTGTTCAGGCCTGGCCAGGACCTGGAAGTATTGATTGAAGAAAGTGTTGGCAAAGTTGTCAGTTGGGAACCCGCATCAATCAGACAATCTACCTTCAAATTCAGCTCACAGGATGGGACTACCAGCTGCCAGATATTCATTCTCATATGGGGCAATTTCCCTTCAGGCTTCCCCCACAGGGTGCCGCTCCAGTGTGGGGGCTGACAGTTTAACGACGGTGTTACGGTTGCTGCGAGCACTGGAGACTAAGTCCAGATTTCTTGCTACTGCACATGTGCGAGCGCCGGAGACTAAGTCCAGAATTCTTGCTACTGCACATGTGCGAGCGCCGGAGACTAAGTCCTATCTTGGAGCCATTGCACATGTGCGGGTGACATCATCGCTGACACGAGGTCACATGTCTCTGACACCTTCTATGCCGATTGGTCGCTGGTCATGTGCTTGTGATGCCTTGCTCGGTGATAGGCCAGCATGATGTCACTCCTGTCGTTCTGGCAGCGGATTGGCTCTGGTGTCCTCCATCTTGGATGAGGCACAGAGTCTATATAAGACCCTGACACACGCCGCATGGCGCTCAGTCCTCTTGGTTCATGCATAAGAGTAGACGCTCTGTGCGCGTTCCTCTAGGCATTCCTCTGTCTATGCTAGGTGAGCGCTACCGGCAGGGTAGCGTTCTTATACCTTACAGCTTCGGCTGCTGTCCGTATCCTTACCTCTTAGGGGAGCGGACATAGGCAGGTGCCTGAGGCACATGGTCTGGCTGGGCCTTGTGGTTCGACTCGTAGGTGGACGTTGACGCTAGGGTAACGTTCCTTATACTGCGACTAGCAGTTGTTCGTATCCTCGCACACTAGGGGAGCGAACAGAGGTAGGAGCTTTGTGCGGCTTACGCTGCTGTTCGTCTCTTTTGCACCACTAGAAGAGCGGACCTAGGCAGGTGCCATATCTAGTGGTTCGTGTCCTCGCACACTAGTGGAGCGAACGCAGGTAGGAGCTTTGTGCGGCTTACGCTGCTGTTCGTCTCTTTTGCACCACTAGAAGAGCGGACCTAGGTAGGTGCCATTTCGCACACATTGCCTTTGTCTCTGTGATTATTAACAGAGATCATTCCACACACGCTCCAAGTAAGGGAGGAATTGCTTTACTTTCTTATTATATCCTTCTGTGAGTTAACAGAGGTATTGCACTCTGCCATAGTCTGCAGCAGAGTCTTTGCACGGTGGACCCTGACTGTCTGATACTCCTTTAGGTTATTATCAGACAGCCCCCCCGTAACATTAGGACTGAGCCAAGGGTCTGGCAGTTATGGCAGAATATCAGCAGTTACACCGTTACATACAAGTACTTGAGTCACGGCTCAAGAGTATAGAGGATAAACCTCAGACCATGGTGACATCTGCACATGATCCTCGACTTGCTCTGCCAAACAGATATTCTGGCGATGCCAGATCATGTCGTGGTTTCATTAGTCAGTGTCAGATACACCTAGAGGTCAACTCTTCTCGCTTCTCTACGGAGAGGTCCAGAGTAGGCTTTATCATCTCCTTACTTCAGGACAAAGCCTTAGAATGGGCGACTCCCCTATGGGAGCGCTCTGATGTGGTTACTCTGAGACATCAAGACTTTCTTGATGCTCTTAAGGCGGTATTCATGGGTCCGCAGGTTACCCATGATGCGGCCCTGAGACTGTTAGATCTATCTCAGGGTTCGTTATCCACTAGTTCTTATGCCATTGCTTTTAGAACTCTGGTGGCAGAACTAGATTGGCCAGAGAAGGTGTTGATTCCTATCTTCTGGAGAGGGTTGGCAGGCTATGTCAAGGATGCTCTTGCTACTCGTGAGGTCCCTGCTTCTCTGGAGGACTTGATCACAGTAGCAACGAGGATCGATGTACGCCATAAGGAACGTAGACTCGAGGTCTCTTCCTCACGCCCTAAGCATCAGGCTATTCCAGTTGTTGAGGGTCCACTACCATCTTCCTCAGCATCTGAAACATCTCCCACTCCTATGGAGTTAGGTCATACGTCTTCCAGACTACGCAAGTCTGGTCCTCCTATATGTTACGTATGTCGTCAGGCTGGGCACTATGCCAACAAGTGTCCTAGTCGTCAGGGAAACTCCCTGGCCTAGTAACCATTAGAGGGGGGTTACTAGAGACGTCTTCTGCACCCTCTAAGTGTTGTATCCCAGGTCAGCTCTCGTTATCTGAGAATACATGGCCTATTATGGCTTTTGTGGATTCCGGAGCTGACGGGACTTTTGTGTCCTCAAGATTTGTAAAGGGACACAATATTCCCTCTATCATGTTAGAGGCGCCTATTCCTGTCCGTGTTGTTAATGGAACTATGTTGTCTGACTCCATTACATTGAGGACAGTTCCCTTGCGCCTTTCCCTGTCTCAGGGTCACATAGAGGAGATTTCTTTTCTTGTTTTGCCTGAGGGTATAGACGACGTCCTTCTGGGTCTCCCATGGCTTCGGACTCATGCTCCTCACATTGACTGGGAGTCTGACAGCATTATTAGTTGGGGTTCGAAATGTCAGTCCCGATGTCTTCCCTTACCACCTAAGGTCATTGCGGTTGCATCTACTGATCTCTCTCCCATACCTACACCCTATCTGGATTTCGCTGACGTGTTCTCCAAACAGGGTGCTGAGGTTCTTCCACCCCATAGGCCGTATGACTGTGCCATAGACCTTATCCCAGGTTCGGTTCCACCTAAAGGCAGGGTTTACCCCCTGTCGATACCTGAGTCGGAGGCCATGTCGACCTATATAAGAGAGAGTTTAGAGAAGGGGTTCATTCGTAAGTCTGTCTCTCCCGCGGGAGCTGGGTTTTTCTTTGTTCGGAAGAAAGAGGGTGATTTGCGTCCCTGCATAGATTACAGGGGTCTCAACGCAATCACAATAAAGAACAAATACCCATTACCTTTAATTTCGGAGCTCTTTGACAGACTGAGAGGAGCTCAAGTTTTTACGAAGTTGGATCTGCGGGGTGCGTATAACTTGGTACGAATTCGAAAGGGTGACGAATGGAAGACCGCTTTTAACACCCGAGACGGTCACTATGAATACCTCGTCATGCCTTTTGGGTTATGTAATGCACCCGCAGTATTTCAGGACTTCGTAAACGATGTGTTCAGGGATTTACTGTTATCCTCAGTAGTGGTGTATCTGGACGACATCCTTATTTTTTCTCCTGATCTGGAGACTCATCGTCAGGATGTCGTTCGTGTCCTTTCCCGTTTAAGGGAGCACTCATTGTTTGCTAAACTCGAGAAATGTGTATTCGAGCAGTCCTCATTGCCTTTTTTGGGTTACATTATCTCACAAGAGGGCCTGGCTATGGATCCTGCGAAGCTCTCTGCTGTCCTGCAATGGTCCGAACCTCATTCCTTGAAGGCGGTGCAACGCTTCTTAGGATTCATAAATTATTACAGGCAGTTCATTCCCCATTTTTCTACTTTGGTGGCCCCTTTGGTGGCCTTGACTAAGAAAGGTGCTAATCCCAAAGCCTGGTCTACTGAGACATCTCAGGCTTTTGAGGCAGTAAAAAGATACTTTTCAACTGCACCCGTTCTTCAAAGACCCGATGAGAGTAAGCCCTTCCTCTTAGAGGTTGATGCCTCTTCAGTGGGTGCTGGTGCGGTCTTGTATCAAAAGAACGGTGCAGGTAGAAAAAGGCCATGTTTCTTCTTTGCAAATACCTTTTCACCGGCAGAGAGAAACTATACCATTGGGGATAGGGAACTGCTCGCCTTGAGATTAGCCTTGGAGGAGTGGCGTCACCTGCTGGAAGGAGCGAAACATCCTTTACAGGTCTATACAGACCATAAGAATCTGACGTACTTACAAACCGCTCAGCGTCTGAATCCTCGCCAAGCCCGCTGGTCCTTGTTTTTCTCCCGCTTTCACTTCTCCATCAACTATCTGTCTGGGAGTAAGAATAACAAGGCAGACGCCCTGTCTCGCTCTATGCTTTCTACCCAGGAAGAGATTGACGAACCTCGTCTTATCCTTCCCTCCAGGGTTTTTCATACGCTCTCCCCTGTGACGTTAGACCAAATCCCACCGGGCAAGACCTTTGTTCCGCCTGATCGACAGAATGATATACAGTCATGGGCCCACACCTCAAAGGTGGGTGGGCATTTTGGTATTAGGCGGACACGAGAGTTACTGGAGAGGTGGTATTGGTGGCCACACTTAGCCAGCTACGTCAAGAGATATGTCGGTTCCTGCTACTCGTGTGCTCGCAACCGTCCATCACGGCAGAGACCGGCTGGGCTCTTGCATCCTTTACCAGTGCCAGATAGACCATGGGATGTGGTAGGCATGGACTTTGTGGGTGATCTTCCATGTTCACAGGGACATAGATTTGTGTGGGTCATTACGGACCATTTCTCCCGGATGGTTCATCTCGTACCGTTATCGAGAATCCCATCTTCCAGGGTACTAGCCAAACTATTCCTCAAGCATGTCTTTAGGCTTCACGGGATTCCAGATCGTATCATTTGTGATAGAGGCCCGCAATTTACTTCCCGTTTCTGGCGAGATCTTTGTAGCCTTCTGCAAATTGAGTTGAATCTCTCTTCGGCATACCATCCGGAGACCAATGGTTTGGTTGAGCGTACCAATCAATCTATGATTATATACCTTCGACACTTTGTTGCTGAGAACCACGATAACTGGTCCTCCCTCCTACCCTGGGCAGAATTTGCCCTTAACAATTCGTTGGCTGAGGCCACTGGGCAGACACCGTTTGTACTCAATAATGGGCAACACCCTAGGGTACCGGTACCGTTTCCCGCTGCTCCACCTCCTCCTCTTGTGGCCGACTGGGCAACTAATGCCAGAGAGGTTTGGGATCGGACTCAAGAGTCGATCCAAGCAGCTAAGGACCGTATGAAGACGGTGTCCGATCGGTTTCGTCGCCCGGCTCCTGTCTTTTCTCCAGGGGACTTTGTGTGGCTCTCTGCAAAACACGTGAGACTTAGAGTGAGCTGTCAAATTTGCTCCTCGCTTCCTGGGTCCTTATGAGGTTCTTCGACAGGTAAATCCTGTAGTCTACCAATTGAAGTTACCCGTCCATCTTAGGATTCATGACAAATTCCATGTCTCACTGCTAAAGCCGGCTATTTTACCTCACGCTCGTGAAGTGCACTCTCCTGCCTCTGATTCCTCTCACTCTAGCTATGAGGTACGAGCCATAGTTGGTTCTAAGATGGTTAGAGGGCACAGGTTCTTCTTGATAGATTGGGAGGGTTACGGCCCGGAACATCGCTCTTGGGAGCCTGAGGAGGCTGTCCATGCTCCCGACTTAGTTGCCAATTACCTGCGTCGCCGGGAGGGGGGCCCTTGAGGGGGAGGTACTGTTACGGTTGCTGCGAGCACTGGAGACTAAGTCCAGATTTCCTGCTACTGCACATGTGCGAGCGCTGGAGACTAAGTCCAGATTTCTTGCTACTGCACATGTGCGAGCGCCGGAGACTAAGTCCAGAATTCTTGCTACTGCACATGTGCGAGCGCCGGAGACTAAGTCCTATCTTGGAGCCATTGCACATATGCGGGTGACATCATCGCTGACACGAGGTCACATGTCTCTGACACCTTCTATGCCGATTGGTCGCTGGTCATGTGCTTGTGATGCCTTGCTCGGTGATAGGCCAGCATGATGTCACTCCTGTCGTTCTGGCAGCGGATTGGCTCTGGTGTCCTCCATCTTGGATGAGGCACAGAGTCTATATAAGACCCTGACACACGCCGCATGGCGCTCAGTCCTCTTGGTTCATGCATAAGAGTAGACACTCTGTGCGCGTTCCTCTAGGCATTCCTCTGTCTATGCTAGGTGAGCGCTACCGGCAGGGTAGCGTTCTTATACCTTACAGCTTCGGCTGCTGTCCGTATCCTTACCTCTTAGGGGAGCGGACATAGGCAGGTGCCTGAGGCACATGGTCTGGCTGGGCCTTGTGGTTCGACTCGTAGGTGGACGTTGCCGCTAGGGTAACGTTCCTTATACTGCGACTAGCAGTTGTTCGTATCCTCGCACACTAGGGGAGCGAACAGAGGTAGGAGCTTTGTGCGGCTTACGCTGCTGTTCGTCTCTTTTGCACCACTAGAAGAGCGGACCTAGGTAGGTGCCATTTCGCACACATTGCCTTTGTCTCTGTGATTATTAACAGAGATCATTCCACACACCCTCCAAGTAAGGGAGGAATTGCTTTACTTTCTTATTATATATTATATATATCTTATTATATCCTTCTGTGAGTTAACAGAGGTATTGCACTCTGCCATAGTCTGCAGCAGAGTCTTTGCACGGTGCACCCTGACTGTCTGATACTCCTTTAGGTTATTATCAGACAGCCCCCCGTAACAGACGGCTCTTGTTTGGCGGTGGTCCTTTCCGGCAGTTTCGGGCCCAGTGACCTCGTCCTCCATACCGCCGGCAGACGACATTTTCACTCCTCCATTGCCTATTTTGATAGTAGGGTATGGTCTCCATGGGTGGTCGGTAAAATCCATATGACCACGGGGAGCCTGGTTGATATGGCTTGTGGTAGTGCGTAGGTCTCATAGGGGTACTGTGGAAGCAGGTAAGGAACTTCAGGGGCGGGGCGGTTCTTCATTTCCAGCTCCATCCGAGTCAATTTCTCTTGCATGTTGGTCATGGAGTCCTGCAAATATTGTACCGCCTGAGCAAAGACCATCTCTGATGCAGCGCTTCCACTAGGCAGAGTGGTGGCGTACCACCCCGGAGGCATAGGTTTCTTCCTTACTTTGGGTCACCACCTCTGCCAGAATCTTCCGGATAACAGAAAGAGATAGGAAAGAGGTGTTCAAATGCCGCGCCAAAAGATCACTTGTTCAGAAGTTCAGATCAATTTAACTTTATTTTCATACAGGTCTACGCGTTTCAGGAGCACCTGCCACCTTCCTCAGGACCGTCAGGTATAGAAATAACATCAAATCTGCTTTGTAGCGAGGTATTGTAAAGCCTCAAGATGAAATGATCACGGAGTATCTTATTGACGGATTCTAACCCGGCCGCCTGGTCGCCTTCCTTCCTCTGTATTTCTGCCATCACCTCCTGTAGTGCTGTTGCATATTGTGACATGTCATCTTCCTCCTGCTGCAGTCTAGAGAAGAATTTCCCACTAGATCTCTTCCAGGAAGGCCACTAGCTCTTTTAACATGTTGCGCATATTTTCTGGCTGAAAGCAGGCACCTCTGCGAGCTTTCCCTTCCAAAGCTGTTAATTTGATGTCTGCTTCCAGCTCAGGGCTGATCCCATAATCCTTTAGTATGCTGTACAGCCGCAGCCGCAAAACCCAATCAGACAGCGGCATGTTCCTTCCATTAAATTTGGGTAAGACGTTAAATATGGTGCCCACCGGAAGGGTCCTTGCAGGGGTTCCACCATTTCCCGTGGCAGCGCTGGCCATATTAGCGCCAGCGTCCCCAGCAACATTTCCGCCACGGCTATCCGCAGCCTCCATCTTGATAACCGTGACCCTGCTCGCAGCGCCACTTGAAATGATGAACCGAGTGCCCTCTGCTCTGCAGAGCAAGTCACGGAATCAAACGGACTAATGGATATACCAGTAAGAATGTTTATTTACAAGGAATAACAAATGCAAGCTGCCAAGCAGCGAGAGGGGAGAAAAGGAGTAAAGGCGGGAAAACACCCCTCAGTACGACAGTATAATCTTTAGTTGAAGCGACTGACCAAGTCGCCACAACTAGTGCAACATACAATATAGTTTTAACAGCAGTACAGCGATATGCATATATTCAACATTAAACAATCCAGCTCTGTCCTCTATCCTAACTGGACTCCCCTAAAGGGACCGTGTGGATACCGCACTCTGGCCTAATATGGCTCCCTCACTGCGACACCCAGGCGTACACTCACGGTACTGTCCGCAGGTACGGTGGTGCGCACTTCACTCCGGGAGGGCAATGCAGGACTTTTCTTTCCATGATTCGCCGGGCAGCTGGGTTCATCAGGTGGTGTCTCCTAGCAGACCGGATACTGACTCTCCTTAACCTTTCTATAAGCCCAGTAACACGCTTGCATCTGGAAACTTCTAGAAGAAATAGTGAGTTTTCCATCAGGATTCAAGTCGCCTGCTCGCCAGATGGGTTTAAAAGATCCAGATTGTTATTGTCTTGAAAATCCCAGGACTTAAAGACAGACATCTATTCTCAGGTAGAGAAACAGTAGCAGGAAGAGTATGTACCACCCCGCGGGCTCGGTTGCGACCACCGAGCTGCTCGGATCCGTGCTCGTACGGTGGGTGGTGGCTCGAATCTCTCACGGACCCGGGGGTCACGTCGCTCTACAAGGGAGTTGGTGCTACACGCAGGGACTTGACGGGGAGGTTCCACGGCCGGGGCCGCGGTGTTTTGTTTTGGGATGTAAGTTCGTGACGCCACCCATGGGTTGTGGTGAATAGATGGACACCACCGCTGCCGTTAACTAGGCTTCCCGGGGACGGTGTTGCGCAGCTTGGTGTTGACCCCTCCGTGGGTAAGGGAATGATGGTCCCGGGGCCAGAGGGAGGTGCCGAGGCGTGGGAGCGGGTGAGTGCAGGGTGCTGATGCTGTGAGGCGCGGTGCGCGGCCCGAAGGCACTGGTGTACTCACTATGACACAAGACACCGGAGTCTCTGGTAAACCAAACGGGGTGATGAATGGGGCCCACAGCCGGCTGCAGCTTCTCCCAGAATAGGTTGGTGGTTTCCACCTTTCTCCTGCACCTCTTTGTATGAATGTTTGACTCCTATGCCTAAGCAACGGTAGTCCACTCCCCGACTTGTATACGCCGTAGGAGCCCGTTTGCCCGCAGACGCTGGCCCTTTGGGTCTCTATGCCTTGGCGGTGGCTTTACCCTGTATGGTTGGGCTGTTGTCTTCTAACGGGTCTTGTGTGGGATAGGTCCTAAAGTCCAGTCCGCAATCAGTTGATTCGACTAGGCCCTGTCGGTTCAGGGCTTTGTACTGGGTCTGAGTTCCCCTCCTGGTGCTCCGGTTTCCAATCGGTTCCCCGGTTCAATACCAGTCGGCCACCGCCCGACCCCGGTCCCTACGGTTCCACCGGCTGTAATCCCAGCTCCTGAAGACGTCCACCACCATCTGCCTCCTTGCCAAAGGTGACTGGGCTCCGACCCAGCCACCGGAGTAGTCTGTTGGCAGGCCTGGGCATAGGATTGCCCTTGAACTTGACTTCTCTCTACCCTGCTCTAGAACTAGACTCAGTGTTTTCCCGCCTCCAGGCCTGTGACCTCCTCGGCGGGCAGAGCCAACCACCTGGCTCCGCCCCCTGGTGTGGACATCAAACCCGGAGGGTGGTGACAAGGGTTTCTAGGTTGGCTGTTGTCACCTGGTCAGGAGGGGGGTGATGTGTGTGTGACTACCTGGGACGACCTGACTAGTCCAGGGCGTCACAAGTACACTATCACCATACAGCAGAGAACCAACTCTCATTAGGGTAGGGAAAACCACCATCCTTGTAACGGCTGTGAGAAACATTCTGAAAGGTTCTGCAGAGCGTCAGCAAAAGGTAAAAGATCCCTTTGCTGTCTCTGGCTTGATTATTCTTTGCTGCGCCATTCCTACCTCAACATCCCCAGGAACCAGCCCTAGTTGGGGGGGCGAGGGTACAACCCTCTGCCACTGTGCATCACCACCCAAGTCCTGGGGACCTCCAGCAGTGCCCAGCCATACCTAAGCCGAACATCCCAACTGGCGTCACAAACTCCTTATTTATTTTAATTTCTCCCTCTTTAATATTATTTTTAAACCCCCATTACAAAAGCCTGTCGCTCGTGCCCAGTAAAGCTACATCACCACTCGGACCCACCACCATGACATCAGAGGACAACTGAGGGAGACACAATTCAGCTTTTCCCGGCATCACAAACAGGATCCTGCATGCCAAAAAGACCAGCAGCAGCCGGAGTGGTGAGTCACACCCCTGCAGGGGTTAACAAGTGTGGACATGCCTAATTGTGGCGCCCCTGAGGCTTCCGTCGCCACAGGACATTGCACCCCATCCAGCGGTGTGATGTCCCATTCTGGATGAGGAAAGGAGTGAACGCCGGTACCCTGGCAAATCTACACAACACCGATTGTTAGGTACACACTGGGACCAGGGATAGTGGCAGCAACCCTCCCATGCTGCATGCTGGGAGGGGCCGTAAGACCCATCCCTGCTCCCATAGGGTGGTAGCTTAGCAACCGGGGGGTGGGAAGAGCCAGCCGAGTGTAGAGCAGAGAGGAAGGTCAGAGTTTCAGTTTACCTCAGAGAGTGTGGAGCCAGCATGTAGCTGTGAAAGAGAAAGGAGCTCTGTGAGTTCAGAGTGTCCGCAACAGAGAAAGAAAGCAACAGAGAAGGAGAGAAACAGGGAGTAGAAGAAGAGCTCTAGTCAGGCAGGAGCTAAAGAAAGAAGAAAGTGACGCTTCCTGGTGAAGACCCTGGGACTCGGAGGGTCCAGGTGACACCAAGCAGGAAACGAAGGGATTCCAGGGCCACAGATAGCTTCAGAGCTGGTGGCCAGTGAAGTCAGCTGAGAAAGGACGCAATTAGAGGGGTGCACTGGCATCAACCCCCAGATCTACCCGGGATCGGCGGAGGTCCCTGACGGTGGTCCCAGCAGTCCAAAGGCTCCTGCAGGCCTTGACAAGAACTGTGAGTAAAGACCTTGAAACTGCACCCCTGGTGTTGCCTCAGTTATTTCTCTGCATAGACACTAATAAGCACCAACTGTGCCCCGGGGTATTGCTCCACCTGTGGGGAGCAGTACCATCATTGCTGCCATTCCATCACCCCGGAGGCCTCATACAGCAGCGGCGGCTTAATAGCTGCATACCACAGGTAGCGTCATGAACACAAACTTTATTCACCCCCAACACTGCAGCCATATTTTATTGACACCCACCAGGGCCACGGAGTCGGGCCCCGCCACCACTGACGACCCCCGGACTAGTCCGGCCCGGCATCGGGTGTCCCATAGCCCTGGGGTGGGCGAGTCAGTAGCACCAAGGCCATCCTACTCCTCTTTTTTTGAGATCAGCTGCCGGCCTACCCATTGCTTCATGTCGCTCGTGCCCAGTAAAGCTACATCACCACTCGGACCCACCACCGTGACATCAGAGGACAACTGAGGGAGACACAATTCAGCTTTTCCCGGCATCACAAACAGGATCCTGCATGCCAAAAAGACCAGCAGCAGCCGGAGTGGTGAGTCACACCCCTGCAGGGGTTAACAAGTGTGGACATGCCTAATTGTGGCGCCCCTGAGGCTTCCGTCGCCACAGGACATTGCACCCCATCCAGCGGTGTGATGTCCCATTCTGGATGAGGAAAGGAGTGAACGCCGGTACCCTGGCAAATATACACAACACCCATTGTTAGGTACACACTGGGACCAGGGATAGTGGCAGCAACCCTCCCATGCTGCATGCTGGGAGGGGCCGTTAGACCCATCCCTGCTCCTATAGGGTACAGCTTAGCAACTGGGGAGGTGGGAGGAGCCACCAGAGTGCAGTCAGAGAAAGGAAGGTCAAGTTTAGGCAGTTGAAGTGAGGAGTTGAAGAGAGAGGGGAGAAGGAGGAGGAGGTCTGCAGGAGGCAGACAAGGAGAGAAGAAAAGACAGCTCTAGTCAGACAGGAGCTAAGGAAAGAAAGTGACGCTTCCTGGTGAAGACCCTGGGACTCAGAGGGTCCAGGTGACACCAAGCAGGGAACGAAGGGATTCCAGGGCCACGGATAGCTGGTGAGCTGTGGTGGCCTGTTCCACAGGAACATCGGTGGAGGGATCAAGCTGCAACAGGGGACGGTCCCTAGAAACAGAAGGAGTGCAAAATCATCTCCAACAGTGAAAAGCGAGGCCCAGGGAAAGTTGTAAACTCTCCGGGCCACAGCCCACAGCAGAACCTCTAGAAAGGGGGCAAGTAAACGACAGGCAAGCTCCCAGCCTGGAGGCTGTAGTGGAGGCCGAGCAGGTTCATCCTAAAAGAGCTAGGCTTAAGGAGACAGCTGAAGACAGAGACACTTTAGAGAGAAGGGTACCGGCTTTCATCCCAGAAATTACCCAGAAACGGCGGAGGTCCCTGACAGTGGGTTACAGCAGTCCAGAGGCACCAGTGTGCATCTACCAGGATGTGTGAGTAAACAACTTGAAACTGCACCCTTGGTGTTGCCTCTGTTATTTCATCTGCATAGACTTCCACTACACCATAGACTCTCACGAGCACCAACAGTGTCCCCGGGGCACCGCTCCACCTGTGGGGAGCAGTACCATACCAGCTGCCATTCCATCACCCCGGAGGCCTCATACAGCAGCGGCGGCTTTATAGCCGCAAACCACAGGTGGTGTCACGAACACAAACTTTATTCACCCCCAACACTGCAGCCATATTTAATTGACACCCACCAGGGTCACGGAGTCGGGCCCCGCCACCACTGACGACCCCCGGACTAGTCCGGCCCGGCACTGGGTGTCCCATAGCCCTGGGGTGGGTGAGTCATAATCCCAGTAATATTCGGAGGGACGCAGCTGTGGCTCTCATATTGCCACTAACCATATAAGCCATACCCTGAAATTAAGTCCTAATTGACCACTCTCTGGGCTGCACCATTTAGCTGACTGGTTACTATAGCAACTTTCTGTTCTTCTGACAGAGGGTACAGTTCAAACAGACTTTGCAGTTTCTCCTTGAAATCATTTAATGTGTGGGATTTACCTGTATATTTTTTTTTCAATCCCGCTTTTTAATATTATTTTTAATCCCCCCATTACAAAAGCATGCTGCTCATGCCCAGCACGGCCACATCACCACTTGGCCTCACCACGTGAAATCAGAGGTATACTGGGGGTGGCATACATGTGTTAAGGACAAGATTATGAACTATTAGGAGTATATATGAAGATATCCAAAAGCCAGGATTTAAGATGCTGTTTCAGACTGTGTCTCATTGGACTGTGACTCATTGGTCTTGTTTTAGTGGATGTCAGTGTATTCTTACCTAGGATTGAATACATTGGGGAAAACCCTTGATTTTGGGCTTAATCATTGAGTATTGATGTTCTGGACGGACTGTTCAAATAAGGTGTATATAGTTTGAACAAAGGTTACTAGTACTTGAAGTAAGATATAGTGAGGGTGAATTTAGTTATTATCACCCACGTGACACTTCTTCCTGGTAGGACAACCCGTTTGTGTTGTGGGTTTGTGGACTGGGATAGAAGTCTAGGTATTCTGTGGATGTGTATAGTCGCTGGTCCAGGAGGGGAAGTGCATTACGGCACAGACCAGACATCCAGGTTGACGTGTTAGTTTTAGGTTGTTTACCCTTTTGAATATGGGGTTTAATCAATCTACACCTGTCAAATTAATTGCAGAAGAATTAGTAAGCGAACGAGAAGGAAGGAAATATGTTAAAAATATGAAGTCGCTCCTGAAGGTGGCAGGGATCACTGCCAAGAAAGGGAGATTAGAGGAGCAAGAATGGAAAGATGTCTTGTTAATAGTGATGAGCGAGTACTAAAAAGCTCGGGTGCTCGAGGCTCGGGCCGAGCATCCCAAGATACTCGTGTACTCGGCCCGAGCACCGAGCCCAATGTTGTCCTATGGGAGACCCGAGTATTTTTATGAAATGACCCCCGGCAGCATGTAGAAACCCTAAAAATGTCACAAAAGTCTCAGAAGAGTGCTCAAATGACATGGCAACAGCATGGGGAAGACCCCTTGAAGCATTTATCACTCAAAAGTCACAGCTGTGAACAATTTTGTCCGCGTTTTACGCCATTTTTACAGACTCACCAGAAAACCTTCAAAAATGACACCAAAATGAATTTTCATGGCGGAAATGTTAAGGGCACATACCCAATAGTGAGATAGAGCTGGTGTATGTTACTTTTGGAGATTACATGAAAGATTTTACGTGAAAACATTGTGTGGCACTCCGATGTCCCTGAGAAGAGACGTGCATGAAGGCCTCTTGAGTCTAATGTGCCCATTTTGAGGAAGTGAGTCTTTGTAGTATTTTCCTTTGCCAGGGCAGTCCAAAATTGTGAGGTTCACCAATGCCCCTGCATACAGACGTGCATGAGGACCTGTATACCTGAATTGCCCATTGTAAGGAAGTGGGTCTATTGTAGTATAGCCCTTTGGCAGGACAGCTAAAAATTGGGAGGCTCCACATTGTCCCTGGATAGAGACGTGCATGAGGGCCTGTAAACCTGAAGTGCCCATTGTAAGGAAGTGGGTCTATTGTAGTATAGCCCTTTGGCAGGACAGCCAAAAATTGGGAGGCTCCACATTGTCCCTGGATAGAGACATGCATGAGGGCCTGTAAATCTGAAGTGCCCATTGTAAGGAAGTGGGTCTATTGTAGTATAGCCCTTTGGCAGGACAGCCAAAAATTGGGAGGCTCCACATTGTCCCTGGATAGAGACGTGCATGAGGGCCTGTAAACCAGAAGTGCCCATTGTAAGGAAGTGGGTCTATTGTAGTATAGCCCTTAGGCAGGGCAGCCAAAAATTGGGAGGCTCCACATTGTCCCTGGATAGAGACGTGCATGAGGGCCTGTAAACCTGAAGTGCCCATTGTAAGGAAGTGGGTCTATTGTAGTATAGCCCTTTGGCAGGACAGCCAAAAATTGGGAGGCTCCACATTGTCCCTGGATAGAGACGTGCATGAGGGCCTGTAAACCTGAAGTGCCCATTGTAAGGAAGTGGGTCTATTGTAGTATAGCCCTTTGGCAGGACAGCCAAAAATTGGGAGGCTCCACATTGTCCCTGGATAGAGACGTGCATGAGGGCCTGTAAACCTGAAGTGCCCATTGTAAGGAAGTGGGTCTATTGTAGTATAGCCCTTTGGCAGGACAGCCAAAAATTGGGAGGCTCCATATTGTCCCTGGATAGAGACATGCATGAGGGCCTGTAAACCAGAAGTGCCCATTGTAAGGAAGTGGGTCTATTGTAGTATAGCCCTTTGGCAGGGCAGCCAAAAATTGGGAGGCTCCACATTGTCCCTGGATAGAGATGTGCATGAGGGCCTGTAAACCTCAAGTGCCCATTGTAAGGAAGTGGGTCTATTGTAGTATAGCCCTTTGGCAGGACAGCCAAAAATTGGGAGGCTCCATATTGTCACTGGATAGAGACGTGCATGAGGGCCTGTAAACCTGAAGTGCCCATTGTAAGGAAGTGGATCTATTGTAGTATAGCCCTTTGGCAGGGCAGCCAAAAATTGGGAGGCTCCACATTGTCCCTGGATAGAGATGTGCATGAGGGCCTCAAAACATTGTTCCCATTGCAAAGGAGCGGGTCTCCTGTCGTTGTAATGTCCATTCTGAAAGAATGGGCGAAAAAATTTACCACTGGGGGTATACCTGAAACAACGGCCTAACTATTGTAACGGTCATCATGGTGGCGCATGAGGAGAAGGAGGAGCAGTCCAGCAATTATCCAAAGTCCAGAAGTGTGTACCCATGGGTGAGTGGAGGTACATGACAAATTCCCGTTACAAACTTTAAATTCCGCTCTCATTTGCTGGTGGTGTGGTGAAGTCTGGCCCAATCCAACCCTTGTTCATCTTGATCAGAGTGAGCCTGTCAGCATTTTCAGTTGACAGGCGGGTGCGTTTATCTGTAATGATTCCACCTGCGGCACTAAAAACACACTCTGACAAAACGCTAGCGGCAGGGCAGGCCAGGACTTCCAAGGCGTAGAGAGCCAATTCATGCCACGTGTCCAGCTTGGATACCCAATAATTGTAAGGCACAGAGGAATGTCGGAGTACAGTTGTTCGATCTGCAAGGTACTCCTTGAGCATCTGGGCAAAGTTAGGATTTCTTGTGGCACTACCCCGCACCTCAGGGGCTGTGGTACGTGAGGGGCTGAGAAAACTGTCCCACATCTTAAAGACTGTTCCCCTACCTCTGGCGGATTGGACTTGTGCCCCTCTCGGCTGTACGCCTTGGTTGTCCACTGATTCCTGACCTATGCCGCTAGCTTTTTGTGAGGGGAATGCTTTGCCTACGTCCGTGACTATGGCCTTCCGGAACTGCTGCATTTTGGCTGACCTCTCCGCCTCGGGAATAAGAGACATAAAGTTCTCCTTGTAGCGTGGGTCTAACAGTGTTACCAACCAGTAATGATTGTCGGCCAAGATGTTCTTTACGCGAAAGTCACGAGACAGGCAGTCTGTGAGCCGGAAGATGCAAATGGCGCTGAAAGCCGGCAAGGCCGGCTGAAGCAGTAGGTGACTTTCGAAAATGTGCAGACAGGCAACGAACTTTTACCAGCAGATCAGACAGCTCTGGGTATGACTTTAGAAACCGCTGAACCACGAGGTTGAGCACATGGGCCACGCATGGAACATGTGTCAGCTGGCCTCGCCTCAAAGCCGCCACCAGGTTCCGGCCATTGTCACACACAACCTTTCCTGGCATTAGGTTCAGAGGTGTGAGCCAGTGATCTGCCTGCTGTTTCAGAGCTGTCCACACCTCTTCTGCATTGTGGGGTTTGTCACCTATGCAGATTAGCTTCAGCACAGCCTGTTGCCGCTTCGCCGAGGCAGTGCTGCAGTGCTTCCAGCTTGGGACTGGTGTGGAGGGTAAAGTGGATGAGGATGCGCAGGAGGAGGATGAGGCTGAGGAGCATGACATTCCGGTGTAGAGTGTGGGTGAAACCCTGACTGAGGTAGGGCCTGCAAACCTTGGTGTGGGAAGGACGTGTTCCGTCCCTCGCTCAGACTGGGTCCCAGCTTCCACAATATTAACCCAGTGTGCCGTCAACGAGATGTAGCGGCCTTGCCCACAAGCACTTGTCCACGTGTCTGTGGTTAGGTGGACTTTGGCTGAAACAGCGTTGTTCAGGGCACGTGTGATGTTTTGTGACACGTGGTTATGCAATGCGGGGACGGCACACCGGGAGAAATAGTGGCGGCTGGGGACCGAGTAACGTGGGACAGCTGCCGCCATCAGGTCGCGGAATGCTTCTGTCTCCACCAGCCTAAAAGGCAACATTTCCAGCGCAAGCAGTCGCGAAATGTTAGCATTTAGAAGTGTGGCATGTGGGGCGTTGGCAGTGTATTTGCGCCTGCATTCAAAGGTTTGCTGAATGGATAACTGAACGCTGCGCTGGGACAAGGACGTGCTTGATGATGGTGTTATTTCTGCGTAGGCAACTGCAGGTGCAGGGCCGGAGGAGGCTTGTTCGCAGGCAGCATGGACAGGGGATTGGCTCGCATGCACAACAAGCGAAGACGTAGCAGTGACATCAGCAAGCACTACTCCTCGACTCTGTTGTACCTCCCACAAAGTCGGGTGCTTGGCTGACATGTGCCTGATCATGCTGGTGGTGGTCAGGCTGCTAGTTTTGGTACCCCTGCTGATGCTGGCACGGCAGGTGTTGCAAATGGCCTTTTTAGAATCATCTGGAGCCAACTTAAAAAACTGCCAGACTCGGGAAGACCTAACATTTGTACAGGCACCTTGTGTCGTGTTGTTGTTCCGGGGAACGGTTGCCTGACTTCTGCCTGGGGCCACCACCCTGCTTCTTACTGCCTGTTGGGATGCTACGCCTCCCTCCCCCTGTGCACTGCTGTCCTCGCTCTGCATATCCTCCTGCCAGGTTGGGTCAGTTACTGGATCATCCACCACGTCGTCTTCCTCTTCCGCACCCTGCTCCTCCTCCTGACTTCCTGACAATTGTGTCTCATCATCGTCCACCCCTTGTTGAGACACATTGCCAACTTCGTGAGAACGTGGCTGCTCAAATATTTGGGCATCTGTACATACAATCTCCTCATGACCCACTTCAACAGGAGCTGGCGAGAGGCCAGAATGTGTGAATGGAAACGTGAACAGCTCTTCCGAGTGTCCAAGTGTGGGATCAGTAATGTCCGTGGACGTGTACTCAGCCTTGTGGTAGGAAGGAGGATCAGGTTCTGAAATGTGCGGTGCAGTATCACGGCTACTGACACTTGACCGTGTGGAAGACAGAGTGTTTGTGGTGGTGCCAATCTGACTGGAAGCATTATCCGCTATCCAACTAACAACCTGTTGACACTGGTCTTGGTTCAAGAGCGGTGTACTGCTGCGGTCCCCAAGAATTTGGGACAGGACGTGCGAGCGAGTAGATGTGGCCCTTTGTTGTGGCGAAATTAGAGCTTGCCCACGACCTCGGCCTCTGCCTGCACCACCATCACGTCCACTTCCTTGTTCGTTGCCAACGCCCTTGCGCATTTTGCAATGCTGTGCTGACATGTATTCACTAGACTTGTGCGTTATATCCAAGTTTGTGCAAAACGCACACAAGTGCACCTGTACGCTGCCACCGACAGGCACACACGTGCGGTTTTTAAATGCAAGCACGGACGCACTAAGAACCTAACAGGTTTTTAGGAGCGACAATTACTGAGACTTTTGACACTATCAGACACTGCTGACTGACGTGTATTATTCACTAGACTTGTGCGTTATATACTAGTTTGTGCAAAACGCACACAAGTGCACCTGTACGCTGCCACCGACAGGCACACACGTGCGGTTTTTAAATGCACGCACGGACGCACTAAGAACCTAACAGCTTTTTAGGAGCGACAATTACTGAGAAGTCTGACACTATCAGGACTGTTTTAGACTGCGTACACCAGCCCCAGATATGATGAAGGCTGGTATACGGTCACCACTAGGAATGGCTATATACCCTGCCTGCCTGCCTGTATACAGCTACAATAGTCCTGAGAAGGACTCTGCTTCTGTACTCCGACCTGGCTATACCCTGCCTGTATACAACTACAATAGTCCTGAGAAGGACTCTGCTTCTGTACTCCGGCCTGGCTATACCCTGCCTGCCTGTATACAACTACAATAGTCCTGAGAAGGACTTCTGGTCACACTGTTTGCAGCCCTGCTACGGAAATAACTATAAAGGGCCGCAAACCTTTCCCTGAAGCAGCAACACTCTCCCTGCACTGACTGTCTGGATGGCTGTGTGCAGAGCACAGCGCGCCCGCCGGTATAAAGGCTCGGTCACGCTGTGCAGGCCGGCCAATCACTGCAATTCCACAACTAACAGGGCTGTGGCATTGCAGTGGTCTGCCAGCCAATCCCTGCATGAGGGCTGGCTCTCAGAAGAGCGCCAACATGCAGGGATGAAGACCACGAGTACAGCACGAGTATCGCGAGATTACTCGGTCCCCGCCGAGTAGCCCGAGTACAGTGATACTCATGCGAGTACCGAGTAGTGACAAGCATACTCGCTCAACACTAATAAGCGAGGGATTTTGAAAGATAAAGATCTCCTTATGGATGCTGAGGCATGGTATAGAACGTCAAAATATGTTAGGAAATTGGCATGAAAATTGGCATGGATAGAGGAATGGGATGGAGATAGTAGATATTTCTATATTGCACCAGCTCAGAAAATGGCACCTCAGGAAGTGGCCAAGCCCATTAGGAAGCAACACCCCCCTCCTTATAAGTCGTCCCCAGAGGGTTAGACTTGTGTAGTTTGTCCCCCTGCCCACCAAACGCCCTCCCTAGCCTCTCCAGACTTCATTTCAGGTCGGGCCGCACCTAGTTCCCTTTTCCACCCATCTTAAGTCCCAAGGCCACTGGCCTATTTGTTGCTGGAGCAACAGAAGCCACCGAGGGGGGGCAGGAAGAGGACAATGATTTAACAATGATCCACCCACCATCAAAACTGTCCCCAGCAGAGACCAAACACACAATCTCCAGCTATAGAAGTAAACCACAGGTGCTGTCCTTATTTGAGGACGTCAACCCACACATGGCATCGCACCATTATTCCGATAGTCCCGGACAAGAACGCCCTAAATATGTGACATGGAAGCCTTAGGAGTCCTGATCCTGATTTGCATCCCATACCTTTTTATAGGAAGATGTGCCAAATCCAGAAAACCCACTCTGCCACATATGCTGATTTGTATGGGCTCACCCAAATTAAAGCTGGGGATTCTTTCTGGCCAGTAATGGAGCCAGGTTTGCAGGTTTACAGTGAGGGTGCGTGTACCTTATTATCACCCAAGTGACCCTGGTGCTCTAGTTTTTCCTGGAAGATGTTTGTATGTATAATGCACGCAGTTTCTGGTGTGGAACACCGTAGAGGAAAAAAAATGAAAAAGAGAAGTGTTAGTTTCTATTTCATGGGGGGCTCGTCCTGTGAATAAAGTTCTGTGAAGTTTACTTGTAAGTGACACACGTATGTTGAAAAGGAGAATTCTCCCAAGGGAGGGAATTAGATGAGAATTGATTGAAGGTACAGGATGTTATATTTAATGTCAATATAGTGAAAGTGTTGAGATGATTTCAAGAGATGTAATTCTGAATCTAGCAACTACACTATGTGTATTTTACCTGTCTGTGAAAATAAGATGCTATAAGCTGATATATAGGGTGGACTTGTGTGCTGTCTGTGGAGCACTGTGTCCACGTAAGCCCACCCCATTATTTCCTGTCCTGAATGTAGATTTCTTTCTGTCACTCTGTGTTTTGCCCAGCCCTGGGTGGGGTATGGTATGGGGATATTATTGCAGGGGCTGACAGGAGATGAGGGCGAGTACAGGGTCCCTAGTTACAGGGTCAGCCCAGGGGTCCCTATATAATCCATATTCCCAGTGACAGATTGAATACCTCCTGAATGTAGATGGCACAACCCAGGCCTCTTCAGACGCCATTTTTGGCCAACACCTACTTCCTCTTTTAGCGGCTGTTTCTTATTGGTAATTATTTTTAGCGGCCGTTTTAACTCAGACACTACATAGTTCATCTTTTGAAGCCATTTTAGTCCAGCCGACACCCAGTTCCCCATTTTTGTTTCAGCAGACAAAGCCACTGCTCTGTTTATTGCTGATGCAGCAGAGGCTGCAGAGGGGGGACATAGGGACCTGAAACACACACTCCGTTTTTGGCCATATATGCAGTTGTGCCCCATTGTGTTCCCACTAATGAACCTTAGCAGAGGTTATTGCTAATAGTCCTGTGGAAACCTTTTCCTCTCACTTTTGCATGTTTGTTTTTGCTGTATCTAGTATACAATTTAGTAGACCATATAGACTGCTCACTATTAGTCCTGGTGGACAGTGAATATTTTTCTGCCTATGGCAGTTGCTGCTTAGCCTAGTTTGAGATATTTTCACTTGTACGTTATCCTGCCTCGTATCTTGCACAAGAGTTCACTGATAGAGAGGGTGGAGGATCATGTGGTCCTAAGGGGACTTTGATCATCAGGAGTTGGCATATATTAGGGTTTTCGTTAGCAGCACCCAGTAATTCTTTGTGTCTTAGTTTGCAGGGTCTGACAGGAGAGAGGGATACGCTGGAGGCCCGACCCTGACCACCATCAGGTCTACCGTCGGGATGAGGGAGAGTGCAGGGCCCCCAGTTACAGGGTCAGCACAGGAGAGGTAGAGTAGATACGCTCCACTGCTTTTTCCTAGTTGTGTATATGTAGTCAGGGGGTGCTGCTTGGTAGTTTCCAAACCCTCTTGTGCTCTTTTCTCCTTCCTCGGGGTTTTAGGGGATCTTAGTTTTTAGAATTTCAGTGTTCTCCTGACCCAAAGTTACACCCATTGCTCTTTCTTACAAACCTGGGTATAGTCCTTTGTATCAGGTCTCCGAGAGCCCACATGCAAACTACAGCTGGTAAGGACCAAGACATCCTCCTTCAAGTGGCAAGATGTCTGGAGATGAATTTAGCAGCTTACCGTCAGTCACCTGAGTTACAGTCACAGTCACCTGAAGAGTATCATCACATCATCTCCAGCCCAGAAGTCATTCTACCTGTTTGCCATGGAGGCAGACAGCAGCCCTTTGACTACTACTACTTAGCCAGATTGAACACCTACCTAAAGCACCAGTGACAAACTGCTCCCTGACAAAGTCACCATCTCCCGGTGTGGGGTCCTTAATCCTGCTAAACTTCTCCCTCTTCCAAGGGGGGAGTGTCCCACCTCTGACACCTTGGTGGAAGAGGTAGTCGACTCTGGCATAGCTGAGGAAACTCTGGATTCGATACAGTGACGGATACACCTTTCGACCCTGACTTAACCCCTTTGCGGATGGATCAAGATGTGCATCAAGAAGACGGTTCCACATGTGTATGGTGGTGGTAGCAGAAGACGCTGTGCTGATAGAGCAGTCGCTACCCGCACGCCTGTCTGTGAAAAAGCAGATGTATGTGCTCTCGCTGAAGCCTGCAAGATGGCAGCCAGCATCTACTCTGTATGGAAGACAAGAGACTTGATCACTGCCAATGGAACTGTACGCCGCCATGAGGCCATAGAAGAACGGATGGAAGCTTTGCTATTGCCAGACAGAGTCGCGGTGAGCAGGCTTGAGGCCTACATTGGAGGAGTCAAGGGAAGCTGTAAGAACTGCCCTCACTGACAGAACATCCAAAGAAGCCCCAAGACCACTTATCAAAGAAACAGTCAGTCAATCTGTGCTTTTTGAATGACCCCGATGTGAAGAAGAAAGGAAAGATGGAAAGTCTTGAGAAAACGTTGTCCTGACCCTACAAGAGGCAAGTCTCAGAAGAAGAAGAGGACTGAGATAGGGTGCATCTGTGGGCTCCCGGAGACCATAGAAAGTGGCTAGTGACCTGCTTTCACTACCAGCCAAAGAGATATGGCAGGCCTTAGACACAGAACTGACTCTACACACCCCATACCAGCCACAGAATAGAGGGAAGGTTGGGAGGATGGGGCAGTGTAGAAAGCAAGGGCATGAGAGTCTTCCTCTTGAATTGTTCAGTGTCAGACATACCCCAGCAGGGACCACTAGGTTGAGACCCTATGAAATTGTGTTTAGAAGTACCCCCAGATACTTCAACTAAGCTTGTTGTTTGTTTAAACATTTGCCTAATATCCGTTTTTGAGTTTTCTCCTCCAGATCCAACCAGATCTAGATTTTTCTCTTTTCTTTTTCTCTCTCTCCTCTTTTCCTCTCTCTCTTCCTCTTTTCCTCTCTCTTTTCCTCTCTTCTCTTTTTCCTCAATCTTTCTCTCTCTTCCTCTCTTCTCAATCTTTCTCTCTCTCTTCCTCTCTCTTCTCTCACTCTTTTTCTTTCGGACGAAGATCCATGCATTCCACAACAAAGAGATGTCGGACCTGAGACCAGGAGATGGCTGTCTTCCCTCTTCTACCCGATACTTTGTGCCAGGACGATGATATCTTAGCATGTGGACCAGAAGATGACTGTGCATCCCATCTTTGATGATGTCCCACTATTACTGCCTGAGGACTGAGGAGCATGAGACTTTGGTTGAAACCAACCCTGATAAATATTAGCCAATTAAAGGACTACTGCCACGTTCCCCCTTCCTGAATAATGTGTGCCAGCAGAACATAGTCATGAGGACAGTCTAGAGAATACGGTCAGGATCTGGCTTCCTATGCATAGTCTGTTGGGTGGGAAGATTCATCCACAAGGGATGGTTTATCTCGTATGTGAGTGAGGTAACCATCGGCATTAAGACAGATCAATAGACCTGGGAAAGTAAGGAAAAACTTTTGGCTATCTCCAAAGGGGGGACTGTTAAGGACAAGATTATGAACTATTAGGAGTATATATGAAGATATCCAAAAGCCAGGATTTAAGATGCTGTTTCAGACTGTGTACCCCACCTAGTTCTGCATTTGGACATAAGACTCAGACAGTCTGGGCTATTCATGTGATGAGTGAATCATGCTGACATTGCTTAATATAAATGAGGAACCAAGCACATTACAGTATATTGTATATCACAGAATAAGCTGTTCTATTTTATCCAATGGGAGACGTGTTACGTAGTCTTGGCACCTAGCCAATAATTCCGTTTAAATATTTGTACAACTTCCGCATTAAAATCAGTCTTACTTTCTATTCATATCCGAGAACGTCTCTGGTGTGTGTGGAAGAGAGTGGTATGCATGCTACCACGAGTGACTCATAATTTGGGCTGCAGACAGTTTAAGAGGGATGCATGACTAGATTGCATCAAAGTAAATTTATGGCCAACATTAACACATGCATAGAGGACCCACGGTGGAATGTAAACACACACACACACACTCGCACACACACATCAGATGATACAGTACTGCTCCGCTGACCTGGGACACAGTGGAAAGCAAGGACTTGCAGTTGAATGCATCAAGGACCTGCAGTGGAAGGCATTGATGTGTTCCTCCGCAGGTCCTTCATGCATTACACCGCAGGTCCTCCATGCATTCCACTGGAGGTCCTCGTGTTCCACAGCGCTGCCACCCAGAAGCAGTATGGTATCACCAGATATTTGTGTGTGTGGATGATATTCCTGCAATCTGGTGTGTGTGTGTGTGTGTTGGCCGAAAGCAGGGGAGGACTGATGTGGAGCACACAAGGATCTGTTGGGACCACCCGCTATGGATCGCAGGAGGATCTGGGAGTAACACAGATGTCCGGGGTCTGGTAAGTATGATTCTCCACGGGTTGGGGGGGGTGTTGAGGAGAGCCAGTATCAAAGAGATGCTGATAATCTCCTCAATGTTTCAAAAATGAACGCCTTTATATCCAATATCCAGAGGTCGTGCTACGTTATTATAGTTATTAATAATAATAATAATAATAATAATAATAATAATAATAATATAATTTATTAATATATTTATTAATAATTACAATAATTTGTTTTAATGAATGTGGATGATTTATGGAATTCTGTGTTTTATATTTAATGTATTGAATAATCTGCTTTCTTTTTATAGAAAGAATGATTGTAGTGCAGATTTCTGTGGTTCAAGCAAAGGTTATAAAAGCCATTGAAAGGGTTTTCCATTATTAAGTTACAGATAAAAACAATATTTCTGGTGTTCCCGATTAGGTACAATCTATACAATGTGACTTTTATGCCTAAATGTAGAGCTCCGGGGCCACACACTTTTTGAATCTAATTATGTTTTGGATAATAGATTCAAAAAGGGGGGAAAGATGATGTGGAAAATCACACATATTATTTAAGGTTTTAATTTGTTCATCGATTGAGTTTTTCTATTAAGTTGTCTTTATATTTTTATCTGTAAGGAGGATACAGCAGACACACATATATCTCATGATTGCTCTGATGTAACAAGAATCGTCAGGTTTTGAACATGTCTCAGATGATTCCATTGCTAATGCAGATTTTGAGTTTTTTCGTAGATGGATCCAGATACCATGATGCTGGTTGATTCTGCACTGGATATGCTGAGGTTACGCAACATGAGGTAATAAAAATCGAACCACTCACTCCTCTCCCATTGGAATAGGAGAACGAGATGAAGATTTGTGATCACTGTGGTTTGTAGAGCGGAGGGGGGTAAGATAAGAAAATGTGGAGTGTGACGTGATAAATCTATAAAGACCGTAGAGCGTGTATATGAGCCCAGGTGGAGGCGCTCTCCTGTTATCAAAAGAGCCGGTGACTGATGGAGCAGGCAACAAAGAAGCAGTGAACGGGCCTAGAGTTGAGAGTCCTTTACCAATGCAGACCAGTACCTCGGTGGCTCCTGTCACGTCCGTGACATTGGTCACTCCTTGTGTTTTTAAATCCCTACAGGAACAAGCGATTCAGCAAGGAACGGCGTGTGAGACGCAGGGAGCCAGCTGACTGAGGAAGGTCTGTGGATAAAGGGCGGTAAGCTTTCTCTGCCATGAGCGCTCTACTCAATAATGGCCCAGGTAACCCATGTGACAAAGGTGTTGGGATGGACAAGATATGGGCGGCATCACTGCTCAGTACCCAGGTGGCCAGACTCACCCAGTTTTGTAAGACGTGTGCTTATTAAGGTAGAAAAACTGTAAAGACCTCGTAGCAACACCCCCCTCATCCGCTCTACTGCTTCGGTGATTGCAGATTAGTCATATACATCTACCATGAGTAGGTTTATATGAGTTTTATGCGTGTTGTGTGAATTTCTTTTCAGGCCTGCTGTGAAACATATCCAGTATGGAAAACATTACTGCTGAAAAACTCATGGTGCTTGTGGTATGTAAAAATGGAGTTCCTAAAAAGCGGTAAAAGTACATATTCTATAGCAGAGGTCACTATAGAGATCAGTACCTGGGGATGCCCCTGATGAACCCCTGTCTGCCACTGTGAAGAAGGGAGAAACGCGTTGGGCTTCTTTCAAGCTAAATGTCTGACAACTATGCATTTATTTTATTAGCCTGAGTGTGAATTGGACAGTGGAGGGTCTGTGATTGGACAAGATCTCCTCATGACTTTACCTGGCCTTATTATTATATTTATACAATGGGTACATGTTATACATGTGAGATATTTAATTTGTTTTAGGGTTTGGTCCTTGAATTTGCTATATCATATTGATTTAAGCTACCAAACAGCTATGTAAATACAGAGTGTGAATATTTAATCTTTGGGAATGAATTGGATATATATAATTGCATATTGATGCCTCTTTATCCCTGTATCTCACTGTTTCTATATTTCCTCACTGACATTAGCAACACGTATTAGCTTAGCAGTGTAGGGATAGGGAGGGTGAGCCGTCGGTGAGCGGGGGCGCCAATTCACTTTATAGGGTGCCGACCTCCACTGTGAGGTAGGGAGAGTTTAGGGCTATTGCCCCAATCCCTGCCCCCTCCTTTATTGGAATATCTAATTGTGTCTATACTCACATGGGTGTATGTGGTTTGGAATTTTAATGATTATAACAAGCATGTAACGATCCACAAGATAATGGTGGACGCTGCAAATCATGTAACAAATGTTCGTTTTGCTTAATAATTCGATCTTTACATAAGGTATTTTTGGTTTAGTACCTAGAACGTGATTATATTTCTCACAGATACTGCAGATACAGTGTGATATCCTGACCAGTGATGTACGAGCTGTATACAACTGCCTATACAGTATAGTGTGTTAAACATGTGTATCCTCCAATTCCAGATCCTAAACCAGTGTTAGGAGCACGTGGTCTCCAGCCAGGAGACTGGGTGATCCTAAAAAGACAAGTCAGAAAGAGCCATGAGTCAGAATCAGGTGGACCGATCCAGCTTATCCCAACCACAGCAACTTCCATGGAGCTTGAGGGAAAACCCATCTGGAGACAACAGCCACTGTAAAGAGTGCATCGTACCAGCAGAATGAGGGTCACAACACACATAGTGCTGGATTATCTCACATAGAACCTTATGGAGAATTTCTAGATTGGGGATGATACATGGGAAATAACCATAAGGGAACAATGGGTACAGGAACATTACACAAATAAGGGCTCATGGTGGGAAAAACATTATCTGACCTGAACCAATCAATTATTTTAAGGGTTTAAGTGACTTTTTAAGGATAACATACACTTGTAGGTAACTGGTATTGTTTTATTTGTTGGTATTTGAAGCCGTAAAAGTGCTACTCTGTGTTACTGAAAGTAATCGGATCCATGCGTAAGGGAAATCTTGTTAAAGGCCTCCTGGTGGTAGATTATAGACCCGAGACAAGAAGAGATCCATTAGTGTTGTGATACAATCAGGTGTATTCGGCTAGAAAAATCTCGAAGACGCGGACAGCACTCGGATATTGACTGAGAATCAGTCTTTCAGAAACAGTAATGCTAAAAGCTGCAGCATAACAGTAAGAAGCTTATTCTTACAATTGCTTTACCCTTTCTAATCGATTAATCTCAAATTCTGAGTAAGCTCTTCGGCATTAAATAGTCTGTTCTAAGGACTGGTTCGTTACCTATACCTCTGTGAACTGTGTGTGCGGGATGTGATCAACTCTCTGATCAACAGTCTGTACCAGTGGGGGCAAAGGCTTAGCATTGCTTGTTTAGCGAATAGCAAAATGAAAAAAGTTGCAGTTAAAGCATTAGAGCTGATTTGTTAGAGGACCACAGTAGGATCAGAAGGTTAATAAAGTATTTAAGGGGGGACTGTTGAGGAGAGCCATAAGATGAAATACTTAATTAACCTCTGGACATAGAGCACTGTGAGAAGTGTGTTCAATTAAATCAATTCTCTATACATAAGCCAGTCACTTTTCAGAGAAAGCCAAGATGGCCCCCGATGACATCACAGACCAAACCATCAGCATGGATCCTCCAGATGACGTCCCTACCATCAACATGGATCCATCCGATGATGTCATTGACCAGCCCATCAACAGCAACACAGATCTCCCCATTGACTAGCCCATGAACTGTCCCACTAAATGGGCATATCCAAACTTGTGTACGCCCCTAGCATATATAAAGAGGATGCATGCTCTGTACTGGTCTGTTCGGTGCCATTTCTACTGTGACCAAGAAGAGACTTCATATCCGACTGTGTCTAGTGTGAATTCTTTTATGCATGCACTTGGCCTATACCAATTTGGCCAGGCAGTAGGCAACTAGTGATCTCTGGTTAAGAGTTCACCCTAACAGGGGTGTCTACCTTTTTTGGCAGGTAAATTTACCCCAAGCCATATTTTCCAAAAAATAAGCCCCACCCATGATATTAAGCCCTAGTGCATTTTTCAGGGCAAAAACAAATATATAAGACAATCTCTTATTTTCAGGAAAACACAGTATGTGTATATGTGTGTGTGCGTGTGTGCGTGTGTGCGTGTGTGCGTGTGTGTGTGTACTTATGTACTTGTATGTATATGTATGTATAGATATACAGTCATGGCTGAAACTTTTGGCACCTTTGAAATTGTTCCAGAAATGGAAGTATTTCTCCAAGAAAATTATTGGAATTACACATTTTATTATACAAATCTTTAATTCCTTTGTGTGTATTGGAACGACACAAAACATAGAACAAAAGGCAAAATGGACAATTCATTTAAAACTCCAAAATGGGCTGGATAAAATTGTTGGGACCCTAATCTTAAAGGGAATCTGTCAGCAGAAATTTCGCCCAAAACCTAAAAGATTCCCCCTCTGCAGCTCCTGGGCTGCATTCTAGAAAGGTCCCTGTTATTATTGTGCCCCATGTGAGACCAAAATAAAGGCTTTATAAAGTGGTACCTTTTTCTATTCAGATACTGTAAATGTGACATGGGGGCGGGCTTTCTGCCGTCCATTATTCTGCCTCCTGGTCCTGTATGCCGCCCCCATCGCTGCTTTCCATAGCTGATGCACCGCCCACTGCTCCAGCCATCCCCGCGCATGCCCAGTGCCAGTCTCACGGGACTGAGCAGTGTGACCGCTGGTGACGTGTGCGCAGGCAAGTGATTATGGGCAGGGCTGTGATTGTTATCAGCAAGTACCCGCCCATAATCTCGTGAGCGCGCAAACCTCACCAGCGGTCAGACACACTGTGTTCAGGGTAGTGCTAGACTGTATGGGCTGCTTCCAGGGATGACGTCCCTTTTGTCACGTGATAGGGGCGTGTTCAAAATACTATCACGTGACAAAAAAGACGTCATCCCTGGAAGCAGCCCATACAGTCTAGCACTACCCTGAGCACAGTGTGACCGCTGGTGAGGTTTGCGCGCTCACGAGATTATGGGCGGGTACTTGCTGATAACAATCACAGCCCCGCCCATAATCACTTGCCTGCGCACACGTCACCAGCGGTCACACTGCTCAGTCCTGTGAGACTGGCACTGGGCATGCGCGGGGATGGCTGGAGCAGTGGACGGTGCATCAGCTATGGAAAGGAGCGATGGGGGCGGCATACAGGACCAGGAGGCAGAATAACGGATGCCAGAAAGCCCGCCCCCGTGTCACATTTACAGTATCTGAATACAAAAAGGTACCACTTTATAAAGCCTTTATTTTGGTCTCACATGGGGCACAATAATAACAGGGACCTTTCTAGAATGCAGCCCAGGAGCTGCAGAGGGGGAATCTTTTAGGTTTTGGGCGAAATTTCTGCTGACAGGTTCCCTTTAATATTTGGTTGCAGAACCTTTGGAATAAATAACTGCAATCAATCACTTTCTATAACTATCATCAAGCTTCTTACACCTCAACTGGAATTTTTAACTACTCTTTTTTTACAAACTGCTCCAGGTCTCTCATATTTGAAGGCGCCTCCTCCTAACAGCAATTTTAAGATCTTTACACAGGTGTTCAATGGGATTTAGATCCGTACTCATTGCTGCCACTTCAGGACTCTCCAGCGCTTTGTTTAAATCCATTTCTATGGGCATTTTGATGTACAGTTAGGTCCAGAAATATTTGGACAGTGACACAAGTTTTGTTAATTTAGCTGTTTACAAAAACATGTTCAGAAATACAATTATATATATAATATGGGCTGAAAGTGCACACTCACAGCTGCAATATGAGAGTTTTCACATCCAAATCGGAGAAAGGGTTTAGGAATCATAGCTCTGTAATGCATAGCCTCCTCTTTTTCAAGGGACCAAAAGTAATTGGACAAGGGACTCTAAGGGCTGCAATTAACTCTGAAGGCGTCTCCCTCGTTAACCTGTAATCAATGAAGTAGTTAAAAGGTCTGGGGTTGATTACAGGTGTGTGGTTTTGCATTTGGAAGCTGTTGCTGTGACCAGACAACATGCGTTCTAAGGAACTCTCAATTGAGGTGAAGCAGAACATCCTGAGGCTGAAAAAAAAGAAAAAATCCATCAGAGAGATAGCAGACATGCTTCGAGTAGCAAAATCAACAGTCGGGTACATTCTGAGAAAAAAGGAATTGACTGGTGAGCTTGGGAACTCAAAAAGGCCTGGGCGTCCACGGATGACAACAGTGGTGGATGATCGCCGCATACTTTCTTTGGTGAAGAAGAACCCGTTCACAACATCAACTGAAGTCCAGAACACTCTCAGTGAAGTAGGTGTATCTGTCTCTAAAGCTGGGTTCACACTAAGCGACAGCGACAACGACGTCGCTGTTACGTCACCATTTTCTGTGACGTAACAGCGACCTTGTAAGTCGCTGTTATGATCGCTGCTTAGCTGTCAAACACAGCGATGCAGCAGCGATCATAACGTCGCTGTGCTACATGTGCAGAGAACAGGGAGCCGCGCTTAGCGCTGGCTCCTTGCTCTCCTAGGTACAGTACACATCGGGTTAATTAACCCGATGTGTACTGCAGCTACATGTCACAGTGCAGAGAGCAGGGAGCCGCGCACACTGCTTAGCGCTGGCTCCTTGCTCTCCTTGCTACAGTATACATCGGGTTAATTATCCGATGTGTACTGCAGCCACATGTGCACAGAGCAGGAGCCGGCGCTGGCAGCAAGGGCGGAGGCTGGTAACGAAGGTAAATATCGGGTAACCAGGGAAAGGTCTTCCCTTGGTTACCCGATGTTTACGCTGGTTACAGCTTACCGCAGCTGCCAGACGCCGGCTCCTGCTCCCTGCTTGCTTCATTTCGTCGCTCTATCGCTGTCACACACAGCGATGTGTGTGTCACAGCGGGAGAGTGACGACCAAAAAATGAAGCTGGACATTCAGCAACGACCGGCAACCTCACAGCAGGGGCCAGGTCGTTGCTGGATGTCACACACAGCGACAGCGACGGGACGTCGCTGCAACGTCACAGAAAATGGTGACGTAGCAGCGACGTCGTTGTCGTTGTCGCTGTGTGTGGCACCAGCTTTAGTCAACAGTAAAGAGAAGACTCCATGAAAGTAAATACAAAGGGTTCACATCTAGATGCAAACCATTCATCAATTCCAAAAATAGACAGGCCAGAGTTAAATTTGCTGAAAAACACCTCATGAAGCCAGCTCAGTTCTGGAAAAGTATTCTATGGACAGATGAGACAAAGATCAACCTGTACCAGAATGATGGGAAGAAAAAAGTTTGGAGAAGAAAGGGAACAGCACATGATCCAAGGCACACCACATCCTCTGTAAAACATGGTGGAGGCAACGTGATGGCATGGGCATGCATGGCTTTCAATGGCACTGCGTCACTTGTGTTTATTGATGACATAACAGCAGACAAGAGTAGCCGGATGAATTCTGAAGTGTACCGGGATATACTTTCAGCCCAGATTCAGCCAAATGCCGCAAAGTTGATCGGACGGCGCTTCATAGTACAGATGGACAATGACCCCAAGCATACAGCCAAAGCTACCCAGGAGTTCATGAGTGCAAAAAAGTGGAACATTCTGCAATGGCCAAGTCAATCACCAGATCTTAACCCAATTGAGCATGCATTTCACTTGCTCAAATCCAGACTTAAGACGGAAAGACCCACAAACAAGCAAGACCTGAAGGCAGCGGCTGTAAAGGCCTGGCAAAGCATTAAGAAGCAGAAAACTCAGCGTTTGGTGATGTCCATAGGTTCCAGACTTAAGGCAGTGATTGCCTGCAAAGGATTCGCAACAAAATATTGAAAATAAAAATATTTTGTTTGGGTTTGGTTTATTTGTCCAATTACTTTTGACCTCCTAAAATGTGGAGTGTTTGTAAAGAAATGTGTACAATTCCTACAATTTCTATCAGATATTTTTGTTCAAACCTTCAAATTAAACGTTACAATATGCACTTGAATTTTGTTGTAGAGGTTTCATTTCAAATCCAATGTGGTGGCATGCAGAGCCCAACTCGCGAAAATTGTGTCACTGTCCAAATATTTCTGGACCTAACTGTATGTTTGGGGTCATTGTCCTGCTGGAAGACCCATGACTAGAGTTGAGCAAGGTTGGTGGTTCTCCAATTCGCGGTTCGAGTGATTTTGGGGGCTGTTCTACATCGAACTAGAACTCGAGCTTTTTGCTAAAGCTCGATAGTTCTAGTTACGTTCGAGAACGATTCTAGCAGCAAAAATTCAAGCTAATTACTAGCTGGCTTTCCGCTGTAATAGTGTAAGTCACTCTGTGACTCACACTCTTATGAAATTTCAGCGTATAGTGTGCGGGAACAGCGTATTCAGATCACTGCTGCTGGGATAATGGCGATCGCCATTTTTTTTTTTTTCCTTGTCTTCCTTCCCTAAGCGCGCGCGTGTAGTGGGGCGGACCAGCATGTCACCAATCACAGACACACAAACAACTAGGTGGACTTTTAGCCAGAGAAGTAACGGCATGTGTGAAAGGATGTCCATGTCACATGTCCCTGCATTATAAAAACGGGTATCTGCCCGTTCGGACGCCATTATCTCTTCTGCGTCTGGGTGTCAGTCACCACTGGCGTAGCTCCTGTCTCCGATACTGCTGTGTACGTGTCGCGGGCGGCGGGGCGCTGCGCTCACCATGCTCGGGTCCGGCGCTGCTGCTGCTGCTGCTCGGTGGCTCGAGCAGTGGGCCGGATCCAGGGACTCGAGCGGCGCTCCTCGCCAGTGAGTGAAAGGGGGGTAGTTCGGTTTGGGGATTTGGTCCGTGACGCCACCCACGGGATGTGGTGAGGTTGGGCACCATCGCTGCTATTGACGGGGATCCCGGGAGCGAAGGTAGGGAGCAGCTGGGATGTTTCTCTCCCGTCCGTGGGTAGGGGGTTGGTGATCCCGGGGCCCGGGGAGGTGTCGGGGAGGCAGGGTTGGCAAGGTGCAGGGTCGCTTGGACTGCGCAGCGCGGTGCCGGATGGCACAGTAGTACTCACTCAGCCACAAATGGATGCAAAGTCTCTGGTAAACCAAACGGCTGGATGGACGGGTCCCGCAGCCGGCTGCTGTGGTTTCTCCCGGACGGTTGGTGGTGGCTGCCTTTCCCTGCACCTTTGTGTATGTTCGGTCCCGATGGCTTCCCACCGGTAACCCGCTCCCCAGCGTGTATATGTGCCAAAGGAACCCTTTTGCCCGCAGGCTCTGGCCTTTGGAACTCTAGCTGTGGCGGTAGCTGTATTTCCTTTTGCTGGTTGGACGGTTGGCTTGGCTTTTAGGAAACCCCTGGGGTTCCGGCCCTGACGGATTTGACCTATTTAACGGCGACTCCAAGCCTGGTCGGGGTCCGCAGGCCCTGCCGGTTTGTGCTGGCTTCACTTCGTTCCCCAGTTCGGTACCGGCGGGCCACCGCCCGTCCCTGGTCCTACGGTTCCGCGTCGATCTGCCTCTCCTGCAGACGGCCACCACCGTCTGCAAACCTTGCTCTGGGTGCCCGGGCCACGTACCCGGACATAGTCAGTTTGCTCCTCTACTACCACTTTACTCCTCACTCTTCCACTTCCCTAACCGATCTGCTTTCATTTTCCCGCCTCCAGGACTGTGAACTCCTCAGTGGGTGGGGCCAACCGCCTGGCTCCACCCCACCTGGTGTGGACATCAGCCCCTGGAGGGAGGCAACAAGGATTTTGTGTCAGGCTGATGTGCCTATCTCGGGGTGGGGGTGCATGTTGTAGTACCTGTGACGACCTGGCTAGTCCAGGGCGCCACATTCCCCCTTGGTTAAATGCAGACCGTCCGCGGGCTGCCCGTCCATCACCGGTTTTATTTTTCAACTGCAAAAGATATAAAACATGTGAAAACATTCAACAAAGCATATTTATAAATCTTCCCTTAACAGGAGGCACGGTACTTTAATGTTACAAACACATTTTTATTAATAACGGTCGGCTTCCGCTCTCCCACCTAAACAACCTGGCCCTGATACTGCCCCTAAGAAGTGGGCAGCACCCCTTGACCCCAGTCCAGATCCAGGCTGGGAACGGGTACGGTGTCTCGCACCCGACTGTCACTTCAGGGGACCCCACATCCATGGGGGACCCCTTACCCCCAGAGGATCGCCACCGGTTGCGGTAGTGGTGGGCCTAGGCTATCCCTTTCCTCCAGGCCCATCCTCCAAATCAGCCTCTCCGGAGGCAGCAACGGAAACATGCCCAACATATTTACATTTCCACCAGTTTGTGGGTGCCCTGCAAGTTCTCAGGCATGTCCATAAGCAGTTTCTTATGCAACGGTACAAAGGGTCCCTACGGGGACTGCTTGCCGGCAACGGCCGGATCAATCACAGTGCCAATCAGGTAAAAACTTCGGTTGATTACTTTAATTTAACAGGTAACGGTACTGGTGGTCCCAACGGGGACAACGGTGCAACGGAGGGACCGCTGCCTTATTTCAGATCCACATCGCAGGCCGGAGGAGGGGACTGGGCTGGTTCCTGGGCCTCCTGGCCCCCTCTCAGCTTCGCATCCAGGGCAAACCAGCCCCTCTCCCCACAGTGCCGTGTGTACGTTACCAGATCGCCTGGGAGCAAGTTACGGCCCGGGTGGCCCTCTGGCAGGTGGGCATTAACATCCCGGCGGGCCACAAACACCTCGGCCTCCAGGCCCGGCTCGAAAATAAATCTATACCCCCGGCGGATGTCAAATCTTCTTACTTGCCCCTCGTGGATCGGGCCCCGTACCCAGAAGGTGGCTCTGCGGAAGTTCTCCTTTTCTTGGATTGTGCGGGCTATCAACTCAGCCTTCCGCTTCTCCCTCTCCGCAATCTCTCGGCCCAGCGGGGTCGGTTCCCTGTCCCAATAAGGGGCAGCTGCTTGCCCCTGCGCGCGGGTCGGGCCCCACGGGACTTCCACTACACTGCCTACTACTGGCGCCCTCGGTGGAAGATCCCGTGGTCACATGGCCTGGGGCGCTGCCTCGCAGCAACGACCCGGCGCAGCCTCAGCCGAGGCGTGGGGGATGGGTACAGGGGTCCTCTCCCGCTTGACCTCTGCCTCCTCCTGCACGGGACGGATCACCGGAGTCGGGATGGGACTGGGCACGGTCACTTCTGGTGCCACCGGTAAGTCTTTGCAGACGGATGAATAGCAAATATACTCCGGCACACTAAAAGAATTATATGAGAGAAATCCAAAATGGTGCTCAAAAATACATCTTTATTTTTATATATTTTGTCCGACGTTTCAACCCGAAGGTTTTCTTCAAGGACTGAATTTTTTTATACATATGAAGAAAAGAAAAACATAGTCATACATATGTAATATACATGGATGTCATAACAGGAAAAAAAAGGGACACATATGATACATTAGTACAATGACAAAAGAAATGAGAAGGGGTGGGAATAGGATCAGAATCCTCAAACAACGTGAGGCCTTTTGGATTCATACCTTGAGAACCCTAGAACCCAATGGGTTAAACAGGGAATATGATGTAACCTATTAGCTCTCTTTGCATGTGTTCATGTTCCGTTCTAGATCCCTGGAATCCAGTGGGTCAAATGGTCAATGTGATGTAATCTGTTCATCTTCTTATTGTACACCTTTTGGTTCTTTTTGTACCGATATATCCCGCCTCTTATGTCTGAGTGCGAGATGTACACATATGTGTATGGACGTATAGATATGGATATACTATCTGATAGTGATGTAATTGTCTATCTGTACATGCTTATTATATATTACTAATTCTTCTCCTTTACCCTCAGGTCTCCCACGTTCCCTGATCGCACCTGTTTCCAGCACATCACCTTCACTAATATTCACTACGGTATGGCTTACATAGTGACACTGTCTCTCACTGCTCTAGATTCACGTCCGTTGTAAAGCGCGCGCGCGCGGGGTGCTCTGCTTTGCGCGCGCTCACGAGGTGCGGCGTCATACCGGCGCCCCGCCCCGTGGGGCGCGCGCCTGCTGTGTGCCCTTACATGCGCGCGCTCATATTCCATCAGTCACTCACGTGACCGCTCTGCCTTCCGCGCATGCGCGGGGCAGGGGCGCCGAGATCTCGGCGTCCTGTTCCACCGCGCAGGCGCGGGGCATTGTAGCGTCACGTGCACAGTCACTTCATGGACTCAGGTATGCTTTACGTCTCACACTGCGTGTACGCCCCTTTTTCTCACAATACAAATAGCCTCCCCCTGGCTCTATTGCGTCCCCGGACGCTCCACCTGTGGTAACTTCATTATCTAGGTATGTACCAGCGTCTACAAACGCTAAGCTCTCACACGAACCTATGTCTAATTCCCTATTGCCCTTTTCTTGTAGAGCCTTTGGCCAGCTCACTGCTCATATTAATCACACAGCCTGCCAGTTAGGGAGGTATGTTGTATGGTGTGCTGCTAATTATACACTGTATACTGCTTGACACTCCATGCCTCTTACATTGCCCCTTTATCCATTGTAACAGGTTACATCCTCTTATAAGCATGATCCCTGTTAGAATATTCTGAATTGACTTCAGACATATATTTTGTGACGTTCTGATACTAATATCGTCTTGAGGTATGCTGTATTCCCACTCTATCTCTTTTTTTCCTACTTTTACATGTCTCCTTTTCAATGTCCTCTTTACAAATATCCCAGGCTCATTTACTAATCACCCTGATTTTGTCATTTCTCTGTTATCAGCCACTTTATGACTCCTGGGCATTCCCCTTGAACATTAACGGTAACCATATCATCATATGAAATATCCACGCCATTTGGGACCCTCTTTATGGTACATATATTCAGTTTTTGTGTTCTCTTTAACCCATAGGGATTTATTATACTCAATCCTTGATAGTGGGATGTCATTCTAGCCCATACAGGCACTTAAATAATAATAATATAAAAAAAAATTTTTGTCCATTCCTATCGCTGCAGTAATATCCAATACGGACTTACTCAGGTCCCTCTTGACGAACACGATAATAATTTAGATCTTTGGCCCACCTGTCCATGCACATAAGGTAGATTCATATATGATACTCATATCTCAGTAACTCCATGTCATACTGTTTATTCATTTATGTCTTGGTTTGGCTTGTTAGACGGACTCGGCCCTCCTCTTTATAATACTCCACCTCTTTGAGGATCTAACACCCTGTAATCAAGGTATGCCCCCGACACCCTGTTATCCGTTTCTTTGTTTTTTCCCCCTTTTCCTTTGAAAACATACTTACTCTTTTCCTCCTCTTTTTCTTTTTCTTTTTCTTTTTCTTCTTCTTCTTCTTTTTCTTCTTTTTCTTTCTTGTACTTTATCCAACGATATGTGTTGATAATTGTATTTTTTACTCATATAGCGCTATTCTGATTTAAGAATCTTCGTATTTACCTGATACACCTGGGTGCTCCTCTGAAAACCTACTCAGAAAAATGTTTACTCTGATTTGACATAGGTATGTCACCCATTTCTGCTCTTTGTTATGCCATAACATATCCTGTAGATCTCATTAAAATAATCCTTGTTACCATGGGAATTTCTCATGCAAGATAATTGTGGAGAGCTCTCTACATACTTTTGTTCTTTGTCATGTGATTTTTTTGTTGTTTTTTTATTTTCTTTTGTCATTGTACTAATGTATCATATGTGTCCCTTTTTTTTCCTGTTATGACATCCATGTATATTACATATGTATGACTATGTTTTTCTTTTCTTCATATGTATAAAAAAAATCAGTCCTTGAAGAAAACCTTCGGGTTGAAACGTCGGACAAAATATATAAAAATAAAGATGTATTTTTGAGCACCATTTTGGATTTCTCTCATATAATTCTTTTAGTGTGCCGGAGTATATTTGCTATTCTACCACTATTTTTTCTCCAGAGCACCTATTCATATTAGTGGTCGAGCCAGGTCCTTTCTGTACACAATTGACTCACTTTTTTGATCTGTGCTCCCGCTTTCCCAGTTAGATAAAAGGAGAAAAAAAATTTTTTTCACAAAAAATTGTTTACAAAGAAGATTTTTTTCACAAAAAAATTTTTTCATTACATTTCCTTACCAATGTCATTCACAACTTTTTCATATGGAGCTACAGAAGTGACGGACATACTTGCGAAAGTCACGGTTCCAGATTCATTCTTGTCTACCCCCTCGGAGGAAATACGCACCCGCGATTATGAGAAAGAACTCAGAAAACGGACTGCTTTTGAATTACATTGCGCTACCTTGGCACAGTATCACAAAGTGCAACGGATACCCAGGGGTTTAAGGGTGTCCCTTAGACCCACCCTCTTTGCTGAAAATGCTGATTACTGCACCAAATTTGAGAGCATACTAAACAAATGTTCCATGGACGTAATTATTTTGACTATAGAATTCCTACAAAAGGAGATTGAAGAACTTGGCCCCAAAATCCGATCTATTGAAGACCAGTTTTCCAACAGCCTACCTATCGCCGAATGGGACAAGATTCGGCAAAAGACTAAAGAGACCATTGCTGACTTTCAAAAAACTCTGCAAGACAGGAAACGCCAAAAGTTCATCCGTGACCAGGAGGATTACTCCAAGGACCGCGTGTATAGGTGGCGGTCATCAGACAATTACTCCAGACGACCATCTGGTCCCTCTCGATATTCAGCTTCTTCAGGCTCGGACAGTGAACCATACTTTTCCCGACCTTCAAATTTTTTAGATCAAAGACAGACATCAAGAGGGTGACCAGGAGGGGGAAGAGGAAAAACCTACACACCATATCGAGTGCAGACTCGGTCACAGGTATGACCAATTTGGTATTTAATATTTCTTCATACAATCTGTCCTCGATTGAGACACGGGTATTACAAAAAGGCTTGACATATTGTCCCACCCCTTCTTTTAACACCTTCCAGTTGGATCAGGAGCTTAGACGGTTTTATAGGACATTGCGGCTTAAGGCCCATTTTTCTGACAAGGCGACTGACACACTGCCTTCTAGTACCAACAACAACCCCGGCTTATTTACTCTACATAATCTCAATCTCAGACAACCCAGCAAATTCAATCCCCCCAGACACTATCATCCCATTGAGACATATATATCACTGGTCTCTAGGGATATTGATATGACTCTCAGGTCAATTGAGAAAGGAGATTTTAGAGTAAAGAGTAATATTACACCGGAGGAACATGCAGCTATACGCACATTAAAAAACAACACCAACATCATTGTAAAACCAGCTGACAAGGGAGGAGCCATAGTAGTTCTGGACAAGTCATACTACGTCTCCGAAATCCACACACAATTGGAGGATAGGACCACGTATTTACCTATCTCCAGGGACCCCACAAGGGAAATACAGGTTAAGATAAAAGACATAGTTGACTACCACTTACTACACGGCACTATTGATACCAAACTAGCAGAGTTTTTGATCAAACCTGATCCGGTCATACCAGTATTTTACACTCTACCCAAAATTCATAAGAACTTGCAGTCACCTCCCGGCCGTCCCATTGTTGCTTCCACCGATTCAGCATTATCACCTCTGGCCATCACCATAGATAGGATCCTCACTCCATTAGTCCCTACTATACCGTCATACCTGAGGGACACAACAGACTTCCTTGGACACCTACGCCAATTGTCCACCATTCCAACTGAGATTCTACTGGTCACACTAGATGTAAATAGTTTATATACTAGTATTGAACACGCAGACGGGATTCAAGCGGTGGACTGGTTCCTCGATTTACAGGGCTCTTTCACCATCACTCAGCACTCGTTCTGTATGGACCTTATTCATCTAGTATTAGACAACAACTTCTTCATGTTTGAAGATGCGTTTTTTCTACAGCGCAGGGGCACTGCCATGGGGTCCAACATGGCACCCCCGTATGCCAATATTTACATGGCGCACTTTGAGGCCGAGTTTGTATACACGAATCCCCTATGGAAGAATCATTCATTACTATGGAAGAGGTTTATAGATGACATCTTCATGATTTGGCATGGCGATGTCTCCTCCTTGAACACCTTCTTTCAGCAGATTAACACATACAGGACGGGCCTGACGTTCACTATACACCATGACCCGGGTTCAATCAACTTTTTGGATACCCTCATACAGATCTCACCTGATGGCCAGATTGACACTGATCTCTTTGTAAAATCAACGGACAGGAATAGTCTCCTCCATTTTTCTAGTTGCCATCCAGCCCACACCAAAAAAGCCCTTCCAATTTCACAACACAAAAGAGTGGAAAGGATTGTGTCCAACCCTGATAAGCGTGAGTTGAGATTCCAGGAAATGGGCTCCAAATTTATGTCCAGAGGCTATCCAGCCCACATAGCCAATAACCGCAGGTCACGGTCTGACACAACACGATCGGATAGTCCCCGTCTGGCATGTGTCAATACTTACCACCCGTTTTCCCCATTGATCAAAGGCATTATTGCAAAACATTGGCCATTGTTACATACCTCTTACCCTACAGTGACCGAGTTTACTCAGCCTCCTTTATTCTGCTATAAGAGATCCAAGAACCTAAGAGACAACCTAGTGAGGGCAGATATTGGGTCATCTACAAGAGTAGCACGCCAAACTTTTTTGGGAACCCCTAAGGTCGGTAATTACCCCTGTTTACACTGTTTACAGTGCAATAACCTAACTCGGGGAGACACGTTCACCCATCCTCACACTGGAAAAATATTCCACATCCGAGATTTTCTGACATGTGACTCCTCGTTCGTGGTATACCTCATAAAGTGCCCCTGTGGTCTCGGATATGTTGGGGAAACCACCCAGCATATCCGAGACCGAATTAACAAGCATAAATCGACAATTCGCTGCCAACAGGTGCTATTACCTGTTCCACATCATTTTGTGACACATGGACATACTGTGGCCCAACTCAAATACCAAATCATTGAACATGTACCGCCAATGAGAAGGGGTGGGAATAGGATCAGAATCCTCAAACAACGTGAGGCCTTTTGGATTCATACCTTGAGAACCCTAGAACCCAATGGGTTAAACAGGGAATATGATGTAACCTATTAGCTCTCTTTGCATGTGTTCATGTTTCGTTCTAGATCCCTGGAATCCAGTGGGTCAAATGGTCAATGTGATGTAATCTGTTCATCTTCTTATTGTACACCTTTTGGTTCTTTTTGTACCGATATATCCCGCCTCTTATGTCTGAGTGCGAGATGTACACATATGTGTATGGACGTATAGATATGGATATACTATCTGATAGTGATGTAATTGTCTATCTGTACATGCTTATTATATATTACTAATTCTTCTCCTTTACCCTCAGGTCTCCCACGTTCCCTGATCGCACCTGTTTCCAGCACATCACCTTCACTAATATTCACTACGGTATGGCTTACATAGTGACACTGTCTCTCACTGCTCTAGATTCACGTCCGTTGTAAAGCGCGCGCGCGCGGGGTGCTCTGCTTTGCGCGCGCTCACAAGGTGCGGCGTCATACCGGCGCCCCGCCCCGTGGGGCGCGCGCCTGCTGTGTGCCCTTACATGCGCGCGCTCATATTCCATTAGTCACTCACGTGACCGCTCTGCCTTCCGCACATGCGCGGGGCAGGGGCGCCGAGATCTCGGCGTCCTGTTCCACCGCGCAGGCGCGGGGCATTGCAGCGTCACGTGCACAGTCACTTCATGGACTCAGGTATGCTTTACGTCTCACACTGCGTGTACGCCCCTTTTTCTCACAATACAAATAGCCTCCCCCTGGCTCTATTGCGTCCCCGGACGCTCCACCTGTGGTAACTTCATTATCTAGGTATGTACCAGCGTCTACAAACGCTAAGCTCTCACACGAACCTATGTCTAATTCCCTATTGCCCTTTTCTTGTAGAGCCTTTGGCCAGCTCACTGCTCATATTAATCACACAGCCTGCCAGTTAGGGAGGTATGTTGTATGGTGTGCTGCTAATTATACACTGTATACTGCTTGACACTCCATGCCTCTTACATTGCCCCTTTATCCATTGTAACAGGTTACATCCTCTTATAAGCATGATCCCTGTTAGAATATTCTGAATTGACTTCAGACATATATTTTGTGACGTTCTGATACTAATATCGTCTTGAGGTATGCTGTATTCCCACTCTATCTCTTTTTTTCCTACTTTTACATGTCTCCTTTTCAATGTCCTCTTTACAAATATCCCAGGCTCATTTACTAATCACCCTGATTTTGTCATTTCTCTGTTATCAGCCACTTTATGACTCCTGGGCATTCCCCTTGAACATTAACGGTAACCATATCATCATATGAAATATCCACGCCATTTGGGACCCTCTTTATGGTACATATATTCAGTTTTTGTGTTCTCTTTAACCCATAGGGATTTATTATACTCAATCCTTGATAGTGGGATGTCATTCTAGCCCATACAGGCACTTAAATAATAATAATATAAAAAAATTTTTTTGTCCATTCCTATCGCTGCAGTAATATCCAATACGGACTTACTCAGGTCCCTCTTGACGAACACGATAATAATTTAGATCTTTGGCCCACCTGTCCATGCACATAAGGTAGATTCATATATGATACTCATATCTCAGTAACTCCATGTCATACTGTTTATTCATTTATGTCTTGGTTTGGCTTGTTAGACGGACTCGGCCCTCCTCTTTATAATACTCCACCTCTTTGAGGATCTAACACCCTGTAATCAAGGTATGCCCCCGACACCCTGTTATCCGTTTCTTTGTTTTTTCCCCCTTTTCCTTTGAAAACATACTTACTCTTTTCCTCCTCTTTTTCTTTTTCTTTTTCTTCTTCTTCTTCTTTTTCTTCTTTTTCTTTCTTGTACTTTATCCAACGATATGTGTTGATAATTGTATTTTTTACTCATATAGCGCTATTCTGATTTAAGAATCTTCGTATTTACCTGATACACCTGGGTGCTCCTCTGAAAACCTACTCAGAAAAATGTTTACTCTGATTTGACATAGGTATGTCACCCATTTCTGCTCTTTGTTATGCCATAACATATCCTGTAGATCTCATTAAAATAATCCTTGTTACCATGGGAATTTCTCATGCAAGATAATTGTGGAGAGCTCTCTACATACTTTTGTTCTTTGTCATGTGATTTTTTTGTTGTTTTTTTATTTTCTTTTGTCATTGTACTAATGTATCATATGTGTCCCTTTTTTTTCCTGTTATGACATCCATGTATATTACATATGTATGACTATGTTTTTCTTTTCTTCATATGTATAAAAAAATTCAGTCCTTGAAGAAAACCTTCGGGTTGAAACGTCGGACAAAATATATAAAAATAAAGATGTATTTTTGAGCACCATTTTGGATTTCTCTCATATAATTCTTTTAGTGTGCCGGAGTATATTTGCTATTCTACCACTATTTTTTCTCCAGAGCACCTATTCATATTAGTGGTCGAGCCAGGTCCTTTCTGTACACAATTTGCAGACGGATGAGGCCTTCATGAGCTTCCAGGGAAGCGGCTCGGGGCGTCTGCGGGCTTCAGCTGCAGGTTGGTCCGCTTGGACGGACGGGCAGGGTTCCGCTAACGGTTGTGCGGGTACCGGCCTAGTGGCGGGGCGGCAGCAGCCAACACGGGTAGCGGGGAAGGAAGCTGGGCGAGCGGGCGCAGACCGGGCCCTTCAGCCGCGACGACCGATCCTGTAGGAACACAGGAGCGTTGGTCGCTTACCCGCTCTTCCAAGTCTTCCTCCACCTCACATCTCCGTATGGCCGCCACCACGTCCGCCATGTCGGCCTCCTACTCCTGCAGGAGGAGCTGCATTCGGACCTGCAGGCGGCTGCTCAGCTGTACGGTCTGGACCTCCACCCACGCTGCGGTATCAGGCGCAGGGACTGCGGGGTTACCGGACGGACGGTGCATACTGGCAGCGGTATCTTCCAGGAACCAAATGGCGGCAGAGTCCTGGCATCCCTACTTTTATGGCCTCGGATTACATACGGCCGGACGCCATCCGCCCCCCTTGGTCTTTTCTCAGCACCTCCTCTTCAGGGGCGGGGCTTCGGCTTTCGCGCCTCCACTGCTCGAGAAGACGCTCGAGCGGGAAAATCTTCGCGCCCAAGATGGCGGATTCTGAAATTTTTCGGCCGGACACCGCCTGCGGGACACAAGGCGCACTTCTACCAGCCGGTAGAACGGTAAGATCCTGTTCGTGACGCCAAGTTGTCGCGGGCGGCGGGGCGCTGCGCTCACCACACTCGGGTTCGGCGCTGCTGCTCCTCGGTGGCTCGAGCGGTGGGCCGGATCCAGGGACTCGAGCGGCGCTCCTCGCCCGTGAGTGAAAGGGGGGTAGTTCGGTTTGGGGATTTGGTCCGTGACGCCACCCACGGGATGTGGTGAGGTTGGGCACCACTGCTGCTATTGACGGGGATCCAGGGAGCGATGGTAGGGAGCAGCTGGGATGTTTCTCTCCCCTCCGTGGGTAGGGGGTTGGTCGTCCCGGGCCCGGGGAGGTGTCGGGGAGGCAGGGTTGGCAAGGTGCAGGGTCGCTTGGACTGCGCAGCGCGGTGCCGGATGGCACGGTAGTAGTTACTCAGCCACAAATGGATGCAAAGTTTCTGGTAAACCAAACGGCTGGATGGACGGGTCCCGCAGCCGGCTGCTGTGGTTTCTCCCAGATGGTTGGTGGTGGCTGCCTTTCCCTGCACCTTTGTGTATGTTCGGTCCCGATGGCTTCCCACCGCTAACCCGCTCGCCAGCGTGTATATGTGCCAGAGGAGCCCTTTTGCCCGCAGGCTCTGGCCTTTGGAACTCTAGCTGTGGCGGTAGCTGTATTTCCTTTTGCTGGTTGGACGGTTGCCTTCAATCGGATCTTGGCTGTTAGGAAACCCCTGGGGTTCCCGTCACTGAAGGATTTGACATATTTAACGGCGACTACAAGCCTGGTCGGGGTCTGCAGGCCCTGCCGGTTTGTGCTGGCTTCACTTCGTTCCCCGGTTCGGGACCGGCGGGCCACCGCCCGTCCCCGGTCCTACGGTTCCGCGTCGATCTAGCTCTACTGCAGACGGCCACCACCGTCTGCCAACCTTGCTCTGGGTGCCCGGGCCACGTACCCGGACACAGTCAGTTTGCTCCTCTACTACCACTTTACTCCTCACTCTTCCACTTCCCTAACCAATCTGCTTTCTTTTTCCCGTCTCCAGGACTGTGAACTCCTCAGTGGGTGGGGCCAACCACCTGGCTCCACCCCATTTGGTGTGGACATCAGCCCCTGGAGGGAGGCAACAAGGATTTTGTGTCTGGCTGATGTGCCTATCTCGGGGTGGGGGTGCATGATCTAGTACCTGTGACGACTGGGCTAGTCCAGGGCGCCACATACGCTCTACACACAGCGCTATACAGAATAGGGATAGAAGTTTCTATTAGCCCTTGTAAGGGCTAAAAACAGCAGGCTCAGAGCCATAGGTGACAGTCAGGTCCGTGGAAACAGATTTTAACAGCTACAAATAACAGCGTCTGTGTAGCTAAGGTCAGGGACTTCCTCGCTGCATTTCCCCATTAGAAGACATAGAAAGTGAGGCTTCCTTTCCTGTACACTGATCCACAACCCTGCCACTGTACCCTCCTGCGCTTTGCAAACTCAAGCTCATTGTTACTAAGCCATTATACAAGCAAACACTGAGTAAACTTAGTGGCATCCTAAAAGTGGCTGTTGGATTTCCATTAGTGTCCCACTAGTGCAAATCTATTTGCACCACCTCTGCATTGCACACTCAAGCTCATTGTTACTAAGCCATTATACTAGCAAGCACTGAGGAAACTTAGTGGCATCCTAAAAGTGGCTGTTGGACTTCCATTAGTGTCCCACTAGTGCAAATCTATTTACAGCACATCTGCATTGCACACTCAAGCTCATTGTTACTAAGCCATTATACTAGAAAACACTGAGGAAACTTAGTGGCATCCTAAAAGTGGCTGTTGGACTTCATTAGTGTCCCACAAGTGCAAATCTATTTGCAGCACCTCTGCATTGCACACTCAAGCTCATTGTTACTAAGCCATTATAACAGCAAACACTGAGGAAACTTAGTGGCATCCTAAAAGTGGCTTTTGGACTTCCGTTAGTGTCCCACTAGTGCAAATCTATTTGCAGCACCTCTGCATTGCACACTCAAGCTCATTGGTACTAAGCGATTATAATAGCAAACACTGAGGAAACTAAGTGGCATCCTAAAAGTGGCTGTTGGACTTCCATTAGTGTCCCACTAGTGCAAATCTATTTGCAGCACCTCTGCATTGCACACTCAAGCTCATCGTTACTAAGCCATTATAATAGCAAACACTGAGGAAACTTAGTGGCATCCTAAAAGTGGCTGTTGGACTTCCATTAGTGTCCCACTAGTGCAAATCTATTTGCAGCACCTCTGCATTGCACACTTAAGCTCATTGTTACAAAGCCATTATAATACCAAACACTGAGGAAACTTAGTGGCATCCTAAAAGTGGCTGTTGGACTTCCATTAGTGTCCCACTGGTGCAAATCTATTTGCAGCACCTCTGCATTGCACACTCAAGCTAATTGTTACTAAGCCATTATAATACCAAACACTGAGGAAACTTAGTGGCATCCTAAAAGTGGCTGTTGGACTTCATTAGTGTCCTACTGGTGCAAATCTATTTGCAGCACCTCTGCATTGCACACTCAAGCTCATTGTTACAAAGCCATTATAATACCAAACACTGAAAAAACTTAGTGGCATCCTAAAAGTGGCTGTTGGACTTCCATTAGTGTCCCACTAGTGCAAATCTATTTGCAGCACCTCTGCATTGCATACTCAAGCTCATTGTTACTAAGCCATTATAATAGCAAACACTGAGGAAACTTAGTGGCATCCTAAAAGTAGCTGTTGGACTTCCATTAGTGTCCCACTAGTGCAAATCTATTTGCAGCACCTCTGCATTGCACACTCAAACTCATTTTTACTAAGCCATTATACTAGCGAACTGTGCTGCCATTTTAAGGGCCATACTTTCATTGTCCGGGATAGTTATTGTTGTTTATTCTACTGTCAATAAAGGTAGACCACCGCTGCAATCTACACCACCTTTCAATTTTTACTACCACATTTTAAGTGGACTTTCTTGTCGCTAGCAAAATGAGTGGAAAAATGACAGATGCTGGTGGAAAGGGGAACAGGCGTGTTGGAAAAGGAAAAAATGTTTGTGTCCGTGGGGAAGGTGGCAAAGCTCCATTAACATCTGGTGAAGATAGGCCATCTTCCAGCAAAAGTAAGATGTCTACTACATTCGGTGGACAATCGGATGTGCTCCCTTTTTTACGAATACGAACAACTGAAACAAAGGTAGATGTTGCCCAAAAAAAGAAAATTCTTGAATGGATCTCAAGTGGTCCAACAAGTGCCCTCTCCTCCACCTCAACTACCGCATCCAAAAAACACCAGTCCTCTGAGTTGTCATCCCAATCACACTTGCTTTCTCTCAGCTCTCAAGTCTCCATCCGCCCTGCACAGTATGGTGGAACAGAGATGGCTGAGTCTGCAGAGCTGTTCAGTCACACTATAGCCTGGGAACCAGAGGTCTGCTCCCAAGCTACAGTGAGTACAGACCAGGAAATGGTCTGCAGTGATGCCCAGAACCTTTGTGACTCAGATTCAGGCCGTGATGACCAAGTTCATGAGCATAATGTTGACCCTTATTCACAAACTGTAACACCTGTTGTAATAGACAATGAGGAACATACTGATGATGATGAGACACAGATACCAGATTGGGATGACAACTTAAATATTTGTTCAGGGCAGGAAGAGGCTCGGTCTGAGTGGGAGGGGAGTGCAAACACAACGCTTGATGAGGAACTTCTAGATCCCACCTACTGTCAACCCACAGTCAGGCACTCAAGGAGGTCAACAGAGGCGGTGGAGGTGGATGCTACTGACGACGAAGTTACCTTGCACCTTCCTGGACAGAGGAGGAGTACTGGTAGCATGTCTACAACTGCATCCTCAGCCACCACTCTGCCTCTGAGCACTAGTCGGGGTGGCTCAGCAGGTCGCATGCCCTCTAAGCCTTGCCTAGCCTGGTCCTTTTTTGACATAGCAAAAGATTGCCCAAATCGTGATATGTAAAATTTGTCATGATTCTGTTAGTAGAGGGCAAAACTTCAGCAGTTTGACAACTTCTTCCATGAATCGTCACATGAATAAATATCATATGTCCCAGTGGGATGCTCACCGTGCTGCAATGCGGCCTAGCGGAGCGGACCATCCACCGCCTGCCCCTTCTAGTGCATCCGCGCGCTCTTCATCTTCTAGGACTGTGGGGACAGCTGTCACACCTGGTTTTCCACGCACAACTTCCACCACTGCAACCGCAACAGGCAGTTTGCTTGGTAGGTCATCAGTTGGTTTGGAAGGGGAAACAAGTGCGTGTGTACAGCTCTCTCAGACATCGATAGCACCAACGTTGGATGAAGGCAACATCATGTCTTCGCCTGCACTTTCCTCACAAACCTGCATTTTTCCAGGGACACCCTACTCACCACCATCTACCCACAGCAGCCAGATCTCTGTCCCTCAGATGTGGTCAAAGAAAAGGCCATTTCCTGTGACCCATGACAAAGATAACAGGTTGACTTTATCCCTGTGTAAGCTCTTGGCTACCGAAATGCTGCCTTTCCGCCTGGTGGACACACAGGAATTTAGAGACCTTATGTCTGTCGCTGTGCCCCAGTACCAGATGCCCAGTCGCCACTACTTCTCTAAGAAAGGTGTGCCTGCGCTACACCAGCATATCGCACACAACATCACCGCTTCCTTGAGAAACTCTGTGTGTGAACGGGTGCATTTCACCAGAGATACTTGGACCAGTAAGCATGGACAGGGACCTTACATGTCGCTGACTGGGCACTGGGTAACTATGGTGATAGATGGTGAAGGGTCTGCTGCACAAGTCTTGCCATCCCCACATCTTGTGTGTCAATCCTCTGTCTGTCCAAGTTCCTCCACTGCTTCTGCCTCCTCAACCTCGTCTGGGTCCTCCACCTCCGCCCCAAGCCTGCCTGGTCAGGCTACCAGCGTTGTAACTGCGCAGAAGGAATCACGCACCCCTCATTACTATGCTGGCAGCAGAGCGCAACGGCATCAGGCGGTCTTTGTCTTGAAATGTCTTGGAACTAAGAGTCACACAGCGGCTGAGTTGTGGGCAGCTCTGGAGACTGAGTTTGGTAAATGGTTGTCTCCACTCAACCTGCAGCCTAGTAAGGCCTTGTGCGACAACGCTGCAAACCTGGGCGCGGCCCTTCACCTAAGCAAGGTGATACACGTGCCTTGTATGGCTCACGTGTTGAACCTTGTTGTCCAGCAATTTTTAACCCACTATCTCGGCCTAGATCGCCTTCTGTACAGGGCACGAAAACTGTCTGCTCACTTCCGACGTTCAACCGCCGCAGCTGAGTGACTTGCATCGCTCCAGAAGTCTTTTGGCCTGCCGGTTCATCGCCTGAAATGTGATGTGCCGACACGCTGGAATTCGACTCTTCACATGTTACAGCGACTGTGGCAGCACCGCCGAGCCCTGGTGCAATACGTCATGACGTATAGCCTGGGCCAACGAGATGCAGAGGTGGGGCAGATCACCCTGATGGAGTGGTCTCAGATCAAGGACCTATGCACCCTTCTGCACAGTTTCGACATGGTGACGAATATGTTTAGCGCTGACAATGCCATTATCAGCATAACATATCCAGTCATTTACATGCTGGAGCACACGCTAAACACTATTCGGACTCAGGGGGTGGGGCAACAGGAAGGGGAGGAACTACAGGAGGATTCATATGCGCAAGAGACAACAACATCACCAAGGTCCAGACGTTCATCATCACCAAGGCGGCAGGCATGGGACCATGGGGGACAGGGATCAACAAGGGCGCATGGTAGCAGGCGAAATGTTGAGGAAGGTGCAGGAGAACATGAAGAAATGGAGGATGAAGTGTCCATGGACATGGAAGACTCAGCGGATGAGGGAAATCTTGGTCAAATTTCAGTTGAAAGAGGTTGGGGGGAGATGTCAGAGGAAGAAAGAATGGATAGCACTTCTCTGCTACAAACACGGCGTGGACTTGGTCCGCATGGCTGCGCCAGACACATGAGCGCCTTCTTGCTCCACTACCTCCAACATGACCCTCGTATTGTCAAAATTAGAAGTGATGATGAGTACTGGCTTGCCACACTATTAGATCCCCGGTACAAGTCCAAATTTTGTGACATAATTCCAGCCATAGAAAGGGACGCACGTATGCAGGAGTATCAGCAAAACCTGTTACTCGATCTTAACTCAGCTTTTCCACAAAACACCCGTGGTGCACGGAGTGAATCTCCCAGTTGTAACTCGACAAACATGGGACGGTCTCGTAATCTACGACAGTCTAACTGTACCAGCAGCACCGTATCTGGTGCTGGTAACAGCAATTTTATTGAATCTTTTCATAATTTTTTTAGACGATCCTTTGCAAGGCCACCAGAGACAACAAGTCTGACACATAGTCAACGGCTGGAGAGGATGATACATGAGTATCTCCAAATGAACATCGATACCATGACTTTGCAACTCTAGCCTTGCTCATTTTGGGCTTCAAATCTTGAAAAATGGCCAGAGCTCTCCACTTACGCCTTGGAGATCTTGTCGTGTCCAGCTGCCAGCGTTGTCTCTGAACGTGTCTTCAGTGAAGCTGGGTGTGTGCTGACAGATAAGCGCACGCATCTGTCCAGTAACAATGTGGACAGACTAACGTTCATCAAAATGAACAAGTCATGAATTCACAAGGAATTTACTACCCCTGTGTCATTCTGGGGAGAGTAAATGTTTGTGTAGTTTGAATGTGCTTGATGCAAATCTACCTGTGAAGTGTACAACTGGGGCACAAGTGCTGCCACTGAAGGGGTGGGTGTCTGTGTGGCCCAATTTTTGGAAAAAAGGTAGACTCCGCTTGGAGTAACCCTTGCTTACAGTGTTTCTAAAAATGATCCAAGATGAACAGATCTGGGATCAGGAAAAACTTTGCTACCTACCCCGGTGTCATCCTGGGGACGGTTGAGGATGGCATATTTTTGAATGTGCTTGATGCAAATCTACCTGTGAAGTAAACAACTGGGGCACAAGTGCTGCCACTGAAGGGGTGGGTGTCTGTGTGGCCCAATTTTTGGAAAAAAGGGAGACTCCGCTTGGAGTAACCCTTGCTTGCAGTGTTTTTAAAAAGGAGCCAAGATGAACAAGTCATGGTTCAGCAAAGACTTTGCTACCTACCCCGGTGTCATCCTGGGGACGGTTAAGGATGGCGTATTTTTGAATGTGCTTTTTGCAAATCTACCTATGAAGTGTACAACTGGGGCACAAGTGCTGCCACTGAAGGGGTGGGTGTCTGTGTGGCCCACTTTTTGGAAAAAAGGGAGACTCCGCTTGGAGTAACCCTTGCTTACAGTGTTTCTAAAAATGATCCAAGATGAACAGATCTGGGATCAGGAAAGACTTTGCTACCTACCCCGGTGTCATCCTGGGGACGGTTAAGTATGGCATATTTTTGAATGTGCTTGATGCAAATCTACCTGTGAAGTGTACAACTGGGGCACAAGTGCTGCCACTGAAGGGGTGGGTGTCTGTGTGGCCCACTTTTTGGAAAAAAGGGAGACTCCGCTTGGAGTAACCCTTGCTTACAGTGTTTCTAAAAATGATCCAAGATGAACAGATCTGGGATCAGGAAAAACTTTGCTACCTACCCCGGTGTCATCCTGGGGACGGTTAAGGATGGCATATTTTTTAATGTGCTTGATGCAAATCTACCTGTGAAGTGTACAACTGGGGCACAAGTGCTGCCACTGAAGGGGTGGGTGTCTGTGTGGCCCAATTTTTGGAAAAAAGGGAGACTCCGCTTGGAGTAACCCTTGCTTTCAGTGTTTTTAAAAAGGAGCCAAGATGAACAAGTCATGGTTCAGCAAAGACTTTGCTACCTACCCCGTTGCAATCCTGGGGACGGTTAAGGATGGCATATTTTTGAATGTGCTTGATGCAAATCTACCTGTGAAGTGTACAACTGGGGCACAAGTGCTGCCACTGAAGGGGTGGGTGTCTGTGTGACCCAATTTTTGGAAAAAAGGTAGACTCCGCTTGGAGTAACCATTGCTTACAGTGTTTCTAAAAATGATCCAAGATGAACAGATCTGGGATCAGGAAAGACTTTGCTACCTACCCCGGTGTCATCCTGGGGACGGTTAAGGATGGCATATTTTTGAATGTGCTTGATGCAAATTTACCTGTGAAGTGTACAACTGGGGCACAAGTGCTGCCACTGAAGGGGTGGGTGTCAGTGTGGCCCAATTTTTGGAAAAAAGGGAGAATCCACTTGGAGTCACCCTTGCTTGCAGTGTTTTTATAAAGGAGCCAAGATGAACAGATCTGGGATCAGGAAAAACTTTGCTACCTACCCCGGTGTCATCCTGGGGACAGTTAACGATGGCATATTTTTGAATGTGCTTGATGCAAATCTACCTGTGAAGTATACAACTGGGGCACAAGTGCTGCCACTGAAGGGGTGGGTGTCTGTGTGGCCCAATTTTTGGAAAAAAGGGAGACTCTGCTTGGAGTAACCCTTGCTTACAGTGTTTCTAAAAATGATCCAAGATGAACAGATCTGGGATCAAGAAAGACTTTGCTACCTACCCTGGTGTCATCCTGGGGACGGTTAAGGATGGCATATTTTTGAATGTGCTTGATGCAAATCTACCTGTGAAGTGTACAACTGGGGCATAAGTGCTGCCACTGAAGGGGTGGGTGTTTGTGTGGCCCAATTTTTGGAAAAAAGGGAGACTCCGCTTGGAGTAACCCTTGCTTACAGTGTTTCTAAAAATGATCCAAGATGAACAGATCTGGGATCAGGAAAAACTTTGCTACCTACCCCGATGCAATCCTGGGGACGGTTAAGGATGGTGTATTTTTGAATGTGCTTGATGCAAATCTACCTGTGAAGTGTACAACTGGGGCACAAGTGCGGCCACTGAAGGGGTGGGTGTCTGTGTGGCCCAATTTTTGGAAAAAAAGGGAAGACTCCGCTTGGAGTAACCTTTGCTTGCAGTGTTTTTAAAATGGAGCCAAGATGAACAAGTCATGGTTCAGCAAAGACTTTGCTACCTACCCCGGTGTCATCCTGGGGACGGTTAAGGATGGCGTATTTTTGAATGTGCTTGATGCAAATCTACCTGTGAAGTGTATAACTGGGGCACAAGTGCTGCCACTGAAAGGGTTGGGTGTCTGTGTGGCCCAATTTTTGGAAAAAAGGGAGACTCCGCTTGGAGTAACCCTTGCTTGCAGTGTTTTTAAAAAGGAGCCAAGATAAACAAGTCTTTGTTCAGCAAAGACTTTGCTACCTACCCCGGTGCAATCCTGGGGACGGTTAAGGATGGCATATTTTTGAATGTGCTTGATGCAAATCTACCTGTGAAAGATGAACAAGTCATTGTTCAGCAAAGACTTTGCTACCTACCCCGGTGCAATCCTGGGGACGGTTAAGGATGGCGTATTTTTGAATGTGCTTGATGCAAATCTACCTGTGAAGTGTACAACTGGGGCACAACTGCTGTCACTGAAGGGGTGGGTGTCTGTGTGGCCCAATTTTTGGAAAAAAGGGAGACTCTGCTTGGAGTCCCCTTACGGTGTTATACATGATTTTAGAAGGGCATGCCATGCCTATACCTGTGTCTCGTCCTTTTTTTCCTCGTAACGCTGTTTTGTTTTTGCATGAGAATTTGTTCTTGTCACTTTCCCATGTGTTTGTGTTGTGAGTTGTTTGTTACCTTTTGAACACCTTTGAGGGTGTTTTCTAGGTGTTTTATGTGTTTGTGATTGCCTCCCATTGTTTCCTATGCGGTTCGAGTGGTTCGCCGAACCGAACTCGAACGAGACCTCCGTTCAGCAAATCGAACTCGAGCCGAATCACGACCGGTTCGCTCATCTCTACTCATGACCTAGAATGCAAACCCAGCTTTCTGACACTGGGCACTACATTGCAACTCAGAATCCTTTGGTATAATTTTCAGATTTCATGATGCCTTGAACACAGTCATTGCCCCTAGTGCCAGAGGAAGCAAAACAACCTCAAAACATCTTTGAGCCTCTACTATATTTGACTGTAAGTACTGTCCTATTTTCTTTGTAGGCCTCATTCCATTTTCGGTAAACAGTGCAATTAAGTTCTATCTTGGTGTTATTTGTTCACAAGATGCTTTATTATAATAATAATAATAATCGTTTTTATTTATATAGCGCCAACATATTCTGCAGTACTTTACAATTCAGAGGGGACATGTACAGGCAATATGAGACATTACAGAATACCAAAATTCAACAGATACCGAGAGGAGTGAGGCCTATGCTCACAAGCTTACAATCTATGAAGAAATCGGGGAAGCACAAAAGGTAAATTGAGGGGAAAAAGGATTTTGACATGCTCACATACATTTTGGTGAACTGCAGTCTAGCTTTTTTCTGTCTCTGTCAGCAGTAGGGTCCTCCTGGATCTCCTGCTATACTGTTTCATTTCATTTAAGTATCGATGGATAGTTTGCACTGACACTGATGCATTCTGCGTCTGCTGGACTGCTTGAAATTCTTTGGAATTTGATTGGGGCTGCTTATCTACCATCTGGACTATCTTGTGTTGCAACCTTTCATGAATTTTTATCTGTCGTCCACATCCAGTGAGATTCGCAACAGTGTCATGGGTTGTTAACGTCTTGATTATATTGCGCACCCTGGACAAAAGAAAATCAAGATCCCTGGAGATGGACTTTTAACCTTGAGACTGTATATTTCACAACAATTTTGGTTCTCAAGACATGAGACAGTTCTTTTCTCCTCTTTGTTGTTTGCCATTCTTAGTATGGCCCATATAGACACACAATGCAAAGATTTAGTCAACGTTTCCCCTTTCTATTTTGTTTCAGGCGTGATTTTCATATTGCCCACACTTGTTACTTGCCACAGGTGAGTTTGAACGTGCATCACATGCTTGAAACAAAGTTGTTTACCCACAATTTTAGAAAGGTCCAAACAATTTTGTCTTGACCATTTTTGAGGTTTTGAGTGAAATTATGTCTAATTCGCCCTTTTTTTCTGTTTTTGTGTTGTTCCAACACACAGAGGGAATAAACATGAGTATAACAAAACATCTGTAATTGCAATAATTTTCTGGGAGAAATATTTCATTTCTGGAACAATTTCAAGTTCTAACACTTTTGTCCATGACTGTATATATACAATCATATATAGACACATACAGTATAAGAACAAATATATAAATAGATACTTATAGATAGATACATTAATAGATAAACATGGACTGCTTTAATCCTTCTCTGGCCTGCTGATATTGAACTTGTGTCTGTCCCTTTGGGTACAATTCTCGATCTCTGGCTCTGACCAGACTTGTTAACTTCCCTGCTGCCAACTGACTCCTCAATGCCAACAGCTACATTGTTGATGCCGATGATGTGTCTTTGCAGCAAAGGCTAGATAGCTCTACAGGGATAAACACTAAAGAATTTGCTTGGTCCTTCTTGGTAACGTGACTACTGCAAAGACTGAGGTAGCTTTTTTAAGAATTGTAATATTTCAAAAACAGATGGTACAAATAATGTCATTTTTTTAAAGCTAGTAACCTAGCAAAGCACATCTTGGGATATGCTGAGGCAATAGGAAAAAAGGACCTTTTACCAAATTTTCATGTTGAACTGGACAGTGGCTGCAAAATAGAAAAAAATATTTTTGCCTATTTTGCCTAAACGTTTCAGAGATATTAGCACTCAAATATTGGACACCAAATGACTTGCTTTTAATAAAGTCCAAGTGGATGCTATTAGACAGTTTTCACTGGGTTGTGTTCTTCTGTCTCCTGTATGATTCTGACAAATCATAAGCAGGTAGCATTAGATGTGCAGACGCACTTGTGATGATGTAACCAGGGTCACATGACCTGAGTCCACAGGTCCTGATAACCGAAGTGTGCAGCCTAAAAAAGCATTGAAAATATATTATACAACACAGAAATGTGAAAATATTAACTGCCATTAAAGGGAATCTGTCACGCTTTTGCTTTTTTTAGTTATTAATATGGGCATACAGGTGGCATAAAGGTGAAATTAGCCATAGGTATATGTCTCCTGGATTGCTTGACAAAAATCCTCTTTTATATCTTCTATATTTTAGGCTATGGGGCATGTGCTGCCCGGAAGATAAGCCTGCCTCCGGTCTTCAATATACAGGATTCCTCCTCCCCTTCTCTTCCCTGGTGTCCCTGTGACATCAGGTGCACGGCCAGAAATTTTGCGCCTGTGCACAGCAAAATTGAAGCCTGTGCCCACAGAAGGGTGGAACAGTGCATGTAGGGACAGCAAGCATAATGCTCAGGCGCAAAATTTCTGGCCGCGCAATTTTCGGCCAGGGAGACACTGCTACTTTACAGTGCAGGGAGAAACGGCAGGCCGAATGCGCATGCACAGGATTTCCGTCCGCGCATCTGATGTCATAGGAACTCTGAAGAGAAAGGGAAGAAGAATTCTGTATACTGAAGACTGGAGGCCGGCTTATCTTCCAGATGCGCACCTGACATCACAGGAACTCTGAAGAGAAGGGGAGGAAGAATCCTGTATACTGAAGACTGGAGGCCGGCTTATCTTCCTGGCAGTGCACTGACATCACAGGAATTCTGAAGAGATAATAAAAGAGGATTTTTGCCAAATGACCCCTCATCCAGGAGGCATAGAGGTATGGCTAACTTCACCTTTATGCCACCTGTATGTGTAGCGCCCCACGGGGCAGGTGGTTAGCTTACTCGTTGCCGGGCAGTCGCGGATCGGGTCAGGCTGTGTCACGGGTTGCCTTGCCCAATTCCGTTGCCCCGAAGAGTACAGCAAATTAAGGGGAAGCAGGGATATTGGGAAAGTTTGTCGTGACGCCACCTGTGGTATATGGCCAGGGATTGGCACCCGTTGCAGAATTCCTCTCCAGGGCAGGTGTTATGGTAGCCGGGATGGTGTCGCTCCCCACAGGTGGAGCGGGCCCTGGGTGGATGACGAGGGTAGTAGTCCATGGGAGTGCCGGCGCACGGGTCGACGGCGCCGGCAAAGATAGGGATAACATTGGGGTCTGCGGTTCAAAGTTCTCTTTACCCATGGTTCTTAAGCTGCCCCGGAAGTGCCGCTCTCTGCCGCGATGGGCCTCAGCCGGTCCCGGGTAAATCAGAGGCAATCACAGGTGTCTATGGAGTGTGAGACCTCCCGTCCTTGCGCTTGGTTGTGGATCCCCATGGCTTGAAGCAGCTTGGGGACCCCAGTGTCTTTGTTAATGTTAAGTGTCCCGTCCCATATGCAGGTGGCGCGGATCCTCGCCATAGGTCCTGGCTGCAATCCCGACCCCGGATCCTATGTGTCACTGTGCTCTGGGAAAATGGGTGGTGGGCAATGGGACTTGAAATCCCCATCCCCTGCAGATTCTGGCAGACAACATAGAGTATAATCTGCCCTAGGGCTTCTACACCCTGTCAGCACTGGCACTGTGGGAATAGTTAGGCTCGACCTCCAGCTACCATGCTCTCCTCTGTCTCACCATCTCCACCTGTTGCCTCTCGCCCTCTTCCAGTCGTGTTGGTTCTACCTAGAAGAGCTCTGAAGCACTCCTTCCAGGTACTATGTTGTTCAAAGTCTCAGACTATTCTCCTTTCCCAAGATAGATATGAAGCACGCATCCCGGGTGGTCTCCCTGAGGGGAGCTGGATCGCACACCCTGCTGGGACCTGTTGTTACTTCTCTGTCCCAGACTGATCTGACTAGAAACTGTTTGTTTGATCACTCCCTCAGGCAGCCCCCACCCTTGGGATGACTAATTGGTGATTGCCCTGGTAAATGGGAATTCCCCAGGCTGTCTGGCTTCCTGTGTTGTATAACTAGCTGACGCATGGGCTGGGGAGTGTGTAAGTGAAACAAACACCAGTGATCAACCCCCTCTTACCCGCAATGAAAACTACATCTTAAAAGAGATGCAGTACCCTGTGGCGACTGAGTCTCAGGGGCGCCACATTCCCCCACAGCGAATTGTAGCACTCCGAACCTGCAAAGCAAAATACAGAGTATACCACAATTTTTGTATGCAATAACAATATAACAATCTTCCCTTTATGGGAGGCAGGATCACTTTGAACGTCGCAAACATATCATACATTTCACATGTCACATGAAACCAGTTGACGTTGTAAATGCATAAACTATGTAAAACATTCACTTAGTATTTCGCATTACATCAGCTATTGTTTGGGGGACCTGCCCTTAATGGCCAACGTAGGCTCTGGGTGTGCTTCTTCTCCTCTTCAGCACACCGACAGGTTTTCGGGTCTTACTAATTACCGGTTTTGGCGTGACTTTTTTCCGTATCCCCGACGCTTTTTGTATCGCATCTGTCTGTGCGTCCCGCCGACCGCTGATCAGGGATGCAGATAGCGGATCTGCATCCCTGCTCAATTTTTGGCGTGACTTTTTTCTGTATCCGCGATGCTTTTTGTATCGCATCCATCCGTGCGTCCCGCCGAGCGCTGATCAGGGATGCAGATAACAAATCTGCATCCCTGCTCAATTTTTGGCGTGACTTTTTTCCGTATCCGCGACGCTTTTTGTATCGCATCTGTCCGTGCGTCCCGCCGAGCGCTGATCAGGGATGCACATAACAAATCTGCATCCCTGCTCAATTTTTGGCGTGACTTTTTTCCGTATCCGCAACGCTTTTTGTATCGCATCTGTCCGTGCGTCCCGCCGAGCGCTGATCAGGGGTGCACATAACGGATCGGCATCCCTGCTTAATTTTTGGCGTGACCTTTTCTTTTTTTTCCGCATCATCGACGCTTTTTGTATCCCATCCGAATGTGCGTCCTGCAGCGGTCAATCAGCGCACCGCGTCTGTGCGTTTGAAAGGTCAAATGGCGTTCCCTCTCTTCTGAGCCCCACCATACGCCCAAACAATTTATTTCCACCACATATGAGGTATCTGCGAACTGAGGAAAAATTGCACAATACGTTTTATGGTGCAGTTTTTCATGATACCGTTGTGAAAAAAAAAAAAAGCTACCTGGTTGATGCAAAAATTTTGTGGTAAAAAAAAAAAAAAATAATTCACGGTTCAACGTTATCAACTCACTAAACATCTAGATAATTTCCTTGAGGGGATGGGGTCACTTGTGAGGGAGCTCCACTGTTTAGGCACCATAGGGGGTCTCCAAACATGACATGGCGTCCGCTAATGATTCCAACCAATTTTGCTGTCAAATGGTATGCTTTCTCTTCTGAGCCCTGCTATGCGCCCAAACAATTACTTTCCACCACATATGAGGTATCGGCGTACTCAGGAGAAATTGCACAATACGTTTTATGGTACATTTTTTCCTGATACCCTTGTGAAAAAAAAAGCTACGTGGTTCAAGTAACAGTTTTGTGGTGAAAAAAAAAATTGTATTCATGGCTCAACATTATCAACTTGTGTGGAGCCCCTTGGGGCTCGTTAAACATCTAGATAAATTCCTTGAGGGGTCTAGTTTCCAAAATGGGGTCACTTGTGGGGGAGCTCCATTGTTTAGGCACCTCAGGGGGGTCTCCAAATGCAACATTACGTCAGCTAATGATTCCAACCAATTTTGCTGTCAAATGGGGCTCTTTCTCTTCTGAGCCCCCCCATGCGCCCAAACAATTACTTTCCACCACATATGAGGTATCGTCGTACTCAGGAAAAAATGCACTATAAATTTCATGGTGCATTTTTTACTGATACCCTTGTGAAAAAAAAAGCTACCTGATTGAAGCAACAGTTTAGTGATAACAATTTTATTTTTTTCTTTTCCCGGCTCAACGTTATAAACTTCTGTGAAGCTCCCAGGTGTTCAAAGTGCACACCAAACATCTAGAAAAATTATTTGAGGGCTCTAGTTTCCAAAATGCGGTCACTTTTGGGGGAGCTCCATTGTTTATGTACCTCATGGGGTCTTCAAACCCGACATGGCGTCCGCTAATGAGTGCAGCTAATTTTGCACTCAAAAATTCAAATAGCGCTCTTTGCCTTCTGAGTCCTCCCGTGTGCCCAAACATTTGATTTCCACCACATATGAGGTATCTGCGTACTGAGGAAAAAATGCACAATACATTTTATGGTGCATTTTTTCCTGATACCCTTGTGAAAAAAAAGCTACCTAGTTGAAGCAACAGTTTTGTGGTAAAAAATTTTTTTTCTTCTTTTCACGGCTCAACGTTATAAACTTCTGTGAAGCCCCCAGGTGTTCAAAGTGCTCACCAAACATCTAACAAAATTATTTGAGGGCTCTAGTTTCCAAAATGGGGTCACTTGTGGGGTAGTTCCATTGTTTAGGCACCTCATGGGGTCTTCAAACCCGACATGGCGTCCGCTAATGAGTGCAGCTAATTTTGCACTCAAAAATTCAAATGGCGCTCCTTGCCTTCCGAGCCCTGCCGAGTGCCCAAACATTTGATTTCCACCACATATGGGGTATCTGCGTACTCAGGAGAAAATGCACAATACATTTTATGGTGCATTTTTTCCTGATACCCTTGTGAAAAAAAAGCTACCTAGTTGAAGCAACAGTTTTGTGGTAAAAAATTTTTTTTTTCTTTTCACGGCTCAACGTTATAAACTTCTGTGAAGCCCCCAGAGGTTCAAAGTGCTCACCAAACATCTAGAAAAATTATTTGAGGGCTCTAGTTTCCAAAATGGGGTCACTTGTGGGGTAGCTCAATTGTTTAGGCACCTCAGGGGGTCTTCAAACCCGACATGGCGTCTGCTAATGAGTGCAGCTAATTTTTAAATTTAATTTAAAATTTAAATTCCCTTTCGAACTCTGCCGTACGCCCAAACAATTGATTTTTACCACATATGGGGTATCAGCGTACTCAGGAGAAAATGCACAATAAATTGTAGGGTGCACTTTCTCTTTTCTCCCTTGTGAAAATTTAAAATTTTATGGCTAAAGTAACATTTTTGTGTTAAAAAGTAAAATTTTCATTTTTTCCTTCCACATTGCTTTGGTTGCTGTGAAGCACCTAAAGGGTTAATAAACTTCTTGGATGTGGTTTTGAGCAGAGTGAGGGGTGCAGATTTTAGAATGGGGTCACGTTTGGGTATTTTCTGTCACCTCGGCCTCTCAAAGTCACCTCAAATGTGATGTGGTCCCTGAAAAAAATTTGTTTGTAAATTTTGTTGGAAAAATGAGAAATTGCTGATAACTTTGACCCCTTCTAACTTTCTAACGGAAAAAAATGTTGTTTCGAAAATTGCGCTGATGTAAAGTAGACATGTGGGAAATGTTATTTAGTAATTATTTTGTGTGACATATTTCTCAGATTGATAGGCATAAATTTTCAAAATTTGAAAATTGCAAAATTTTCAAAATTTTTGCAAAATTTCCTACATTTTCACAAATAAACGCAAAACATATCCGCCTAAATTTACCACTGACATGAAGTACAATATGTCATGAAAAAACAATCTCAGAATCGCCAGGATCCGTTGAAGCGTTCCAGAGTTATAACCTGTCAAAGTGACACTGGTCAGAATTGCAAAAAATGGCCCGGTCATTAGGGTGTTTTAGTGGCCGGGGGTGAAGGGGTTAAATGTCGTCTTCCATTCATCACCCTGCTTAATGAGAATGAGATTATACGCCCCCCCCCCGAAGATCGAGACTAGTAAACCAACTAGCACCCTTCACTCTAGAAAAAAGGTCGGAAATCAGAGGCAATGGATACTGATATTTAGCCGTAATTTTTTTAAGAAGACGATAGTCAACACAGGGTCGCAAAGAGCCATCCTTCTAGGCCAAAAAGAAAAAAACGGCACCCAAAGGTGAAGATGACAGTCTGATGTGACCCTTCTATAAATGACTCCTTAATATAAGTCCGCATAGCAACATGTTCAGGTACAGATAAATTGAAAAGCCGTCCCTTGGGAAATTTACATCCAGGCACTAATTCAAGAGCGCAATCATAGTCCCTATGCGGAGGCAAAGACGCAGCCTCAGTCTCATTATACACATCCATGAAATCCGACAAGCAGTCAGGGACCTCCTATGCCTGAGACGAAATAGACAAAACAGGAGTATCACTATGCACACATTGACAGCCCCAACTAGTCACTGACAAAGATGACCAATCCAGAACTGGATTATGGGTTTGCAACGAAGGGAATCCCAGTACCAAAGTGTCATGCAAATTATGCAACACCAAAAACTTACAAACCTCCTGGTGGTCTGGTGCGACCCGCATCGTCACCTGGGTCCAAAACTGGGGCTTATTTTCAGCTAAAGGGGTAGCATCAATACCCCTCAAAGGAACAGGAGTTTGAAAAGGTACCATAGGGAAACCACAATGCTCAGCAAACCCAAAATCCATCAAATTCAGGGCAGCTCCTGAATCAATAAAAAGCCATAGCCTAAAATGATTATATAGAGAGAAGGTATGCACACCAGTGACTATGTAAGGGGAATATATGAAAAGCAGAAACTGCTGTGTGAATACTGACATGAAAAATCCAATAGCTATATGTAAGAATGAATATATGAAAATGGAATCTGCATTACTGCCATGAACATATGAATAAAGAGAAATTTAGCTATTGAATTGATCAATGCAACAGAGCCCCAACACTACGCCAAAGTATTTCTCTACGTTGGGGTCCCTAGCTAGTGTGTGTCCTCTCATGCAGTTAAAAAACTTACCGTGTTGGGAAGCTGAGACCCAGGCTATATATTCATATAATGTGGATTGGCAATAGGTGTGGTGGGGCCGGGTTCACAAACGAAAGACTACAAGTCAATTAAGAAATAACGTCTGGAACACCAATTCTGAGTCTGAACTGGGTGCCAAAACCTAAAAAAATCTACACTATATGGAGAGAAGGTATGCACACCAGTGACTATGTAAGGGGAATATATGAAAAGCAGAAACTGCTGTGTGAATACTGACATGAAAAAATCCAATAGCTATATGTAAGAATGAAAATCTGAAAATGGAATCTGCATTACTGCCAGGAACATATGAATAAAGAGAAATTTAGCTATTGAATTGATCAATGCAACAGATTATACGCATATATAGCCTGGGTCTCAGCTTCCCAACACGGTAAGTTTTTTAACTGTAAGAGAGGACACACACAAGCTAGGGACCCCAACGTAGAGAAAAACCTTGGCGTAGTGTTGGGGCTCTGTTGCATTGATCAATTTAATAGCAGGTGGTTAACCTACTCATTGCCGGGCAGTCGTGGGTCGGGTCAGGAGATGTCACAGGTGGCCTTGCCCGGTTCCGTTGCCCCAAGGCATACAGCAAATGAAGGGGAAGCGGGGATATTAGAAAAGTTTGTCATGGCGCCACCTTGGTAGGCAGCCAGGGATTGGCCGCCGCTGCAGAATTCCTCGCCAGGGCAGGTGTTATGGTAGCCGGGATAGTGTCGCTCTCCACAGGGTCCCGGGTAGATTAGAAGGGCAGTAGTCCATGAGAGCGCCGACGCGCGGGGCGACGGCGGCGGCGAAGGCAGGGATGACACAGTGGGCTGCGGTTCAAAGTTCTCTTTACTCACAGTCCTTAAGATGCCCCGGAGGTGCTGCTCTCTGCCACAATAGGCCTCAGCCTGTCCCGGGTAAATCAGACACAATCACAGGTGTCTGTGGAGGGTGAGACCTCCCTTCCTTGCGCTTGGTTGTGGATCCCAGTGGCTTGAGGCGGCTTGGGAACCCCAGTGTCTCTGTTAATGTTAAGTGTCACGTCCCATATGCAGGCGGCGCGGATCCTCGCCATGGCGCCTGGCTGCAATCTTGACCCCGGATCCTATGTGTCACTGTGCTCTGGGAAAATGGGTGGTGGGCGATGGAACTTGAAATCCCCATCCCCTGCAGATTCTGGCAGACAACATAGAGTATAATCGGCCCTAGGGCTTCTACACCCTGTCAGCACTGGCACTGTGGGAACGGTTAGGCTCGGCCTCCAGCTACCATGCCCTCCTCTGTCTCACCATCTCCACCTGTTGCCTCTCGCCCTTTTCCAGTCTGGCCAATTCTACCTAGAAGAGCTCTGAATCACTCCTTCCAGGTACTGTGTTGTTCAAAGTCTCAGACTATTCTCCTTTCTTGAGATAGCTCTGAAACACGCATCCCGGGTGGTCTCCGTGAGGGGAGCTGGGTCGCACACCCCCCAGGGATCTGTTGTTACTTCTCTGTCCCAGACTGATCTGACTAAAAACTGATTGTGTTTGCTCAATTCCTCAGGCAGACCCCACCTTTGGGATGACTAATTGGTGGTTGCCCTGGAAACCGGGAATTTCCCAGGCTGTCTAGCTTCCTGTGTTGTATAACTAGCTGACTCATGGACTGGGGATTGTGTAAGTGAAACAAACACCAGTGATCAACCGCCTCTTACTTGTAATGAATACTACATCATAAAAGAGATGCAGTACCCTGTGGCGACTGAGCCACAAAAAAAATGCAAAAGGCTGACAGATTTCCTTTAATAGTTCCACACTTCTCTGCTGTGTGATATAACGTCAGTCAAAACTGTCTAATAACACCACTTCGACTTTACTAAAGATAAATTATTCATTGACAAATAGTTGATTGCTAATATCTCCACTGCGGTTAGGTGAAACAAAAAACGAAAAAAAAAAAATCATTCTGCTCTGCAGCCACTATTACATTGCGCGTCCACTTCAACATGAAACATTTGGTGAAAGGTCCTTGAACCCATCTGTATATGCACAGGTGCCACGTGCGGTGTAAAGCAATGTGAACATCCACCTAACAATTTGAACGCCATGGATAAGCCTCCTCAGGCACTGTGCTCACAGTCAGCCCTCTGGAGAATAATCCTCTGGTTACTTACCAGTAGTGATAAGAAACTTTCTGTTAGTGAAGGATAAGCCACAGTGTCTATGGTAAGCATGGTGGTATAGTTCAGAAGATATCTGCTCAGGAAGTAATACAGTGTTTCCCCAAAAATAAGACCTAACACAAAAATAAGTCCTAGTAGGAATTTTTGGTCTTTTTGAAGTATGCTTAAAATATCAGCCCTACTCCAAAAATAAGCCCTAGATGCAGTTCAATAAGGAAATGTACAGGCAGCTGAAAAGTTAAAGAGTACAGCAGGATACTTCACTAAAGAATGCAGACACCTCCAAAAGAGGGAAGATACCCCCAAAAGATAGAAGACAGACCCAAAAGAAAGAAGACAGCCCCAAAAGAAAGAAGAGAGCCCACCCCCAAAAACAGACCCCCAAACTACAGCTGGCAAGTGCCAATGGTGGATGTTTTCTCCCACAGAGATCAGCGTCACTGTCAGGTCTCTCACTGTTCCACTTGCACACACACATCCGATCACAGTATACACAACACACACACACACACACACACACACACACACAATTGCAGTATCCTTCCACTATCAAACATACAGATTAGGCTACTTTCACACATCAGGTTTTTTCCATCAGGCACAATCCGGAAAAAAACGAGTAAAACGGATCCGGTACCGCATCCGTTTTATCCCCATAGATTTGCATTGTTACCGGATTGTGCCTGATGGCTTTGCGTTGCATCCGTTTTTTTCCGGATGCGGCAAAATTAATTAAAGCAGCGGCCGGAGGCAACGTATCTTGCAACGTTTTTTTGTCCGGCAAAAAAAACGCATTGCGCCGCATCCGGCCGCTGCGGCGCATTTTTCAATGCATGCCTATGGACGCCGGATGTGTCGCGATGCGGAAAAAAACGCCGCATGTGGTTTCTTCCACTGCGCATGCTCCGTAGCGTGCCGCAACCGGAAAAAAACGGACGGGCCGCATGTAAAAACTTATGCAAAGGATGCGGTGTTTTTCGCTGCATCCGTTGCATAGGTTTCACAGTCGGATTGAGCCTCACTGCTCAAACCGGATGTGTGAAAGTAGCCTTAAATCTCAGTATCACTCTGCTCTCTCACACACACCTGACACGCCCCACCGGGGTTGTGGGGCACTCGGCGGAACCTGGCCGGTTCTGTTCTGTGAGGACTCCGTGATCCTGGCGGTGTCGTTTTAAATGAGTGGGGGATATATTTACAGGGACAATGATTCGTGATGCCACCTATGATCTTCGGCCAGGTATGGCCAACGCTGCTTAGATGGGACCACTGGGGCAGATGGTGACGCAGCTGAGATGGTACAGCTCCCCATAGGTGGAGCTGGGACCCAAGGGCAACCATAGGCAGTTGTTAGCCAGTGGGATGTTTGAATAGCGCGGGGATGGAGGAGCAGGCAATGAGTCCAGGATACAGCGGGAAGCAGTCACAAGTTGTTTATTCACAGTTGTCAGTTCCAGATTATCACGTCCATACGGTCAAATGCTGCCCTTGGAGTGCTGAGTCCTACGGTGACGGTATCCATTAAATTCCCAGGTAATTCAGAGGCACAAGACCAGTGTACCTTTCTGTGTCCCTTTCCTGATTGTTTTCCTATACTGGTGTCGCGGGCGGGGGACAGACCACAACAGGGGGCCCGCTCGAGGCGCTCGGATCTGGGCGGTTGCTGTGGCTCGAGTGGCAGCCGGATCCAGGGCTCGCGCAGCCGTCCATCGCCCATGAGTGAAAAGGGGTTATTTACAAGGGATAAAGTCTTTGTCAGTGATGCCACCCTTAGGTTGCGGTGATGGATGGTGACACTGCCGCTGCCTAGATATGGGGGTGCCCGGGGCTGATGGAGCAGGGCAGCAAGGTGGGATCCCCTCCATGGGTAGGGGAGGTGTAGTTACAGGGCCCAGGGTATTGTGAGGGGTTGCAGGGAGCAGTCTTTAGGAGGCAGGAAACAGGGAACTTACAGTTGATAGTCGTGGTGCTGGATGAGGCTGTGCTGATGTGGAGGGTCAGTAAACACACAGAGTCGTATTGTAAACCAAGCCGGATGCCGGTTGCCTCTGGAGGGGTGTGGTCGGGTCCCGCACACTGGTGACAGGACAGGGGCCCTTCTTCCTGCACTTTTGTGTTGTTTCTTTGTGTGGTGACTAGTCCGCATGAAACGGGGTAAGTCCACTCCCTGTGTCTTTGCTGTGGGAGCTGTGGCCCACGAGAACTAACCCTTGGGATCTCTGTAGGCACTTGCAGATGCCCTATCCCCCGCGTTGGGCTGCTGTCTCGCTCTATCCAGGCTGCTGATGGGACAGGATCTGGAATCTTGTCCCCTGCTGGTGAATCAGGAAGGTGCTTAAAGCTGTCCTTGCTCTGGGGTCCAGGTACCCCGACTGTGCACGGCCTCCGGACCAGATTCCCGCTGTTGGCACCAGTGGGCTGCAACCCTGCCCCGGGCCACTTAAGGTCTCCCGCGACCGGATCTCCGTTGCCTGTGGCCCTGCTCTGCTGTCTGCCACCTAGTCAGCTCAGGTAGTCCAGGAGCTCCAACCCCCAACCACCACTACACTCCTCTCACTTCCTCTCTCCAGACTTGACTGTTCCTCCGTCTGACTCAGACTGACTTGTTCCCTCCCCTCACACCTCAGAACCCCTAGGTGGGCGTCACCATCTGCTTGGCCCCGCCCACTGGTGTGTCACTATTGTCCTGGGGGGGTGACTAGGCTTTTGTGGCTGGTGTTTGTACCTGTGTGTGGGATGTTGGTGGAATTCCAAGGAGAAGGTGATTCCTGCACCCTGGAGGGGTACAGTCATCTGTGACACCCTGATTTTGTCAGGGCGTCACACTGGCTTCGCCCTCCTGCCCTGCGTCTCACACACAGTGTCCTGAGCCGGTGTCCATGGACCGTGTTCTGGGAGGCTCCTCTGCGTAATTGAGTCGCCCACCACAGCGCTGCAACGGTCGCCTGCGGGACACTGCGGGGACTTCTCTGTAGGGACCCTTCTGGCAACAGGTATGTCAGGTTCACTTGTATAGGAGTCGTGACGCCACTCTCGGTTTTGTGGTCAGGATGAGGGTTGACCGCCACTGCAGTTTAACGAGCGTCTGGGACTGATGGTGTCTGCAGTCTGGTGTTATGGCCTCCCGAGAGTGTGGCTGGCTCCAGGGGCTCGGGTATATGTGTGTGGAACCACAGGTCGCAGAATGACTCAGTCGCAGTCCAGAAAGTCTTTTAACTTGTTTACTCACTTTTAGTTGGTTGGTGAGAAACCCGGGCGATGCTAATATTGTACAAGTTGGAACCAGGAATTTCTGCAGGCCGTTTTGAGGGTAGCTATTAACTCACCTTCCTTGCACTTCTTTTGTTTCGGATAACCCCTGACTTGCAGTATCGTAGGATCATCCAGGGAAAGTTGCTACTTCTGTCCTTCACTTTCTGGCCCGTTTGTCGGCAGCGTGGACCTGGTGAGATGGCTTCTGGCCCTATCTCCTTATGGGTCCCCCTGTTGCTGCTGAGGCTCAAGCTCTGTATCTTTGGTGAAGAACCTCTAGTCTCCTCACCGACAGGTTTAGCAGATCAGTTAAACTTGAGCCAACTTCGGCAACCCGTTTCCCCTGCGTGCCTAGTCCTCCAGAAGCCTCCGTACATGACCAGCTGGTTCCCTCCGTGTCCTCCAGACCTAGCTGATTTTCCCCAGCGTCTTTCCATCCAACTTGTGGTGACTGAACTCCCCCGCCAGCAGCCACTACAGGTGCAGGCTCTGACTAGTGTCCTGCTCTTCAGCTCTACACCTCAGACGTGGCTGCTCCACTCCTACTCCTCTGACTGCCACTGCACAACTCCAGTCTCCAGTCCCACTACCCACCACTAGCTGGGATGCGAGGGCTACGCTCCCTTCCTGGGTCTGCCCAGGGGTCCCCTCTAAGCTGTGTGTGTGTTCTGGTTACTTTGTGTCTGTGTGTACACACCCTACTCAGCCTTTGGGATTACCTGTTTGTACTGACCCAGCATGGGTGCAGTACTCAGTGGTGCCTGACTAGGTCAGGGGCGCCACATAATCCCTTGACCCTCTGTGGTCACCTTTTCAGTGGACTTGCGTGTGGTAGTGGCTTCAGCACATGAAGTTACCTCAACCTCCGGTATTGCTAGCTGAGCCTGGTTGTTCTCCACTAGTCTAGAGGCTGGTCCCCTTTGCGGCCAAGTATCTCCACACCGGTCATATGGCTGTGGATGCAAGAGTAGATCTCTCACTTCCCATGGCTCTAGGACCCCTTCTTCCTTTTCTTCCACCTGGCCCTTGGACGACTCCAGCCCCAGGACCACTCCCCTCCGCTTTCTACTTCGTTCCCCTCCTTACTTGTTCTGTCTAGTTTCACTTTCTGCACTCCGTTCTAAGTGTCCACCCACTAACTAACCCCACCTCCAGACTGGCTCCGGGACTGTGCTCTCCCTAAGGAACAATCTCGCCCTAACTACGGACTGATTGAGTGTAGCTATACTAAGAGAGTGTGTGTGTGTGTGTGTGTGTGTGTGTGTGTGTGTGTAACGATCTATGTGCTCCTGTGGCGCCCTGGACAAGCCAGGACGTCACAGGTACTACAACAACACACCCCACACCCCGGCTAGGCACATCTAGGTCAAACACAAATCCTTGTTGCCTCCCTCCAGGGGCTGATGTCCACACCAGAGGGTGGGCCAGGCGGTTGGCCCCGCCCACCGAGTAGTTCACAGTCCTGGAGGCGGGAAAAAGGAAGAGAAGTCAGATCAGTTTTGGAGAGTGAAGTGGGAGTAGAGGAGACTGACCGTGTCCGGGTGCGTGGCCCGGGCACATACAACAAGGTTGGCAGACGGTGGTGACCGTCTGCAGGAGAGGCTGATTGGAGTGAACCGTAAGGACCGGGGACGGGCGGTGGCCCGACGGTACCGGATCGGGGAGCAAAGAGAAGCCAGCACCATTCGGCAGGGCTTACGGACCCCGACCAGGCTAGGAGTCGCCGTAAAATCGGTCAAATCCGTTAGCGAAAGGAACCTCCGGGGTTTCCCAGCAGTCAAGACCCGATTGAAGGCAACAGCTCAAACCGTGAAGGGAAATACAGTCACTGCCAAGGCTACAGTTCCCAGGGCCAGAGCTTGCGGGCAAAAGGGGCTCCCTCAGCATCCATCCAAGCTGGGAAGCGGGTTACCGGTGGGAAGCCATTGGAACCGTGAACACAACACAGGTGCAGGGAAAGGCAGTCACCACCAACCTACCGGGAGAGCTACCGCAGCCGTCTGTGGGACCCGTCCATCCAGCCGTTTGTTTTACCGGAGACTTTGCATTCGCCATTGGCTGAGTGAGTACCACCGTACCGTGCGGCACAGCGCTGCCCCAGCGACCCTGCACCTCACCAGGCCCTGTAGCCCGCCTGCCATCCCTAACCCTCACCGGGCCCCAGGACAACCAACCCCCCTACCCACGAAGGGGAGAAACAACATCCAAGCTGCTCCCTGTCATCGCTCCCGGGATCCCCGTCCAGAGCAGCGGTGGGGCCACAACCTCACCACAACCGTGGGTGGTGTCACGGACAATATCCCTAAACCAAACCACCCCCCTTTCACTCACGGGCGAGGAGCGCCGCTCGAGTCCCCGGGATCCGGCCCACCGCTCGAGCCACCGAGCAGCAGCAGCCGGACCCAAGCAGTGGGTGAGCGCAGCGTCCCCTCCCCGCCCGCGACACTCCTTCTTACTAGGGAATGGGGTATCTCATCTCTGGCTGAGGTGCAGTACCCCTGTGACGACTGGACCCTCAGGGGTGCCACACACACACATCTGATCACAGTATCACTCTGCTCTCACACACACAGATCGGGTCCCAGTATCACTTTGCTTTCACACACACAGATCATGTCCCAGTATCACTTTGCTCTCACACACACACACACACACACACATCCGATCAAAGTATCCTTCTGCTCTCACACACACAGATCAGGCTTCAGTATCACTCTCCTCTTTCACACACACACACACACACCCACACACACATACATACACGTCCAGTGGCGTAACTAGAGTTTGATGGGCCCCGATGCAAAGTTTGGACCTGGGCCCTCCCACGTACACCGACACTTGAGGCACGGAATAATGACACTGACACTCGGAGTACGGGATAATGATGCTGACACTTGGCTCTTACCCACAGCACCCAGGTTTCCCATGATCTGAAATCCCTCTATAAGCACCCGGCTTTCCTATGTTCTGATATCTATCTTGTCCTCAGCACCTAGCTTCCCCATGCTCTGCTATACATCTTTTCCTCAGCATCCACCTTTCCCATATCAGAGCACTGGAAAGCTGGGTGCAGACAGATGTATAGCAGAGCATGGGAAAGCTGGGTACAGAGGGAAAGAGGGAATGCTTGTATCTTTGTCCCCCCTCGTATATAGTTCTCCAAATACAATAATGGCCCCCACATAGCCTTCCATATAATACAAAGGGTCCCACATAACCCTTCATATATTAGAATGCACCTCCATAGTCCTCCATGTATTATATTGCATTTCCCATAGTTCTCCATGTATTATTATTGTATTATTCACCCCATAGTACTCCATATATTATAATTCACTCCATAGTTCTCCATGTATTATAATGCACCACATAGTACTCCCTATATTATATTGTACCACATAGTCCTACATGTTTTATAATGCACCCCCATAGTCCATGTATAAGGTAGCCTCCATAGTCCTCCATATATTATAATGTTGCCCCCATAGTTCTATATGTATTACAATGCAGCCTCATAAACCTTCATATTGTATTATGCAGCCCCGTACTCCATCATGGATAATGCACCCCTATAGTCCATGTATAAGGTGTCCTTCATTTTGTATTATGCAGCCCCATACTCCTCTATGTATAATGCACCGCTATAGTCCATGTATAAGGTGTCCTTCATATTGTATAATGCATCCCTACAGACCCGCATGTATAATGCAGCACCATAGACCTCCATGTATAATGCAGCAACATAGACCTCCATGTATAATGCAGCCCCATAGACCTCCATGTATAATACACCCCTATAGTCGATGTATATGACACGCTCGCACCGGGGCCATGGGGCAGTCGTTACCGGGCCGCGGTTCTGTTTCTGGATGTTGCGGTGGCAAGGCTCGGTTCCGTGACCTAGGTGGTGTTATTGTAATAAGGGGATTATTTACAAGGAATAATGATAGTTATTCGTGGTGCTACCTGTGATGCTCGGCCAGGAGTAGTCGATGTTGCGAAGGGGACCTCTGGGGCAGATGGTGATGCAGCTTGGTTGGTATAGCTCTCCACAGGTAGAGCTGGGCCTCAGGGCGGATGGGAGTAGTAGTCTTTTGTGATTGATGGAGGGAATTAATGTTGGCGTACAGGACTGAGGACGCCGGTAATCACTGGACAACACAACAGCTGTAGTTTCCTTTACCTTTTACTTGGTAGTTGATGGTACAGGCCCGGGAGACTGGTTCAGCAGGTAACGGAGGTCCAGTCAGCCTGCAATTAAGTGAATCCACCTAGCCAGGTGAGTTCAGAGGCCTTCCTGCTTGCGCTGTGATGTGTGGGTCCCTGCGGCTTGAGGCTACGCTGAGATACTCTTTCTTGTGTAGGTTCTGGTTCTCACCCATATGGCTATTATGCTGCTGTGCCTCAAGCAGTCTGTGGGCCAGGTGACTTGTAGTCTTCTGCCCTTCGGATTCTGCTGGTGGGACATTAGTACCCACACAGCCTAGGGCTCTGTTTCCCTGTTCTCTGTGCTCAGTCCTAAGAAAGCTTTTGTGCAGCTCTCTTCTCAGCCACCGTCTTCTCTCCACTCCTGACTTGTTCTGATCAGTTTCACATTCTGTCAGTGTATGTGTTCCTAACTCCTCCCCCAGGCCAGAATGCATAGGAAAGCGCCCCTCAAACTGGGTTCTTGAACTTCCTCTTCTGGTCCAGAGTAGGAAGTGGGGTGCCACATATGAGGTGTTCTTCATGTTTATTATGCAGGCCCATAGACCTCCATGTATAATGCAGCCCGCTAGGCCTCCATATATAATGCACCCCCCAGGTCTCCATATAAAATGCAGGCCCCTAGACCTCCATGTATAATGCAGCACCCAAAGGCCTCCATGTATAATGCAGCACCAAAAGGCCTCCATGTATCATGCAGCACCCCCAGGACTCCATGTATCATGCAGCACCCCCAGGCCTCCATGTATCATGCAGCCAGTCCCGCAGGCCTCCATGTATCATGCAGCTAGCCCCCCAGGCCTCCATGTATCATGCAGCCAGCCCCCCAGGCCTCCATGTATCATGCAGCTGCCCAGACCTCCATGTATCATGCAGCCCCACAGGCCTCTGGCCACCATGTACTCACTGATTTATTAAAAAAAATAAATTAAAAAAACAATACAACAAGTACTCACCTCTCTCTCCTTTGTTCCACCGCTGCTCTGTGCTCACCTCTCTCCTCCGTTCCACCGCTGCTCTGTACTCACCTCTCTCCTCATTCCCCTGCTGCTCTGGTTGGCATTCTTCTGTCCTGCGCTTTGTGCTCTGCATACCTCAGCACAGTAGTCGCACAGGAGTGACTTCACCACGCAGGCACAGGGGAGAATGCTGAAGCATGGACCAGTGCGGGCCACTCGATACTTTATCATTGCTGCGTGTGATGACAAGGGAGGGAGGCCTTGTGCCACTGCCGCTGACACCTGGCTTGGGGCCCAGTGTCAGCGGCGGCGGTACCGGGTCATATAGCAGACGCGTGGTCTGCGATAGAACAGCGCAGCTCCTCTCTCACAGAAAGGAGCTGGCTGCTGATCTGCAGGGTGGCCGCGGCCCTCTAACCTTCTGGGCCCAGTCACAATGGCGAGCTCTGCGACTGCGGTAGTTACACTCCTGCACACATACGATCACAGTATCACTCCGCTCTCACTCCCACAGTCAGGTCCCAGTATCACTTTGCTCTCTCAAACACACCTTATCACAGTATCACTCCACTCTCAAACACATAGATGAGGTCTCAGTATCACTCTGCTCTCACACACATATACACACACACACATACACACACATCCGATCACAGTATCACTCCACTCTCACACACACACATCCGATTGCAGCATCCTTCCATTCTCAAACACACAGATCAGGTCTCAGTATCACTCTGCTCTCACACATACATACACACACACACACACACACACACACACACATATACACACATCCTATCACAGTATCACTTTGCTCTCACACACACAGATTAGGTCCCAGTATCGCTCCGTTCTCACACACACACACACATCTGATCACAGTATCACTTTCTCTCACACACACTGATCAGGTCCCAGTATCACTCCGCTCTCACACACACACACACACACACATACACACACACATATACGCACACATCTGATCACAGTATCACTTTCTCTCACACACACACAGATCGGATCCCACTATCACTCTGTTCTCACGCACACAAACACACATCTGATCGCAGTATCACTCCACTCTCTCACACACAGATCAGGACTGAATATCACTTCGCTTTCACACACACAGATCGGGTCCCAGTATCACTCCACTGTCTCACACACACATTTGATCACAGTATCACTCCACTCTCTCACACCCAGATCAAGTCCCAGTATCATTCCACTCTCACACACAGATCAGGTCCCAGTATCACTTCACTCTCTCACACACACACATACGATCACAGTATCATTCCACTCACACACACACCCGATCACAGTATCACTCTGCTCTCATGCACATGTGGCACCCCTGAGGCTTCAGTTGCCACAGGGTACTGCATCTTCCTTAAGATGTAGTACTCATCCTGGGTAAGGAGAGGTTAATCGCTGGTGTTTCTCACATTCACACACCACAAACAGTTAGGTGCTTTCCCACCAGGGAGATGGCCTGGGGTAGATAGGAGGTAGCCATCACGAAGCATGGGACTTTCCCGGTCACTGGGACAACCACTTGGGGGGTGCGCACCACTTGGGGAAAAGGGAAGGAGCATCTTCACACATAGTCAGTTACCCCCGGGCACATCTTGGGGTGAGACAAACACCTGGGACCTTGGTCCAATCTTCTTTTACCTCACACATCTGGGAGCGCCATAGGCAGGGGTGGGATTCAGCCAGTTCTGTCCGGTTCAGGCGAACTGGTTGTTAAAATAGAAAGAAAGAAAGAAAGAGAGAAAGAAAGAAACGGCTCCGGCGATACAGTTCTCTGTATTCACACTAACACAAATGAATTCCTGTACCTCCGTACGTGCCGCACTTCCAGATTCAGTGGAGCCTGTCTGCTCCCTGACCTGGCGTGCAGCGACACGCTAATGCTGCAGAGATCATGGCAGCGTGGTGAGGTTGCTCCTCCTGCTGCCGCCTGTCAGCGGTAGCGTGCCAGAGTGCCGCATAGGAGGACGGAAGACAGAGCAGAGGCCGTCGGTGCTTGCAGCCATAGGCGGATTATAATGAGGGCAATCTAGTCTACCGCCCATGGCCCGAGGCTCCATGGGGCCCATTGCCCCCATTATAATCCGCATGAAACATTTAAAAGATGCTGAGTCGTCCTCCCGCCCTGCATTACATCGGCAGGACGAGAGCCGCCATCAGGGTAATGAGGGGGGCCCGGGTCGCTCATAGAGAGCTGCCCTCTCTTTCTGCTCTGATCTATGTGATAGGGGCAGAGCAAGGGAGGAAATGTACTGGAGCAGAACGGAGGCTGAGAAGGTGAAGGACCTGATCACATGACAGGTGATGTGGCAGGTCCTGTTATTCAGCTGCAGCAGCCTCCGTGCAACTCCTAGTGTCTTCTCCCCTGCCTGCACCGATGAAGAGCTGCAAGATGTGGTAATGTATAGTGTGTAAGGAGATGTGCTTGTTGTAGAGCTGTGTGTGTGTATATGTGCAGATAGTCTGTCTGTCTCTTTCCCTGGCTGGCTGTCTCTTTCTCTCTGTGGCTAGCTGTCTCTTTCTCTTCCTTGCTGGCTGTCTCTTTCTCTCCCTGGCTGGCTGTCTCTTTCTCTCCCTGGCTGGCTGTCTCTTTCTCTCCCTGGCTGGCTGTCTCTTTCTCTCCCTGGCTGGCTGTCTCTTTCTCTCTCTGGCTGGCTGTCTCTTTCTCTTCCTTGCTGGCTGTCTCTTTCTCTCTCTGGCTGGCTGTCTTTTTCTCTCCCTGGCTGTCTCTTTCTCTCCCTGGCTGGCTGTCTCTTTCTCTCTCTGGCTGGCTGTCTCTTTCTCTCTCTGTCTGGCTGTCTCTCTCTCTGTCTGGCTGTCTCTTTCTCTCTCTGGCTGGCTGTCTTTCTCTCCCTGGCTGGCTGTCTCTTTTTCTCTCTGGCTGGCTGTCTCTTTCTCTCTCTGGCTGGCTGTCTCTCTCTCTGGCTGGCTGTCTCTATCTCTCCCTGGCTGGCTGTCTCTTTCTCTCTCTGGCTAGCTGTCTCTTTCTCTCTCTGGCTGGCTGTCTCTTTCTCTTCCTTGCTAGCTGTCTCTTTCTCTCCCTGGCTGTCTCTCTCCCTGGCTGGCTGGCTTTCTCTCTCTGGCTGGCTGTCTCTTTCTCTCCCTGGCTGGCTGTCTCTTTCTCTCTCTGGCTGGCTGTCTCTCTCTCTGGCTGGCTGTCTCTTTCTCTCTCTGGCTGGCTGTCTCTCTCTCTGGCTGGCTGTCTCTTTCTCTCTCTGGCTAGCTGTCTCTATCTCTCCCTGGCTGGCTGTCTCTTTCTCTCTCTGGCTAGCTGTCTCTTTCTCTCTCTGGCTGGCTGTCTCTTCCTCTTCCTTGCTGGCTGTCTCTTTCTCTCCCTGGCTGTCTCTCTCCCTGGCTGGCTGGCTTTCTCTCTCTGGCTGGCTGTCTCTTTCTCTCCCTGGCTGGCTGTCTCTTTCTCTCTCTGGCTGGCTGTCTCTTTCTCTCTCTGGCTGGCTGTCTCTTTCTCTCTCTGGCTGGCTGTCTCTTTCTCTCTCTGGCTGGCTGTCTTTCTCTCTCTGTCTGGCTGTCTCTTTCTCTCTGGCTGGCTGTCTTTCTCTCCCTGGCTGGCTGTCTCTTTCTCTCTCTGGCTGGCTGTCTCTTTCTCTCTCTGGCTGGCTGTCTCTCTCTCTGGCTGGCTGTCTCTTTCTCTCTCTGGCTAGCTGTCTCTATCTCTCCCTGGCTGGCTGTCTCTTTCTCTCTCTGGCTAGCTGTCTCTTTCTCTCTCTGGCTGGCTGTCTCTTTCTCTTCCTTGCTGGCTGTCTCTTTCTCTCCCTGGCTGTCTCTCTCCCTGGCTGGCTGGCTTTCTCTCTCTGGCTGGCTGTCTCTTTCTCTCCCTGGCTGGCTGTCTCTTTCTCTCTCTGGCTGGCTGTCTCTTTCTCTCTCTGGCTGGCTGTCTCTTTCTCTCTCTGGCTAGCTGTCTCTTTCTCTCCCTGGGTGGCTGTCTCTTTCTCTCCCTTGCTGGCTGTCTCTTTCTCTCCCTTGCTGGCTGTCTCTTTCTCTCCCTTGCTGGCTGTCTCTCTCACTGGCTGGCTGTCTCTTTCTCTCTCTGGCTGGCTGTCTCTTTCTCTCTCTGGCTGGCTGTCTCTTTCTCTCCCTTGCTGGCTGTCTCTTTCTCTCCCTGGCTGGCTGTCTCTTTCTCTCCCTGGCTGGCTGTCTCTTTCTCTCCCTGGCTGGCTGTCTCTTTCTCTCCCTGGCTGGCTGTCTCTTTCTCTCTCTGGCTGGCTGTCTCTTTCTCTTCCTTGCTGGCTGTCTCTTTCTCTCTCTGGCTGGCTGTCTTTTTCTCTCCCTGGCTGTCTCTTTCTCTCCCTGGCTGGCTGTCTTTCTCTCCATGGCTGGCTGTCTCTTTCTCTCTCTGGCTGGCTGTCTCTTTCTCTCTCTGTCTGGCTGTCTCTTTCTCTCTCTGGCTGGCTGTCTTTCTCTCCCTGGCTGGCTGTCTCTTTCTCTCTCTGGCTGGCTGTCTCTTTCTCTCTCTGGCTGGCTGTCTCTCTCTCTGGCTGGCTGTCTCTTTCTCTCTCTGGCTAGCTGTCTCTATCTCTCCCTGGCTGGCTGTCTCTTTCTCTCTCTGGCTAGCTGTCTCTTTCTCTCTCTGGCTGGCTGTCTCTTTCTCTTCCTTGCTGGCTGTCTCTTTCTCTCCCTGGCTGTCTCTCTCCCTGGCTGGCTGGCTTTCTCTCTCTGGCTGGCTGTCTCTTTCTCTCCCTGGCTGGCTGTCTCTTTCTCTCTCTGGCTGGCTGTCTCTTTCTCTCTCTGGCTGGCTGTCTCTTTCTCTCTCTGGCTAGCTGTCTCTTTCTCTCCCTGGCTGGCTGTCTCTTTCTCTCCCTTGCTGGCTGTCTCTTTCTCTCCCTTGCTGGCTGTCTCTTTCTCTCCCTTGCTGGCTGTCTCTCTCACTGGCTGGCTGTCTCTTTCTCTCTCTGGCTGGCTGTCTCTTTCTCTCTCTGGCTGGCTGTCTCTTTCTCTCCCTTGCTGGCTGTCTCTTTCTCTCCCTGGCTGGCTGTCTCTTTCTCTCCCTGGCTGGCTGTCTCTTTCTCTCCCTGGCTGGCTGTCTCTTTCTCTCCCTGGCTGGCTGTCTCTCTTTCTCTGCCTTGCTGGACGTCTCTTGATCTCCCTGGCTGGCTGGCTGTCTCTTTCTCTGTCTCTCTCTCTCTTTGTCTCTCTGTCAGTCTCTATCTGTCTTTCTCTCCACAGAAATCATATTACCTCACATATAAGCTTCTTATGCTAAGAATGTCTTTCGTTGCCTATAGCAACCAATCACAGCTCCATTGACTTTAATGTGAGCAGGTTTTTTGGCAAATAACTGTAAAGCACAGGGTTAAATCTTCCCCTCATAACTTAGTCTATTACATTCCCTGAGTCAAATGGGGTGTCTGTGCAAAATATCAGGATTGTAAATGTGAATGTGCGGATTCCTTTAACACACACACACACACACACACACACACACACACACACATACAGTTAGGTCCAGAAATATTTGGACAGTGACACAAGTTTTGTTATTTTAGCTGTTTACAAAAACATGTTCAGAAATACAATTATATATATAATATGGGCTGAAAGTGCACACTCTCAGCTGCAATATGATAGTTTTCACATCCAAATCGGAGAAAGGGTTTAGGAATCCTAGCTCTGTAATGCATAGCCTCCTCTTTTTCAAGGGACCAAAAGTAATTGGACAAGGGACTCTAAGGGCTGCAATTAACTCTGAAGGTGTCTCCCTCGTTAACCTGTAATCAATGAAGTAGTTAAAAGGTCTGGGGTTGATTACAGGTGTGTGGTTTTGCATTTGGAAGCTGTTGCTGTGACCAGACAACATGCGGTCTAAGGAACTCTCAATTGAGGTGAAGCAGAACATCCTGAGGCTGAAAAAAAAGAAAAAACCCATCAGAGAGATAGCAGACATGCTTGGAGTAGCAAAATCAACAGTCGGGTACATTCTGAGAAAAAAGGAATTGACTGGTGAGCTTGGGAACTCAAAAAGGCCTGGGCGTCCACGGATGACAACAGTGGTGGATGATCGCCGCATACTTTCTTTGGTGAAGAAGAACCCGTTCACAACATCAACTGAAGTCCAGAACACTCTCAGTGAAGTAGGTGTATCTGTCTCTAAGTCAACAGTAAAGAGAAGACTCCATGAAAGTAAATACAAAGGGTTCACATCTAGATGCAAACCATTCATCAATTCCAAAAATAGACAGGCCAGAGTTAAATTTGCTGAAAAACACCTCATGAAGCCAGCTCAGTTCTGGAAAAGTATTCTATGGACAGATGAGACCAAGATCAACCTGTACCAGAATGATGGGAAGAAAAAAGTTTGGAGAAGAAAGGGAACGGCACATGATCCAAGGCACACCACATCCTCTGTAAAACATGGTGGAGGCAACGTGATGGCATGGGCATGCATGGCTTTCAATGGCACTGGGTCACTTGTGTTTATTGATGACATAACAGCAGACAAGAGTAGCCGGATGAATTCTGAAGTGTACCGGGATATACTTTCAGCCCAGATTCAGCCAAATGCCGCAAAGTTGATCGGACGGCGCTTCATAGTACAGATGGACAATGACCCCAAGCATACAGCCAAAGCTACCCAGGAGTTCATGAGTGCAAAAAAGTGGAACATTCTGCAATGGCCAAGTTAATCACCAGATCTTAACCCAATTGAGCATGCATTTCACTTGCTCAAATCCAGACTTAAGACGGAAAGACCCACAAACAAGCAAGACCTGAAGGCTGCGGCTGTAAAGGCCTGGCAAAGCATTAAGAAGGAGGAAACCCAGCGTTTGGTGATGTCCATGGGTTCCAGACTTAAGGCAGTTATTGCCTCCAAAGGATTTGCAACAAAATATTGAAAATAAAAATTTTTTTTTGGGTTTGGTTTATTTGTCCAATTTCTTTTGACCTCCTAAAATGTGGAGTGTTTGTAAAGAAATGTGTACAATTCCTACAATTTCTATCAGATATTTTTGTTCAAACCTTGAAATTAAACGTTACAATCTGCACTTGAATTCTGTTGTAGAGGTTTCATTTCAAATCCAATGTGGTGGCATGCAGAGCCCAAGTCGCGAAAATTGTGTCACTGTCCAAATATTTCTGGACCTAACTGTATGTTTTCACTACTACAATAAGGCCGTGTGCACACATTGAGTATTTTTTGAGTTTTTTTACCTCAGTATTTTTTACAAATACGGAGGTAGAAAATTCACTAAATGCTGAACGTGCACACATTGCCTTACAAATAATGAGCTAATAAACTCACCAAATACTCAGCGTGTGCACGTGCCCCAAGGCCTCATGCACATGTTCAGTATTAGACTTTTTGTTGCCGTATTTGTTAAGCTATTTTCACATAGGGCAGTTTCACATTTTTTTTACATTGGTTTAATGTAAATACGTGCTAATAACAAACTATAGCTTTTGCTCAGATTTTGCTGCAGAAAAAAAAACACCCTGTGTGAACATAGGCTAAGGTCATGAGCACACGTTCAGTATTGGTGAGTTTTTTTCCTCAGTATTTGTAAGGCCTCGTGCCCATGTTCAGTATTGGTGAGTTTTTACCTCAGTATTTGTAAGGCCTCATGCACACGAGTATTTGGTGAGTATTTTACTTCAGTATTTCTTAAACTATGTTCACACAGGTTGTTTTTGCTCAGTTTTTTTTTATTTTTTATTTATTTATTTTTTGGGGGCAGTAGTCTTGTTTAAAGTTGGACTGTTCAATATTCTGCCTTATTGTTTTTTGTTTTTTATTATAAACTGAAGGGTATATTTACTAGATTAGTGGATGTTTTTAAGGTTATCAATTTGGCAACTATTTTTCAGAAATGATCTGTTTCAGGTGTATGATGATGGATCCGTCACATGACCCGTGTGTAAGGATGGGGGGGCGCAGAGATCCCGAACAGCCCAGGGCCCTGGTTACCCTTAATCCGCCCCTGCTTGCAGCAGGTAAGCGCTCAGTGAGCCGAAGATGCAGAGAGACAAGAATCTGCAGAGAAGAGGAGCATAAGATGGGAACTATATGGAAAAAGGAGCTACATGGGACGAGATTTGCAGGGGAGAGGAGGCCGCATAAGATGGGAACTATATGGGAAAAGGAGCCACATGGGACGAGATCTGCAGGGGAGAGGAAGCCACATAACATGGGAACTATATGGGAAAAGGAGCCATATGGGACGAGATCTGCAGGGGAGAGGAGGCCGCATAAGATGGGAACCATATAGGAAAAGGAGCTACATGGGACGAGATCTGTAGGGGAGAGGAGGCCACATAAAATGGGAACTATAGGCGAAAAGGAGCCACATGGCACAAAATCTGTAGGGGAGAGGAGGCTGCATAAAATGGGAACTATATGGGAAAAGGAGCTACATGGGACGAGTTCTGCAGGGGAGAGGAGGCCGCATAAGATGGGAACTATATGAGAAAAGGAGTCATATGGGACAGGATCTGCAGGGGAAAAGGAGCACATTGGATGAGATCTGCTGGGGAAAAAGGCCATGATGGGATCTGCAGGGGACAGAAGCCATGATGAGATCTGCAGGGGAAAAAGGTCATAATGGGATTGGATCTGCAGGGGAAAGAGACTACATAGGATGAGATCTGTAGGGGGAAAGGAGCCTTATAAAATGGGATCTGCACTGGAAAAGCAGCCACATGGGATGAGATCTGTATGGGGAAGGTCGTCCGTTTATCAGGGCTCCTTTAGTAATCATTTTTAAAAATTGTAGAAAAAGCGTTTAATTCAATATGACTGACAGTGACAGGAACAACTGGTACTGGACGGGAGTGTGAGGGTATAGGAGGGTAAGAAGGGGAAAGAGATTTTACTTTAAATTACTTGTTTTTTTGGTTCAGGAAACTGTGTGAAAATGGGTGTGGCTAACAAAATTGGTGTGGTTACAGAATGGATGTTGTTTTCAAATGGGTGGGGTTTCCAGAGAACTTGTCAAAAATTTTATTCCCACCATTGGCCATAGAACCTGTGGCTTGGAGCATACAGCTCAGCCCAGGTTCTCTACAGCTACACGGGATTCCAGGGTCTACGGTGAGTTCAGGAAACATCCACAACCTGTTCCATATTCCACATACACTGGGATTGGAGGGACCCCGACCAGAAAGGACTCACAGTGGGAACACCGACGGTGACCTTGAATTGTTCGGGATCGGCTGAGGTCCATCACGGCGACATCTTCCGGGTAAAACCAGGACTGTAAGTAAAGAGAACCTTCAACCAGCAGAGACTGTATCCCCTGTCCTTGCCGCCGTCCCACGCTTCGGCGCCCGCCATTACTACTCCTCTCATCATCCTCTCCGGGGCTCGCTCCACCTGTGGGCAGCAGAAACATCTTAGCTGCTACTACCATCCGCCCCAGAGGACAGCAACAGCAGCTGCGGCTAATTCTCTGGCCGCATACCGCAGGTGGCGTCACAAAAACAACCTCCATCATCATCATTCCCCCACCTTCTTTATTGTACACCTCGGGGCCACCTGTGACATTCCCAGACCCGACATCACCAGGCCTGGCGATGAGTATTTAGCCCCTTGCCCCGTGAGTGCTACAATTTGGCATCACGAACAGGCTAACGTGCCCAGGTTAATCGGGTACTGTGCACCATACAGAACTGTATTAAACTGTATCTCCGAAAAAGGACAGTCACCATTACTGGCACAGAGTGGGAAACGAGGGAGCGTGCCTTCATGGGCGGAGTCCAGAAAGCGCATGAAAAGAGAACCTTGCTGGCGGAAACCAGCAGGAAACCCTCTGCCCGCAAAGACATGTCTAGGGAGGAAAGAGACCAAACTGTCCCTGTTGCCGGAGCTGCAGCAGTGACCCCAGCTCCGGTGCTGCCATTTACCATGCCATGCCTCCCAGGAGCAACGTGGCTACCCCAGTATTACGGGGAGGAATATACCCTGGCTGATTTCAAGGAAAGTCTTTACAGTTTATTCCGGGTGTACCCTATGACGGAGGACCAGAAAACCAACGTCCTTATTGGTCAGTTGACCGGGCCAGCCCATCCAGAAGTCAAGTCCTGGCCGGAGACTGATAAAAGAGTAGCAAAGGATATTTTGACTAAACTCAAGGAAACCTTTGATACCCGTACAGCAGCCGAGATAAAGATGCGATTTTATGGATGCAAGCAAAAGGTGCAGGATAGTATTCGGGGCAATTCTTAAACCTGCAGGAGGCAATGAGAGCTGTTTGACAAGTGGAAATGGAGGTTGTGATAGATTAAAACTGCCGGCTAATCGATCAGTTCATCGAGGGGCTTCTGTCCGATGTCTACCGCCGGACCCAGATGCACATTGTATCCATGCAAAACCCTGACCTTAGCTTTGCGGAATTCAAAGACCGGGTCATTCAGGCATTGCGTGAGCCAGATCCCTGCAGTGCTTTGCTTCAGCAACCGGGGATAGTGCCAGCTAAACCAGTGCTGGTGGGAGCCAAGGAACAGACTGTGGGTGAGGACCCCATCAATGGACTGTGGCTCCACATCCTGGAATTGATTAAAGGTATGGCTACTTTGACCAAAGTGGTGCAATCCAAGCAAGGGACTCAGCAACCTGCAACCATTGAACAGGCTTCCAGTGCTGATGACCTCCCCTGACGGCGATGTGGAAGGAACCCGCTGCCTTACGTTCCTGATCGTTATGATGCTGATGGACAGCCGATCTGCCGGCGGTGTGACAAGGTTGGTCACTTTTCCCGTAGATGTCCTTTGAGTGCCCAAAGCCAGGGGGCTGGGACCAGCCCTCTGGCATCACAACCACCAGCCAAGTAAGAATAATTGTTTTCTATGCAGATGTTCATGTTTGATTTATTTGATGCACTTGATTTTTCTTGATAACCGGTATATGGTTTAAATGTTTGATGCTGCCTCCCATAAAGGGAAAATTGTTAATTTGTTTATTGCATACTAAGAATTGCGGTGTACTAACTTTGTTTGGTTGCAGCCCGGGAGTGCTGCCAATTGCTGTGCGGGAATGTGTATCACTCTGCTCTCACGCACATGTGGCGCCTCTGAGGCTTCAGTCGCCACAGGGTATGTTACGGGGGGCTGTCTGATAATAACCTAAAGGAGTATCAGACAGTCAGGGTCCACCGTGCAAAGACTTTGCTGCAGACTATGGCAGAGTGCAATACCTCTGTTAACTCACAGAAGGATATAATAAGTAAGTAAAGCAATTCCTCCCTTACTTGGAGGGTGTGTGGAATGATCTCTGTTAATAATCAGAGAGACAAAGGCAATGTGTGCGAAATGGCACCTACCTAGGTCCGCTCTTCCAGTGGTGCAAAAGAGACGAACAGCAGCGTAAGCCGCACAAAGCTCCTACCTGCGTTCGTTCCACTAGTGTGCGAGGACACGAACCACTAGATATGGCACCTGCCTAGGTCCGCTCTTCTAGTGGTGCAAAAGAGACGAACAGCAGCGTAAGCCGCACAAAGCTCCTACCTCTGTTCGCTCCCCTAGTGTGCGAGGATACGAACAACTGCCAGACGCAGTATAAGGAACGTTACCCTAGCGGCAACGTCCACCTACGAGTCGAATCACAAGGCCCAGCCAGACCATGTGCCTCAGGCACCTGCCTATGTCCGCTCCCCTAAGAGGTAAGGATACGGACAGCAGCCGAAGCTGTAAGGTATAAGAACGCTACCCTGCCGGTAGCGCTCACCTAGCATAGACAGAGGAATGCCTAGAGGAACGCGCACAGAGCGTCTACTCTTATGCATGAACCAAGAGGACTGAGCGCCATGCGGCGTGTATCAGGGTCTTATATAGACTCTGTGCCTCATCCAAGATGGAGGACACCAGAGCCAATCCGCTGCCAGAACGACAGGAGTGACGTCATGCTGGCCTATCACCGAGCAAGGCGTCACAAGCACATGACCAGCGACCAATCGGCATAGAAGGTGTCAGAGACATGTGACCTCGTGTCAGCGATGATGTCACCCGCACATGTGCAATGGCTCCAAGATAGGACTTAAGCTGGTGTCACACTAAACGACAGCGACAACGACGTCGCTGTTACGTCACCATTTTCGGTGACGTAACAGCGACCTTGTAAGTCGCTGTTATGATCGCTGCTTAGCTGTCAAACACAGCAGAAGCAGCGATCATAAGGTCGCTGTGCTACATGTTCAGAGAGCAGGGAGCCGCGCTTAGCGCTGGCTCCTTGCTCTCCTGCAGCACACATCGGGTTAATTAACCCGATGTGTGCTGCAGCTACATGTCACAGTTCAGAGAGCAGGGAGCCGCGCGCACTGCTTAGCGCTGGCTCCTTGCTCTCCTTGCTACAGTATGCATGGGGTTAATTACCCGATGCATACTGCAGCTACATGTCACAGTTCAGAGAGCAGGGAGCCGCGCTTAGCGCTGGCTCCTTGCTCTCCTGCAGCACACATCGGGTTAATTAACCCGATGTGTGCTGCAGCTACATGTCACAGTGCAGAGAGCAGGGAGCCGCGCGCACTGCTTAGCGCTGGCTCCTTGCTCTCCTTGCTACAGTATGCATGGGGTTAATTACCCGATGCATACTGCAGCCACATGTCACAGTGCAGGAGCCGGCGCTGGCAGCAAGAGCGGAGGCTGGTAACCAGCGTAAACATCGGGTAACCAGGGAAAGGTCTTCCCTTGGTTACCCGATGTTTACGCTGGTTACAGCTTACCGCAGCTGCCAGTGCCGGCTCCTGCTCGCTTCATTTCGTCGCTCTCTCGCTGTCACACACAGCGATGTGTGTGTCACAGCGGGAGAGTGACGACCAAAAAATGAAGCTGGACATTCAGCAACGACCGGCGACCTCACAGCAGGGGCCAGGTCGTTGCTGGATGTCACACACAGCGACAGCGACGGGACGTCGCTGCAACGTCACAGAAAATGGTGACGTAGCAGCGACGTCGTTGTCGTCGTCGTTATGTGTGACACCAGCTTTAGTCTCCAGCGCTCGCACATGTGCAGTAGCAAGAAATCTGGACATAGTCTCCAGTGCTCGCAGCAACCGTAACAGGGTACTGCATCTACTTTAAGATGTAATACTCATCCCGGGTAAGGAGAGGTTAATCGCTGTTTTTTCTCACATTCACACACCACAAACAGTTAGGTGCTTTCCCACCGGGCTTATGGCCTGGGGTAGATAGGGGGTGGCCATCACGAAGCATGGGACTTTCCCGGTCACTTGGACAACCACCTGGGGGGCGGGTACTACTTGGGAAAAGGGAAGGAGCATCTTCACACATAGTCAGTTAGTCCTGGGCACAGCTTGGGATGAGACACACACCTGGGACATTGGTCCAATCTTCTTTTACCTCACACTTCTGGGAGCGCCATAGGACCCGTGGCTTGGGGCATATAGCTCATCCCGGGTTCTCTACAGCTACACGGGATTTTAGGGTCTGCGGTGAGTGCAGGAAACACCGTTCCATATTCCACATACACCGGGATTGGAGGGACACCGACCAGAAAGGACACACAGTGGGAACACCGGCAGTGACCTCAAATTGCTCGGGATCGGCTGAGCCCATCACAGCGGTGACCGGCATCTTCCGGGTAAAACCAGGACTGTAAGTAAAGAGAACCTTGAACCCGCAGAGACTGTGTCCGCCTGTCCTTGCCGGCGCCGCTGCCCCGCGCTTTGGCGCCCGCCATTACTACTCCCCTCTACATCCTCCCCAGGGCCCACTCCACCTGTGGGGAGCAGAAACATCTTAGCTGCTAGTACCATCCGCCCTGGAGGACAGCGATAGCAGACGCGGCTAATTCCCTGGCCGCATACCGCAGGTGGCATCACAAAAACAACCTCCATCATCATCACCCCCCCACCTTCTTTATTGTATTTATTCATAGTATCACTCTGCTCACACACACACAGATCAGGTCCAGTCTCACTCCACTCACACACACATACGATCACAGTATCATTCCACTCACACACACACACACACACCCGATCACAGTATCACTCTGCTCTCACACACACCTGATCACAGTATCACTCTGCTCTCACACATACATAGATTCAATCACAGTATCACTCCACTCTCACACATACACACATCCAATCGCAGTATCACTCCAGTCTCATATACACACATATCTGATCACAGTATCATTCTGCTCTCACACATACGCATATTGGGTCACAGTATCACTCTGCTCTCCCTAAGGGTATGTCTGCACACTGCGTTCTTGATTTGACAAAAAAATGCACCCTCTGGCAGACTTTGACAACTGTAAACACTGCGTTTGACAAAAAAAATGCATCTAAAACGCATGTGTTTTGGATGCGTTTTGCATGCGTTTTCCATGTGTTGACCTGTTGACAGTGCAGTCCCAGGTGATTCAGCTCTGCTACATCCCTGTTCTTAACAGAAGCACCGTAGAGCATGACTGCCCACTGACAGCAGACAAAGACAGAGCCGCACGCACGATGAGAATGAACTAGGATGAACTTCTGAGGTCAGTGCCAGGACACAGTAGACCATTTTCTATACATCCATAAAAAATTATCTTTATTAATAAATTAATTAAAATGGCGTTACAAACCAAACACTCAAAAAACAAACAAATACACACAATGTGCGTGTTCTGTGTGATAGATACACACTAGGTGGGAAGGTATTGGGATCTATGGTCTGGGACCAAAGTGTCGTAGTGGAATGTAGATAAATAGGTATCTATGAAAGAGGTTATAGGGGAAATAACTTTCCCTCCCCTCAGTCCTGCCTGACAATGGGGCTTTAAGCCCCATTGTAGTGCCCCCATTCCATGACGACTGTCCCATACACTCCCTTACTACCTCAATGGATATCCACCACCATTCCAAAGTGCAGTAAAATTCGGTATACATCACGTTCATACCATCTCGGGAATATGTTACATATTATAATTATAGCCCTTCCTGATATAAATCTTGTCACTCATATGACTATAGCTTAGTATGACTTTTGTGTCTTGTATTATTAGAATAATTTTATACAATAATTCAGAAGATATCATTGGGGTACATTACAGTTCGGTGGTAGTTGTGACGCCCTGGACCCACAGGGGTCACAGTACACTAACATCACACACACACACCCTCCCCTGGGTAGGTGACACCAGTCAAACAGAAACCCTTATTGCCACCCTCCAGGCTTGATGTCCACACCAGGTGGGGCGGAGCCAGGCGGTTGACCCCACTTACCGAGGAGTTCACAGGCCTGGAGGCGGGAAAAGACAGTAGTTTGGTGTTAGGCAGTGAAAGTGAGAGGAGTAAAACTGTTGGTGTCTGGGTTGGAGCCCAGGCACGTTCAGCAAGGTCGGCAGACAGTGGTGGCCGTCTGCAGGAGGTGGTGTAGGTCAGCGGAACCGTAGGACCGGGGTCGGGCGGTGGCCCGCCGGTACCGAACCGGGGAGCAGATTGAAGCCAAGCACCAAGGCAGGGTACTCACACCCCGACCAGTCTAGGAGCCGCCATAAACGTCAAATTCTCTGATTGCGGTCTAGACCTCAGGGGTTCATTCCCACCTAAGTCCCGTCAGAAGGCAACAGCCCAACCTGTCCGGATAAGAGCCACCGCCAAGGGCCAGAGATCCAAGGGCCAGTGCCTGCGGGCAAAACGGGCTCTCCCGACACGTACACGCCGGGGAGCGGACTACCCATGGGAAGCCATAGGAGTCAAATACACTTACACAGGTGCAGGAAAACGACAGCCACCATCAACCCGTCCGGGGAGAGCGAGAACACCGCAGCCAGCTGTGGGCCCGTCCATCCAGCCATTTGGTTTACCAGAGACTCTGTCCTTCTATGTCTTAGTGAGTACAACAGTGCCATCTGGCACCGTGCTGCACCGCAACGTTGCACCCGCGCCCACGCTGTCTCCCCGCATCGGCACCTGCACATTTACCTCCTCCCTACACCCCAACCAGGGCCCCGGGACCAACAGCCCCTACCCACGGAGGGGTCAACACCTCAGCTGCTCTCCGCCATCGCTCCCGGGATCCCCTGTCACCAGCAGCGGTGGTGCCCACTATCACCACAACCCGTGGGCGGCGCCACGACTGACATCCTCAAACATCCCACCACTAACCTCCCCTTTTTACTCGTGGGCGAGGAGGCGCTGCTCGAGCCCCCCGTGTCCGGCCCCGTGCTTGAGCCACCGAGGAGCAGAAGCACCGGACCTGAGCGCCAGCGATCCAAGACGAGTGGCGTTCCCACCCCTCCGCATGCGACAACTTGGCGTCATGAACAAGATCCTACCCGTCTACTTACCAGTAGAAGTGTGCCTTGCAGTCCTCGCCGGCAGTGCCCGGCCGAAAAATTTGAAAATCCACCATCTTGGGCATGAAAGTTCCCGCTCGAGTCATCTTCCCTGAGCAGGGAAGGCGCGAAGGTGAAGCCCCGCCCCCAGGGAAAGGAGGTGCCAGAGAGAACCAAGGGGGGGCGGGTGAAGGCCTGCCTCATGTAACCGAAGGGATAAAGGGCAGGGACGCCAGGACTCTGCCAATCATCCGGTTCCTGGAAGCACACGCGCAAGATGTCCGTCCCGTCCGGCAACCCTGAGATCCCGGAGCCCGCGCCAGGAACAGCGGCATGGGTAGAGGCCCGGACAGCGCAGATATGCTGCTGCCTGCAGGCCCAAGTCCGGTTCCTGATGGAGCGATGGGTGGTCGAAATGGAGGAGGTGGCGGCGGCCGTGCGGAAACGCGAGGTGGAGGCAGTGCTGGAGGAGCGGGTAAGCGACCCACGCCCCTGTGTCCCGGAGGGACCGGTCACTGCGGCTGAGGGGCCCGGTCTGTGCCCGTTCACCCTGCTGCCTCCCCAGCCTTCAGTATCGGTTGTTGCTGCCCCGCCAATCGGTCCGCTGCCCCCAACACCGGCAGCGGAGTCCAACTCGCCCGCCCCAGAGGAAAAGCCTGTAAGCGCTGCCCGCGGACGACCATATGAACAACCCGCACCGATCCCGTTACCGTGGAAGGTTCCTCGGGAGGTGTCCATCCGTGAAGTGAAGCCGCCGGTCCCGGAAGTGACCGTACCCAAGAGAGTCCCGGCTCCGGCAGTCCGCCCGGCCACGGAAGTAGTGGAGGCTGCCAGCAGGAGGGCCCAGCAGGTGAGGCCTGTCATCCCTGAACCCCACGCCTCGGCTGAGGCAGCGCCGGGTCGCCGCTGTAAGGCAGCATCCGAGGCCGCGTCACCGCAGGACTTCCCAGCGAGGGTATCGGTCGTAGCCGGTACGGGGGAGATCCGGCGGGGCCCGACCCGCGCGCAGCAGGGGTACGCAGGTGCTCCATTTTGGGATCAGCAGCCGAGCCGCGAGATCGCCTCCAGGGAGCAGCAGAGATCTGAAGTGCTGGCCCGCACAATCCGGGAAAAAGACAATCTCCGGAACGCCACCTACCGGGTGCGGGGCCCGATCTACGAGGGCCAGGTCAGGCTGTTCGATCCCCAGAGGGGATACGGGTTCATTTACGAGCCGGGCCTGGCGGCCGAAATCTTTGTGGCTCACAGAGATGTGAACTCCCATCTCCCGACTGGCCACCCTGGCCATGACCTGCAACTGGGTGACCTGGTGACGTACACCCAACACTGCGGGGAGAGTGGCTGGTTCGCCCTTGATGTGAAGGAGAGAGAAAGCCGCAGTGTCCCGAGGCGGCCCCAGTCCCCTCCCCCACCGTACCGTCCAGATGTGGAGCTGGAGGAGTATGAGGAAGGCGACCTCAAGTAAAGGCAGCGGATCTCCGTTGCAGTAGAGCTGTTGTCCCCGTTGGGACCCTAAGTTATGTGTTTTTCTTAAAAACCCCTTTTCACATGAGAAATCATGAACATGGGCGAGAACTCGCAGGCCACCCACAAACTGGTGGGCTTGTAAATAATTCCGGGCTGGAGTTCCGTTAACCGCCTCCGAAGAGGCAGGTTGGAGGAAGGACCCGCAGCAGAGCAGGCTGGGGTCTGGTCACCACCAGGACCGGTGACCATCCTCCGGGGTCAGGGGTCCCTGAATGACAGCAGGGTGCGAGACACCGTACTCGTTCCCGCTTGGGTGACCTGAACCAGGTTCTGTTTTCCGGACTGGGGAAAAGGGGTGCTGCCCGCTTCTTAGGGGCAGCATCAAGGTATAGGTTGTTTGGGAGGGAAAGCGGAAGAACTGGGACCCGTCCGTTGTTATTAAAAATGTTTTACTATCATTTGCAATGTTTAAGTAACATGCCTCCCATTAGGGAAGATTTGACAAAAATGCATACCGTTTGTTTGTTTTTTCTCTGTTATTTATCTTTTTCAGAAAATAAAACCGGTGATGGACAGACTGCGTTTTACCGAGGGGGAGTGTGACGCCCTGGACCCCCAGGGGTCACAGTACACTAACATCACACACACACACCCTCCCCTGGGTAGGTGACACCAGTCACAGCTGGAGGACTCCACCTGTGGCCATGGGTAACCTGAGTGACGTCATCGCTGATAGCGCGACTCACTTCAGTTGCTGCGTGGAGATCACACTGAGAGATCGTGCTCTATGGCTGCTCGCTGTCAGCTTCCGATGTCGCAGAGCTGAAAGCGTTGTGGGACCTCATGTGGACTACTTTGGACCTGGAGGGGTGTTTGGTGGGATAATAAAGTGAAAGAGGATTTTTTTTTTGTCTTTTATTCCAAAAAAAGGATTTTCTGGGTGTATACGTTTATTTACTTTCACTTACAGGTTAATCATGGGGGGGCTCATAGATGCCTGCCATGATATTAACCTAGGACTTAGTGGGAGGTATGGGCTGCCATTAACCCCCTATTACCCCGATTGCCACTGCACCAGGGCAATTTGGAAAGAGCCGGGTAAGGTCCCGGGACTGTCGCGTCTAATGGATGTGGCACTTCCGGGCGGCTGCTGGATGATATTTTTAGGCTGGGGGCAGCCTAAAAACAATAGACCTCCCCAGTCTGAGAATACCAGCCCTCAGCTGTGTGGCTTTATCTTGGCTGGGTATCAATTGGGGGGGACCACATATCGTTTTTTTTTAATTATTTATTTATGTTACTGCACGATATAGGCCCGCCCACCAGCGGCTGTGATTGGTTGCAGTCTGACAGCTGTCACTCAGCGTTGGGGCGTGTCTGACTGCAACCAATCATAGGCGCCAGTGGGCGGGGGAAGCAGGGAATATGAGATAACCTAATGAGCGGCCGGCACTTTCAGAAGCAGGAGAAGCCGAGAGCGGTGTTACAGCCATGCAGTGCCACATCGGGGATCGATGAGTATGAAGGAGGGAAAGAGGGAGAGACCGACTGACCGACAGAGAGACCGACCAACAGACAGAGAGAGAGAGAGATCGACACCGACGGAGAACCAAGACCAAGAGAGACCTTACACCAACAGAGAGAGAGAGACCGAAAGACCTGCGTTTTTGTTGACAAGAACGCATCCAAATTGCAACCAAAATGCAGTGCAAATGTTGCGGGCGGGGGCCTCTGGGCCCTGCTCGGAACCGGGTTCGCTGCTGCGGCTTGAGTGGTGACCGGACCCGGGCTCGCACGGCCGTTCGTCCTCACAACCGTCGGAAAAGGGGGTTATGTACAGGGGGAATTGTCTGTGACGCTACCCGTGGGTTGCGGTGAGGGATGGTGACACCGCCGCTGCCTGGTGATAGGGCGCCCTGGACTGGTGGAATGGGGCAGCTAGATGGGATCCCCTCCACGGGTAGGGGAGGTGTAGTCCTGGGGCCCTGTGTCGGTACACGTGAGTGATGGCTGCTGGAGGTGGCGCGCCGGATTGGACCGGGGGTCAATGGTGTATTCGCAGTTCAGTAATTTCACACAAATCCAGTGGTAAAACAAGTTGCCAGTGACCGGCTGCCGTTGGAGGGTGTATTCTGGTCCCACACCTGAGTTAGTGAACAGGTGTCCCTTCCTCCTGCACGCTGTGTTTGTCTCTCCTTTTGGACGACTTCGCATGGAACGGAGAAGTCCACTCCCGGTTTTTTATGTATTTGGGAGCTGTGGCCCGCGAAATGTGACCCTTGGGATCTCTGTGGGTCCTGACGGACACCCTATCCCCCGCGTTGGGCTTCCGTTTCGCTCGTACAGTAATGTACTTGAGTAAGTCAAAATCCTTCTGGGGAAGCATCTTGTGGAGAGATGAACCCAAGACAGAGCTTTTTAGTAAAGCACATCATGTTTACCAAAAACAGAATGAGGCCTAAAATTAAAAGAAGTAACTACAGTCACATATAGTGGAAATTAAAAGATGTTTTTGGATTGTTCTGCTGCCTCTGGCACTTGACTGTGTGCAAGGTATCATGAAATCTGAACACCACCAAAGGATTTTGGGTCACAATGTAGGGCCCAGTGTTAGCCTGGCTTTGTCTCCTAGTTCATGGGTCTTCCAGTAAAATAAAGACCCCAACAGACTTCAAGTACCCAGAAAAGACTGAACGGAGCCCACAGCGGAGCCATGGGCAAAGTGACCCATGACTCACTTTGGAGGGCAACGAGGGGTTAACAGTGGTTAGAAGGAAAGCGCGGGCTACAGAGGGGTCAAAAGTTTATGGAGGTGGGTTCTGGAAGCAAGGGGGGGTGGTTGGAATAGGTGGGGGTATATAGAGTAAAGGGGGGGTGGGGACTAGCACTTCGGCTCGTGTGGCCACCAGGAAAGGTCCCGCACTCCCACCCTTGTGATGGTGTTAGGCTGTTTGGGAATAATATGTTGCATTTAATAATTGTGTTTGTCATTTTGGCCGGCGGTGATGAGGGGGGTTCTTGGAGTCGGTGTTAAAATGGTGGTGGGGGGTTATACGTCAGGGGGATGGTAACCCCATCCTTTTCTCCTTTTGGAATGGCAATTATCTGGTGGACTTTGGGGCTCTCCAGGGTGGGGTCCCTTGGAAGTCGGTGATAGGGAAATGTTTTCCGGCAAGTGGTGCCCCCGAGCTGGTGGTTGCGGTTGGGGGCAATGCCGGATGGTCTTACCAATATTATTGGTTTGTCCGTCAGATTGTTTTGGGGCTCCAAGATCCCTCCTCGCTAAAACAAAAATTATTTACTGTTGTTTTGTTAATAACGGCCGATTTATCGAAAGCTGGTGTCCTGTGTTTATTGGGGAGGGGGAGAACTTATGGAAAAATGGTTAAAGTTAGGAGGGAGGGGGAGTTTGGTTAAATCAGGGGAGGACGCATCTTCAATAGTGCAGTCATGGTTAGAAACAAAGTGCTGGAGAGCTCTGAAGAGTCCGGATTATAATCCCATTGAACTGTGGAGAGATCTTAAAATTACTGTTGGGAGATGGTGCCTCCAAATATGAGAGACCTAGTCCGAAATTGCTTGCTGATGGTTATAGCAAGCGATTGATTGCAGTTATTTATTCCAAAGAGGGTGCAACCAAATATTAGGTTGAGGGAGCCAATAATTTTGTCCAGCCTGTTTTGGAGGAGGGGGAAGTTTGTGTAAAATTATGACTAATTTGCCTTTTTTTCTGGTGTGTGTGTGTGTGTGTTGTTCCAATACACACAAAGGAAATAAACATGTGCATAGCAAAATGTGTAATTGCAATAATAGACTGGGAGAAATACTTAAAGGGGTTATCTGGCTTAATTTGCTTTTTTTTACTATTACCTTATTGGGCTACATTGGGGCAGGTAAGTAGATAGAGACCACTTACCTGCCCTGCTGTCAGCCCCTCTCCCCAGGCTCAGAGTGGTCATGTGACCGCTCCTGCTGCGATTTTACTGCTTCCGGTCATTTTATGTCAACATGGGCAGGACCATGTTGACATGCAAATCTGGAAACAGCATGTTGCCGTCCTGCTGGGCTGCACAGTGCGTGGAGTGCCCGCCCCTCTTCCCTGCACCCTCCCACACATTCCCCCGCACCCTGTACTCTGCCGACAACCTCCCCCGGCACTGCTGTGGAGTCTGTGACCTGGGGGAGGGGCCTGGCGGCGGCTACTTTGGTGTCAGCGCCAGCACCAGGCCCCCTGCTCAGGATCGCACATTCAAATGTATCGGCATCACAGATAACAGATGCCGATACATTTGAAAGCACTGATGAGAGGGAGCGCTTCGCTGCTTCTCATCACTGCCCATGCAGTCTGTGTCTGACAGTTCAGGACAGCGGTGATGTCACTACTGTGCTGATATGGCCAGAGCACAGACAGTGTGTGAACGTGTAGGAGCGGCGGGGACCGAGGAGGGGTGAGTATGTATTCCCTACATGTGTTCCCTATGGGGGTAGGGGGGGTCGGAACAGAGCGCCGTGTGTGTGTGTGTGTGCGGTGCAGAGCCATAAGTGTGTGTGTGTGTGTGCGGTACAGAGCCATATGTGTGTGTGTGCATGCGGTGCAGAGCCCTATGTGTGTGTGTGTGTGCGGTGCAGAGCCCTATGTGTGTGTGCGGTGCAGAGCCCTATAAGAAAGCCATGGAACCCATAGGGTGGAGGGGCGACATGACTAGAGGGAAGGGAAGGAGTGATGGGGTTAATGGAAACAGGAATGGTTTGTTTATAAGGCAGAGTAAAGGGATTGGTGGGTAGGAGGAGTTCCCTGGAGGAAGAGGTGGGACAGTTGAGGGGTGTAAGTAAAGGACTTTGACTTACCCCCTCTCTCTTGACTTCCGGATATGGAACGATCTGACTGGAGAGGTTCCTATAAGGTGTCAGGACGTCACCTTCTATTTCTCCATGGAGGAGTGGGAGTATTTAGAAGGACACAAAGATCTGTACAAGGACGTCATGATGGAGGTTCCCCAGCCCCTCACATCACCAGACTTCCGGATATGGAACGATCCGGACGTGCGACAGGATGGCTGCTACCCGGGAGCAGCGGATTCATCATGGCAGTGCACGGGCCCCTGGCAGCGCGGTCCCACGTCTTGGCTGCTGGGGGTTAACCCGTTGGCACTTTCCCCTCGCTCCCCTGTCAGCTGCGGGCGGCGTCCCCCCTCCCTCATCTCAGGTACTTGCCGTGTGCGGGGGGAGCGAGGAGGAGATGCGAGAGCCCCTTCGGGGACCCTCCGCGGTAGGACGTGGGCAGGGCAGTACTCAGCTGCTGCTCCGGCCGCGGGAGGAATCTCCGTCCGGGCCGCGGCAGCCGGGAGGGGGGCGTGGCTTGGCTGCGGCCTACTTCCGGTCCGAGCCGCGGCCTGGATTGCTGGATGCGGCGGCTCCCGGACGGGGAGAGCGCCCGGCGGTGACAGAGGCCAGCTTTACCCCTCGCGGAAGGCGGGGGGGGGCCGCGGAGCTGCAGCCAGTGGTGGGTCCGGCACCAGGGCAGGCGGGCCTGGGGCGACGGGTGCCCAGGAAGCGCCGGTGAGTGGGGGTGACGGCAGGGGCCCTGCAGTTCCTGCTTGGTCACCCAGATCAGGTTGAAGCTCCCGGCCGCGGCGGTCTCCCCCAGGAGGTGGAGGGCCCAGCGGACAGAGGCTTTCATGGGGCCCAGGAGGGCTGGATGCGGCGGCTCCTGGCCAGGAGAGCACCCGGCGAGGACGGAGGCCAGCGTTACCCCCCCCCCCGCGGGTGGAGGGGGGGGGCGGGGGGCTGCAGCCAGCAAGGGGTCCGGCACCAGGGCAGGCGAGCATGGTGCGACGGATGCCCGGGAGGCGTCGGTACGTGGGGGTGACGGCGGGGGCCCTGCGGTCCCCGCCTGGTCACCCAGAGCAGGCGTGCAGCTCCCGGCAGCGGCGGTCTCCCCCAAGGGGGGGAGGGCCCGGCGGACGGATGCCTTCTGGGCCCAGGAGGGCAGGAGGCTAGCGGCTCTGGATGGGAGTCTGCTGGCAGCGGGTCGGGCCACAGGTACCCCCTGTCCTTGCAGGTAGCAAGGGGGGGTCAGGCCAGAAGATAAGGCCCGCGGTGGCAGCCCGTAGGACGGGACGGTTTCCGGGGTTGTCGCCGCGGGACAGAAGATGGAGCTTGGAGGATGGTGCCCACGCGGCGTACCAGGAGGACGGCCGTGGTGGTGGCAGCGCTTCGGCGGCGTCTGCATTACATGAGCCAGAGGCGGTCGGCTCCAGCGAGGAGGAGGAGGAAGCAGCGACGGATGAATCAGACGTCCGGATGGCGTGATTTTTATTCCAGGATATGCCGGGTCGCGGTCGGGTGAGACGGCCGTGGATTTGGCAGGGCTGGGGGGGGGCGGCTGCGGACACGGCAGCGCCGAGTAGGTTGGTGTTTTGACCAGGTATGGGGTTTACTGAAGTGGTGTATACGGTTGTGGAGAGTGCGCATGCACCGCCGGCGGCATGGACGGGATCGGTGGTTAGTAGGCGCAGGTGCGGCAGGCAGAGTGAGGGCGCATGAGGCGGCAGGGGAGCATTTTCGGGCAGAGGCGGCAAGGGCTGTAACAGAGTGAGTGGTGAGGAACGAAGAGGGGGATGAGGTGGTGCGTCTGGCTGACAGTGGCCAAGTGTGAGAGGTATGGGTGCTTCAAAGGCCCGCTGGGGGGGCTCACTTGCTGGAGGATGTGAGGGATAAGATTTGAATGGGGAACGTGTAGCAATAGTTTCGCTGCTCCCCCGGGAACAGTTTCACCTGGATTAGGTTAAGCCAAGTGATTCCAGGAAGGATAAGTAGAGGGAGGGGAGCGCCGGTAGAGGCTCACCCTCGTACATTTGCAACGTGGCTGCGGGCATTTGCGTTTTTTGGCAAGGGTATCGGGGGAAGGAATTGGGTAATTGGTTCGGCATGGTTCAGTTATATGGATCCATTTGGGGTGGCTTGTTAGGTCATATGGCGGTTTAGTCTGGCTTCAGTACGCCGAGTAATTTCAGCAAGGGAAGGTGTTGCGTGCCAGTATGCGGTAGGATCATACGGGCACATCCTTATGGCTGCAGTGGATGGCGGCTCCTAGTCAGCCCCCCGCCCCCCTTTTTGGGGGGTAGTTGGCTGTTCGGGGTTTGGAACCCCGGCGACACGGACGATGAGGGTTTTTTGGGGGGAATAGAAGGATGGGTGGTGCAGATTTGGCGCGGACGGTTGTCTTAAGCATAAGTGTTGGGTTGTGGTAAGGAACATAGTAATTCTGCGTCATTCTATTTATATTGGTGGATCTTTGCCTCCTTATTGGAAGTTTGCGCTGGGCTAGGGGACACCTGGTGGTTGTCAGTGGAAAGAGGGGTCAGGAAGTGGTGTTGGGCAGGATGGGTGGGCCATTCGGGGCCCTCCTTGTCACGATTGGGTTTCTCTGTTGGGGGGTAGTGCCGGAAATGAGCCGTATATAGATGTATATATTTCGGCTTGTTCAAAACGTATCTTATCTGGAGGAGTCACCGGTGTATGCCTGCTTGGCTCCAGAATTGTCGGCGGTTTATTATGTGTCGTTTGACAGAGGGTGGGATTTGGTAAAGGCGGTGAGCCGGGGAGCATTGATGGCAAAGGCGAATTTGGAGGCGGCATTTAGGTTGTTACTGGTCCACCCTGCTAGCTAGCAGTTCTGGTGCTGCGGTGGGGAGGGGAGTTATTATTATGTTGATCGGTGGGTGCTAATGGGTTGTTGTCCCATTTTATGTTCCTTTGGAGGCGGTTATTTCTTGGTGGAGTGGTTTGTGCGTGGTGTGTCCCAGCTTACACCTCTTATTCATTATAGGTTGATTCTCTTTACATCGGGTTGGCGGGTTGATGATTCGTTGGGGTTGATTGTTTTATTACAGATGGTGGTGGATACTCTTTTGGGCCTGTTGGCGCAGGCGAAGACTGAGGGTCGAACGCCAGTGATACGGTTTGTGGGGATAAAGTTTGATGTTATGGTCAGAGGGGTAGGATTCGTGGGTAATGGTGTGGTCCTATGGGCTGCGATAGAGGCAGTTAGGTCAGCTAAGACGGTGCGGTTTCAGGCGGTGCAGTCTTTGCAGGGGCGGTCGAACCACGGGTGCAGAGTTACGCCGCTGGGGTGCGTGTCTGCTGGACGGCTGGCGATGGCTGCGCCAAGGGTGCAGCCATCGGATCCTTTGTGTGTGGTCACGAAGGAGATCAATGATGATCTGATGGTGTAGGAGGTTTTTTCTTACGGCGATTTAGTGGCCGCGGATTGTGGCTGGGTAAGGTGCTACCTGATGGAACGTAGCTGCGGTACTCGGAGGCAGCGGGTCCAGTTGTTTTCTGGTTGGGCATTGTGGGGTAGCGCTTCCAATCGGTGGTAGTGGTCGGGTGGTGGAGGTTGGCAGTTTTTTCCAAGAGGAAGGTGTGCTGTCATTCTGGCTATCAGTTGGTGGAGAATTCGATTAATAGTTGGTTTGCTAATCCTGGGGCCAAGGGTGGCGTACTTGCGACAGTTGGTTTCTCAATTGGATGTGTTTTAAAAAAAAAAAAAATGTTATGCGTGGCGCAACCAGTACTGGGGTTCGCCAAGGGAATAGCAGCTGCTGTGTTTCCTTCCAGTTCTGCAGGTCTCGGGAGTTGAGGCCGGGTAGCAGACGAGGTGGGCACGGTGTGTCCGGAGGGCTTGTGGAGTCTGGTGTGGCTGTGTTGGGGAGCGGCTCGGTGCCCAGTGACTGAGGTTATTTGGGGCTGATATTCAGAAGTATGGGTGGCGCGGATAACGTTTGGGACAATGTGTGAGGAAGGCCCGGTGGAGTATTTGATGGTGGCGTTGGCAGTGGTGAGTAACGGTTTTCAGGCTGCTAGGCCGGCGTCCGCAGTGGAGCAGAGGGTGGCGGCTGTGGCTGTCTTGTTAAGGATTAGATGTGGAGGGATGTTTTCGCAGGATCTTAGGGCGCGGCAGGCCTTGAAGGGTTTGGTCGTAAGGGTGTGAGGGAGCGGGATACAAGGGTCCGTCTCCGTTGTTTTGTGGCAGCGTTTGGTGAGTGGTTTGTGGCGGCTATGTTCATCTGAGCACGAGCGGGTTTTTGTTTCCCTTGTCCAAAACGGTTTGTGTTAGCCTTTTGGGGGGCTTTGAGATTGTGGGGTTGGTCAGCCCATCTACGGTCAAGAGCGGAGGTTGGATGTTGGAGGATGTGTCCGAGGTGGTGCAGTGGGTTGAGCGCCGGCTTTGTCGCTCACCGAATTAGATTAGGCGGGTGGTGAAGGTTGGTGTTGTTATACGCGGTCCCGGGTGCGGAATTATGTTGTGAGGGCGCCCAGGCTCATTATTGTGTCGCGTTTGTTAAGGTACCATTTTGTGGCAGTGCTGCAGACTTGATTGCAGGTGGCGGGGGTGGGCGCCCGGAATACTATGGGTCGTATTCCTTCTGGATTGGGCTGCCACGGAGGCCCCTCGGTGGGCTCAGAAAAGGGGTTGTGAGAAGTATTGGGAGGTGGGAGTCCTCTTGTTTCGGTGTTACGTTTGGCCTCAGTTGTTATCGGGTTAAGGCAATGGGGGCATTTGAGTCTTTTGGGAGTGGAATGGGTTGGCGTAACAGGTTGGTGTTATCTGTGGGTTTATAACCCCTGGGTTTTTGTGGTGAGGGTGTGCCTCATTTGGATATTTGGGCATTCGTTGGTTCTCGGGGCCTCGACGGTCTGAGGCTCGCCTGAATGTTGCCAGTTGGGTCTGGACGGGTCGATGGTACTGGTCCAGTAAATTGGAGGCAGCGATTTGGTATCTCGAGAAGTTATTTATGAATGTTTTAAAAAAAAAAAAAAAAAAAATTGTTGGTTGTTGCATTGTGTAAGACATACCTGAGCTTAATCGTGGGGTAGTTTTGATAGTGTGACCAGGTTGGAATGGCGTGTGGCTCGTGCGATAGGCAGTATCAATCGAGCCTTATTGGGGGGGCGGCGCCAAAAGTTGGTGGCGCTGAACTGGTGGTTTTGGGGATGCGATGGGGGTGCATCTTCACGTGCTTGGTGCTGTTTTGTGGACGCTGGGATTGCGTGGAGGTGTGGTACAAGCTTTTGGTGTGTGGCGGGTCCAGGCCACGTAAGGAGTCACGTGCCCTGTCCTGTGGCGGGGGGTAGGTCTGGTCCAGAGGCGGTTGAAGGCAATGGTAACTGGACAGAGAGACACCATCTTGGTATGGTGGCTCCAGGTTCCGGGATGTTGCAGGCACGGGGTTCTGCAAAGTTGGGGGGTTAATCCGTAGGTGATTAATACCTCATCTCTGGGTCGGTGTGTTGCGGCCAGGGATACTGGGGTGAGAAGTGGTTCCTGGACTGGGCCTACTCAGGGTTGTATATTTACTGTATTGGTTACTGTGTTACCTATTGTTATTTGTTGGGGTCGCCCGTTGGACGGCGCCCCCTTGTGTTAGTATGTAAATAATAGGTAATAAAGGCTGCTGTGGCCAATTTTAAACCAAGTCACATGCAGTTCGTGTATTATTTACAGATGGTATTGGTGGGTAACACACATACAGCACGACTGGAGAATCCTTCCTCAATGGTCAAGAAAGCCATGGAACCCATAGGGTGGAGGGGCGACATGACTAGAGGGAAGGGAAGGAGTGATGGGGTTAATGGAAACAGGAATGGTTTGTTTATAAGGCAGAGTAAAGGGATTGGTGGGTAGGAGGAGTTCCCTGGAGGAAGAGGTGGGACAGTTGAGGGGTGTAAGTAAAGGACTTTGACTTACCCCCTCTCTCTTGACTTCCGGATATGGAACGATCCCCGCCCACCCTCCCTTGTGTTTAATGCCGAGGGGAATTTGGTCTGGGTTGTTTCTTTGTCACAGCAGCGGGGGGTAGGTCTGGTCCAGAGGCGGTTGAAGGCAATGGTAACTGGACAGAGAGACACCATCTTGGTATGGTGGCTCCAGGTTCCGGGATGTTGCAGGCACGGGGTTCTGCAAAGTTGGGGGGTTAATCCGTAGGTGATTAATACCTCATCTCTGGGTCGGTGTGTTGCGGCCAGGGATACTGGGGTGAGAAGTGGTTCCTGGACTGGGCCTACTCAGGGTTGTATATTTACTGTATTGGTTACTGTGTTACCTATTGTTATTTGTTGGGGTCGCCCGTTGGACGGCGCCCCCTTGTGTTAGTATGTAAATAATAGGTAATAAAGGCTGCTGTGGCCAATTTTAAACCAAGTCACATGCAGTTCGTGTATTATTTACAGATGGTATTGGTGGGTAACACACATACAGCACGACTGGAGAATCCTTCCTCAATGGTCATGTGTGTGCAGTGCAGAGCCCTATGTGTGTGTGCGGTGCAGAGCCCTATGTGTGTGTGTGGTGCAGAGCCATATGTGTGTGTGGTGTGCAAAGCCATATGTGTGTGTGGTGCAGAGCCCTATGTGTGTGTGGTGCAGAGCCCTATGTGTGTGTGCGGTGCAGAGCCCTATGTGTGTGTGGAGAGCAGAGCCCGATGTGGTGGGGGGTGCAGAGCCCTATGTGGGGCTGTTATTTGCAATGCTGTAGTAATAACAGGTCAGTGCTGGGGCAGAATACTGACAGGGAATGTGTGTTAAGAGGGCGGGCAGAGGGAGGGGCTGGACACTGAGGCCGGGCGGTGCCAGCTGTGACTGAGGTTTTGCACAGGAAGTGGTCATGTTTTCTGGAGCAAAATGTAAACAAAGAGCTGCAGAGAATAAAGGAATAATTCAAGAGGAACAAAAGTTAGAAAACAAAAAATAACAATGTAGGGGTGTTTTATATGACAATACAGCACAGATTAGCTTAACAAAAATGTTTGAGTTTATGTCAGACAACTCCTTTAATTTTCTGGAACAATATAAAGGGTGCCAACACTTTTAGCCATGACTGTACATTATTAAATAAATCTCTTAAACCTGATGAAGCTGGTTCATTTGCTTTGAAAATCCATGTCGGAATGGCTGTTAAAAAACCTGGCCTTTTTATGCACTATCTAAATTTTTACATTTATTTCCTTAGAAGTATTGCATGCCCAAATTCCTGTATTCAATGTTTGCATGCCATAGCATCTCAGGGTGCAGCTGTATATTTGTTACAGAATGTTTCTTTTTCAGTTTGCACCTGTTCACATATGTCTGTTAGGAAGTGCCATCAGTTTTCTTATTTTAGATTAAAGGGTTATGCCTTCTAAGGGTTAAGTCACACTAGCGTATGACTCGCATGAGTGCAATGTGGGAAAATCTAGATTATCATTACAGGACTACTTGGTGTGCTGCCCAGTAGTCCAGCATATTAATGAGCTCTGTATAATGGCTAGATCTGGAGCAGAGAAAACATTGATTTTATCAAAATGACAGTAAACAGCTCAGTAAGTGACACATTGCTGGAATCAGGATTTCTGTCTCTATATTATGCTGCTGGGAGCAAACACCTGGTGACAGAGTCCCTTTAAGAAGACATTAAGCTATATTGCGGCACTGGACTGTTGAGGTATCCACAGGGCTCCACAAACAAGTGTCCTGCTTTTTGTGAACTTGCCATATGATGATCTGTATGACACTAACATGATACGTTTCCATGTACAAGATGCAGTCACACGGCCCCTCTCGCAGGGATAGGGCTCTCCAGGGCTCTGGTCCCAGGATGGTGTTCATCTATGTGTTGGAAACGCATGTTGACATCTGAAATGCCAAGTTGAGTCTCCTGGGTGAGGGAGCCAGCCAATCCCGGGGCTGGAAGGATTAGGGTGGTGGGTGTGGAGGAGCAGGGGGTGTGAGTTGACATCACTTTGTTAGCTTGCATTAGACGAATCCATCTGCAGCTCTGGTGCTCAGAATGGAGAGGAGCATTTCACGGGACGGTGGACTGCGCAGCCTTCTGTAAACTCCCTACATTGTTATTCTGGTGTTTCTTGGGGAAACATGAGAGGAGTCTATTTTTCCTGCTGCCGCAAGAAGAATAACAAAAAACAGGCTGAGTGTGATCTGCCCCTGCTGGAACCAATCCTGCAAAAGGTAATGCAAACTCTTGCTCCATTGTAGTAAAGTGGTGCCTGCCTGGCGAGAGCAGTGTGTATGGTCAGGTGCTGCCTATAGCGGCTCATGGCGCCCACAACAGCTTGGGTTAGGTGTGAGAATGTGCTGCGGGCATCTGTGTACCTGCTCCTGTCTTCAGGTCCTTGGGGAGTGTTCACATCACTGATTTTCTTTGGAATAATTGGATATGTGTTTGCTGTGGAATACACAGTTGGCCCAGCTGAATAAAACTACTGGGGGCCTTGGTGATTTGTGGTTGAAATTGCTATGGGTCCAGGATTCGCCCCATTAGTGTGGCTACTTGCTGCGTTTTACAGGCATATCACTTGCTGAAACAGTTTTTAAATTTCCTGGGAAAAAAAAAATAATATATACACACACAAACACACACACACACACAGACACACAAACACACACACACACAGACAATCAGAGTTTTTACAAATTTGTAACTTGGTTTACGTGCAATAATTTGTAACAAGAGTAAATGCTGCGCACACCTCCGGTTCTGTCCTTTTACCGCGCTCTGACCCGCTCTGGAGGTAACTTTCTGTACTTATGTAATGTATACAGTCTACCACTGTGCAGTATATACTATATAGCATGTCTATTAATTTCCATTAGTGGATACAGTATTGTACTCTCTCGGATAGCCAGTACAGCACATTACTTATACTGTACCTCCCGCACACCAGCAATTCTATTGTAAGCAGTTTAATTTGTTTTACATGATTTTACTGTACAGTATTTTTTATTAGTGTACTGTAATATTTATATGAATACAGACCATTATTTTGTATTACTGTAATAAGTTTGTATAAATACAGTAAATATTTTTGGGTTGTGAAATTATTGTCTGCGTTTCAATTATTTCCTATAGAAAATTCGCTTTGATATAAGAGTAACTTGGTTTAAGAGCACACTCCCGGAACCAATTATGCTCGTAATCCAAGGTTCCACTGTAATATGCATCTGTATGAACAGCAATGTGGAATTCCCATTGAACACAATGGAAATTCAATATTAGGTGGATTTTACCTGTGAACATATACAGATAAAGAGCAGGCTGCACAATTAGAAATATGTCAGCAAGAACCAAGTATTGTCTGAGAGATAGAAAAACATATTGTGACACAGGCTCGTTATTGATGTTCTTTCTAAATCATTACGGATATGAATTGATATTTCTCATAGCTGTGGTTGTAATTATCCACAATTATCTACAAAACGACTTGGCTGGTTGTCATAAATTACTATGTAAAGTTTTTACTAATGTAAGTAATTATTTTATTGAACTATCTTTGTCTTTATTGGTCAGATTTCCAGGTTGTCTCTACTGGGACCAGTTCTAGAAATGATGTTGCTGTAGTGTATTGTCATTGCTTAGTATACTCTGGACTGTGCGTCACCTCTGGTTATACATTTGTCAGAATTCTACTTTGGATACAAACAGGGGTTCCACGTTGTTAGTTTTGTTTCTGTGTATTTTTCCCTTGCAGAAAGCTTGTATACCCCAGCGTCTGATTTTCTCCAGGAGTACAGTCACAGATTGTTAGAACTCGGCACTATTTTTTTTACTGCATGATTGCAGGGTGTTTCTAAACACTTCATTTTATGTTATTTGGGTCATAAAAAGGTCTGATACCATAGGACAATAATAATCACTATGCTCAGTGGATGCAGAGTTGTACATGAGACAAGATAATCAGGAGCTGGTCATCTCCAGTCTTGCACTATTTTACCTGATTGTTTGCATATTCTGTAAATATAGAGAGAACTGATTACGTAACGCACACATTGTTTGTGATTTCTTGTTATTTTTTAAATTTATATTGCCCTACAGTAAAAAAAAAAAAGAAAGTACCATATTTTTCAGACTATAAGATGCACCTTGGTTTTACAGGAGGGAAATAGGAAAATAAAATTTTAAGCAAAAAGTGTGGTCATGACACACTGTTATGGAGTGAGAATCTGCTGCTGACACTGTTATGGGGGTAATGTCCCCAAATTCTCTACTAAGGTACCCTATCCTGGTAATGATCCTCCTGCCTTGTATATGATCCCCATCCTTGTATATATGTCCCTCATCCTGGTATAGCCCCCATCCTGATAAATACCCCCATCCTGATAAATACCCCCATCCTGATAAATACCTCCATCCTGCTATATACCCCCATCCTGCTAAATACCCCAATCCTGCTAAATACCCCAATCCTGCTAAATACCCGATCCTGATAAATACCCCCATCCCGATAAATACCCCCATCCTGCTATATATCCCCATCCTGCTATATACCCGCATCCTGCTATATACCCACATCCTGCTAAATACCCCCATCCTGCTAAATACCCTCATCCTGCTAAATACCCCCATCCTGCTATATACCCCCATCCTGATAAATACCCCCATCCTGGTATATGGCCTGTATTCTGTGGCACACAAAACAAATTATCATTTATACTCACCTTTCCTCGCTCCAGCAGCATCGCTCGTCTTCCTGCCTGTGTCAGCAGCAGCGCCGCTGACCTGTGTGGAACCGGTCACCTACAGTATCGCAATGTCCTCCTGTCTGCGAGCTCGCTGATGTGTGTGGAGAACAGTGAGCACAGGGATGACATCATCGCTGTGCTCACCGCTCTCTACACAGATCAGCTGGCCGGAAGACAGGAGGACATCACGATGCTCCATGGAACGGTAAGTATACCGTACTTATTCACTGCCCCCCCCCGCGCTGATGATGATGCGCGGGGAGCAGTGAATACACATGGTTCCTTCAACCTCGAAGCCCAAATCTACTCATTTCAATATGGCAGTCAATAAATTTGCCAACTGAAGCTTGTATTGCTGTTTACACTTTGCTGGCAGTAAAATTTGGACTTTGTAAAAATATTAGACCAGAAATTCTTCAACATATATCTAAAAATATTCCAAATTGTTGCCAAATGGAGCATTTCTAAGAGCTGTTTAGGTGTTTTTGCAATAGGCAATATCAGTCTTGATTTCCCAAACGGAATGTTGGCAAACATCCATCTGACGAGTACTCTGGCATCATATTTGGTCCTGTAGCCAGAGATACTGACCGGCCTCGCAGAAGGATACTCCACCATGATGTTGGGTCCTGTAGCAAGAGATACTGACCGGCCTTGTAGAAGGATACTCCACCATGATGTTGGGTCCTGTAGCCAGAGACGCTGACCGGCCTCGCAGAAGGATACTCTGCCATGATGTTGGGTCCTGTAGCCAGAGATACTGACCGGCCTCGTAGAAGGATACTGCACCATGATGTTGGGTCCTGTAGCAAGAGATACTGACCGGCCTCGCAGAAGGATACTCCACCATGATGTTGGGTCCTGTAGCAAGAGATACTGACCGGCCTTGTAGAAGGATACTCCACCATGATGTTGGGTCCTGTAGCCAGAGACGCTGACCGGCCTCGCAGAAGGATACTCTGCCATGATGTTGGGTCCTGTAGCCAGAGATACTGACCGGCCTCGTAGAAGGATACTGCACCATGATGTTGGGTCCTGTAGCAAGAGATACTGACCGGCCTCGCAGAAGGATACTCCACCATGATGTTGGGTCCTGTAGCAAGAGATACTGACCGGCCTTGTAGAAGGATACTCCACCATGATGTTGGGTCCTGTAGCCAGAGACGCTGACCGGCCTCGCAGAAGGATACTCTGCCATGATGTTGGGTCCTGTAGCCAGAGATACTGACCGGCCTCGTAGAAGGATACTGCGCCATGATGTTGGGTCCTGTAGCAAGAGATACTGACCGGCCTCGCAGAAGGATACTCCACCATGATGTTGGGTCCTGTAGCAAGAGATACTGACCGGCCTTGTAGAAGGATACTCCACCATGATGTTGGGTCCTGTAGCCAGAGACGCTGACCGGTCTCGCAGAAGGATACTCTGCCATGATGTTGGGTCCTGTAGCCAGAGATACTGACCGGCCTCGTAGAAGGATACTGCGCCATGATGTTGGGTCCTGTAGCCAGAGACGCTGACGGGCTCGTAGAAGGGTCACAACTCTATATCATGTGGAATAAATGACACCTTTCTTGAGGATAAAATACAATCCAGATATTGCCTGCCTATTGTAAATTATCTCAAGTGACTTTATTTGTCATCGGAAAGAAAACTCATTTTACTTTATTACAATTTTCTTTCATAAAAATAGTCTAATAATTAAAATATAACCGAAGGTGAAAGATAATTGCCAAAAACTGACCTAAATTGTTTGGACAAATCGTCCCGTTCATACAGTAAATGTAATACACAGCTGGCATCTCAGGGGTTCAGCCAGGACTTGGTGTGCCTGTGGAATAGAACAAAGCCTTATCCTGGCATATTCCATTCATGTCAGCTCTCCAGCCACATTACAGGGCTCCGAGCCGCAGTCTGTTTATGTCTGCTAAGGTTTCAGCAAGGATCATTTAGGACTTTAATTCAAAACAAGTCTTTGGCAAGTACTCTCCAGGGGATTCTCACTGAGTCTAAAATGTGATGCCAATTAAGGCTATAAAGTGAGCACACAATGGCTGGATTCCTTTAGAGAAGGCTCTGGTAATCACCAACGTGTTACTTACTTAAGGTATAGGCTTTCTAAATCAACAAAGTAGGTGCTTAAAAGCAAATAACGTCAATATTCTAATAACGACTATTTTCTTTTCTGTCTATTTAGCTAATATTAGAATGTTTTCTTATTTTATATTTTTTTATCCTAATAATTTGACAGTTTTTGGAGTTAAAGAAAAATTAAATATATAAATATTACTAATTATGCCACATACTTTACTTCATATTGTAACTTTCAGCTAATGTGATTATAAAGCTGGTTTCAGATACGGTAATTTTTATTTTTTTTTTCCATTTTTTTTGTCTGATCCAGAATGAGTATTTATACAGAAAAACAAAGAGAGATGTCCAGTGTGACAGCTGATACCACAGTAGTGTACAGTGGATAACATTTTATTACCTGCGTGTATTACTATGCCGGAGAGAATCACATTAGCAGTGTGAGACATATGTAACGGAGGCCTTAAATAAAACCAATATATAATTTGTAATTGCCCATAGACGTCACATCTGACCATCGAGCCGCTCGTTGGTTGCAGCCGGTCTGTGCTGGTAGCAGGTAAACAAAAAGAAGGTGCACTGTTGAAAGGTCAGGACAAGGTCCTCTGAAGAAGCATTTCTGCATGCGAAACGGCATTGCCTGGTTTTTATTGTTTGATACATACTGACCCTCTCCCTTGGATATGCTATATTTTCAATAAAGGAGTACTTTTTAACAGATTGTGAGTGCTGTATTTTTTCTTCTGTACTATGGACTTTTCCTTTCCTTATATCTCATTACTAAGCACCACCATAACTGTTATCTCCTGAACCCCGGCTTTTATTGTTTGCCATATGCTTTAGTGAGCGTTGCCGAACACTTTTTTTCTCTGTCTTGAAAATATATAATTCATCAATCAGTTATAAAATAGTAGAGTAATAGTTTAAAGAGATTATCCACTACTTCTACATTGATGGCCTATCTTTTGGTTAGGTCATCAATGACTGATAGGTTGGTGTTACGAGGGGGACCCGGGGAAGCGTGCCAAGATGGGAAATGGACTGCTTCCGCCGGTCAAGGTCCACTGTGCGGTGTAAGGGACCGCCGCTATGGTGGGTGAAGAGTGAGTGGGTTGCTGCTAGCGATCGTCTGGAATGTCACAGACGATCTATGTACACCGATCTGCCCTAACCCGTGAGGGTTGTATGGCACAGATCTCACGGCTCGGTGTACCTGTTGCACGGGGAAGCACAGAGGTGCCCACGCACGTGTGCCAGTGGAAGTCACGAGAATATGGCACGAGGGTAGCACAGAGGTGCCCACGCACGTGTGCTTTCAATAACCAGGTGAGTCCAATGGAGACTTGAGGAGCTCACCTGGGACAGGAACACGGCCTGTTGACGGGGGTACTGCTGGAGCAGCAAGGCAGGAACACGGCCTGCAAACGAGGTACTGCCGGAGCAGCAAGGGCCAAGCCCACAAGAGACAGTAATGCCTGAGCAGTGGCGTGGCAGCACGCTGCCAGACATCCAAACATAGAAGGACGGTCGCGCGCCGCCATGATGGCAGGGGGAGCTTTTAAGGAGGTACAGCTCCACCCGAGGGCGGGCGCGAGGCGGAGATGACGGACTTGACCCAATCAGGGTCCACGACGTCCCAGCCTGGCCAGTCAGGATTCACCACGTCACCAGCCTTGTCATCAAGCCGTGTGACGTCAGTGAGCGAATCAGGACCCACCACGCATTGCACATGCTCACCCTCCTGCCTCTGGGAAATAGAGGCGGGATCCTCGGTCTCACAATGTGGAGAGATAACGGGAATCTCACTGCTTCCCTGAGCAGTAAACCTCTGCACATTGCGCAGCCTCGCAGACCTTCGGGGCCGCTGAGCAGGAGAGTCTGCGGCAGGCCAGGAATGGGAGACCGCTTCACTCCTTGTAACAGGAGAACCACTAGGTGTCACCCTTCTGCTGCCTCTCTGAGAAGGTATCTCCTGCACACTGCGCAGTCTGGCAGACCTTTGGCGCTGCTGAGCAGGAGTGCTCGTGGCAGGCAAGGAATGGGAGACTGCCTCAGTCCTTGCCTCAGGAGAGCCACGAGATGTAACAGGTTGGGTCTGACACCCTGCAGCCCTGCCGATAAGCTGTTCTTGGTTATGGTGGCAGCAGCAGGCAGCCGGAAATGCTCAGTTCTGGAGCTTTCTCCATCAACTAATAGCAGCAGCAGCAGCTGGGTACTGCACATCCCCCTCCTATTGATTTGCATGGGAAGAGGATGTGCAGTACCTGGCCGCAGCCACTATCAGTTGAACTGAGCATTTCTGGCCACAGGCTGCCACCGAGAGCAGCTGATCATCGGACCCTGACCGATCAGACATTTGATAGGCCATCAATGTAAGAGTAGTGGACAACCTCTTTAAATCAAGAATTTTGTGTGTCACTGCAGTTAATGGAATTTAGCTATTGAAAAGATGTTTTATTACAGTGCCATTATCCTACATAAACTGTGAAGAATTCCGCATACATATGACCATTTCTCTATTCTCCGTCACTAAGTGAAAATTGTAGCAAAATATGTGACTAAATCATCTGCTGGTATATTACATTTTACAGCACCCATGAAAAAACATAGTTCCAGTTTCTCAGTTCCCGTCATGCCGATGCTTTTACATTGAATGAAAATTGATACCAAATCTCCGGTATGATTTTGAATTGTATTTGGATTTAGGCTTCATTCACGTGGCAGAGCTTTACTGTGGAGCCACGGGCATGGGCTGCTGTATGATGTGCCATGCAATGCTGCATTACTACATTGTCTCTACTATGTCACTACAATGTCACCTTTTATTCATGTTATTATTCTACATGTTATTCAATAGGGAAAAAGAGACCACATCACAGAGACGTTCTTCACCTTTTTCTGATCTCTATAATTGTACACTGTATATAGTTCTTTCTCAAAGCAAAGGATTATGAGAAAAGATGAAATTGAGGAACAAAGAGTTATGTGGTGCATTCATCCGCTAGAACTAAGAACTTTTGTAACAGGTGGTAGAGCTTTTAGGGTAGATCTTTCTTTTGTGTCGATGTTGTTACTATCTATCCTGTTTCATTTTTCCCAGGGGCTGAGATGATTTCTCCATTATAGTCTTCACAATGTGTGATGTTGCCCTTTGCAAGAGGAGACGTTTCCCATAATGCAGATGATATCCGAATTAGACCATTACCTTATTATAAAGTCACAAATAGAAATCTTAAGAAATTTTCACCAAAAGATATATATTTATATGTGGATGCAATATGTGTTACTCTACCTATCGGACTCTTAGAAGAAGTTAAATTCCAGGCCATCAATAGTGATAATGATGGAGGTGAGAAGCAAAAAATGGAGAAAACGTCAACATGCATATAGACATTATTGGGGTGGGACTCAACTGAGGCTAATTTGGGGAGCCATTAAGAAAAAACAATCCCAACCTTAGTGCACTCAAACCCTGCACATTCCACATGAATAGGCTACCATGTAATGCAGCACATATGGCCACCATTTAATATGGCATACATGGCCCCACGTAATACGGCATACATGGTCATCACGTAATATGACATACATGGCCACCACGTAATACGGCATACATGACCACCACGTAATACAACATAAATGGCCACATCGTAATACAGCATACATGGCCACCACGTAATACGGCATACATGACCACCACGTAATACGGCATACATGACCACCACGTAATACGGCATACATGACCACCACGTAATACGGCATACATGACCACCACGTAATACGGCATACATGACCACCACGTAATACGGCATACATGACCACCACGTAATACGGCATACATGGCCATCTACTTCTTTTCACAGTAAAACCCAGTGCTGTGATAATAAAAATATCCTAAACCTACACATCTAGTATAAAAATGTTTGCTGGGTTCAATAAAAGCCCAGACAATACTGCAATGATATAACATGGTGGCTCACTGCTTAGCACTGCTGTCTTTGAGATCTTGGATTTGACCCCAACCAAGAACACCATGTGCATAAAGTGTTTATTACCTCAATTTTTTCTATAATTCCTGATGCATTTACTGTCTTTTCGTAATTTTCCTGCTGTATATATCTTAGATGGTATAAAATTAAGTAATTTCCTATAATCAATGTTGAATTAATTATTCATTTATTCAACCAAGAAATATTCATTCATACTTCCAATATCCCATCTATTCATTTACTAGAAGACAGCAAATGTTCATCCACTGAGCAAGTAATAACAATAATTGGCTTAATGCCTGGAAGGAGAAGCCATCATCAGAAGGAATGTAGACATATCTGGTAATAAAAAGGAATTTTATTTTCATGGAAGATCTTTTTTTTCTGACAGAGCAAAGCTCGCATTTAGAGCACTGATTGCCCACTGACATTCCTTTAGTGATGCCCCTTACCAAGGGAGATCAAGAGACAAATTTAATCATCATGTTTTTCAACTGAAATTATGCAGAATGGACAAAAAGTGTGTATAAATGGGGAATGGCTGAGAACATGGAGGATAAAAAGCGTAACATGCAAAGCAAAAAATTCGGAGGATTCATTAACACTATTAACACAGAAGATTACTGATCTTCTTCTGACCTCTAACATTTTGTGGAGCTGAACAAGAAAAAGGTCATCAATCTCTATGAGCCGCCAGAGGACTATAAACATGGACATCTGGGCCAGAGAAGATGCAGGTTGTACAATAATCTGATCCGCCATACAACCACATTTAGATTCTTTTTCCAACTCCGTTTATGCTTTAAAGCTTTGAAAGGAGCCATGAGAATGCAATACAATCTGTGGACAGCATGATATACAGCAGGGGAGCTGAGCAGATTGATATATACTTTTGTAGGAGTAGATTGGGGATAGAAAAGAAAAAGGTAGAATTCAGCTCACCAGGTTATGGTTTTACATCAAATCCTAATTAGTTGATATCACCCAAGTCCAGGCATTAGAGGTAACTAAATGGACAGCAGATTTCCAGCAATATTAGGCCGGGGTGACACTAGAGTACAGCATCTGTTGAGAGAGAATCAGATGCCATATACTAATGACACTCGACTGAAACTCTGCTGTGAGCGTGAGCTTAGTGTCATACATTGTTTTCAGATTCTCCCACATGAGAGTATCGGCGCACAGGTGCGGAGGAGAAGAGGGAGAGATTAATCTCCCATTCTTCTCCATTGTCTGTTTCAAGTTGAAAGACTGAGAAGGAAGGGGTTAAAAGACCACACTACTGTACAGAGAAACATCAAAGGTTCATAGGAGACAATAGTGATTTATTCTACGCGTTCTGTAGCAGAGTGCTCCTTCTTCCGGAAAAATCCTTTTTTTTCCATGAAGAAGGAGCACTCTGCTCCAAAACACGTAGAATAAATCACTGTTGTCTCCTTTGAAGCTTCTCTGTATGGCAGCATGGTGTTTTAACCCCTTCCTTCTCAGTCTTTCAATTTACTTCATCAATACTGGGACTGCAGCAGTCAGAATATGTCCATTTCATGATTTTACAACTACCCCAAGTGAATAACCACCTTACAACCACCTATCCCCACTCGGATAAGACCCTATCTGTGCCTTTTTGTCTCTCTAGCTTCTACTCTCCATTGTCTGTTTCGGCATATATCGTGCTGCACTCAGATGACATCCAAGTGCAGTGCGATGTGTCACAAATATTCATAGACATGTATGGGTGCGAGTGATGCTCTGATTGTTTTCTTTAGTCCAATTAGAGCTGAGGAAATGAGGAAAAACATGCAGATCTGCTCTGCATCATTGACTAACATTGGGCGACATTTTCTGGCATTGCACTCCTCTGCATTAAAGACCAGTGTGAGTGAGCACTAACAATGTAGATATGACCTCACATTTATTTTCCAAAAATGTAAATATCAGCTTCATGGGATATTGCATCTGACCCACATAGAGAAGATTATTCCTAAAAGATTGGGGATAACCTGTTTTTAATCATATAAAGCTTTCTGAGATTGTTGGTCCATTGGGCGGTCCTACCAGTGACTAACAGCTATCACCACATGCACACTTATACAAAGAAAGCTGTCCGTCACTGATAGGACCGCCAACTGGACCAAAAATCCTATAAAGAGCAGAGGTGTATATGATTCCAATAAAGTACATTCAACAAAACAAAGGAAACAAATTGTATAAAATAAAAAAAAAATTTTTGCAGGTTGAATTTTAATGGACTCTTAATAATCTGTAATTTTATGAATTGGTGTAAATTCCACAACTCGTTGTCCTTATCACTGGAGAGGAGCCTGGGCAGGACGTGGCCATGGCCATATATGCCCATCAGATTCAAAAGAAGGGACATCATTAAGTGGCATGCGCCTCCTAATGAGTTTGTCTTTACTCCAAGACTGGCATAGCGCACGTTTTCTCTACCCCGGCCATGATGAATTAGCCACAAAGTCTGTAGCCGATATTTTGTGCCTCTTTTATAGATGCTTTTTGAGGTTCCCATAAGATTTATCTCTAAAGCATAATGGTTTTATTCAAAGTCATTTAGCTTCTTTACATTACATTTTGATTTTACTTTTTGTCCCTACGGATAGTGCTGTTACTGAGGCCACATTCACACCTTCAGTATTTAGTCAGTATTTTACCTCAGTGTTTGTAGCCAAAACCTAGAGTGGGTGAAAAATGCAGAAGTGGTGACGAGTTTCTATTATACTTTTCTTCTGACTGCTCCACTCCTGGTTTTGGCTACAAATGCTGAAGTAAAAAACTGACTAAATAATAAATGTGTGAATGTGACCTTACAATAAAGTGATAATCTACAAAGTCAACTGAGTACTAATGGGAATGAATATTTTAGCATACAGTTAGTATATATAACACATCACTCATATGAATTAGCTGTGCAAATCTGCAACTTGTAGAGCAATCCTCCAGACCTCATTCACACATCAGTATTATTGATCAGTATTTCATCAGTGTTTGCTAAACCCAGGAGCCGCTCCAAAACACAGAGCAGGGTTCAGTCTTCAATTATCGCTTTCTCTGGGAGATCCACTCCTGCATTTGGCACACAACCATTGATGGAAAAATACTGATGTTCAATGAGGCCTTAGTTTGAGAGCCTGTGACCAAAACTTCTTTAGGCTATGTGCTCACGCTGAGGATTTACCGCGGATTTTACTGCGGATTTGCTGCAGAAAATGTGTCTAACATTGCTGCAGTCATTCCCCAGCAAAACCCATGGGTATAAAAAAAATGCTGTGCGCACCCTGCGTTTTTTTATACCTGCAAATTTACCTGCGGAATTTCCGCTGTGGAATTAATGTGTTTTTTGCCATAGATAATGGTAAAAATTCGCAGGGACCAACCTGCAGAAAAACCGTGGCAAATCCACATCAAACCGCGGCAAAACCCCATGCGGATTTCATTGTGATTTTGGTGCGTTTTCTTTACTGCAGGTGCAGGATTCCTTAAGAGGGTCCATAATTTCCTTGAGAAAAAGTCAATTTCTAGTGCGCACAAGGCCTTATGGTATGATTGATGAGTGATGACATATGAAACATTGTTCTAACTCTGGTGCTCAGTTATCCATGTGGGATAAATAGTATTTTAGTTGGGACCTTAACAGATGAAGAAATATCAATTATAGTTAGTTGGGGGGTTTTCAAAGTAAAGATCTTTGTAAGGAACAAAAACATTTTGAGACACTTTCCTTTGTAAACCCCTTAGGTGCTTTGACAGCATGTAAGGGGTAAAGTATAAAACCAGCCCAGGTGCTTGCAGGGTTTTTTTGTATATATATATTATCTTGCTACAACAATGCTGCAGCCAGATGTTGGCTGTAAGGCAATAGGAAAATAGGAGCTACACTAGAAACTTAGTTCCTTTTCGGTGTTGTTTTATCCCATTTTATTGTGACTTTCTGGGTCCCTGGTTGCAGTTTTTCCTAATGCCGCATTCTCTAGATGTGTTTTCTTTTTTATTGTCTTTTCTGTAAAGAACAAAATATGTGATTTGTAAGGGTTTTTACTAAATGCCGCCTGCTTTAAGTCATGTTTTTTCCTGTTTTTTTGTTTTTTTTTTCCACGTAGGCTTCTTTGCATAAATAAATTAAATTATGAATGTACTGGTATATACAAAAAATGAAAATGCTTGTAAAAAAAAACACATAAAAATCAGGTTACAGTTGTAATTAGCTCAAAAAACTGTGTGAATCAGGACTTAAAGGGAATCAACCAGCAGTATTTTCATATATAAAGTAAAGCCAGTGCCAGAAATATGTGCAAGTAAAGTTCCAGCAATGCACTGCTATTTGATTGACAGGTGCAACAGGAAGGGAATACATGGTCGGGTTTGCTATCTATTCCTGCCCGTCTTCTGCCTGTGCTGGAATTAACGTCTATGACGGCGACAGGGATAGGAAGGACAGGCAGGTAAAGAGGTGTGGGAATAGATAGGAAGACCCAACCCTCATATTCCCTTCCTGTTGCCCCTGTCAATCAAATATCAGTGCATTTCTGTAACTTTGCTTGCATATATTTCTGAAATAAAACCTCCAATATCAAAACAAAAGCTATGCTTACATTCAGCATCCTAGCACCAGTATAGCACAGGCTTTACTTATATATGAAAATCCTGCTGGTTGGTTCTCTTTAAGAAGGCTACATCATATACTTGCAGCCAATTTACCTTTCTATTTCATAAACTTGACAAAGAGAAAAATCCCAATGCTCATTCTTTGTTGTGTATTCTTGCAGCTAAGAAGGGGCCCACTGCTATGGAAGAGGCATCCGGTTTCAATTAGGGAAATTGTAAAGAATGTAAAAGTTCGAGGGCAGAAATGATATTTTTACAAATCTGTATTCTCCTTTTAATGCTTTGCATTATCAGTTGAAAGAAAAGTCTGTGCCATCTGCACACTAGGTAAATAAAGCACTAAAGTAATAAGAGTTAGTGAAGTTTATTGGAGGGAAAAATGGAAAATATTTTACTTCCTCCATTATTTTTCTTCCTTTCTGTGCCAGCAAAGATTCTGTGGTTTTTATTCAGAAATGTGAAAACGTTTGATCAATGAAAAGTACACGAGGTAAGGACAAATAATATATTTTTCAGCAGTTGTTATGCCAGGATTGTTTCATAACCATTAAGCAACTTCTCAAGTGAACCTTTGAATGATTTTTACGAACAACTGCCAAATCTGGAGAAAAAAAGACTTAAAAAGATTTAGCTGAGTGCTTCTTCATGCGTCTCCTTATAAGGAGAGCATAACCTGCAGGATAAGAAAGAAATATCTGACCGCCGATCTTCCCCTGATTAGCACAGTGCGAGGCAGCACAGCCAGGAAAGCGTAGACACTGGCAAGGACCAGATTTTCCGTGATATAGTTTATACAGTTAGACTTTGAAAACTAATTATGCTTAAAAATAAGAGATTTTTAATAACCCTAACATTCTAAAAATATAAACAGATGATTGTGTGTATGGACTATAGGTAGAGCGAAATATACCTCCATGATATTGAGGTGATAACTGCATATAGATTTTCAGTGTACTCATCTGTAGACATCTGTATGCTGTGTACGCCCCCTAATGGCAGCTGAAGGTACTCATTCCAGTGGGTAAGCAGGGGGGCATAGTTTGATGCTGTGCCTCCTCCGATCTGGTCCACACAGCTATAACATGTGTTCTATGGTGGGTACAGCAGTAATAAACTAATGGGAAGAGAAGATAAAGTGATATACAACTGTACATGGTAGGTCTATATTGACTTGATTATTTACTGGTATTGTTACATATTCCCGAAATGAATCTAACATATACTGTAGGACGATTATTTAAACTCTCATAACAGTGCTCTTTTGAAATGTACCAATTTGGGTGGCCTAGTCAAATTTCGGAAGTGATGAAATACCCCATTTAGCTGGGAGCATATTTAGTCTCCTAATATGTCCTCATTAAGGTCTTAGATGTCTCTCAGCACGCCAGATGCTGTTTTGGGTCTGTTGTGACTGTGAAAGTGAAATGCCTCCCTGCATGCTACAGTTACACCAAGCACAAGGGTCTGTATACGACCAATGAGACTCCACATGAAATAGGAATGTTTTCTAGCAAGAACAGACAATTGAATCCACCAGGCGTCTATTCATCAAAGTCTGGTAGGAAGGATTTCACCATTACTACCTTTATTTTGGGAACATAATTTGTAGTTTGTTTCACTGAGCCTGAGATTGAAGTAAAGCACATGGCTGAGGAGAAAGTTTAATGTGTAAATCTTCACAATCAATCAATCACCTTTATTTACTGAAACTAGAATAACCCTGAAACCACTTATTCTGGGATCAACTCTGTCTAAAACTGTAGGGAGAAAATGAATTTCCGAATGGAAGTCAGCCATTGCATGCTATAAGCTGGCCGATTGGGAGAATCAGTGAATTATCTGTGCTCAATGAGATTAAAACCGTTGCATTGCTGGAATGTCACTCTCAAAGCTGGAAAAACAGGGTTACAATCAGTTATGAGGACATGTCGTTTGGCATAAATTGGATTTTTTTAAGCTGGTATAATTGCCTGAATCTTGTGTTTATTTTTTGTTCCTGCTCCTGTCCACTTCTGAGATATACTCTGCTCCATCCTGGTCCTCAAAATAATACCCAAAGGATAGACATGAAGATTATGGACAAAACTAGATTAACATTCAGTGAAGGGGGTAACCATACCTCAGGAATGGAGAGTATCTGAAAGTGCCAGATTCAGCAGAATAATGACATTTAGGCCAGGACATATTGATAGCAAGTGACAAACTTTCATTAAAGAATTATTCTCATTTGATAACGTGAAGAAATACTGCTAGAAAAAGCTATTATTTTCTGATTGGTGATGGGTCAACCCCTGAGGCTCAATCAATACTGTGAATGAAGCACAGACTCATTATTGCAGCCCATGTTTTTTTCCTCCCATCGGAAGCCCAATCACTCTCTGTGCAGAAAACGCTCATCACAATGTAACTTATGTGAATGGAGTAGGCTCTAAAGATGAATGAACCCAAGCTGTAAAGTTCGGAGTTCATACTGAACAGACTTTGGAAAAAAAAAATGAGTTTCCAACTTTGGAGTTTGGGTGCTATATGACTCGATCAAGCATCGCTATGCTTTGGTACGCTCGGTGCTCAACCCTGTGTGAGCTGCTTGCAGTCTCTGAATGGGTCTCACTTTTGTAAAAACAATGTTTTCGAATGTAAGTAACCCCTTCCTCACCCAGAAATGATCTGTTTATGGCTTGCTGTATGTGGGCAGCCAGACAAACTGCCCACTCAGAGACTTCCAATGGGGTTCGGGCTCCGGGATCAAGTTGAGGTCAAATCCGGGTTTCAAACTGAACTTTATCTAAAGTCCGGCTGAACCCAGCAAACCCTGAACTTCAATGGGTCCACTCATCTCTAGTAGGCTTAGTTCACTGTGTAACTGAGTGCCCTGGAGTGCTGTTATGTGCAAAAGGAGCTTCTGTGGTAATTCAGTGCTCTTCATTTGGAGAATAACTGGGAATCCCAGATTTTGCATCCCACCAATCATAAAGTGATATCATATCCTTTTGACATGCCATAATTTATTCTATAGCTGCACCTCTTTGAATAAAAAGTATGAACTCACCATTCAGGTACTCTGTTGTGAATCATATTTAATATCAAGATCAATGGTCTGGCACTTTAGAGAAATGGCTGTCCCACTGGTTCAATGATTGATACACCCCTTACTGCAAATGAAACTAGATGACAAGCCTAAAGCATCAAAAAGTGTCTACCCAAAGATCAGAACATCAGAAGATGTTTGCATTATATTGGGCTATCAGCCAAACATCCAGCTACAGGTGTTCCATTGACCTCAATACACTTCTTTTTAAGTCTGTTATGGTGTTAAGGCTGGACTCACATGAGCGTATGGCATCCGATGCGAGAGCATCGGATGCGATATGCTAATGTCCCCCGGCTCAGGCTCTGCTGCGAGCGTGAGCCGGGTGTCATGCGACTGTAACCGATCTTGCGATCGGGTCACAGCTGTGAAGCTGAGTGCAGGCACTGCGGAGGACAGGGAGGGGTTAATCCTCCCATCTCCTCCACTGTCAGCCTGTGCATATATCGCACTGCACTGGGATAACATCCGAGTGCAGTCCGATGTATCTCTCGCATCCATTCACTTGAATGGGTGCGAGAGATACGGCGGTAGCAGCAAAACGCAGCATGCTGCCGCTTTTCTCGCATCCAGAATCTGGATGCGAGAAAAGCTGACCAACAGCTCAACCTCATTGCCTAACATTGGTCAGAGTGCAATGCGAGAATTTCTCGCATTGCACTCGTCCGATTTTCACGCTCATGTGAACGTACCCTAAGACAGACTACCCTGTGTGTGAACACAAACTGGAGTACTATATTCTTATCTTAAAAATAATTTTTATTGATTATAAATACACAAAATAGCAATATACAGTAAAATACATGAAAAAGAGGTTTATTGAGAAGTCCAGTACATCTGAGGAATTGGAGACATGATTAGAGTTAATAAATGGGGATCAGTATATAAAACACACATCACATAAATTCATAAATAGATTAGAGGTTTTGAGCAGGACAGCACATCTAATATATAAAGCTGAATGTGTGTGTGTGTGTATGTGTGTGTATGTGTGTGTGTGTGTGTGTGTCTGGGATTGGCATCCGCACCGTCGCAGCTACAGCCACAAAATTTTGTACACTCACACGTATGGACCCCGAGAGCGTCATAGGCTATGTTTCGAGGGGAAATTTTAACCCCACGCTTTACAGTTATTCGCCAAAAAACCTGCCTCCATTAAAGCGAATGGAGCTGGGAGCCACAGTGGAGCCAGAACTTCAGAAGAATGCGCAGCCACACCCTTATATGGAATGTTGGAGTGTCACAATGCAGCCAGGGAAAGAGACACAGACAGGGAAAGAAAAAGACATAGACAGGGTAAGAGACAGACACAAAGAGACAGACAAAGAGACAGACTGACAGGGAAAGAGACCGACAGGGAAAGAGAGGGAAAGAGACCGACAGGGAAAGAGAGGGAAAGAGACAGACAGGGAAAGAGAGGGAAAGAGACAGACAGGGAAAGAGAGGGAAAGTGACAGATGGGGAAAGTGACAGATGGGGAAAGTGACAGACGGGGAAAGTGACAGACGGGGAAAGTGACAAGCGAAAAATACAGTATATATACATATACACACACACATATATATAGACAGACAGACTGACAGGGAAAGAGACCGACAGGGAAAGAGAGGGAAAGAGACCGACAGGGAAAGAGAGGGAAAGAGACAGACAGGGAAAGAGAGGGAAAGTGACAGACGGGGAAAGTGACAGACGGGGAAAGTGACAAGCGAAAAATACAGTATATATACATATACACACACACATAGATATATATATATATATATATATATATATATATATATATATATATATATATATATATATAATATATAAAGCTGATTGTGTGTATGTCCAGGATTGGCATCTGCACCGTTGCAGCTACAGCCACAAAATTTTGCACACTCACACTTCTGGACCCCAAGAGCATCATAGGCTATGTTTTGAGGGGAAATTTTAACCATCGCGCTTTACAGTTATTCACCAATAAACCTGCCTCCATTAAAGCGAATGGAGCTGGGAGCCACAGTGCAGCCAGAACTTCAGAAGATTGCGTAGCCACACCCTTATATGGAATGTTGGCATGTCACAATGCAGCCAGGGAAAGAGACAGAGACAGACAGGCTAAGAAACAGACATAGACAGGGTAAGAGACAGACACAAAGAGACAGACAAAGACAGGCTGACAGGGAAAGAGAGACAGGGAAAGAGAGGGAAAGAGACAGACAGGGAAAGTGACAGAGATAGATAGACAGACAGGGAAAGAGACAGACAGACAAAGAGAGAGAGACACAGAGAGATATATACAGAGGGGGAGACAGACAGATAATGGGAGAGAAACAGAGAGACAGTTACTATCCTGGGCAGCGCTGGGTGCTATGTTGTGATGCGAAATTTTAACCCCACGAGTTCCAATTTACCAATCAATTTTGCCCCTATCTACATAATGGGGAAAAAAAGTGAAACGAAAAGAGTTGGGGGAAAATTGACAGCTGTCAGATGTGAACAAGGTGGACTTAAAGAATGAGAGCGATGGCACCAAAGAGTATATACCGTACAGTTGCTAAGGTGGGGCCCCGAAATAGGATACTCACACACACACAAAACCGCGCCAGACACTACCACGTGCTTGAACACATATACCACACTCAGCACACATCTCACCACACATACACCAACCTCGCTACATAATCGCCCTAAAACAGTCTGGTATTATCCTTCAAAAATAAAAATCTGATTAATAAGCAGCCAAACTACAAGAACAACAAATGTGCCACATAGGAAATACGGCAGCTGTCAGTCACATGACCTGTCTATTATGTGTATATGTGAGCTAATATATACTGTCAGGGGGAGGGCTTTCTGTAGCCTGGAGATTTATCAGGCTGCCAATAGCAACCAATCACAGCTTAGCTTCTATTTTGCTACAGTTAATTAATCTGAGCTCTGATATAGGCAACAATTTAATAATTACATTTCTATCTATTTGTTTTGTGGTTTTTGTGTGCAGAATACATTTTTGTTAATACATTTGATTTTGTTAACAGCAGTTATTAACCCGGGCGAAGCCGGGTAGTACAGCTAGTTATATCATATAATGTATATCTAAAATTTGTGACAAGTGGTTTGATGTAATGACAAACTAAAATGCACCTTGAAAAGCATTATATAAATGCTAGTAAGGTAGGGAAAGTTCCCAGTAAATCCAAAATGTAGGAAAATCTGAAAATATAATAAATCATTAAATTTGCTTACCAATAGTTGTGAAGTACTGATGCCAAGACCAGGGAGGAACCTGGAGGCTAAAACTGAGGTCTATCCTCTTCAGTGATGAGTTTTCGCATTTGTCTTGGATGCAATGATAACCAGAGAGTGGTCTGGAGAATGTACTGAAGAGGAAACCTCACACTGGTCCTTCGCTGAGGATTACAGTGTGGTGGATGCAAATTTTTCAACTAAGTAATATGACTGTGTATAAAAAGAACATGTTAGAGAGGCAGAGCCTCTCAGAAGCAAAGATGGTGAGCACTTCACAATCTGTGAATAAATGTTTAAAAATTGTGGAATAATTTCAGAAAATATTCTCACTGTAAAATTGAAAAGACTTACCAATAGTCATTTTTTTAATGTCTGTGATCTTCAGGCCTTCAGGAGGCACTACATTAAACATAATCATGATTCAGTCATAAAAATCAGTGCATTGCCTTAGATATATTTCTATAAATCATTGTCTGTGAAAACAATCCACAATTGCACAATAATGCTCTATCATGCAAAGAAGAAGCCATATAGCAATACAGTCCAGAAACATTGCTGTCTTCTTTCGGAATGTGGAGTTATTTTGGAAATTACAGATACCATGTCCTGCAGACTGAAGAGAAGAGGGACCATCCAGGTTGTTATCAGCACACAGTTCAAAAGCATCTGTCTGTGATGTTATTGTTTTGCGTTAGTGCCTATTCTATTGGAAGCTTACACATACTGAAATACACCATAAATACTGAGTATTATACAGAGGTAATAGAACAATATATGCTCCCATCCATACAACGGCTACTCCTGTTCAGGCCTTGCATTATTCAGCACGACAATGCTAAACAACATTCTGTATCCATCATGGAGCATTATGAAACAAAATCCAAGGAAATAAAACCCAGGAACAGCTAAAATCCTTCATCAGACAAGAGTAGGACATCATTCCTATAATGAAATTCTAGTGATTGGTCTGCTTACTTCTTAGAAGTATATATACATTTTTAAATTAACAAAAAATGAAAATGTACTGATGCAAAAGTTAGGGCACCCAGGCGACTGAAGGCCATTGTAAAATCTTCAGCTTGCACCTTTTGAGGTCGTCCATTGTGGATTTTGAAATGTATTTATGATCATTATCCATTTCTAGGAGTATGCAAAAGAATATCTAAACAAGCCTGTTGCTTTTTGAAAACAAGTCCTGTGGATCGATGAGGTTACAATAGAACTGGTTGGCCACAATGATCAAAGGTACAATATGTGTGGAGAAAAAAATGGCACAGAATTTCAGGAAAAGAAAATCTTGTCAACCATTAAGAATGGGGGTGACTCAGTCGTACTTTAGGTTTTGTGTTCCAGTCAATGGCACGTGGAACATTTCACGGGTTTAGGGAAGAAGGATTCAATGAAAGTTCAACAAATTTTTGTTGCAAACATAACACCATCTCTAAAAAAGCTGAAGTTGAAAAGAAGATGGCTTCAACAAATGGATAATGATCCTAAACACACATTAAAATCCACAAAAGACGACCTCAACAGACGCAAGACGTAGGTTTGGATTATAAGATGCACCCCTCATTTTCCTCCTACATTTTTGGGAGGAAAAGTGCGTTTTATAATTTGAAATATACAGTATATTTTTTTGCCTTAAATACAAAGGAAATGTGTCATCTTTACCTTTATGCCTTTTAGAGAAAAATATTGTTTAAAAGAACTGAGAGTCCTCAGTGGTTGATACCTTTTTAATGGCTAACTGAAAATGTAGTAATAGCAAGCTTCACACACTACGCAGGTCTCTTCATCACGCATGGTGCCTTTTAGAGATCATTTCATCTTCAGCTTGCCTAACTGTTCACAACAACAGTGTCTCTCTCTTTTATATATATATATATATATATATATAGATATATATATATATATCTATATATATATATATATCTATATATATATATATGTGAGCAAGGATGGTTAACCTTAGGGAGATCAACATCCACCACTGCGGAGACACCATCACGTGTTTCTCAACGCAGTGATTCTACAGCAATGCCCCCTGGGAAATATTCAAAGCAAGAAGGCCTGCGGAGACACCATCACATGTTTCTCAACGCTGGCAGGAAACTAGCCAGGTCTTTCACCGGGAAGGAACAACCACGGGAAGGCTAGTCTCCAGTCAAGGAGACCACCTATGCCAAACATGGTATCCATCCACAGACAGCCGTTTCGGGGTATTTGCCCCTCATCAGTGTGGAGTAGGAATCTGGCTAGTGGGAGCATTGCCTAGTAAAAGACTATGTGAGCAAGGATGGTTGACCTTAGGGAGATCAACATCCACCACTGCGGAGACACCATCACGTGTTTCTCAACGCAGTGATTCTAGAGCAATGCCCCCTGGGAAATATTCAAAGCAATATTCTTGCTTTGAATATTTCCCAGGGGGCATTGCTCTAGAATCCAGCGTTGAGAAACATGTGATGGTGTCTCCGCAGGCCTTCTTGCTTTGTATATATATATATATATATATATATATATATATATATATATATATATATATATATATATATATATATACACAGTACAGACCAAAAGTTTGGACACACGACACACCTTCTCATTCAAAGAGTTTTCTTTTTTTCATGACTCTAAAAATTGTAGATTCACATTGAAGACATCAAAACTATGAATTAAAACATGTGGAATGAAATACTGAAATACTTAAAAAAGTGCGAAACAACTGAAAATATGTCTTATGTTCTAGGTTCTTCAAAGTAGCCACCTTTTGCTTTGATTAATGCTTTGCACACTCTTGGCATTCTCTTGATGAGCTTCAAGAGGTAGTCCCCGGAAATGGTTTTCCAAGGAGTCTTGAATGGTTTTGAAGGAGTTCACTGAAATGCTTAGCACTTGTTGGCCCTTTTGCCTTCACTCTGCATTCTAGCTTACCCCAAACCATCTCGATTGGGTTCAGGTCTGGTGACTGTGGAGGCCAGGTCATCTGGCGTAGCATCCCATCACTCTCCTTTTTAGTCAAATAGCCCTTACACAGCCTGGAGGTAGGGTTGGGGTCACTGTCCTGTTGAAAAAGAAATGATGGTCTAACTAAACGCAAACCGGATGGAATAACATGCCGCTGCAAGATGCTGTGGTAGCCATGCTGGTTTAGTATGCCTTCAATTTTGAATAAATGCCCAACAGTGTCACCAGTAAAGCACCCCCACACCGTCACACCTCCTCCTCCATGCTTCACAGTGGGAACCAAGCATGTAGAGTCCATCCATTCACCTTTTCTACAAAGACACGGTGGTTGGATCCAAAGATCTCAAATTTGGACTCATCAGACCAAAGCACAGATTTCCACTGGTCTAATGTCCATTCCTTGTGTTCTTTAGCCCAAACAAGTCTCTTCTTCTTGAAAATGATTGCAATCACAAATTCTTTGGTATTATTATCTTCATTTATTTTGCTTGCAATGAAATACACAAAAGAGAATGAAACAAAAATCAAATCATTGATCATTTCACACAAAATTCCAAAAATGGGCCAGACAAAAGTATTGGCACTCTTAGCCTAATACTTGGTTGCACAACCTTTAGCCAAAATAACTGAGAACAACCGCTTCCGGTAACCATCAATGAGTTTCTTACAATGCTCTGCTAGAATTTTAGACCATTCTTCTTTGGCAAACTGCTCCAGGTCCCTGAGATTTGAAGGGTGCCTTCTCCAAACTGCCATTTTGAGATCTCTCCACAGGTGTTCTATGGGATTCAGGTCTGGACTCATTGCTGGCCACTTTAGTAGTCTCCAATGCTTTCTATCAAACCATTTTCTAGTGCTTTTTGAAGTGTGTTTTGGGTCATTGTCCTGCTGGAAGACCCATGACCTCTGAGGAAGACCCAGCTTTCTCACACTGGGCCCTACATTATGCTGCAAAATTTGTTGGTAGTCTTCAGACTTCATAATGCCATGCAACATGGTCAAGCAGTCCACTGCCAGAGGCAGCAAAACAACCCGAAAACATCAGGGAACCTCCGCCATGTTTGACTGTAGGGACCGTGTTCTTTTCTTTGAATGCCTCTTTTTTTTTTCCCTGTAAACTCGTATGCTGATGGCTTTTCCCAAAAAGCTCTACTTTTGTCTCATCTGACCAGAGAACATTCTTCCAAAACGTTTTAGGCTTTCTCAGGTAAGTTTTAGCAAACTCCAGCCTGGCTTTTTTATGTCTCGGGGTAAGAAGTGGGGTCTTCCTGGGTATCCTACCATACAGTCCCTTTTCATTCAGATGCCGACAGATAGTATGGGTTGACACAGTTATACCCTCGGACTGCAGGGCAGCTTGAACTTGTTTGGATGTTAGTCGAGGTTCTTTATCCACCATCCGCACAATCTTGCGTTGAAATCTTTCATCAATTTTTCTTTTCCTTCCACATCTAGGGAGGTTAGCCACAGTGCCATGGGCTTTAAACTTCTTGATGACACTGCACACCATAGACACAGGAACTTTCAGGTCTTTGGAGATGGACTTGTAGCCTTGAGATTGCTCATGCTTCCTCACAATTTGTATTCTCAAGTCCTCGACAGTTCTTTGGTCTGTTTTTCTTTTCTCCATGCTCAATGTGGTACACACAAGGACAGAAGACAGAGGTTAAGTCAACTTTAATCCATGTCAACTGGCTGCAAGTGTGATTTAGTTATTGCCAACACCTGTTAGGTGCCACAGGTAAGTTACAGGTGCTGTTAATTACACAAATTAGAGAAGCATCACATGATTTTTCAAACAGTGCCAATACTTTTGTCCACCCCCTTTTTTATGTTTGGTGTGGAATTATATCCAATTTGGCTTTATGACAATTTTTTTTTCTTTCATTGAAGACAAATTAAATGAAGATAATAATACCAAAGAATTTGTGATTGAAATCATTTTCAGGAAGAAACTGAGTATTCTCTGACAGAATTGCAGGGGTGCCAATACTTTTGGCCAGCACTGTATATATTATGTACACACACACACACACACACACACACACACAATATGCATTTGAAATTAGTGGGGACATTTGATTCATTTTCATTGTTTGGTTTATGAAACATTTAATTTCAATATTAGGACTGTAATTTGTAAGCAATTAGTTTAAGAAAATAAATAATAATGTTATTAGTAATGCCTTATGTGAATGGTTGAATCTCTCTTCAAATAGTTGTCTCGACTGTATACTTTAGTAGAAAACATTCTGGAATAAAACACACTCCAATTGATTTGATAATATGTGACAAGTTGAAAAGTCTGCTTTCTTCTAGTGACAAATCGTGCTTCTGTCCCTCGGTATAGAGCAGCTTTATTCATTAGAGGTTTCCATAAGTTCATTAAATATGACATTAAAAGAATGTCAGAAGTTCATCCCAACAACTGCTATGCACTGTGACGACGTGGGCCCCGAGCGTGTGGGGAACCATGCGTCAGGTAGCGGGATTGAGGCATACAGGAACACTTTGTCACTTTAACAATGTATGTGATCTATTCAGATCCTCATAAATCACGCCTTATAGCGGGCCACAGCCACTCTCCCCGCAGGACGGCACCTGCTGTCAGGCCAGAGCCCCAGTAGACTCTGCAACTCCCTGGACTCTAACAGCCCTTTGCTGTCTCAGCATGCACATGATCTCCTGACCATGTGCTTTGAGCAAGCTGGCTCCCACCTACTCACAGCCTGATTAAAACCCATTAGACACACCCAAGTATGGGAGGTATATGGATTGTCAGTCCCACCCATCACCTCTGACCATCTCATGAATCCAGCCCTGAATACATACTACAATCCTCAAGGAACTACAAGTCCCAGAGAAACATTCCAGGTTCAGATCGCAGAAGCCCTCCGCCTCTGCGGCACATACCAGCCATTCACATCATTGCCGGTTGCTACATCACAGCACACATGTTGCTTTTCCAGAATGTCAATATAATGGTGGGGTGATGGATAACTTAAAGCCTGAGGGTAAACTAAACCATCTCCGTTAGATTTTTCCATGCTGTAGCAGTAAGCATGCAAACAATAATTTTAACAGTATTAAAATATTATTGTTATATACAAATGTGTTCCAACATGTATTTTACCTTTTCCAACACAGACAAATCTCTGAATTGCGGTACCTACCCTACTGGTTCCTGTACAGACTAAGGGCGGCTTTGCACACTACGACATCGCAGGTGCGATGTCGTGGGGTCAAATCGAAAGTGACGCACATCTGGCGTCACTTGCGATGTCGTAGTGTGTAAAACCTTTTTGATACGATGAACGAGCGCAAAAGCGTCGTTATCGTATCATCGGTGTATTCTCCGACATTTCCATAATGCCGGTGCAGCGACAGGTACGATGTTGTTCCTTGTTCCTGCGGCAGCACACATCACTGTGTGTAAAGCCACAGGAGCGAGGAACATCACCTTACCGGTGTCCCGGCTGCTATGAGAAGGAAGGAGGTGGGTGGGATGTTTACATCCTGCTCATCTCCGCCCCTCCATTGCTATTGGCCGCCTGACATGTGATGTCGCTGTGACGCCGCATGGCCCGCCCCCTTAGGAAGGAGGCGGGTCGCCGACCAGAGCAACATCGCAGGACAGGTGAGTGCATGTGAAGCTGCCGTAGCGATAATGTTCGCTACGGCAGCTATCACAAGATATCGCACGTACAACGGGGCGGGGACTATCGCACTCGGCATCGCAGCGTCAGCATGCGATGTCGTAATGGGCAAAGCCCGCCTAAGACTAAGTATCCCCTAGCTGCACAGCACCTAACGGTAACTGCACAGACTGGAACATCGCTAGCTGCACAACTGGAAAACCATAACCTAGACTTGGCTTCCTGAACGGTCATTGGGTTTTTTCATCTGCCTTCTAAGGAGGTAGAAAGTTGATAATCACTCCAACCACAATAGGGAGAGCGTACAGAGATAGATTGGGAAGCAAAGTGAGGAAACACAAAATACATGCACAAGTTGAATCGGGAGAAATAAGTGCAAACAAGGATAATTCCTACGAACCTAACAATAAACAGAAAGATGGAGGATAGACCAAAAAGAAAACAGTGCAAATACGAACTGGTTTCTGGTTAATCCCTTGAGGTAGGGCTGGTACTCATTAGTAGAATCCACTTAGTAATGAATATAACCAGCAGTGAATAGCTGGAAAAGGAGAGCATAAATAACTCCACCTGTGATGTGACTGGCAGATATAATGAGCAATAGAAAACAGGTGATGATCACACAACTTGGAAAGAGAAACTAAAGTAAAGATAAAAGGTAAAACAACCATCAGCCCTTGGATAGGGATCAACCAGGCTGTGGATCAGTAAGGAAGGATGCCGACTCTACAGCAGAAGTTTGCAGCATCAAATCCCAATGAATTACAGTACCCACCTTTGTTCCAGCAGCCACTGGACTCGCAGCAGTTCCCACCATCAGATGCTGCTGATATAATTCTCACACTGGGCAATCTGCATGAAGACCTCCCAAACACACTCAGGAATTCTCTTCATGACCATGGCCATTTTACTTAACAAGGTAATGAAAATGGCATCGAACCTACCTGGAACTCACCACTTTCCCCAGCTCACACTCTAGCGTACTGAGGCCATGAGCTTTCTTTCATTTGCAGTTGCTACCTTTTTTAGGCTGGTTACTGTTCAAGTGAGTACCAGAGATGGAGACAGAGCCTCATTAGGCGAGAGTAAACCCCCTGAGACCTGAAGAGAGGTATTAGCACTAGTACAGACTTTACAGTTACGTACATTCTTTCCTGAGTCCTTGCGAATGTTTTGGATGTGCTGTTCAAGAGTAGACCTCAGAGTACCCAGTAACACCCCTTCACCTGAAACCCTAACTAGTTCTTCAATGTTAGGAGATATCAACCTTAACATTTTTGGATCTAGGCACCTGAAAAAAAGGCAATCTCAGACTCCTGAAATCTGCATCCCAACCAATAGTCTCCTCCTTTTTCTTCTGAAAATCTTTAATGTATTTGAGACATTGAATCGGTTTCTGTCAACAGGTTAATCCCTTGAGGCAGGGCTGGTACTCATTAGTAGAATTCACTTAGTAGTGAATAAAACCAGCAGCAAATGGCTGGGAGAAAAAGAACATAACTAACCCCACCTGGGATGTGATTGGACAGATATAAGGAGCAATATAAAACAGGTGATGACCGCACACCTTAGGAAGAGAAACTAAAGATAAAAAGTAAATAGACCCTCAGCACGTAAATAGGGACTGACTAGGCTGTGGGTCAACAAGGAAGAAAGCCAATCCCAAAGCACAAAGTTGAATGATCAAATCTCGATGCATTACAATTATATTGTAAACCTGTTTATTTGCGTTGGATGCTAGTTCCTGCTCCGTGATGTATATTTTCATCATTGTAATCTCTCAAATGGTCTCAATTCACTCTCAAGATCAGTAGTAGAATTAGAGCAGCAATACACAATCCTACCTCAGTCACAACCCCTGGGATTTGTAACACCCATACTGGTATCCTGGCACTATCCTTCCACCTTCCCCCAGCAGGTACGTTGGCACTCAACTTCCCGGCCACTCAGCCTGAGCACGACTGCAAAGGCCTCCTGGGAATGCCCGTAGGGTCCGTGTGTGACCACGCCCCTTGTCTTGAAGGGCCAGTACACCCAGACCTGGAAGTGCTGCTCAGCTGTGAGGCATCAGGTACTTAAGACACCTTCCTCTTAAGGAAGGTGCCTGGGCAATGAGTTCTATATATTGCTAGCTCTGAGGTTCCTTTGTGCTGCCACTGCTATTATTCTGCAGTGTGCTTTTCCTGATTCCCATCTGTGTTTCAGCACATGGCAAGTCCGTTGCTGCAACTATACACACCGGCTGCTTCCACTGCTGCAAGTATCTATATCAGCCACTTCCTACGATATCCGCTGCTACTTCCATCCCACTCAAATCTACGATGCCAGCTGCTGCTTCTACAACCAGAGACTGTGTATCCGTGATGCCAGCTGGCAAGATACTGTTGATCCCCTGGCTGCCATCTGTCGGCTTCATACCAACGTGTGTGCCTATCGCCACCTCCGGTGAAGACTCTGTCGAGGATCCAGTTTGATCCTCCAGGCTACTGATCGGTACCTTAGGGCCAGTGTGCCCGCTAACCTCCTTTTTGCCAAATTGGTGCCCCTGTAACGTATCTGCCAGGAGCCAATAGGATGATATGGCAGCCAGGTGTCACGCTGGAAGCAAAGGGACTCCCAGTGAGTGGTGCAACACAATGGTAAAATCATGAAAGTAATACAAAGTATGACACTGGCGCTAAGGAGAGGAGAGAAGAATCACTTCCTAACACTCACCAGAGGCTTATCCCTGCACTACTTAACATCCCTAGATGGGTCCTTTCCCCCCCGTGCACGATCATGTGCCTAGGCTCTCGCTGGCTCTGAACTCACTCTGACTAGTAAAGGCCTGCGAAACACCACTGCAATAAGACAACACGAGAAAGATAAGACAGATGGGGAAAGACAACAAATAATGCTCCATGGCTTCTTCAGCAGGAACTGCTCAGCTGCTCCTAAAGCAACACTTCAGCTTCTCCAGAGACATGCTCCTTCAAAGTGGACAGCATAGATATGAACTATAGCCGGTATAGAGAGGGGTGAGGAATAGGCACTTATAGCAGAAGGAAGTGGCTGCACCTGAGATTACAACTACCTGTTAAATTGCAGCAGGATAGAAAGGAGCCATAATCCCTTCAGAACCAGATACAAATAAATAAGCTCCAACTCAGGAAAAATGATGAGAAGGTACTAAAGATCCCAAATCCAACCCCCAGATCTTATTAGGCTGGGACACAATTATGACACCAAGGCTTATCAATGATCACAAAACCTGCCATCCTTAGGATATGCATTAGTATTTTCTCATAGCACTTGGACCAATGTTAGTCAAGGGGGCAGCGCTGATCAGCGTATTTTTCCTCATAACAAATTGACAGAAAAATTTGTAGCATTTATTGGATGTCCCGCACCCATTCCAATCTATGGGTGTGTGGAAATCATCGGACTGCACTTGGATGACATCTGAGTACAGTCAGACTCCGCGAACTCACAAAATGGAGTAGATAGAGAAAGTTTGTTTTCCATCTCTCCATCTTTTCCTCCAGTGTGCTAAGATTCTCTCTTGCGAGACAATCTTCTCACATTAAGCTTACACTCTGATAAAACTTGGTGGAAACATCATTGTGTAGGACTGCAAGTCAACATACGTCACTGGCAAACTTCATATAATTGCAGGACAAATGTACTAAGATATTCTACAGAAATCTGCTGCCATCTATCAGGATGATGAATTTGAAACAAAGGTGGACAATTCAGCAAGACAATGATCCCAAATACACAACCAAGGAAGCTGACAATTGGTTTCAGAGAAAGAAAATAAAGCTCACAGCTCCAGGAACCGGTCAGGAGTTGAAAAGTTTTTGTGTGGAAGAATAGGCCAAAGTTACACCTGAGCAATGAATGCAACTAGGAGGCATCTTAACCCTGTTATCACCAGCAAATTCTTTTGTACCATGTATTGAATACATTTCAGTAAATGTATTCTATACTTTTTCCCTGTCATTTCTCATTTGATTTCTTTGATTGTGTAAATTGGTGCCACAGAACCGGTTGCAGATAACAGGGAAGGGGCTCCTCGACTGACCCTCAGGCTAGAGGGGCCTTAGCTATCCCTAATCCCAGGATTTCCTGTAATGGTGACAACATCTGGGCCACCACACTGGCCCTGCTCCTGGCCAGCCTCTTCCACCACCCCAGAGAAGAACCGGGACAGGAGTGGTACTCCCACAGAAAATAGACTAACAGGAACACCAAAAAACTCTATTACACAGCACACTAAGGCTATGTGCCCACGTGGCGTATTTTCATGCAGTTACGTTACAATCTGCACCGCAGCGTAACTGCATGCGTCCTGCGTCCCCAGCATAATCTATGAAGATTGTGCCTAATCCATACCCACGTGGCGTATTAGAACGCAGCGATTCGGCTACTGCCAAATCGCTGCGTTCTAAGAAGTGACATGTCACTTCTTTCGTGCGCTTTGCATGCAGCCCCCGCTCTGTCTATGGGAGGGGCTGCATCCAGAGAGCATGAAATCGGCAGTCACCGAAGCTTCAGAACGGAGCTTTTCATCTGCGCTCTAAAACGCACATGCAGTGACGTAACGCTACTGTGCAGAGCGCACACACGTGGGCACATAGCCTTACACAGGGGTATAACAACACGGGTAAAGGCAGAAAACAAAAGGATAAACAACCAACACAAGCAGTGAAACACCAGATAGCATACAACACTGCTCCAATAGCAGGATCTGCTGCCCTACAACAACCTTCCTGTCTCCTCGGGCGGTCAGCATAGAATGATTATATATCTGGAATCCCATGATGGATCATGTGAGTATTTAAAGAGGAGGGGAGTGGTCAGAAACCGGCTGCAGCTGAGATCTACTAGTTTACAACAACCTGCAAGGAAAAATGACATTACCCCTTGCTGTGCCAAAAGAAATAAAATAACCTTTAATATGCAGAGCCAGAAAACGACATGAGAGGCTCAAATCACAGAACCGTCACAAATCTCTCAACTGTAAGGCCGTTTTCACACTGCGTTTTTACCCGCATTTTTGCTGCAGAAATTTCTTGAAAAAATGATTGTAACCTTTCTGCAGACATTCCCCAGCAAAACTTATGGAAAAAAAAATAGCTGTGCGCACACTGCATTTTTTTTCTCAAGAACATTCTTTCTGCAGAATTTCTTGAAAAAAAGAATGTGCATGTCACTTCTTTTCTGCAGGTACCTGCATTTTTGCCATAGAATTGGTAAAAAACCACAGGGACAAACCTGCGGAAAAAAATCAAAAACGCATAAAAAAATGCGTTAAGAACGCATGCGGTTTTCAGTGCGTTATAGGGGCGTTGTTTGACCGCAAGTGCGATAATCTTTCTGACTCAAGAAATTTCTTGAGAAAAATCCTTTTTCTAGTGTGAACAGAGCCTAAGGGCTCATTCACATGACCATTCCGTTTGTCCTGGTCAGTTCATGTTTTTTTGCGGACCCACGGACAGGACCATCTTTTCAATGTCTTTTGTGTAGGATCGGATGGCACACGGAAGAACTTCCGTATGCATCCGATCCTACAAAAAAACACATTGGATGCCGTATGTCTGTTCCGTTATTATGGAACATGTCCTATTCTGTTCCGTAATAACGGACTGTGACTCAATACAAGTCAATGGGCCCGCAAAATCCCTGGAAGCCGCACGGAAGCACTCTTCCGTGTGACCTCCATCGGGTGCCCGTGCAGTCTGTGCCCTGCTCCCTGCCAGCCCCGAAGCTGCCCACACTGAAGTATCAGCAGCTTCTCACCTTGTAGTGCGTGCAGCTGCGGGGATGACGGGAGCTGCTGTCAGGAGGTTAGATGACATCATTACCTGCTTTGACGATCTCCTGCACTCCTGACGTCAGCGCTGTCACTGCCTTCTATGTCCGCTGCGTTCTCACGTCACATCTTGCGGGTGGCCCGAGACTCTCACTAGCGGTGACGTCACGGGCTCCTGCGATTTTCACTGAGAACGCGGCGGGCATAGAAGTCAGTGACAGCGCTGACGTCAGGAGAGCAGGAGATCGTCACAGCAGGTAATGATCTCATTTAACCTCCTGACAGCAGCGCTCGTCATCCCCTGCAGTGACCTAGGCTGACCTCATGATGTTAGCTCAGGTCACTGCACTGCTCTCCCAGCCAATGGGGAACATTCTGTTCTTCATTGACTGGGACATTGACTATGGTATGGATCGTCTTGGGACCCACTTATTGGATTACGCCGGACCCGGATTTGATTGTTCTTTTCAATAAATTGGTGAAAGAGGGAATGTTTTGGGGAGTCTTTTTTTCAAATAAAACTTTTTTTGTTGTCATTTTTTTTTATTACTGACTGGGTTGTGATGTCAGGTATCTGATAGACGCCGTGACATTACTAACCCCAGGGCTTGATGCCAGGTGACATTACACATCTGGTATCAACCCCATTTATTACCCCATTTGCCACCGCACCAGGGCAACGGGATGAGTTGGGGCGAAGCGCCAGGATTGGTGCATCTAATCGATGCGCCACTTCTGGGGCGGCTGTAGCCTGCTATTTTTAGTCTGGGGAGTGTCCAATAAAAGTGGACCTCCCTAGTCTGAGAATACCAGACCACAGGTGCCCACTTTACCTTGGCTGGTGATCCAATTTGGGGGGGAACCCCGTGTTTTTTGTTTTAAATTATTTATTTAATTTAAAATAACAGCGTGGGGTGCCCTCTGTTTTGGATTACCAGCCAAGGTGAAGCTGCCAGCTGTGGTTTGCAGGTTGCAGCCGTCTGCTTTACCCTAGCTGGCTACAAAAGATTTTGTTTTATTTATTTATTTTTTGGCTAAATACAAGGCTAAGCACCCTTTAGTGCCACATGAAAGTCACAAAAGGGTGCCAGCTTAGAATATGCAGGGGATGGGACATTATATATGTCTTTCTTATCTATCTATCTATCTATCTATCCCTCTATTCATTCATTCATCTCTCTATCCCTCTGTCTCTATATCTATCTATCCATCTCTATATCTACTCATCTATTTATTTTTCTTGCTGCTTCCGTTTTTTGCGGTCTGCAAAAAAACGGAAGGCACGCGGATGACACACGGATGACACACTGATGCATCCGTGAAAAAAAGGACCGTTTTTGCGGCCTGCAAAAACGGAACGGTCATGTGAATGTAGCCTAAGAGAGACTCCTGACAATTAGATGGTTTGTTATAGAATCAATTACTTTTGTCTTCTCACGTTGCCAAGTGGGGCTAAAAATGTAAGAATAAAAGTTCAATAAAGCTTTTGGAAATATATATACAGTATATAAAAAAAATCACATAAAAACAATATGAAAACAATATTTATTCTTAATATTCATTCTTCACCTACTATATACCTGTACAATTAGGCAGCACTCAGATGGCCATGTTCTGGCTGTAATACTGGGAGGTTCCCCTGCACCTGACATACATTGCTCAGTGTCAGGAAGTTTGCAAAAGAAGAGTGGTCAAAATTTCCAGGTGAGAGGTGTACGGATCTTGGTAATGGTTTTAGGCAGCAAAATGCTGTGCAACCAAATATTAAGTTGAGCGAGCCAACAATTTTGTCCGGCCACTTTTTGGGGGTTTGTGTGACATTATGGCCAACTTTTTTCTCTTTTTTTATTTAGTCTTCCAATACACACAAAGGAAATAAACATGTGTATAACAAAATGTGTAATTGCAGTCATTTCTGGGAGAAACACTTCATGGAGCATCCATAGGTTTCTGTTGTCTGTATCTGGTCCAGTAGTTCCACAACAGGGCTGGGAAGTGCAGAATTGCTGATCATATGCGGGATATTTGGGACCTCCAATATAGTATTATTCTATGTATATAATTGTTCACATCTAAGTTGTGCAACAATCCTTATATGTTGGGAAAGAAAATACAGAGAAGAAGAATCTGAAACATGTCACAACAAGAGTTTTTCTACCTTGGACAGACGGGAAGAGAGCAGGGAAATGTCTTGCAGGCATGATTAATGTTTCCTGTTTTAATGAGCCGTATTCCTGACGGATGACCATAAGAGGGAAACAATTAGGTTTGGCAGCATTAATTAACAACTGCTTAGAGCAACACAACCTGTGCAGATGTCTCTGAGACATTAAATGTAACTTGAGTGACTCCACACATATGGGCATGTTTAGGCGTGGGTTTAAAATGCTGATAGTCACTAGGATATAGGAGACTAGGTGGTGAAGGTGACTCTCACTTTTTATTAGTATTTTGTTTCTGTCACTGAGATCAATCATTTCTCACTTTTTAATAACTGGTAAATTAAAACTGCAAATGTTCTATGTCTAAAAAAGCCCAAGTTCCCATAACGTCTATGAATTAGGTAAGGGCTACCTGTTACGGGGGGCTGTCTGATAATAAAACCTAAAGGAATGTCAGACAGTCAGGGTCCACCGTGCAAAGACTCTGCTGCAGACTATGGCAGAGGATAAGATAAGGGGTATATAAGTGTGCCACTGTAAAAAATAATAGCACAAGTGCAGAGTGCAATACCTCTGTTAAACTCACAGAGGAATATAATTAGAAAATAAAGCAATTCCTCCCTTACTTGGAGGGTGTGTGGAATGGTCTCTGTTAAAGGTCACAGAGACAAAAGCAGTGAGTGTGAAATAGCACCTACCTAGGTCCGTTCCTCTAGTGGTGCCAGGAGACGGACAGCAGCATAAGCCGCACAAAGCTCCTACCTGCGTTTGCTCCCCTAGTGTGCGAGGACACGAACCACTAGATATGGCACCTGCCTAGGTCCGCTCTTCTAGTGGTGCAAAAGAGATGGACAGCAGCATAAGCCGCACAAAGCTCCTACCTCTGTTCGCTCCCCTATTGTGCGAGGATACGAACAACTGCCAGATGCAGTATAAGGAACGTTACCCTAGCGGCAACGTCCACCTACGAGTAGAATCACAAGGCCCAGCCGGACCATGTGCCTCAGGCACCTGCCTATGTCCGCTCCACTAAGAGGTAAGGATACGGACTGCAGCCGAAGGTGTAAGGTATAAGAATGCTACCCTGCCGGTAGCGCTCACCTAACATAGACAGAGAGATGCCTAGAGGGACGTGCACAGGGCGTCTACCCTCATGCATGAACCAAGAGGACTGAGCGCCGGGCGGGGTGCGTCAGGGTCTTATATAGACTCTGTGCCTCATCCAAGATGGAGGACACCAGAGCCAATCCGCTGCCAGAATGACAGCAATGACGTCACGCTGGCCTATCACTGAGCAAAGCGTCACAAGCACATGACCAGCGACCAATCGGCATAGAAGGTGTCAGAGACATGTGACCACGTGTCACAAGCACATGACCAGTGGCCAATCAGCTCAGAAGGTGTCAGAGACATGTGACCTCGTGTCAGCAATGATGTCACCCGCACATGTGCAATGGCTCCAAGATAGAACTTAGTCTCCAGCGCTTGCACATGTGCAGTAGCAAGAAATCCGGACATAGTCTCCAGAGCCACAGCAACAGTACCTCCCCCTCAAGGGCCCCCCTCCCGGCGACGCAGGTAATCGACAACTAAGTCGGGAGCATGGACAGCCTCAGGCTCCCAAGAGGGATGTTCCGGGCCATAGCCCTCCCAATCTATCAAGAAGAACCTGCGCCCTCTAACCATCTTAGAACCAACTATGGCTCATACCTCATAGCTAGAGCGAGAAGAATCAGAGGCAGGAGAGTGCACTTCACGAGCGTGAGGTAAAATAGCCGGCTTTAGCAGTGAAACATGGAATTTGTCATGGATCCTAAGATGGACGGGTAACTTCAATTGGTAGACTACAGGATTTACCTGTCGAAGAACCTCATAAGGACCCAGGAAGCGAGGAGCAAATTTGACAGAGCTCACTCTAAGTTTCACGTGTTTTGCAAAGAGCCACACAAAATCCCCTAGAGAAAAGACAGGAGCCGGGCGACGAAACCGATCGGACACCGTCTTCATACGGTCCTTAGCTGCTTGGATCGACTCTTGAGTCTGATCCCAAACCTCTCTGGCATTAGTTGCCCAGTCGGCCACAAGAGGAGAAGGTGCAGCAGCGGGAAACGGTACCGGTACCCTAGGGTGTTGCCCATTATTGAGTACGAATGGTGTCTGCCCAGTGGCCTCAGCCAGCGAATTGTTAAGGGCAAATTTTGCCCAGGGTAGGAGGGAGGACCAGTTATCGTGGTTCTCAGCAACAAAGTGTCGAAGGTATATAATCATGGATTGATTGGTGCGCTCAACCAAACTATTGGTCTCCGGATGGTATGCCGAAGAGAGATTCAACTCAATTTGCAGAAGGCTACAAAGATCTCGCCAGAAACGGGAAGCAAATTGCGGGCCTCTATCACAAATGATACGATTTGGCATCCCGTGAAGCCTAAAGACATGCTTAAGGAATAGTTTGGCTAATACCCTGGAAGACGGGATTCTCGATAACGGTACGAGATGAACCATCCGGGAGAAATGGTCCGTAATGACCCACACAAATCTATGTCCCTGTGAACACGGAAGATCACCCACAAAGTCCATGCCTACCACCTCCCATGGTCTATCTGGCACTGGTAAAGGATGCAAGAGCCCAGCCGGTCTCTGCCGTAATGGACGGTTGTGAGCACACGAGCAGCAGGAACCGACATATCTCTTGATGTGGCTGGCTAAGTGTGGCCACCAATACCACCTCTCCAGTAACTCTCGTGTCCGCCTAATACCAAAATGCCCACCCACCTTTGAGGTGTGGGCCCACGACAGTATATCATTCTGTCGATCAGGCGGCACAAAGGTCTTGCCCGGTGGGATTTGGTCTAATGTCACAGGGGAGAGCATATGAAAAACCCGGGAGGGAAGGATAAGACGAGGTTCGTCAATCTCTTCCTGGGTAGAAACCATAGAGCGAGACAGAGCGTCTGCCTTGTTATTCTTACTCCCAGACAGATAGTTGATGGAGAAGTGAAAGCGGGAGAAACACAAGGACCAGCGGGCTTGACGAGGATTCAGACGCTGAGTGGTTTGTAAGTACGTCAGATTTCTTATGGTCTGTATAGACCTGGAAAGGATGTTTCGCTCCTTCCAGCAAGTGACGCCACTCCTCCAAGGCTAATCTCAGGGCGAGCAGTTCCCTATCCCCAATGGTACAGTTTCTCTCTGCCGGTGAAAAGGTTTTAGCAAAGAAGAAACAAGGCCTTTTTCTACCTGCACCGTTCTTTTCATACAAGACTGCACCAGCACCCACTGAAGAGGCATCAACCTCCAAGAGGAAGGGCTTATTCTCATCGGGTCTTTGAAGAACGGGAGCAGTTGAAAAGTGTCTTTTTACTGCCTCAAAAGCCTGGGATGTCTCAGTAGACCAGACTTTTGGATTAGCACCTTTCTTAGTCAGAGTGTTAAAAGCGGTCTTCCATTCGTCACCCTCTCGAATTTGTACCAAGTTATACGCACCCCGCAGATCCAACTTCGTAAAAGCTGAGCTCCCCTCAGTCTGTCAAAGAGCTCCGAAATTAAAGGTAACGGGTATTTGTTCTTTATTGTGATTGCGTTGAGACCCCTGTAATCTATGCAGGGACGCAAATCACCCTCTTTCTTCCGAACAAAGAAAAACCCAGCTCCCGCGGGAGAGACAGACTTACGAATGAACCCCTTCTCTAAACTCTCTCTTATATAGGTCGACATGGCCTCCGACTCAGGTATCGACAGGGGGTAAATCCTGCCCTTAGGTGGAACCGAACCTGGGATAAGGTCTATGGCACAGTCATACGGCCTATGGGGTGGAAGAACCTCAGCACTCTGTTTGGAGAACACGTCAGCAAAATCCAAATAGGGTGTAGGTATGGGAGAGAGATCAGTTGATGCAACCGCAACGACCTTAGGTGGTAAGGGAAGACATCGGGACTGACATTTCAAACCCTAACTAATAATGCTGTCGGACTCCCAGTCAATGTGAGGAGTATGAGTCTGAAGCCATGGGAGACCCAGAAGGACATCGTCTATACCCTCAGGCAAAACAAGAAAAGAAATCTCCTCTATGTGACCCTGAGGCAGGGAAAGGCGCAAGGGAACTGTCCTCAATGTAATGGAGTCAGACAACATAGTCCCATTAACAACACGGACAGGAATAGGCGCCTCTAACATGATAGAGGGAATATTGTGTCTCTTTACAAATCCTGAGGACACAAAAGTCCCGTCAGCTCCGGAATCCACAAAAGCCATAATAGGCCATGTATTCTCAGAGAATGAGAGCTGACCTGGGATACTACACTTAGAGGGTGCAGAAGACGTCTCTAGTAACCCACCTCTAATGGTTACTAGGCCTGGGAGATTCCCTGACGACTAGAACACTTGTTGGCATAGTGTCCAGCCTGACGACATACGTAACATATAGGAGGACCAGACTTGCGTAGTCTGGAGGACGTATGACCTAACTCCATAGGAGTGGGAGATGTTTCAGATGCTGAGGAAGATGGTAGTGGACCCTCAACAACTGGAATAGCCCGATGCTTAGGGCGTGAGGAAGAGACCTCGAGTCTACGTTCCCTATGGCGTACGTCGATCCTCGTTGCTACTATGATCAAGTCCTCCAGAGAAGCAGGGACCTCACGAGTAGCAAGGGCATCCTTGACATAGCCTGCCAACCCTCTCCAGAAGATAGGAATCAACACCTTCTCTGGACAATCTAGTTCTGCCACCAGAGTTCTAAAAGCAATGGCATAAGAACTAGTGGATAATGAACCCTGAGATAGATCTAAGAGTCTCAGGGCCGCATCATGGGTAACCTGCGGACCCATGAATACCGCTTTAAGAGCATCAAGAAAGTCTTGATGTCTCAGAGTAACCACATCAGAGCGCTCTCATAAGGGAGTCACCCATTCTAAGGCTTTGTCCTGAAGTAAGGAGATGATAAAGCCTACTCTGGACCTCTCCGAAGAGAAGCGAGAAGAGTTGACCTCTAGGTGTATCTGACACTGACTAATGAAACCACGACATGATCTGGCATCGCCAGAATATCTGTTTGGCAGAGCAAGTCGAGGATCATGTGCAGATGTCACCATGGTCTGAGGTTTATCCTCTATACTCTTGAGCCGCGACTCAAGTACTTGTATGTAACGGTGTAACTGCTGATATTCTGCCATAACTGCCAGACCCTTGGCTCAGTCCTAATGTTACGGGGGGCTGTCTCATAATAAAACCTAAAGGAATGTCAGACAGTCAGGGTCCACCGTGCAAAGACTCTGCTGCAGACTATGGCAGAGGATAAGGGGTATATAAGTGTGCCACTGTAAAAAATAATAGCACAAGTGCAGAGTGGAATACCTCTGTTAAACTCACAGAGGAATATAATTAGAAAATAAAGCAATTCCTCCCTTACTTGGAGGGTGTGTGGAATGGTCTCTGTTAAAGATCACAGAGACAAAAGCAGTGAGTGGGAAAGGGCACCTACCTAGGTCCGTTCCTCTAGTGGTGCCAGGAGACGGACAGCAGCGTAAGCCGCACAAAGCTCCTACCTGCGTTCGCTCCACTAGTGTGCGAGGACACGAACCACTAGATATGGCACCTGCCTAGGTCCGATCTTCTAGTGGTGCAAAAGAGACGGACAGCAGCATAAGCCGCACAAAGCTACTACCTCTGTTCGCTCCCCTAGTGTGCGAGGATACGAACAACTGCCAGACACAGTATAAGGAACGTCACCCTAGCGGCAACGTCCACCTACGAGTAGAATCACAAGGCCCAGCCGGACCATGTGCCTCAGGCACCTGCCTATGTCCGTTCCACTAAGAGGTAAGGATACGGACTGCAGCCGAAGCTGTAAGGTATAAGAACGCTACCCTGCCGGTAGCGCTCACCTAACATAGACAGAGAGATGCCTAGAGGGACGTGCACAGGGCGTCTACCCTCATGCATGAACCAAGAGGACTGAGCGCCGGGCGGCGTGCGTCAGGGTCTTATATAGACTCTGTGCCTCATCCAAGATGAAGGACACCAGAGCCAATCCGCTGCCAGAATGACAGCAATGACGTCACGATGGCCTATCACCGAGCAAAGCGTCACAAGCACATGACCAGCGACCAATCGGCATAGAAGGTGTCAGAGACATGAGACCTTGTGTCACAAGCTCATGACCAGTGGCCAATCAGCTTAGAAGGTGTCAGAGACATGTGACCTCGTGTCAGCGATGATGTCACCCGCACATGTGCAATGGCTCCAAGATAGGACTTAGTCTCCAGGGCTTGCACATGTGCAGTAGCAAGAAATCCGGACATAGTCTCCAGAGCCACAGCAACCGTAACACTACCTTTCATGTTACCAATGGTAGCCTCTTACGGTATGTTACCAAGTTGGTTCTCACCTACCCATATTACATTGCTAATTGTGTCCTTAAGACCAAGTTCACACAGCAGTATTTTGATAATTTATTTTTAAACATAGGAAAGGGAAAAAAAAAAATCAGAAGTTCAAGTGTGTCCATTACAAATTTTTCTTTGTTCCGTTTCTGGTGTTGTCTTCCAAATTCTGATTTAACATACTAAACAGATACTGACATTGGTACTGCACTGTGGATAGTGATGTAACATAGATTTGAGACATCAGTATTGATTACATAGGAGACACTTAGCTCTGGAGTAGGGGGCACACTCATCTGATCTAAATCTCTATCACCACAGTCCTTTGGCTTGGAGTTAGGAGGGTTAGGAGCCCTTGTTCTAGGAGTAAGTGAGGCCATCAGCAATCACACTCATCACTTTTTTTTGGTATAGGAAAAAAATGACAAATTTATCCAGTTAAATTATTCCGCTTATTCTGGGATCACAAGTGGAAATGGACAGGGTGCGTGCTGAGAGCGATCATTTCTGGGGCAATCATACAATGCACTTAGATTCATGGATCCTGTAGTAATGAATACAATCTGTGCATGAGACTATATGGGCATTGTACAGTTTTGTTGGTAATTGCACCGCCTGATGTGCATGCTGTTCTTCTCCATGTGAGATGTCAGACCAGGCAGGAGAATTGATTTTTAGGAACATTTTAAAAGGAACCTGTCATGTCAAAAACACTATCAACTTGCAGATGTGGGATTAATCTGCAGCTTAATAGTATTTTAAAACTGCCCGAATGCCCAGCTAACAAGGAACCTAAAGAAATACATTGATATATGGGCTTATCTGTTGCTGCTTACTTCCGCATTGGATGAGAGCATTGCCTATGTTGAAATGTTTGCATGCTTGGAACGTATCATGCATACCGTGCCTTGATAAAAAATTCATATCAAATGTACTTTTCCACATTTTTTACATTACACATACTAATTAAATGTATTTTATTGGACTTTTATGTGATATACCAACAATAAGGAGCAAGTATTTGTGAAGTGTAAATAATACATTTTCTAAATATTTTAAAAATATAAATTTGAATTGTGACTTGCATTTGTATACAGCCCCCCTGAGTCAGTAGCTTGTAGGACTATCTTTTGCTGCAATTACTGCTGCAAGTCTTTAGGAGGATGTCTCTACCAGCTTTGCACATCTGGAAACTAACATTTTTGCCCATTGTTCTTTGCAAACTAGCTCTAGCTCAGTGAGATTGCCCTGTATTTAGCTCCATCCATCTTGTCATCAACTCTGACCAGTCTCCCTGTCCCAGCAGAAGAAAAGCATTCCCACAGCATGATGCTGCCACCACCACTATGTTCGATGTTTGATGGTGGGGTTGGTGTTTTCAGGGTAATGTGTAGTCTTATTTGTCCACCACACATAGTGTTTGTAATTGGCCCAAAATGTTCTACTTTTGCTCTCATCTCTCCAGAGCACCTTCTTCCACATGCTAGCTTTGTCCCCTACATGTCTTTTTTCAAACTGCAAATGGAAGTTCTTATGGCTTGCTTTCAAAAATATCTTTCTTCTTTCTATTCTATAAAAGCCAGATTTGTGGAGTATACAACTAATAATTGTTAAGTGGTCAGATTTCTCCACCTGAGCTGTGTCTCTTCGCAGCTCCTCTAGAGTGACCATAAGCCTTTCGCCTGCTTAGTGCTCTACTTTCTTGGGATGTCAGTTTAGATAGATGGCCATGCCTTGGCAGTTTTGCAGTTGTGCCAGACTCCTTGCGTTTTTGCATGATAGTTGAACAGTGCTCCATAAGATGTTCAGAGTTTTGGCTATTTATTTATAACCTAACCCTGCTTAACTGTTCTCCACAATTTAATCCTTGACCTGTCTGACGTGTTCCTAGGTTTTCTTGATGCTGTTTGATCCCTAGTCTTCCCAAATAAACCTCTTAGGCTTTCACAGGACAACAGTAGTTATGCTGAAATTAAATTACACATAGGTGGACTCAATAACTAATTTGGTGACTTCTGGAGGCAATTTGTCACTCAGGATTTTATTTAGAGGTATCAGACTACAGGAAACTTATACAAATGCACATCACACTTTTTAGATTTATTTTTTTTAAATATTTAGAAAACCACTGTAGAGATTCACGTAGGCATTGGGTAGCATTCACACAGACAATGCAGTTTGCTCCAAACATGTTTAGTTTTATTGCTTTCAGAAAATTTCAATCGGATTCAAAACAAAACAGCCTCTTCTGGGCATAGTGGTATAACAGCAAATAGTTCATTCAGCGGGCAAATACATGTATGTCAGTCCAGGCTCTCCTGAACAGATTACAGTCTGTTTTCAGTGACCAAACTTTCAACCAAGGAGGCACAGCCCTACCAGTCTTGGTGTCCCCTTCAGCCTGACACCAAACAGGTTTATTCAACACAGCCCGGTCACTCAGCAGTTTCCACACACTGCACTCTGCTCAATCTCCCTAGCCAAGTGAGAGACCCAAGTGATCACATGCCCTGGTCCTTAGTGAAAGTTAGAAAGATGCATGTAATCAAGACCTGCAGTGTTGAGATTTAACCTTGTCCTTCCTGGCTTTGCTACACCAGGTATCATCTCTATTAGTTTACAAATACTTTGTGTTGGTATTAAAAAATGTGAAAAGTTAAAGGTGTATGTATACTTTTTCAAGGCCCTGTATGTTCTATTCTAATGAACATGTGAATGATACCTGCTGACTGGCTAGTGTGTAGGATCATAACGTCATGGTTTCTGATGCGGGAGTAAGTGGCAAAGTTTAACTTTTAAATGTAATTTGTGGACTGAGGGAAGAATATCATCAACTGCGTTTTAGATCCTACAAATATGTCGTGTGGTGTGCAGATAAGATCACTTCATTATCACACTAGTCCATGACCCTAACTCACACTGCTAGCACTGTCATAAGAAGTCAAAAATTTGGCAGATGTAAACGAAAATATACACACAAGAGGATATACATGTTGTGCTTTGGGTATTTTTACCCAGAACATGACTACTGCAACGCAACAGTCACATTTAAAGGGAACCTGTCATCAGACTCATGGTGCCCAAACGTTCTCTCTCCCTTTCTCATGTACATTGCCATCAATTGATTCGACAGCTCGAGTAGACCAGAAACTGTGGCTCAGGATCAGCACATGAAGCGGCATCACCTGTTCATTTGGGAAAAGCAAGTCATCTGGGAATCAGAGCACCAATACTGCTTACAATCATCTTTCTGTCATCCAGGCCACCTCCTCAAGTAGCAACTGGTTGGTGTCATTACCACCGTCGATATCCACCACTACTTATTATTGTACTCTGAGAGCGCATCCTTCTCCTTCGCACTGGCAGATTTCAATCCCTGATTTGTGCTTCTCTTATCATACATAGTAAGGGAAATTGGAAAAAAAAATCCAATTGCAGTGAAATGGTAAAAAATATCAAATATGTATAGTATTTTTTTTTTTTTTTTTACTATTTCTTTAACCTAAAAACTTTTGAACTATGTAAAAAAAAATGGGTTTGTGTTGTCATTTTCTGAGATTTATAACTTTTTTACGTTTAGGTCATTTGGGTCTGTTACACGGCTTGTTTTTTTGTATGGCGAAGTGTTATAATTTACATCATCTTAGGGTACATACTACATTTGACGGCTTGTTTTTTTTGTATGGCGAGGTGTTATAATTTACACCATCTTAGGGTACATACTACATTTGATGGCTTGTTTTTTTGTATGGCAAGGTGTTATCTTTACACCATCTTGGGGTACATACTACATTTGGGCTTGCTTTTTTGTGTGCCAAGGTTTTATCTTTATTTACACCCTCTTAGGGTACATACTTCATTTGACGGCTTGTTTTCTATGTGGTGAGGTGTTATCTTTACACCATCTTAGGGTACATACTACATTTGGGCTTGTATTTTTGTATGGTGAGGTGTTATAATTTACACCATCTTGGGGTACATACTACATTTGACGGCTTGTTTTTTTGTATGGCGAGGTGTTATCTTTACACCATCTTAAGGTACATGCTACATTTGACGGCTTGTTTTTTTTATGTGGCGAGGTGTTATCTTTACACCATCTTAGGGAATATACTACATTTTGATCAATTTGTATTTTTTTTTGCATTATGGCGGTAACCAAATAAAAAAAATTCCGGTGTTTTGATTTTTTCCATCCTTATAGCATTTACTGATTGGTTTAATTAATGTTATATTTTTGATAGACCACACACTTATGGATGCTGTGATACCAAATACATTTTTTTCCCTTTCTTTATTCTTATCTAAGGAAAAGGGGGAAAAGGTGTGGAGGGAATGATTCTAATTTTTATTTTTTGATATGTGTTTTCAAAAAAATGTTTCCACTTTTGAATTTTATTTGTAAGTAAAATAGTTTGATAACCTGTACAATTTACAGCAATGCTTCAGTATTCACACCATGGGAACATAGCCTTATAGAGCTTGTTTTTTCTTAGTCCATGATGTAAAATGTGTACCCTTATTTATATGCAGGTTTCGGCATCCTACATACACAAACATTACAAGTTCTGCTGTTGGACGCAATCCAGATTTTGTGAAGTCAGATTCTTGCATAAATTTAAGAGCTTTAGCTAAGCGATGCATAAAGTGAATTAAGAGTAGATGCTTCCAAAGGCAACAATTCATCTAGAAGGCCGCTCCTACTGACAAACCACTTCACATGTTGGTGTCATTTTATTATTCACTAAGCAGACCATATCTGAATCAAAACCCCAAATAAAATGATCCCTGGAATTTCAGACAAGTTGATCTCCTTTCTACTAAATATACCATCTGTAAATGATTTTATTGTTTTACTCTTGAAAAATCACATCAAAGTGCCAGCCACTGTCTCCCTTCTGTTCAGTTTGCTATCTACTGACTACTGTCTATTAGAAGAGTGACCAAGAAAGATTACAAGACTTTGGGGGAGTGCAATGCTCTGCTCCTGCTCCTCTGTCTGTTAGTTCGGAGTCATACTTGCGAGATACTCACGAGAGTCTTGCATCTCATCAGCTGGCATGGCAGCACACTCTCCTGATAGGAGCGGGTCGGCTGCATGTATTTCTATGCAGCTGAGACTCTCCTGTCTGGGGGGTGGAAGGCTGTGCCAGGTGATGCGATGCGAGACTCGCGTGAGTCTCTCGCAAGTGTGACTCCAGCCTTAGGGATTATTCACACCTCTGTATTTGGTCAGTATTTTTCCATCAGTATTTCTATGCCAAAACCAGAAGTGGACAGGACGCGGGAGCAAGCCTGACGACCTGCAGGGAAGGAGGGCGCCGGCATTCGCCAGATCCGGAAGATTGCGGGTCCGGAGTGGAGGAGACTGCGAACCACGTGAGATCCTCGGGAGGCTGCTCGGAGTTCCTGGGACCCGGCTGGAAATCTCGCGGCAGCTGTGAGCGGCACTTCGGGAGACCCTGCTGAGACCGGAGGGGAGAACGGGCGGTGAGTGAGAGTTCCCCTGACGCCCAGCTCCACACCCACCCCAGGGACCCTCGGCGAGCCCTGAACCCAGTCTGCAGCACCGGACGGGCCCAAGCACAGGCATCCGACACCTCAGCGTCCCCCTCCATAGCTGTCCCACGTGGATTAGCGGCCTGTCACGCTGCTGGGCGTTTGTCCGCGGGGAGAGCAGGGACCGGTGCTGGGTGGGAGACGCCGAGTGGAGTCCACACACTAGAAGCCTGGCCGGTGGAGGGAGAGGAAGGGGGAACGGAACCCCGTTAAAAGGGACCCCCTTTTCAGACAGCACAAAGAAGCTAACGATTCATAGGAGCTGATCCTCACCCCTCCACACTGCAGAGTGCTCTGACGGCCTGCGACAGGACCCCCATAACTGGGGCAGCAGCAAACAAACTCCTCAAGACCCGGCTCCATACACCTTTCCGGGCCCCGAGGCCACCAGTGGGGCTATACAGTAGAGCTGATATAGAGAGTTGTCACAAAGATCTACCTCTAACATAAAGACACTCTCTTCTCGTCCCCTCCCCCCTCTCTAGGGGCATACAATGTTCTAAACCCCGAGCTGCCCAGAGGGAGTAAAGAGGCCTAACCCCCACTATTTCCATTTAAACATAATACCATAAGTGATTGGCTTCAACATGGTCAAAATCGGCAACAAAAGGGCCAGTTCTTTGCCTAGACCAGCTGCATCCACTACCCAGGCTGATGTCGATAAGTTTCTCAAAAAACACTTACATACAGCCGATGCTGAAACAGACAGCCTCCAAAGCATATCTACTAATGACGTACAAGATATGGAAGATGACAAAAGTGACACAGAGGGTGCTGATAACAGCAAGAGTCTCCCCATCTCAAGATCTTTTATAAAACGGATTCTCAAAAATGCATTGGAGCCTGTAGTAAGGGAGCTATCAGACATTAAACAAGATATTGGCCAAAAAGGCCATAGAGTGGAAACCTTGGAAGCTTCTCAAGCCACTTTTACCTCCACTTCCAATGCTATCATCTCTTGCCTTCGCCATGAGGAGGACAGTGTCAATCAAATACATGCCATTCTGGAGGACCATGAAAACAGAGAAAGGCGAAACAACCTCAGATTAAAGGGTCTTCCGGAATCGGAGGCAAAGAAAGCTCTGATCTCGGCTCTACAAGGCATTTTCACTGACCTGGTGGACTCTGATCCTGCACCAATAATAGAGCTGGTCAGAGCTCATAGATCACTGAGACCCCGACCCAAACAAGGGGAACCACCAAGAGACGTCATATGCCGCTTTCTGGATTACCGAATTAAAGAACTCATTCTTAAAAAAGCAAGAGAAGCTGAGTCCATAAGTCACGAAGGCTCCAAAATACTGATATTCCAAGACCTTGCCTCCACCACCCTGACCAAGAGGAGATTGTTAAAACCCTTCACAGAAGTGTTACGCCAACACCAATTTCCATACCGCTGGTTATTCCCATTTGGCATTGCAATAACAGCAAATGGGAAAAACTACCAAGGCAAAACATCGGCTGAAATAAGACGGATTTGCGAAGATCTGGGGATCACTCTGGAGAAATACCCAGAGCTGGAAACCCATCACTCGACATCTACACTACAACCGCTCCCAGAACCGACACCGTGGCATAGCCTCACCCCAAAGACCCACAGATCCAGACACAAAGCGGCAAAGAAACTCCAGATGAACCCAGAAGGCGAGCCCCACTGAAGGGGCCTAAGATCTGGTCTACTGTTGCCTATCACTGTTTATGCAAGCTAAAGCATGAAGTCATTATAGGGGTTTTGCACTTACTGCTCCCTTCTTACGCACATTCATACTTGTTCTGAATTTCAAATAGTTGAAAATGTTGATACTAATACCCTGTTCTCCTCAGAACCTCCCTCTACTCTCTATTTTCTCTATTCCTTCTTCTCCCGCATTGGTCGTAGGTCTGGTCCATTCATCCCGCTGGAAAAAGAAAAGATCGTCCACCCGCAAATGTCATCATGGCACCACATCATAAGGTATTTACGGTGATAAGTCTTAATGCACACGGGCTAAACTCTCCCATACAAAGGTCACAGACTCTATCTAGCTTACATAAGAAGCACGCTGACATGATCTTCTTACAGGAAACACATTTTCGTGAAGGCAAAATCCCAAGCTTCGACAAAGCACATTACCACACCTGGTTCCATGCCCCCTCCCCAAACAAAGGTTCTAGGGGGGTTTCTATAGCCCTTGCTAAAGATATACCCTTTCTAGCCCGAGATGTTGCTATTGACCCAGAGGGACGATTCATATTCGTTAAGGGTTTATTGGCCGGCTAAATGGTAACCCTAGGGAATATATACGCCCCGAATGTCAAACAGATCCGTTGGCTGATATCCACACTCAAAAAATTTCGTGCTTTCTCAGAAGGTACTCCAATACTTTGTGGTGATTTTAACGTGGCTTTGGAACCTAAATTAGATTCCACTGCAAAAAAAAGCCACATCTCTTTAAGGGACCTCTCTCGGATTAAAAGCTCTCTCCTCTCCCTCTCTCTGATCGACATCTGGCGCTATCAACATCCCGCAACCAAAGACTTTACTTTTTTCTCTCATCCTCATAAATCATACCATAGGCTAGACTACATTTTTCTACCTAGGCATCTACTACCTAACGTCACTGACACGGCGATCCAGTCAACACCCTACTCTGATCATGCTTATGTTTCGGCCAGTTTTTCACTCCTAAGGCCATATTGGCTCAACCGTACATGGAGATTGAATGAATCAATTCTCTCCTCGGAAGATAATAGGAAACGCATCTCTGAATGTCTCCGTAATTACTTTGCGGTGAATAAGACACAAGACATCACGGCCCCAATTTTGTGGGAAGCACACAAAGCGGTCATAAGGGGAGAATTGATTTCCATTTCCTCAGACCTCAATAAGCAGAGGAAAATGTATTTGCAGACTTTGTATGAAGAGATAGCCACATTGGAAACTCAACATAAAAAATCCCTCTCCCAACAGACATTGGAGCAACTGACCGCGAAACGTGTGGCACTTAGAGACATACTCAATAAACACTCGGCTAAACTATACCTTGGTTGGAGAAATCGCATGTTCTTCCATGGGGATAAGGCCTCTAAACTTATGATGTCCCTGATAAAAAAAGACAGGCTCGCACTTTTATACATATAATTAAAACCATTCAGGGCCAACGTACACAGGACTATTCCCAAATCTCAAAAGAATTCTTACGATTTTATAAAGACTTATATCAAATTCGACCAGAAGAGACGTCAACGGAAAGGGACAAGAGGAAATGTGGCATACAAAACTATTTAGCTAAACTAAATCTCCCGAAACTCTCCAAACTACAACAAGCATCCCTAGAAAAAACGTTCTCTCATGCCGAGGTTCAGTCCATCCTGTCCAAGAGCCCCTTGGGGAGAGCACCAGGTCCGGATGGCCTACCCATTATCTATTATAAAAAATTCTTTGATATCCTGGGAGATCACCTCCTAGCAACGTGCAATGCTCTACTACTCGGCGATCCTATTCCCAAGCAAGCATTAGAGGCCCACATATCATTAATACACAAGGAAGGGAAAGATCCAGAGTGTTGTGGAAACTATAGACCCATCTCACTTCTGAATGTGGATCTAAAGATATATGCTAGTTTAATTGCCAACCGGGTGGCGACCATCCTCCCCGACCTCATCTCCCCGGAGCAATCTGAATTCGTTAGAGGTAGAGAGGGGAAGGATAATGCGCTACGACTGCTAAATTTAATGCAACATGCCAGGACTCATAACTTGCCTCTTGTGCTGCTGGGAACGGACGCCGAGAAGGCGTTTGACAGGGTGGACTGGACCTTTTTGCAGAGAACGTTGGAGGTCTTTCATTTCCCCCCGGATGTCATACGCGCAATTCTACAGATGTACACATCCCCCACAGCCAGGATTAAGATAAATAATACTCTCACCGATCCCTTTGACATAAAAAATGGAACAAGGCAGGGATGCCCTTTATCCCCCCTACTCTTTGTCTTGGTCATGGAGCCATTGATAACTTCCATCCAGCGAGACCGGGAAATCGAGGGGTTCAACCTGCAGGGAATTCACCACAAGTCCGCTGCCTTTGCTGATGACTTGTTGGTAATAATGTCCAGGCCGGAAAGGGGCTTCCCTGCCTTCATGAAAATATTAGAGGACTACGGCCACTGGTCTAACGTCAAAATTAATCTATCGAAATCAGAAGCACTAAGCATTAATATCCCTTGCAACGTTACCAAATCTCTCCAAAAATCGTTTCCTTTCCGATGGCCAAACAGTCACATTACATATCTAGGCATCAATCTAGGGAAAACGTTCAAGTCCTTTTTTGATCTCAATTACAAGCCCCTTCTCCCTAAACTTACCGCACAAATATCCTCGTGGAAGGCACCCTTTCTTTCGTGGATGGGCCGGAAAAACTTAATTAAAAGCATGTCACGCTTCCCGGTCCCCGGGCCCCGCTCTCTGGTCCCCGTGCCCCGCACTCCGGTCCCCGTGGCCCGCTCCCCGGTTCACGCCGGCGTCCCCTGCTCACCACCCCGGTCCCGGTCCCGTCCTCCTCGCCTGCACCCTCCTTGTGTCCTGCTCCCCGCTCCCGGCGCTCCTCTGCGACTTGGGACACACAGCCGGGCGCTCCTGCTTCCTCCTCACCGCTTCCTGGACTGGCTTCTGGCACACGGGCCTCGCGCATGCGCATTAGGGCACGCGCGCGGTCATTGACCCTCTCTTAAAGGGCCAGCACCCAGAAACAGGAAATTGCATAGACAGGTACAGGGTATATTAGGTTTCTCTTTCCTGGTGGGCGGGGCCTGTTCTACGTGTTTAGCAAGCTAGTGTTCAGGTCCCCGTATTGCTTTACCCTGTGCTTTGCCCTGTGTTAACCCTGTCTGTCTCGCAGAGCCTGTCCTGCCACGCCAGCCGCTCCGAACCAAGTCCATCCCTGGACCCTGATGGTGACTTCGGCGGATGTTCCACCACCTCTGCAGCTCCGCCAGTCTCCAGTCCCTGGCTCCGTGCGGTGACCCGCCCCATCGCTCACCAGGTTCCGGATTCCGCCTGACCCTTCAACCCGGCCTCGGATCCTGAGCCTCGTCACCCGGACTACCGTCCAGAACTCCGTGTGTTCAGCAATATCCACCTTTCCTACTCCTCTACGGACTGTCTGGCTACCAATAGTGCTTCGGCTGCCGTGCATCAGGACCCTCTGGTGGGGTGACCGGCCTGGCTGCCTCCTCAGGGGAAATCGGTGTATGGTCCAGTGCTTCCACCATCCGGACGTAACAAAGCATCATACTCCCAAAACTCATTTACCTTTTCCAAATGTTACCCATACCAATTCCCAAAGCATTTCTCTCTCAATGTAATTCTTTAATCTCCAACTATGTCTGGAACAAATACAAACCGAGAATCAACTTCCAAACATTGAGCCTTCCAAAAGACAAAGGGGGCATGGGACTACCCAACATATCATTATATTACCAAGCCGCCGTTGTCTCCAGAACGGTGGACTGGATCAGACGTCCACCGAGTAAGCTATGGACGACGATAGAGGAATACCTAGCTCCTACCCCTCTACGAGCCCTGCTACTTTCTCCTCCCAGCCAGGGAGATAGAAGAATCTTTACTCATGATCTAACGAGAACACTTTTACAGAACTGGAAGGAAAATAGAGAGATATTGGCCCCATCTCTCTCCCCTCTAATCCAAGTTTCAGATATTTTAGATGCCAGTGTAAACCAAGCCGCGTCCACGAAATCTACATATCTAACTAATGCAAAGGTTCCGGTGGCAGACCTTCTGGTAGATGGCTCTTTGATATCTAAACAGGAAATGTGTAAGAACCCCCTCCTCTCTAAGCTTACATTTCTCCATTATATGAAACTAAAACACGTGATCCAACCATTACTGCCACATTCCCATCTCGATAGACCTCCAACTACCTTTGAATCATTCTGCATGCAAACCCGGACCCCCAGAAAAATACTTTCTAATCTATACCATACCTTGTTTACAAAAAAGCTAGTGGTGAAGAGAGCATACATACTGAGGTGGGAAAGGGATCTGAATACCACATTCACCGATGTACAAACAAGCCAAATTTATAATGCCTCACATGGAACGTCATGCTGCTTGAGAGTCCAAGAGAATTCTTTCAAAGTGGTTGCGAGATGGTACATTGTCCCCACTTCATCTAGAACTTGGAGTTCCTCCTCCTCCGATCAGTGCTGGAGATGCGAGAGGGACAAAGAAACATATCTTCATGTGTGGTGGACATGCCCGATCATCCAGACCTTCTGGAAGACAGCATCACAGCTAATATTTGACCTCACAGGCAAAATGGTGACCCTGGACCCTAGGCAATTGCTCCTGAACTTCCCAATGTGGCCTAAAGATAAAGCTACTTCGAAATTAGTGTCATTTGTGGGTTCAGCCTGTAAACTTCTCATTGCTCAATTGTGGCGCACAATGAAAATTCCTACCCTCACACAGCTCTTGCTGAAAATTGATCAACTATATCATGTTGAAGAACTCTCAGCCCTTTCACGTCAGAATATGCTCTCTTTCCTCCAGGTTTGGAATGCATGGCAGGCCTATAAGTCTAAACCTCAATTTTCAGTAGTTACTTCGTAGAAAGTAATATAGTGGACTGCAAGTCACCTTATCCCCCACCAACGGGACGAACGACAGATCGTTGATCATCCTTGTCATGGTATGAATGGACTCTAGACCAAAATCTTTTCCTTTCTCTTTTCTCTTCTACCCCTTCCCCTTCTCCCTTCGTCTCATAAACCCGCTAACTCTACTCCCAAAACTGAATTTCATGTGATATAACCTTGCTCTCTTACATTTCAGTTACCTCCCCCATTCATAGTTCCTATTGTATTTACTGTAAAAAATTGTTTCATATTAATCCAGAAAGCAGGCTAACAATCTAGATCGGACTTCCCAACAGCCTGATGGATAGGTTTATTACTTGGATAAAATCAGATATTAGTTAGATAGTCCTGAGTCATAGGGATGAATGGGAAGAATTCGATTCAATCGCAATAATTCTAGTTAAGATTGTGCTTTCTGTTGACTTTGTATTCTTATCATTGCTTCAATAAACAAAACATTAAATCAAACAAAACCAGGAGTGGAAAGATTGACACTTGTTCTGAGTTTTAAAGACCCTCCTTGGTACTGATGAAATACTGATCAAAAACACTGACGTGAATAAAGCCTTATACTGCATAAAGGCATAAAAAACAAGCCAGTACAATGTATGTTGGGAAATGAAAGTTCCAGCTCCTTTAATGCTGGCAGAATGCTGATGACTAGAGACTGATGGGCAGTGGATGGTAAGTTATAGTGCATGACATTTGTGACAGGTCCTCTACATATTAGACTGTTTTAAGCAACAAAAACTTGATCTGGTATTCTACTTTTTTTAATATGATTGATGAAATAATTGTTGTTTAAAGTGTACCTGTCATTTTAATTTTTATTTCATAAATCAATAGTACACATGAAAATAAGAAACTTTGAAATATTTCTTATAAGACAAATCTACTTCTCTCTCATTCAGAATTGATCAGTCATTATCAAAATTCTCAATTCTGAGATAAAATCTGTATTCAGTGAGGACTTTACAAAATGAAAACAACAGTTCTATTTTAATCATTGCCAGTTCCTTTCTATATGACTGTCCTTATAAAAAATGAATTTTAATATTTTGCAGTTTTTATATTGGCCACTAGATGTCAGTAAAAGAAGCTATACTCAGGTCTGCTAAATAAAGCCAAACAAGTATACCATTACATTCTGTTATGAAATAATATTATCACACCGTCAGTATCACCAGAAGGTTAGGAGATAGGAGATAATGACAATATGAAAGCTTTATTATCCATTGTCAGCAAAGCAACAGCAAAAGATGACCTGGTATTGAGAAAAGCAGTCCACATACATTTCTCTATGCATATAATGATTGTTGTTCCACTATAAAGGTGCATTCAGAGGACCATATAATTCTGACCAAGGTTGGACTTGTGTTGGCCGCGGCTCTCCTAACCCGAGCACGACACCTTCATAGAAATATATGCATTGCACTCCGATCTCTGTCCGATTTATACAGCTATCTAAATTCACCAGAAATAATAAAAATTTTAAAAGGGTACTTGCATAAATACATCACCAGAACCACTCTCAGTACATTAATACATCGCCAACAGTAAGTATTACATATTTGAAGAGGATTTGGAGAGTTTCTGTTCAGTTTTTGTTCAAAAAAATGAATGTGAATACATCCTAATTTTTATCTGAGTTTTTGGAGCAGAAACTCACAAATCCTGCTCATAAATATACTCAAAACTTAGATTTGAGATTAAGTTTCAAAATAGTCATGAAGCACGTTATGGATTGCTACATGTATAGAAGATCAGAACCCCCATCATTATATGTGTACAGAACCAAGCATAGTGCAGCAATCAATTGTAATATCAGGTCAGCCTCATATATAGTGTAATTGGAACACTTGAACCTATAACTCCTAGTAGAGCATTAACAATGGAAATTAGATGCTGGGAGGTGTTGTTACCAGTCATCATCAGATTGTGGACCATACAAAAACCACAGTAAGGATAAGAATTAGTGTCACAAATAAACATTTACATCCAGGTATCTTATAAATGACATCATCTCTGATTGAAGCCATTTCCATCCCCTTTGTCTCCATGTGGTACAGACGACATGATGACATTTCATGGCCAGAACTCTTCTCTGTAGATTTCCCTCCTCTCCACCCTCACCAGTACTTGCCAACATGATTCATAAAAGTTTTCTTATACTGCCCATAAATAAAAATATCTCACACTCTGTGCTCCTAATTAAATTGCACCTTACTGTGCTTCCTGCACTAAATATCCCTCCCTCCACTTTGCCTCTCTCCATAATATACCCCTCACAGTGTGCCTCTCCTTAATATCCTACCACACTGCCTCTCACCAGAATATCCCCCTCACACTGAGCATCTCTATAATATCCCCCACAATGCCTCTCTCCATACTATCCACTCACACTGCCCATCTCCATAATGTTCACACACAGTGCCTAACTTCATGTCTCTTCCACACTGCCCCTCTCAATTATATCTCCCACACTGCCCCTCTCCATAATATCCCCCTCACACTGTGGTGCATCTCCATAATATCCACACAAACTGACCCTCTCCATAATATCCCCCCACACTGCCCCCTCTGCATAATATCCCTTCACACTGCCCATCTCCATAATATCTCCTTCACACTGCCATGCTTCATAATATCCCCCACACATTCTCTCTCCATAATATTTCCCCACAATGCCCCTCTCCATAATATCCCCATGATACAGTGCATCTCAATTATATCCCCCTCACACTGCCTCTCTCCGTAATTTCCCCCATCATTGCTTCTATTGATAATATCTCCCCACAATGCCCCTCTACATAATATCCCCCTCTTACTGCCCATCTCCATAATATCTCCCCACAATACCTCTTTCCATAATATATCCCCACACTGCCCTTCTCCATAATATCTCCATGACACTGCCTCTTTCCGTAATATCCCCCTTATACTGCCTCACTCCATAATATCCCCTTTACACTACCTCTCTTCATAATATCTGTCTCCCACTACCACTATCATATCGCCCCACATTGCTTTTCTCCATAATATCCCCTCACACTACCTCTCTCCATAACATCCCCTCACACTGACTCTCTCAATAATATCCCCCTCACACTGCTCCACTCCCTAATATCCCCTCACACTGCCCCACTCCATAATATCTCCCCCACTCTGCCTATCTCCATAATATCCCTCTCATACTGCCTCTCTCCATAATATCTCCCCCTCATTGTTATGATCCGATCTGGAACATTGGAAGACCATCATAAATCATTGGTAAAAGGTGACAAGAGCATTGGCAACTAATCTGGCCACAATCTCCTTACTAACCATCAATACTAGAAGTAGCCGAGGGGTGAACTAACATCCTGTGCATCGCGAACCTAGCCGGAGAACTAGCTATCCTAAAGGAAGGAAAGATGAATAACTCTCTGCCTCAGAAAATAGATACAGAATAGCAAGCCCCCCCACATTCAAAGACTGCGGTGATATAGGAAAACACAATACACAGATAGATGATAGGATTAGAAAAAGGTGAGGCCCTACTCACTAAATAGGGCAGGATAGGAAAGGGGCTGACAAAAAACCCTCAGATCACTAGATCTGAACTCCGTCCTATACCAGGCGCCCTTGTCATACTAATGAACAGAAAGCAGAAACCATTACAAATTCAAGAAGCAGCAAACACATGGACTTATAGGAGCAATACTCCAAACATAGCTGCAAGGAGCTTCCCAGCTAAGCAACTGAGAGGGAAGATCCCTGCATGCAAATAAACTGAAAACAACCACAGCAAATGACAAACTCAGATAAGAGCAAAAAGAACCAAACAACAAATAAAGGGCCAAGCACTTATCTGGGGTAGATGTGGTCTGGAGCAGGATAAAGCAGGCTGGTGAACAAAGAACAACTGACATCCGGCATAGCCTGCTTAGCAGACCAGGGTTTAAATAGGCAGAGAGATAGCAATGGAAACGCCCATTGCTCAACACATTAGGTCTCTGTCCAAACCATTCCTGGCCACAAGAGGGAGCCTCACAACAGCAAAAGCATAACTGACATTCACAACAGTACCCCCCCCTTGAGGAGGGGTCACCGAACCCTCACCAACGCCACCGGGTCGCTCAGGATGAGCATGATGGAAGGCGCGAACCAACCTGTCCGCATGGATGTCAGAAGCCACAACCCAAGAGTTAGCCTCCTGCCCATAACCCTTCCATTTCACAAGGTACTGAAGCTTTCGCCTACTGCAACGGGAATCCAGAATTTTTTCAAACTCATACTCCAGATCCCCTTGTACCAAAACAGGGTCAGGAGGCGCTGCTGCAGGAACTGTTGGCTCCACATGTCTATTTAACAAGCACTTATGGAAGACATTGTGAATTTTAAATGACACAGGCAGAGTCAAACGGAATGATACAGGGTTGATAATCTCCGAAATCTTATAAGGTCCAATAAATCTGGACTTAAATTTAGGAGATGGAACTGTCATAGGAATATTTTTAGAGGACAACCACACTATGTCCCCCACTTTAAACCGGAGACCATTATCCGACGCCGGTTGGCAAATTTCTAGGTAGATTCCTGGGATTGAAACAATTTATCCACTACCTGCCCCCAAATCTGCTGCATTCTGTTTACCACCGAATCCACCCCTGGACAGTCAGACGCCTCAAGCTGCCCTGAGAGGAACCTGGGGTGATACCCAAAATTGCAGAAAAATGGGGACACCAATGTGGTAGAGCTAGCTCTATTGTTAAGAGCAAATTCAGCCAAAGGCAAAAACGAAACCCGGTCATCCTGATTTGCAGAAACAAAACACCGTAAATAGGTCTCCAGGGTCTGGTTAGCCCTTTCAGTCTGACCGTTGGTCTGAGGATGAAACGCCGAGGAGAAAGACAGCTGAACACCCAATTTGGAACAAAAAATCCTCCAAAATCTGGATACACACTGCACCCCTCTGTCAGAAACAATGTTCTCGGGAATACCATGCAAACGAACAACATGGTGGAAAAACAAAGGCACCAACTCTGATGAAGACGGCAACTTAGATAGGGGAACCAAGTGAACCATCTTGGAGAATCTATCACAGATCACCCAAATCACAGTCATTTTCTGAGAGACGGAAAGCTCTGATATAAAATCCATAGAGATGTGCGTCCAAGGTCTCTTAGGTATCGGCAAAGGCAATAATAGCCCACTAGAACGTGAACAACAGGGCTTGGACCTAGAACAAACTCCACACGACTGCACAAAACTACGGACATCCCGGGACAGGGAAGGCCACCAAAAAGAGCAGTTCACAAGATCCCGAGTACCAAAAATGCCAGAATGACCTGCCAAAACAGAGCAATGAACCTCAGAGACAACTCGGTCTTTCCATTGGTCCGGGACAAACAGTTTCCCTGTAGGACATCTCTCAGGTTTATCCCCCTGAAATTCCATCAGTGCCAACCACAGATCAGGCGAAATGGCAGAGAGAACTACACCATCATTCAGGATAGTAGACGGCTCGACAACCTCCAAAGAGTCAGCACAGAAACTCCTGGAAAGGGCATCGGCCTTAACATTCTTGGTGCCTGGCAAAAAAGAGACCACAAAATTAAACCGGGTAAAAACCAAAGCCCACCTGGCCTGCCGAGGATTCAACCTCTTGGCAGATTCCAGATAGGTAAGATTTTTATGGTTCGTAAGCACCACAACTTGATGTCTAGCCCCCTCCAACCAATGTCTCCACTCTTCAAATGCCCACTTCATAGCCAATAATTCCCGGTTCCCCACATCATAATTCCGTTCAGAAGGAGCAAACGTCCGAGAGAAAAAGGCACAGGGTTTAAGTTTACCCGAAGTAGCGTCTCGTTGAGACAGAACAGCTCCTGCTCCGATCTCTGAGGCATCGATCTCAACCTGAAATGGGCGAGACACATCAGGTTGCTGCAGGACTGGGGCAGAAGTGAATCGCCTTTTAAGCTCCTGGAAGGCCACAATCGCCTTTGGGGTCCAATGCTCAGCATCAGCTCCCTTCTTGGTCAAATCTGTCTGAGGTTTGACAATGGCATAAAAATTGGCTATAAATTTACGGTAAAAATTAGCTAACCCCAAAAACTGCTGCAGGGATTTTAGAGAAGTTGGTTGTACCCAGTCGTAAATAGCCTGAACCTTAACCGAGTCCATTTTGATACCGGATGGAGACAAGATGAACCCTAAAAAGGAAATCCTTTGGACCCCAAAGAGGCACTTTGACCCCTTAACATACAGTGCATTATCCTTAAGTATCTGAAAAACAGTCCGTACTTGCCCAACATGAGAGTCCCAATCATCAGAACAAATCAAGATGTCATCCAAATAGACAATCAAAAATTTAACAATAAGGACCCGAAAAATATCATTCATGAAGGCCTGGAAGACGGAGCGGGCATTAGTGAGCCCAAAAGGCATCACTAGGTACTCAAAATGCCCCTCAGGAGTATTAAAAGCTGTCTTCCATTCATCACCCTCCTTAATACGGATGAGATTATACGCACCCTTAAGATCCAGTTTGGTAAACCATTTGGCACTCTTCACTCTAGAGAAAAGATCAGACATCAGAGGCAAAGGGTACTGATATTTGATCGTAATTTTATTAAAAAGACGGTAATCAATACAAGGTCTCAACGACCCATCTTTCTTAGCAACAAAGAAAAAGCCAGCACCCAAAGGAGAAGAAGAGGGCCGAATGTGCCCCTTCTCCAATGATTCCCTGATGTATGACCGCATGGCATCATGTTCGGGCACAGACAAGTTGAAAATCCGCCCCTTGGAAAATTTTACAACCCGGCACCAGCTCAATGGCACAGTCACAGTCCCGGTGTGGGAGCAGAGAATCAGATTCCTGGTCATTAAATACATCACGGAAATCAGACAAGAAGGCCGGAACATCAACTGCCTGAGCAGACGTGGACAACACGGAAAGGTCCTGATGCACACCTTGACAAGGATCTCCAGTCAAGAACTGGATTATGGGTCTGCAATACCATACCAAGGTATCCTGTAGATTATGCAATACTAAAAATTTACAGGTTTCCTGATGCACTGGTGCAACTCTCATAGGCACCTGGGTCCAAAATTGGGGTTTATTTTCTGCCAAAAGGGTAGCATCAATGCCCCTTAAAGGAATAGGAGTTTGCAAAGGAACCATGGGGAAACCACAATCCCTAGCAAACCCAAAATCCATCAAATTGAGAGCTGCCCCTGAGTCCACAAAGTCCAATGCAGAAAAGGAAGACAATGAGCAAATCAATGTGACAGACAAAAGAAACTTTGGTTGCAAAGAACCCACAGTAACAGAAGTAGCCAATCTCCTTTCACGTTTAGGGCAGACAGAGATATCATGGAAGCGTCTCCACAATAGAAGCACAATTTATTCTTCCGTCTGAACCCCTGCCAACTAGCATTAGAAAGGACCCTATCACGCTCCATAGGCTCCAAAGGTTGTTCCACAGGCACAAAACCAGCAGGTATCTTCCTGCGCACACGTAACTGCCTATCAATCTGAATGGCTAAGGTCATAGAGGCATCAAGACCAGAAGGGGCGGGGAATCCCACCATTATATCCTTCACAGTATCAGCAATACCCTTCCGAAAAAGAGCCGCAAGCGCGTCATCATTCCATTTGGTAAGGACCGCCCACTTTTGAAATTTCTGACAAAAAGTTTCTGCAGAATCCAGACCCTGAGTTCAGGACAACAAGGCCTTCTCTGCTTGGTCCACAATATTGGGTTCGTCATATAATAATCCCAAGGCCTGAAAAAAGGAATCCACATCACTGAGAATCGGATCATCAGATGCCAAAAAGAAGGCCCAGTCCTGAGGGTCACCACGCAGCAGGGAGATGACAATCTTGACCTGCTGTACGGGATTCCCTGAGGACGTAGGGCGTAGGTCAAAAAATAATTTACAATTATTTTTGAAGCTCAAAAATCTCGACCTATCTCCCGAAAAAAATTCAGGAACGGGAATCTTAGGCTCTGTAAGGGGTGTCTGTGCAAGATAAGACTCCATATGACGAACCTTAGCATCAAGATGAGCAACACGCTCACCCAATTCATCCATGCTAGAAAAAAGAAATCTTCCACGGAACCCAAAGAAAAAGAGGAAAAACACCAAAAAAAAAAAAAAAAAATCTTTCAGCAGACTTTCTTTTTTTTCTTCCCTTTTTAAGAGTACCCTTTAAATTAGTTGGCCGGATGTACTGTTATGATCCGGAACCATGGAAGACCACCATAAATCATTGGTAAAAGGTGACAAGAGCTTTGGCAACTAATCTGGCCGCCATCTCCTTACTAACCATCAACACTAGAAGTAGCCGAGAGGTGAACTAACATCCTGTGCATCGCAAACCCAGCCGGAGAACTAGCTATCCTAAAGGAAGGAAAGATAAATAACTCTCCCCCCCACATTCAAGAATAGCAAGCCCCCCCCACATTCAAAGACTGCGGTGATATAGGAAAACACAATACACAGAGAGATGATAGGATTAGCAAAATGTGAGGCCCTACTCACTAAATAGGACAGGATAGGAAAGGGACTGATGGTGGCCAGAGAAAAACCCTACAAAATTCCAAAATCCTGATAGTACAAAAAGCCTTCAGATCACTAGATCTGAACTCTGTCCTATACCAGGCGCTCTTGTCATACCAATGAACAGAAAGCAGGAACCATTACAAATTCAAGAAGCAACAAACACATGGACTTATAGGAGCAATACTCCAAACATAGCTGCAGGGAGCTTCCCAGCTAAGCAACTGAGAGGGAAGATCCCTGCATGCAAATGAGAAACTTGGATAAGAGCAAAAGGAACCAAACAACAAATAAAGAGCCAAACACTTATCTGGGGTAGATGTGGTCTGGAGCAGGATGAAGCAGGCTGGTGAACAAAGAACAACTGACATCCGGCATAGCCTGCTAGCAGACCAGGGTTTAAATAGGCAGAGAGTTAGCAATGGAAATGCCCATTGCTCAACAAACCAGGTCTCTGTCCAAACCATTCCTGGCCACAAGAGGGAGCCTCACAGCAGCAAAAGCATAACTGACAATCACAACACCTCACTACCTCTCTCTATAATATCCCCCCGTTTTTTTCTCTCCATAATATTCCCCTCACACCATGCATCTCCATAATATCCACCCACACTGCCTCTCCATAACGTACCTCTCACACTGCTCCTTTCCATAATGTCATCCCTCTCACATTGCCCTTTTCCATAATATCCTCCCCCACACTGCCCCTTTCTATAATATCTCCCCCACAATGCCTCTTTCCATTTTCCCCCTCCACAGCCCTTCTCCATAATACCCACCCAGACTGTATCTCCATAATATTTCTACCCCCACAAAGCCCTTCTCCATCATATACCCCCACACTGCCCCTCTCCATACTGCCCTCCCACACACTGAGCTTCTTCATATCAAAACACTACATACTCCTTCTCTCCAAAATATCCTTTCAAACTGCCCCTTTCCTTAATATTAAACGGCCCCTCACTATATTGTGCCCCTTTTCACAATATCCCCTTCATAGTTGTGTGTGCCTTGGCATGCATTTTATCTTCAGCTCCTCCATGGAGCACTTACTAGGGCCTCTACAATGCCAGAGACAGTGTGGTGACATCAGCAGCGTGCTGACCTCATCACACTACTGTACGTCAGAGCAGGGGTTAAGAGGCTCTATTCTGGTCTGCGCTAGTCCCGACATTCAGATTTTCAAATCTATTCATGTCTGAGAGATGCAAAAATATTTGAATATTAGAAGCAGGGAGTGATGACTGCCAGACAGGTCCATGTTCAGCAACAAAACCTTTGTCAGGCCACATGTGACCAGCGGGCTGTATGTTGAGCAGGCCTAGACTAGAACATTTTAATGCAAAATTTGTCCAAATATCATAGAGCATCACTCCAAAACTATAACTTACACCACTATCCCACAATAATGATCATAGGATACCCGGAGTGCAAACCTGCACAATGAAAAGCAATAGACATGTTTTAGGATAAAACCCAAAACTTTATTAAATATGTACTTACAAATTCATATTAAAATTTAAACAGAGGAACACACCACGGAAGGACGGCTATTATACCCCACCAAAACCATAGGTATTATATTAATTTATTCAAACTCAGTTCATGCAAAAGACCATTATTCGTGTAAATGTCATTGATTCAAAGAGATACGCTGCGATAACCCGTCAATGTAATACTGATATATCACTGCAACGTAATTACAGCTCTATCTTTTGCCGTGCGTCTCTTAAATAAATTATCAAGAAACCAACCAGCTATCATAATTGATTTGATTATCGATCTTATATCACTCTATAGCTTCAATGTTTGATATATCACAATTTAGACTGCATGAAATAATCGCAGCATGTCCCTCCAATCCCATATAAACTGCTCGGATTAAGACATAAGATCAATCGCTCATAATGCATGGAGATGCGATCATCTCTATAATAGTAGCATACCTTCTAAAAAGCCTCCATACCACTAAATGGAGTGTTGATCGTATGTTAAATAAATAGATGCACGGGGCAAATATATCAAGAAATATCAGTATCTTACTACTAAATTTTGATTATAATAATATAAAATTATTAGTATTATTATTGAAAATATCTACATACAGTCAGTCCCAGCTCCATGCATTAATAATTAACAGTCATAAATTGAATTTATTTGGCACCAAGAATCTCACAAAAAAACCGCTCATTCAATCAGTGTCTTAAATTTTTTTCTGCTGCGTGAATGCAGAACATGGCCCCGTTTGGTTTAGCTGAAAAATCGCAAAAGTAACGCAACAGATCATTTGGGCTATGTATACGTTAACCTGCCAGTGTCGGACACCCAGATGATCGGTGTATATAAAATGCATAAAAAATCGGATATAACACTGCATATGCTACAACTCCTTATAGTATAACAGAATCCTTGTTGAGGAATCTGCACAAAAAGTACAGTATATAACCGCTTGTTGTATAAATATATTTATCCAACAGCTCTACAAAAGTTCAAATCTCGACTTTCCATGCATTTGATAGACAGTGTGTGTAGCTTTCATAGCACCTGTTACTAAATGTCCATGACACAGCAGGCTCGCCTTTTCTATTAATTAATCCGGGCTGTTATGCCATCAACTATGGATCAAAATTATTAGCCAGACTGGGAGGTTAACAAGTGCAGTAATGTCCAAATATACCCGAAGGACTTCCGATCACAAAAATAGCAATAGCAATGGTAGTTAGATCAGCATGAACAATAAATCATGTTTTTACCGTACTTTGGCACAGGGCTGACCGTCCTTCCACCTGGCGTACGTTTCGCAAACGCTTCTTCAAAAGGAGGCGTGTGTCAGGGTGGAAGGACGTTGTAAAATATATACGCTCCTGCAACCAATCAAAACCTGTTATTTGAACTGTAAACCAATCACAATTAAGAGATCCCGAACAGGTCTGTCGTAAGCGCATATACTGATCACTGCCAATCTCATTCAAATAGACTTTTTCGGCCGCGTGCGCTGGACTGCATACATGGAACGCAAGTCAGCCCATAATGCACGCAGTCAGAGAAAATCGAGAGGCATAGAGTCATGTATGCGCTAAACCTGCTGGGATATCATTGTATAGTGAATATACTTGATATCACCCAATAGATAATTTTCCGTTGTTATAATAAATATTAATATCCACTTATATTGAATGATCACAAATATATGCCAAGTATCATATATCTATTCAACAGCATTGTTAAAACTGTATAAATACATAAATATAAAGTACAGTTTGGAAATGATCAAACTTTATACATACAAATAAGCAAACATATAAATATAATTTTCTCATTAATCTTATTTCTTCCTTTTTCATTATTTTTTGTCTTCTTTTTTTCTTATTCAAATATTCCAGTAATCAAAATTTAGAAGGAACCATCGTCGGGGTGACATTCATTAATATCTCATTATCAGTATACAGGTCCAGATATTAGCAAGAAGGTATATAAATTATCTGAAATAAAATTGTAAGAATTTTAGATACAAAATACAAATAACTAAAATTAAAATAAAACCCACCCCTAAAAAAAACCCATCCTAAACTAGACGTGATCCATAAGGAGAAACTGCATAGAAAGACATACTCGGGGGAAAGGCAAATTCTAACTCTAACATTATAGATACATAAGATCGTTTTTGTCGAAGAAGACCTAAATGAAACCAAATGTGATCTAAAACTAGACCCCGGTCAGTATAAATTTACCATTCGGGCATATTATAATCAAACCCTAATCATTTAAAAAGGAACCAAACCCATTGCTTTCATTCAAGCCCTGAGGGGTCATGGAGCCAAGGCGATAAATCCATTTGCATTCAACCTTGGCTAACACATGACCCAAGTTCACACCTCTAGGGCCCAAACTTACCTGATCGATTGCCCTAAATTTTAGGCCATTGGGATTGGATTGATGGTAATTTTTAAAATGTCTAGGCAAGCTCTTTAATGAGGTTGTATCCTCAACAGTCTTGGCATTTCTAATGTCCTTCAAATGTTCCAACACTCTGACTTTCATCTCTCTCGTAGTCTATCCTACGTATATTTTTGCACAGGGACATTCTGCTACATATATTATACCCACAGATGAACATGTAAGGGTCTTGCGGATGTCATAAGTTCTGGATCATTGTAGTTTTTAAATTTTATGTTTTTTGTACAATTGCCGCAAGCCTTACATAGGCTCAAGGGAAAAATCCCCAAATTGGGGAACCAAGTTCTCTTGATGGTCTCTTGTTCTCATAGTGGCTATGGATAGAGATGAGCGAACCGATCGTGGTTCGGCTCGAGTTCGGTTCGTCGTACGGAGGTCCCGTTTGAGTTCGGTTCGTCGAACGTTCGACGAACCGAACTCGAACCGCATAGGAAACAATGGCAGGCATTCACAAACACATAAAAACACCTAGAAAACACCCTCAAAGGTGTCCAAAAGGTGACAAACAACTCACAACACAACACAAACACATGGGAAAGTGACAAGGACATATACCCATGCGAAAACAAAAGAGCTGGACAAGGAAAAAGAGGAGGAGACACAGATATAGGCATGGCACGCCCTTCTAAAATCATGTAAAACACCGCAAGGTGACTCCAAGCAGAGTCTCCCTTTTTTCCAAAAATTGGGCCACACAGACACCCACCCCCTTCAGTGGCAGCACTTGTGCCCCAGTTGTACACTTCACAGGTACATTTGCATCAAGCACATTCAAAAATACGCCATCCTTAACCGTCCCCAGGATGACACCGGGGTAGGTAGCAAAGTCTTTCCTGATCCCAGCTCTGTTCATCTTGGCTCCTTTTTAAAAACACTGTAAGCAAGGGTTACTCCAAGCGGAGTCTCCCCTTTTTCCAAAAATTGGGCCACACACACACCCACCCCTTCAGTGGCAGCAGTTGTGCCCCAGTTGTACACTTCACAGCTAGATTTGCATCAAGCACATTCAAAAATACGCCATTCTTAACCGTCCCCAGGATGACACCGGGGTAGGTAGATAAAGTCTTTGCTGAACCATGACTTGTTCATCTTGGCTCCTTTTTAAAAACACAGCAATCAAGGGTTACTCCAATCCCTTTTTTACAAAAATTGGGCCACACAGACACCCCATCAGTGGCAGCAGTTGTGCCCCAGTTGTACACTTCACAGCTAGATTTGCATCAAGCACATTCAAAAATACGCCATAATTAACCGTCCCCAGGATGACACCGGGGTAGGTAGCAAAGTCTTTGCTGAACCATGACTTGTTCATCTTGGCTCCTTTTAAAAAAACACAGTAAGCAAGGGTTACTCCAAGCGGAGTCTCCCTTTTTCCCAAAAATTGGGCCCCACACACACCCACCCCTTCAGTGGCTGCAGTTGGGCCCCAGTTGTACACTTCACAGCTAGATTTGCATCAAGCACATTCAAAAATACGCCATAATTAACCGTCCCCAGGATGACACCGGGGTAGGTAGATAAAGTCTTTGCTGAACCATGACTTGCTCATCTTGGATCATTTTTAAAAACAATTTAAGCAAGGGTTACTCCAAGCAGAGTCTCCCTTTTTTCCAAAAATTGGGCCCCACACACACCCACCCCTTCAGTGGCAGCAGTTGTGCCGCAGTTGTACACTTTACAGCTAGATTTGCATCAAGCACATTCAAAAATACGCCATCCTTAACCGTCCCCAGGATGACACCGGGGTAGGTAGATAAAGTCTTTGCTGAACCATGACTTGTTCATCTTGGCTCCTTTTAAAAAACACAGCAAGCAAGAATTACTCCAAGCGGACTCTCCCTTTTTTTAAAAAATTGGCCACACAGACACCCCATCAGTGGCAGCACTTGTGCCCTAGTTGCAAACAGGATGTTTTGATTTGCATCAAGCACATTCCAAATCCACAAGCATTTACTCTCCCCAGGATGACACAGGGGTAGTAAATTCCTTGTGGATCCATGACTTGTTCATTTTGATGAACGTTAGTCTGTCCACATTGTCACTGGACAGACGCGTGCGCTTATCTGTCAGCACACACCCAGCAGCACTGAAGACACGTTCAGAGACAACGCTGGCAGCTGGATACGACAAAATCTCCAAGGTGTAACTGGAGAGCTCTGGCCATTTTTCAAGATTTGAAGCCCAAAATGAGCAAGGCTCCATCTGCAAAGTCATGGCATCAATGTTCATTTGGAGATACTCCTGTATCATCCTCTCCAGCCGTTGACTATGTGTCAGACTTCTTGTCTCTGGTAGCCTTGCAAAGGACGGTGTCACAAACCACCGGGGGGGTCACTCAGAAACCCCCCGCGCTGGCTACCAGTACGTCACAATCGGGGGGTAACAAGTGGGGGTCACCCCTCCTTTATACCTCCCGACCGACAGACAGAGCACGTGACGCGCTCTCTAGCGCCCCTCTTATAGTCAGGCCAATTATGGAATTGCCCGACAATAAGCAAGGAGGCCGCTATACTACTTATGCCGATTATTGAAGGGTCCCCGGTGAGAGTAAGGTATATATTCCCCCGACCTCCGCGGGCGGAATATATAAAATCTCCCCGAATCTCACTGGCCTCCCCACAATAATCCTTGGCACAATTCGCTGCCACCAACCGATTTACGGTAACTATTAGCCGAACACACAGACGTGGGATTCAAGATCGAGATAACAGAACAGCCCAAGATTAATTATATAATTTAATCAGCCTAAAGCACACTAGAAACTACAATATATACAATAGGGAATCTACAGAATATACATATGTCAGAGTACAGTTACAATCAAAGCATGGGTTACAAACAGGCATACACAGTTCCAGCAGTTACCTTGTTGCGTCTGGCCACAGGGGGGCGCTGTAGGCCAGGTTTCTAGGATCCTTCCCACAGATGTTTCCTACACGTGCCCCCAGCGAAAGAACGCTGGAAAATGGCCGAAGTAGGGTTATCAACCTGGGCAGATCCAGGTCCCCTCCTACCTTCGTGACCTCACAGGGAGCACTGCTCCACCCCTGGCTTGAGTTATGGACAATATCCCAACATGGAATATGGGCCATAACTTTGCCTGGGAGCGTCGTAGGCGGACGCCAATGCTCTCATTGTGACAGTTATGAATTTAGCTACAGAACGAGGGGACTCATGACCTGTCTGCCAGTTCCCCATTGGCTGATATCACGCCTGGGGCATTTCCCAATGTCCTGCTCCCATAAAAAGGGTGTGCCGGCATCGTCCGCATGCAGAGACACCATTTTTATGGTTGCCATATTTATCGGAAATATGGCTTGCGAGATATGAACCATTTTTTACTGGAGTCGTTCTGTCTGGCTATTTCCATAGCCTTGCTAACTAGCTAGCAGCTCCTACTACAGGGTGACGGCAGGGAGTCATCCTGTGTCCATTGTTCCCACACCACCTCATCTCCATATCACAGGACATGGCCATGGAGGTGTAAGTGGAACACTGAGAACAAGAAGGGAGGGGGCACTGCCAGGGAGTGATGAGGGATTATGACTGGAGTCATAATTCATCTTCATATCCCGGGATTTGCCTCACACCTCCCCCCTTTTGAGGGCGCTAGGGGGCAGCACACTCCGGTGTTCCCCCGTGCGCCCGTCCGCGACCTCTCCTTGTCGGGACAGCCCGTCTGCGTTACCGTGGTCACGGCCCCTTTTGTGGCGAATGGTGAAGTTGTATTGCTGGAGCGCAAGGCTCCATCGCAACAATCGCCCATTCGTCCCAGAGACGGTGTGCAACCAGCTGAGGGGATTGTGGTCCGTCTCCACGATGAAGTGGCGCCCGTATAGATAGGGTTGCAGACGCTGCAGGGCCCACACTATGGCCAGGCACTCCTTCTCCATCGTGGAATAGGCAACTTCCCTTGGTAACAGCTTCCTGCTCAGGTACAAGACTGGGTGCTCTTGGCTCGCAGAGTCCACCTGGCTGAGCACCGCACCGAGGCCGAAGTCACTGGCGTCGGTCTGTACTACAAACGGCCGCGTGAAGTCGGCTGCCTGTAGCACGGGCGGGCTGGACAGGGCGTCCTTTAGGGCCCGGAAGGCTGTCTCGCAGTCCATTGTCCAATCGACTGCAGAGGGCAGCTTCTTCTTGGTGAGGTCCGTCAAGGGCTTTGCCAGGCTACTATAGCATGGAACAAACCTCCTATAGTACCCAGCGGTCCCCAAGAAGGACATCACCTGCTTCTTGGTCCTGGGGGTGGGCCAGGATGCGATGGCTTCCACTTTCTCAGGCTCGGGCTTCAGTGTTCTCCCGCCTACCCGGTGACCGAGGTACTGGACCTCGCTCATGGCCAGCTGACACTTTCCCGGCTTGATGGTCAAACCTGCCCGGTGGATCCGCCTGAGCACCTGTGCTAGATGCTCTAGGTGGTCCTCCCAGGTGGGACTGAAGACGGCAATGTCATCCAGGTACGCGGCCGTGTACCCTTCAAGTCCCTTGAGCAGGGTGTTGACCATCCGCTGGAAAGTGGCAGGGGCATTCCTCATCCCGAATGGCATCACCGTGGACTCGTACAGTCCAAATGGGGTAATAAAGGCAGAGCGTTCCCTGGCCTTGCGAGTCAGGGGGATCTGCCAATATCCCCGACTCAGATCCATGATGGTCAGGTACTGAGCCCCGGCCAACTGATCGAGCAGGTCATCGATGCGTGGCATTGGGTACGCATCGGCGACCGTGACCGCATTGAGCCCCCTGTAGTCCACGCAGAACCGAGTGGTTCGGTCCTTCTTAGGGACGAGGACTACAGGCGAGGCCCAAGCGCTGTTGGATGCCTGGATCACCCCCAGCTTCAGCATCTCGTCAATCTCCTGGCGCATGTGTTGCTGCACCTCCAGGGAGACCCGATATGCTGAACGCCGGATCGGGGGATGATCCCCAGTGTCCACGTGATGGACAGCCAAGTCAGTCCTTCCGGGCTGGTTGGTAAACAACCCCCGGAAGGGGTGTAGGGTGGCCCACAGCTGGGACCGTTGGTCCTCCAAGAGCTGGTGGCCAACCTCCACATCCTCAATGGATCCGCCTGCCCTAACCTGGGCTAGCATATCCAAGAGGGTTTCCGCTTCTCCCTCCTCGGGCAGGTTGCACACGGGGAGCGCACATGCCTCCCGCTCATGATGTGCCTTCATCATGTTCACATGGAAGGGCTTCCGCCTTCCACGGGCAGGGTCCAGGGTGACCAGGTACGTCACAGGGTTGAGCTGCTGGTACACGAGGTATGGGCCTTCCCAGGCTGCCTGAAGCTTGTCCTGTGGTACGGGGACCAGTACCCACACCTTTTGACCCACTTGGTAGGTCCTCTCACAAGCGTTCTGGTCGTACCAACGCTTCTGATCGGCCTGGGCTTGAGCCATATTGTCGTGTACCAGTTGCGTCAAGGCCTGCATTTTGTCCCGGAAGCGCATGACATACTCGATAACCGACACTCCAGGGGTGGCCAAATCCCCTTCCCAAGCCTCTTTCACCAGAGCCAGGGGGCCCCGCACACGTCGCCCGTACAGGAGCTCAAACGGTGAGAATCCTGTTGAGGCCTGTGGAACCTCCCGGTAAGCAAATAACAGGTGTGGGAGATACCGCTCCCAGTCACGCCCATGGGAGTCGACCAACATCTTAAGCATCTGCTTTAAGGTGCCATTAAACCGCTCGCACAGGCCATTAGTCTGTGGATGGTACGGGCTGGCCACCAGATGTCGCACCTGGACTTGCTTACAGAGGGCCTCCATCAGCTGGGACATGAATTGGGTCCCCCGGTCAGTGAGCATTTCCTGGGGAAAACCCACTCGGGAGAAAATCTCCAGCAATGCGGTGGCCACCTTGTCAGCCCGAATGGACGACAAGGCCACTGCTTCTGGGTACCGGGTGGCATAGTCCACTACCGTCAGTAGGAAGCGTTTCCCGGAGCTGCTGGGGATGGCCAGCGGGCCGACCAGATCCACAGCCACCCTCCTGAAAGGCTCATCGATGATTGGCAGAGATACTAGTGGGGCTTTGGGGCGTGGCCCCGCCTTCCCCACTCTCTGACAGGTTTCACACGAACGGCAGTAGGCAGCCACATCGGCCCCCATTTTTGGCCAGTAGAAATGCTGGTTTAACCTGGCCTTGGTCTTAGCGATCCCTAGGTGTCCGGCCATCGGAATCTCATGTGCGATCCGCAACAACTCCGTCCGGAACGGATAGGGTACCACCAACTGTCGGTCCCTGGGCCACGCCTCCGGTGAACCCTGCTGGACCGTGGCCCGGTACAGCCGTCCTTGGTCCCAGACCACTCGCTCCGGGTCCGAGTCCGAGGGAGGCTGTGCCGCCTGCTCCTTAAGAGCTTTCAGGCTGTCGTCAGCTTCTAACGCTGCCTGAAACCCCTGACTAGATGTGGCCAGAATCGACGAGACTGTCACATCTTCAGTCAGTACCCCGGGACCTGTGTCCTGGCCTCCACCTGACTCGGCTGCCACTTGGTCAGAAGGGGAAGAGCTATCGGACCTCCGGGAGGCCCCTTGGCTTCCAGCACTCCCACTGCGGGTGACAGCGGCCACAGCCGCTGCGACCGTGGGTCGTGCCTGCTCCTCCTCCGTTCCTGACCAAGTCGCCGGTTCAGGCAGACCTACCTGGCTTCCTGACACCCCGGTTGTGGGGGAACCATGCACCGAGATCTTACCTGGGAGCACTTCCGCTCCTGGACCGGCCCCAATCTCACCTGCCTGTTCCCCTCCTGCAGCAACAGAACCCCGCTGTGAAATCTCTGGGGACCCCACATTTGCTGTGGTAGCCCCCACCCCACACACTGGTCTCCCCCCTGCAGCACCCTGCTCTCTGCTTATCCCTGCAGAGGGCAACAGATCCCAGCTCACAGGCTGGTTACTTGTAGAGGCATTGTCACACCTTTCTCTGACCCCCTCCCCTGTCACAGCTGCAGCTGTGTGTGTGTCTATGGTGTCTATGCAAGCAGAAATATCAGAGTTCACTCCCTCCTCCCTTACATCATTCATAGATAACACATTAACATTGTCCGGAGGCATGTCAGTACTGGCTGAAGGTTCAGCCCTCGGTTGGGGCCCAAACTGGGAGGTTATCTGCCCCAAATCTGTCCCAAGTAGCACGTTTGCAGGGATCCGATCAGTTACCCCCACCTCCCTCACCCCCCGCCCTGCGCCCCAGTCCACATAAATGTCAGCAACAGGCAGCGCCGGGTCAGTGCCTCCAATCCCGGAGACAGCGAGGGTTTTTCCAGGGATCAAGTCTTGGGGGGACACCATCTCAGGCCGCACCAGAGTCACCTCCGAGGCGCTGTCTCGCAGTCCTATGGTCACAGACCGGCCGACGGTGACAGGTTGGAAGCTGTCCAGGGACCTACCACCACCCCCACCCACACAATACACCTTGGGCGGCCCTTGGGACGGGGACGGAGCCGGGGCCTTGGGACGCTGAGGGCACATGGCCTTGAAGTGTCCAGGTAGGTTGCACTGGTGGCACCGTCTTGGCTCTGCCACGGGCCTGGAGAGGGGAGTTGAGGGGGACACCCCCTGCAGTCTAGGGGCAGGTGGGGCAGTCGCAGAATTCATCTTACCCCCTCTCCAGGTGCTGCTGGTGGCCGCTCTCCTGGCCTCAGGGGCCCGGTTGTTGGTGTAGTCATCGGCAAGGGCAGCTGTAGCCGTGGACCCCTTTGGCTTCTGGTCTCGGATGAACTGGCGGAGATCCTCAGGGCAGTTCCACAAGAGTTGCTCCGTGATGAACAAGTCCAGGATCTCTGGTCCGGTGGAAAGCTGCAGGCCTTGGGTCCAGTGGTCGGCAGCTCGGGCAAGTGCCCGCCGGTGGTCAGCCCAGGAGTCCTTTGGTCCCTTCTGTAGGCTCCGGAACTTCTTGCGGTAGGACTCTGGAGTGAGGTTGTACTGTTGGATCAGGGCCCGCTTGATGGTGTCGTAGCCCTGATCTGCCTCAGCAGGCAAGTCACCAAGGATATCCAGGGCCTTACCCCTTAAACGGGGGGTCAGGTATTTGGCCCACTGGTCCTTGTCCAGATGGTGCTGCAAGCAAGTCCGTTCAAAAGCAGTCAAGAAAGAGTCCAAGTCTCCATCCTTCTCCAGCACTGGGAAGTCCTCAACACGGACCTTTGGAAGTTTGGTGTCTCGAAGGTCACGTGTGGCTGATGAGGGCCGGAGCTGAGCTAGCTGCAGCTGGTAGTCACGGTCTGCCTGTCGCTCTCGCTCTCGCTCTTCACGCGCTGCCTGCCGCTCTCGCTCCGCAGCCTCACGCTCTGCGTGCCGCTCCGCAGCCTCAGCGTCACGCGCTGCCTGCCGCTCTGCCCTGCGCTCTGCCAGGAGTTCCTTGTAGCCCTTCTGGTCTCCAGCCTGGAGAAGGGCCATAGCCATTTGAAGAAGGCTATCCGAGCCTCCCAGGCTCGGTGGAATGGCACGTGGTGATCTGCGGCACGCTGCAGAGCTAGGCGATTCACTGTCCCTTTCAGAGCGGAGGGCTGGCATCTGGCTCGTTGAGGAACCTTGGGTGAGCTCCTCCTCATCTTGTCCAGCAGTGCCAGGTTGTGCAATGTCCTCGGCAGAACGGTTTTCTGGCGTCGAGCTCCTGGAGGACTCGTGGGCAACCTCCTCATTGCTGTCCACAGCACCGTCCTCCCTCTCTTCGGCTCCTGCCTTAGCATTGGCCAGTTGCATAGCTCTGCTCCTGGTGCCATCAGCCATTCTTGCAGACTTTTGGTCACTGACACAGAACTGACACCTGATGCCTCCACACACCTTACAGTATCTGCACTCTGACACTCTAGTGTTGAGCTAGTCTGAAGACCCCAGCAGCCACAGCTGCTGCAGGCAGTCTTTAGTGTCTGGGAGTATGGGTCTCACACTCACACACACTATTATCTCGATCCCACCGCTGCCACCAATATGTCACAAACCACCGGGGGGGTCACTCAGAAACCCCCCGCGCTGGCTACCAGTACGTCACAATCGGGGGGTAACAAGTGGGGGTCACCCCTCCTTTATACCTCCCGACCGACAGACAGAGCACGTGACGCGCTCTCTAGCGCCCCTCTTATAGTCAGGCCAATTATGGAATTGCCCGACAATAAGCAAGGAGGCCGCTATACTACTTATGCCGATTATTGAAGGGTCCCCGGTGAGAGTAAGGTATATATTCCCCCGACCTCCGCGGGCGGAATATATAAAATCTCCCCGAATCTCACTGGCCTCCCCACAATAATCCTTGGCACAATTCGCTGCCACCAACCGATTTACGGTAACTATTAGCCGAACACACAGACGTGGGATTCAAGATCGAGATAACAGAACAGCCCAAGATTAATTATATAATTTAATCAGCCTAAAGCACACTAGAAACTACAATATATACAATAGGGAATCTACAGAATATACATATGTCAGAGTACAGTTACAATCAAAGCATGGGTTACAAACAGGCATACACAGTTCCAGCAGTTACCTTGTTGCGTCTGGCCACAGGGGGGCGCTGTAGGCCAGGTTTCTAGGATCCTTCCCACAGATGTTTCCTACACGTGCCCCCAGCGAAAGAACGCTGGAAAATGGCCGAAGTAGGGTTATCAACCTGGGCAGATCCAGGTCCCCTCCTACCTTCGTGACCTCACAGGGAGCACTGCTCCACCCCTGGCTTGAGTTATGGACAATATCCCAACATGGAATATGGGCCATAAGTTTGCCTGGGAGCGTCGTAGGCGGACGCCAATGCTCTCATTGTGACAGTTATGAATTTAGCTACAGAACGAGGGGACTCATGACCTGTCTGCCAGTTCCCCATTGGCTGATATCACGCCTGGGGCATTTCCCAATGTCCTGCTCCCATAAAAAGGGTGTGCCGGCATCGTCCGCATGCAGAGACACCATTTTTATGGTTGCCATATTTATCGGAAATATGGCTTGCGAGATATGAACCATTTTTTACTGGAGTCGTTCTGTCTGGCTATTTCCATAGCCTTGCTAACTAGCTAGCAGCTCCTACTACAGGGTGACGGCAGGGAGTCATCCTGTGTCCATTGTTCCCACACCACCTCATCTCCATATCACAGGACATGGCCATGGAGGTGTAAGTGGAACACTGAGAACAAGAAGGGAGGGGGCACTGCCAGGGAGTGATGAGGGATTATGACTGGAGTCATAATTCATCTTCATATCCCGGGATTTGCCTCACAGACGGTCTAAAAAAATTATGAAAAGATTCCATAAAATTGCTGTTACCAGCACCAGATATGGTGCTACTGGTACGGGTAGACTGTTGAAGATGACGAGACTGTCCCATGTTTGTCAAGTTACAACTGGGAGATTCACTTCCTGCACCTGCATGGTTGTTTGGTGGAAAAGCCGAGCTAAGATCGAGTAACAGCTTCTGCTGATACTCCTGCATACGTGCGTCCCTTTCTATGGCTGGAATTATGTCACAAAATTTGGACTTGTACCGGGGATCTAATAGTGTGGCAAGCCAGTAGTCATCATCACTTCTAATTTTGACAATACGAGTGTCATGTTGGAGGTAGTGCAGCAAGAAGGCGCTCATGTGTCTTGCGCAGCCATGCGGACCAAGTCCACGCTCTGTTTGTGGCATAGAGGTGCTAACCGTTCTTTCTTCCTCTGACATCTCCCCCCAACCTCTTTCAACTGAAATTTGACCAAGGTCTCCCTCATCCGCTGAGTCTTCCATGTCCATGGACAGTTCGTCATCCATTTCTTCATGTTCTCCTGCACCTTCCTCAACATTTCGCCTGCTACCATGCGCCCTTGTTGATCGCTGTCCCCCATGGTCCCATGCCTGCCGCGTTGGTGATGATGAACGTCTGGACCTTGGTAATGTTGTTGTCCCTTGCGCATATGAATCCTCCTGTAGTTCCTCCCCTTCCTGTTGTCCCACCCCCTGACTCCGAATAGTGTTTAGCGTGTGCTCCAGCATGTAAATGACTGGAATCGTCATGCTGATAATGGCATTGTCAGCGCTAAACATATTCGTCGCCATTTTGAAACTTTGCAGAAGGGTCCATAGGTCCTTGATCTGAGACCACTCCATCAGGGTGATCTGCCCCACCTCTGCATCTCGTTGGCCCAGGCTGTACGTCATGACGTATTGCACCAGGGCTCAGCGGTGCTGCCACAGTCGCTATAACATGTGGAGAGTCGAATTCCAGCGTGTTGCCACATCGCATTTCAGGCGATGAACCGGCAGGCCGAAAGACTTCTGGAGCGATGCAAGTTGCTCAGCTGCGGTTGAACGGCGGAAGTAAGCAGACAGTTTTCGTGCCCTGGTCAGAAGGCCATCTAGGCCGGGATAGTGTGTTAAAAATTGCTGGACAACAAGGTTCAACACGTGAGCCATACAAGGCACGTGTGTCACCTTGCCCAGGCGAAGGGCCGCACCCAGGTTTGCAGCATTGTCGCACACGGCCTTACCAGGCTGCAAGTTGAGAGAAGACAACCATTTACCAAACTCAGTCTCCAGAGCTGCCCACAACTCAGCCGCTGTGTGACTCTTATTCCCAAGACATGTCAAGCTAAAGACCGCCTGATGCCGTTGCGATCTGCTGCCAGCATAGTAATGAGGGGTGCGTGATTCCTTCTGTGCAGTGAGAACGCTGGTGGCCTGACCAGGCAGGCTTGGGGCGGAGGTGGAGGACCCAGATGAGGTGGAGGAGGTAGAAGCAGTGGCGGAACTTGGACAGACAGAGGATTGACACACAAGTCATGGGGACGGCAAGACTTGTGCAGCAGACCCTTCACCATCTATCACCATAGTTACCCAGTGCCCAGTCAGCGACATGTAACGTCCCTGTCCATGCTTACTGGTCCAAGTATCGGTGGTGAAATGCACCCGTTGACACACAGAGTTTCTCAAGGAAGCGGTGATGTTGTGTGCGACATGCTGGTGTAGCGCGGGCACACCTTTCTTAGAGAAGTAGTGGCGACTGGGCATCTGGTACTGGGGCACAGCGACAGACATAAGGTCTCTAAAATCCTGTGTGTCCACCAGGCGGAAAGGCAGCATTTCGGTAGCCAAGAGCTTACAGAGGGATAAAGTCAACCTCTTAGCTTTGTCATGGGTCGCAGGAAATGGGCTTTTATTTGTCCACATCTGAGGGACAGAGATCTGGCTGCTGTGTGTAGACGGTGTTGAGTAGGGTGTCCCTGGAAAAATGCAGCTTTGTGAGGAAAGTGCAGGCGTAGACATGATGTTGCCTTCATCCAACGTTGGTGCTATCGATGTCTGAGAGAGCTGTACACACGCACTTGTTTCCCCTTCCATACCAACTGACGACCTACCAAGCAAACTGCCTGTTGCGGTTACAGTGGTGGAAGTTGTGCGTGGAAAACCAGGTGTGACAGCTGTCCCCACAGTCCTAGAAGATGAAGAGCGCGCGGATGCACTAGAAAGGGCAGGCGGTGGATGGTTCGCTCCGCTAGGCCGCATTGCAGCACGGTGAGCTTCCCACCGGGACATATGATATTTATTCATGTGACGATTCATGGAAGAAGTTGTCAAACTGCTGAGGTTTTGACCTCTACTAACAGAATCATGACAAATTTTACAGATCACATAATTTGGGCGATCTTTTGCTATGTCAAAAAAGGACCAGGCTAGGCAAGGCTTAGAGGACATGCGACCTGTTGATCCACCCCGACTAGTGCTCAGAGGCAGAGTGGTGGCTGAGGATGCAGTTGTAGACGTGCTACCAGTACTCCGACTCTGTCCAGGAAGGCGCAAGGTAACTTCGTCATCAGTTGCATCCTCCTCCACCACCTCTGTTGACTTCCTCGAGTGCCTGACTGTGGGTTGACAGTAGGTGGGATCTAGAACTTCCTCATCAATTGTTGTGTTTGCACTCCCCTCACCCTCAGACCGAGCCTCTTCTTGCCCTGACCGAATATTTAAGTTGTCATCCCAATCTGGTATCTGCGTCTCATCGTCATCAGTATGTTCCTCATTGTCTATAACAACAGGTGTTACAGTTGGTGAAAAAGGGTCAACATTATGCTCAGAAACTTCGTCCTCACGGCCTGAATCAGAGTCACAAAGGTTCTAGGCATCACTGCAGACCATTTCCTAGTCTGTACTCACTGTAGCTTGGGAGCAGACCTCTGATTCCCAGGCTATAGTGTGGCTGAACAGCTCTGCAGACTCAGCCATCTCAGTTTCACCATACTGTGCAGGGCGGATGGAGACTTCAGAGCTGGGAGAAAGCAAGTTTGATTGGGATGAAAACTCAGAGGACTGGTGTTTTTTGGATGCGGTAGTTGAGGTGGCGGAGAGGGCACTTGTTGGACCATTTGAGATCCATTCAAGCATTTTCCTTTTTTGGCCATCATCTACCTTTGTTCCAGTTGTCCGTGTCCGTAAAAAAGGGAGCACATCGGATTGTCCACGGTAAGTAGTAGACATCTTACTTTTGCTGGAAGATGGTCTATCTTCAGCAGATGTTAATGGAGCTTTGCCACCTTCCCCACGGACAAACCCTTTTTTTCCTTTTCCACCACGCCTTTTACCCTTTCCACCAGCATCTGTCATTTTGCCACTCATTTTGATTGCGACAAGATTGTGCACTTAAAATGTGGTAGTAAAAATTGAGAGGTGGTGTAGATTGCAGCGGTGGTCTATCTTTATTAACAGCAGAATAAACAACAATAATTATCACTGACAATGCAACTACGGCCCTTAAACTGGCAGCAGTGTTTGCTAGTATAATGGCTTAGTAACAATGAGTTTGAGTGTGCAATGCAGGCAGAGGTGCTGCAAATATCTTTGCACTAGTAGGACAAAACAGAAGTCCAACAGCCACGTTTAGGATGCCACTAAGTTCACTCAGTGTTTGCTAGTATAATGGTTTAGTAACAATGAGTTTGAGTGTGCAATGCAGGCAGACGTGCTGCAAATATCTTTGTACTTGTGGGACGATACAGAAGTCCAACAGCCACGTTTAGGATGCCACTAAGTTCACTCAGTGTTTGCTAGTATAATGGCTTAGTAACAATGAGTTTGAGTATGCAATGCAGGCAGAGGTGCTGCAAATATCTTTGCACTTGTGGGACGATACAGAAGTCCAACAGCCACGTTTAGGATGCCACTAAGTTCACTCAGTGTTTGCTAGTATAATGGCTTAGTAACAATGAGTTTGAGTGTGCAATGCAGGCAGACGTGCTGCAAATATCTTTGCACTTGTGGGACGATACAGAAGTCAAACAGCCACGTTTAGGATGCCACTAAGTTCACTCAGTGTTTGCTAGTATAATGGCTTAGTAACAATGAGTTTGAGTGTGCAATGCAGGCAGACGTGCTGCAAATATCTTTGCACTTGTGGGACGATACAGAAGTCCAACAGCCACGTTTAGGATGCCACTAAGTTCACTCAGTGTTTGCTAGTATTATGGCTTAGTAACAATGAGTTTGAGTGTGCAATGCAGGCAGAGGTGCTGCAAATATCTTTGCACTTGTGGGACGATACAGAAGTCCAACAGCCACGTTTAGGATGCCACTAAGTTCACTCAGTGTTTGCTAGTATAATGGCTTAGTAACAATGAGTTTGAGTGTGCAATGCAGGCAGAGGTGCTACAAATATCTTTCCACTTGTGGGACGATACAGAAGTCCAACAGCCACGTTGAGGATGCCACTAAGTTCACTCAGTGTTTGCTAGTATAATGGCTTAGTAACAATGAGTTTGAGTGTGCAATGCAGGCAGACGTGCTGCAAATATCTTTGCACTTGTGGGACGATACAGAAGTCCAACAGCCACGTTTAGGATGCCACTAAGTTCACTCAGTGTTTGCTAGTATAATAGCTTAGTAACAATAAGTTTGAGTGTGCAATGCAGGCAGAGGTGCTGCAAATTTCTTTGCACTTGTGGGACGATACAGAAGTCCAACAGCCACGTTTAGGATGCCACTAAGTTCACTCAGTGTTTGCTAGTATAATGGCTTAGTAACAATAAGTTTGAGTGTGCAATGCAGGCAGACGTGCTGCAATTATCTTTGCACTTGTGGGACGATACAGAAGTCCAACAGCCACGTTTAGGATGCCACTAAGTTCACTCAGTGTTTGCTAGTATAATGGCTTAGTAACAATGAGTTTGAGTGTGCAATGCAGGCAGACGTGCTGCAAATATCTTTGCACTTGTGGGACGATACAGAAGTCCAACAGCCACGTTTAGGATGCCACTAAGTTCACTCAGTGTTTGCTAGTATAATCAGAAACTGCTGTGTGAATACTGACATGAAAAATTCAATAGCTATATGTAAGAATGAAATGTGAAAAATGGAACCTGCATTACTGCCATGAACATATGAATAAAGAGAAATTTAGCTACTGATTTGATCAATGCAATAGAGCCCCAACACTACGCCAAAGTATTTCTCTACGTTGGGGTCCCTAGCTTGTGTGTGTCCTCTCATGCAGTTAAAAAACTTACCGTGTATGGGAAGCTGAGACCCAGGCTATATATACGATGTGGATTGGCAATAGGTGTGTATGGGGAGGGTTCACAAACGAAAAACTACTAACAAATAAGAAATAACGTTTGGAACTCCATTCTATGTCTGAACTGGGTGCAAAAACCTAAAAAAACATCACTATGGGGAGATAAGGTATGCACACCAGTGACTATGTAAGGGGAATACATGTAATAGCAGAAACTGCTGTGTGAATACTGACATGAAAAATTCAATAGCAATATGTAAGAATGAAATGTGAAAAATGGAACCTGCATTACTGCCATGAATATATGAATAAAGAGAAATTTAGCTACTGAATTGATCAATGCAATAGAGCCCCAACACTACGCCAAAGTATTTCTCTACGTTGGGGTCCCTAGCTTGTGTGTGTCCATTCATGCAGTTAAAAAACCTTACCGTGTATGGGAAGCTGAGACCCAGGCTATATATACGATGTGGATTGGCAACAGGTGTGTATGGGGAGGGTTCACAAACGAAAAACTACTAACAAATAAGAAATAACGTTTGGAACTCCATTCTATGTCTGAACTGGGTGCAAAAACCTAAAAAAATGAAAAATGGAACCTGCATTACTGCCATGAATATATGAATAAAGAGAAATTTAGCTACTGAATTGATCAATGCAATAGAGCAGTTTTTTAACTGCATGAGAGGACACACACAAGCTAGGGACCCCAACGTAGAGAAATACTTTGGCGTAGTGTTGGGGCTCTATTGCATTGATCAATTCAGTAGCTAAATTTCTCTTTATTCATATATTCATGGCAGTAATGCAGATTCCATTTTTCACATTTCATTCTTACATATAGCTATTGAATTTTTCATGTCAGTATTCACACAGCAGTTTCTGCTATTACCTGTATTCCCCTTACATAGTCACTGGTGTGCATACCTTATCTCCCCATAGTGATGTTTTTTTAGGTTTTTGCACCCAGTTCAGACATAGAATGGAGTTCCAAACGTTATTTCTTATTTGTTAGTAGTTTTTCGTTTGTGAACCCTCCCCATACACACCTATTGCCAATCCACATCGTATATATAGCCTGGGTCTCAGCTTTCCATACACGGTAAGTTTTTTAACTGCATGAGAGGACACACACAAGCTAGGGACCCCAACGTAGAGAAATACTTTGGCGTAGTGTTGGGGCTCTATTGCATTGATCAATTCAGTAGCTAAATTTCTCTTTATTCATATATTCATGGCAGTAATGCAGGTTTCATTTTTCACATTTCATTCTTACATATAGCTATTGAATTTTTCATGTCAGTATTCACACAGCAGTTTCTGCTATTACATGTATTCCCCTTACATAGTCACTGGTGTGCATACCTTATCTCCCCATAGTGATGTTTTTTTAGGTTTTTGCACCCAGTTCAGACATAGAATGGAGTTCCAAACGTTATTTCTTATTTGTTAGTAGTTTTTCGTTTGTGAACCCTCCCCATACACACCTATTGCCAATCCACATCGTATATATAGCCTGGGTCTCAGCTTCCCATACACGGTAAGTTTTTTAACTGCATGAGAGGACACACAAGCTAGGGACCCCAACGTAGAGAAATACTTTGGCGTAGTGTTGGGGCTCTATTGCATTGATCAATTCAGTAGCTAAATTTCTCTTTATTCATATATTCATGGCAGTAATGCAGGTTCCATTTTTCACATTTCATTCTTACATATAGCTATTGAATTTTTCATGTCAGTATTCACACAGCAGTTTCTGCTATTACATGTATTCCCCTTACATAGTCACTGGTGTGCATACCTTATCTCCCCATAGTGATGTTTTTTTAGGTTTTTGCACCCAGTTCAGACATAGAATGGAGTTCCAAACGTTATTTCTTACTTGCTAGTATAATGGCTTAGTAACAATGAGTTTGAGTGTGCAAAGGGCAGGAGGGTACAGTGGCAGGGTTGTGGGTCTCTGGGTAGAGGAAAGGAAGCCTGCCTTTCTATCCCTCCTAATGGGGAAATGCAGCGAGGAAATCCCTGACCTTAGCTACACAGACGCTGTCATCTTGTGTAGCTGTTAAACTCTGTTTTCACGGACCTGTCACCTATGGCTCTGACCCTGCCGGTATGAGCCCTTAAAAGGACTGATAGAAAGTGCTATCCCTATGCTGTACAGCGCTGTGTATGGAGCGTACACAGCAGTATCGGTGATAGGAGCTGTGCCAGTGATGACTGACACCAAGGACGCAGAAGGCAGATAATGGCGTGCTGGAGAAAAATGTCCGGTTTTATAATGCAGGGACATGTGACATGGACATCCTATCACACATGCCGTTGCTTCTCTGGCTAAAAGTCCACTTAGCTGTGTGTGTGTCTGGGATTGGCTGACATGCTCTCACGCCCCACTACATGCGCGCGCTTAGGGAAGGAAGACAAGGGAAAAAAAAAAATGGCCATTATCCATACAGCAGTGATCTGAATGCGCTGTTCCCGCACACTATACACTGAAATTTCATAATAGTGTGAGTCACAGAGTGACTTACACTATTACAGCGGAAAGCCAGCTAGTAATTAGCTGGTCTTTTTGCTGCTAGAACCGTTCTCGAATGTATCTAGAACTATCGAGCTTTAGCAAAAAGCTCGAGTTCTAGTTCTATCTAGAACAGCCCCCAAAATCACTCGAGCCGCGAACTGGAGAACCTCGAACCACCAACCGCGCTCAACTCTAGCTATGGACTAATATATCTCGCAAATTGCACGAGCGTTTTGCCACAATTGAAGGTTTGGTTGACAAGTAATCTCTTAGGATGGGGTCAGTTAATAGTATATCCCAATGTTGTTCAATTACCCCTTTTACTTCCTTCCATTGGGAATTATAAGTTGTAATAACTCTGATGATGTTGGGAGATTCATCATCACGCTTGGTTTTAGATCCAAAGAGAAGATCATCTCTATTGGATCTCTGAGCCTTTCTATTTCCCCTTCTGATATTTCTGCGGCTGTACCCACGCTCCTCAAACCTTTGGGCAATGTCAACAGCCTGTGCCTGAAAACTCTCCTCACTTGAACATATCCTTTTCGCCCGTAAAAACTGGCCAATTGGGATGCCCTTTATCGTGGAAGGTAAATGCGATGACGAGGCATGGAGTAAAGAATTCGTGGCTTAGGGCTTGTGGAACATATCTGTAGCCAGCTCTCCATTCTCCAAAATGATTATTTTTATGTCCAGGAAGTCAAGTTAATTTCCAAATTTTTACGTTAATTTGATGTTGTAATTATTATTATTAAGATTAGCCATTAGGGACTGCAAATCAGTTTCTGATCCCTGCCATATGAACCAAACATCATCAATATAGCGCATCCACTCCTGAACTCCGGTCATTGCTGGTATACCATCCTCCAAAAAAATTTGGTGTTCCCAATATCCCAAAAACAAGTTAGCATACGAGGGGGCACAAGCTGCCCCCATTGCAGTACCCTGCTTCTGGAGATACGTCCTTCCATTGAAGGTAAAAAAAATTATGATTTAATACATACTCAAGCAATGACAACAGGAGCTCAGCAGTGGATGCGTCTATATCACTGGAATTCAGAAACCATGCAACTGCCCGCATGCCATCCTCGTGTCTGATTGAACTATATAATGCTTCAAAGTCTGCTGTCACCATGATCATCTCCCTATCCATATGAATATGGTTTAGCCTCTGGAGAGCAGACGTAGTGTCCTTGATGAATGATGGTAAGGTACTCACCAGAGGCTTAAGGAAATGATCAATGGCGACAGAGACAATCTCACACAGACTGCCATTTCCCGAGATAATTGGTCTCCCCGGAGGGTCCATTGGATCTTTATGTACCTTGGGAATGAGATACAGGGTCGGCATGCGGGGTTGCAGTTTCTTCACATAATCCAAAAATTTTTTTGAATAGTACCTTCCTCAAAGGCTCTCTCAAGAAGTTTAACTAATTTGGTTTGAAATATAGCAGTAGGATTGCTTGATAGTTGCCTATAGCATTTAGTATCATCAAGTAGTTTATACGCTTGTTTCTCATATAGCCTATTCAGCCAGACCACAAGGTTGCCACCTTTGTCGGCTGGCTTGAACTGCACATCCTGTATGGCCTTTAGTTGTTTAAGGGCTAGTTTATCCTGAACACTCAAATTAGATTTTTCCGCAAATCTCTTATATTGTAGATTTTCTATATCTTTAGTGACTAACTTGACAAAGACCTCTGCTGCCGGGCATAGACTGAGAGAAGGGAAGGCTGTAAATTTACCAAAAATATAGTCCGGGAACTTACCCTTGTTGGAGGTTTCACTCTCCAGAGCCAATGACTCCAAAATTTGTAAAGCCTCCCTTTTGGCCGCCGTGGTAAAGATATCATTGGAGCTTGCTTTGTGATGTAATCGCCGTAACACAAGTTTGCGAGCAAATAGATTGACATCCTTCACCGCCAAAAATTTGTCTAAATGTTGGGAAGGGGAGAAAGTCAAACCTCTTGCCAAAACACGCAATTGTACATCTGAGAGAACATGATTGGATAAATTAATTATCTTATATTGTTCATTACCCTTTTTGCGTTTGTTATTAGGGTTGAAAATATCCGGATATCTCACTTGATATCTATTTCGAGTCCTCGTTCTTTGGTATATATTTCCAGCATCATCAAGATCGCTAGATGAAGCACAGCTGTCTGACATAGATGTGTTAGTATTGTCAATCCCACTATTTTGTACAGATACTTTGCGTGGAACATTCTTTTTTTGTTGTTGCCACCGATAAATTATCTTATTTTCATAATCTTTCACGTCACGTTGGTATTTTTTTTAATTTCGTTGAACTAATTTCTTGCTCCCATTTATCCCATTTATCAATATCATCCTCGATATCCTTCATATATTTGTTGAGTTGTTCCAAGGTAACCTCCTTTTTCATAATTTGCATTAAGCCCAATGCACGGCAAAAGATAGAGCTGTAATTACGTTGCAGTGATATATCAGTATTACATTGACGGGTTATCGCAGCGTGTCTCTTTGAATCAATGACATTTACACGAATAATGGTCTTTTGCATGAACTGAGTTTGAATAAAATAATATAATACCTATGGTTTTGGTGGGGTATAATAGCCGTCCTTCCGTGGTGTGTTCCTTTGTTTAAATTTTAATATGAATTTGTAAGTACATATTTAATAAAGTTTTGGGTTTTATCCTAAAACATGTCTATTGCTTTTCATTGTGCAGGTTTGCACTCCGGGTATTCTATGATCATTATTGTGGGATAGTGGTGTAAGCTAGACTAGAACATTCTCTAAATATTTTTTATATATTTCCCATATGGCAGTTACTATTAAAACATAATTCAGTAAGTTCAGTACAAACAATGACAGTGTAGCATGTTGATTAGTGCATAGATGAGAATGCTTTGTGTTTGCCTTTTACTGTTAAAAAAATGGACATACCTTTTTAGTGGAATCAGTAACTTAAATCGTACACCTTGTGCAAATGTAAAATGAGGCGAGCAAAGATTAAGTAATTTAATTATTGAAGAATCAATATTTTTTCTATAAGGAATCCAGCACTAATTTTGCAAATAACTGTTAATGTTTAAAGATTAACCACCATTTTATTTATTTAATTATTTTCATAAATTAATAGAAAACGTAAAAATAAGAAACTTTGTAATATATCTTATCAGAGAAATGTATTTCTTTCTTGGCCAGGACTGATTAATTCTCAAAATTCTGAATGCACCAGTAAAGTGAACTTGCAGCAGAATGTCTGTGCATGCCTCTAAATCTTCTCTCCTCCCTCCATAGAATTTTAATACCACCAATTGCCATCTCCTATATTAGTAATTGGAGTCTGTCTTCACTGAGTGCAGATCTTACTTGTGTCCATTATGCAGTGTTTCTGCAGCAATTTTTGATATTTTGATATTCAGCAGTTACGTGCGCATAAGCCCTTAAAATACCCTGACTGCAGTGGAATATGCAAGAATATCAGAACTCCGAATTACATGAACAGACAGACTTTTATTATTCACTTAATTTATATTTAGGAATACATTGTCTGAAATAAAAGACTAAATACATATTCATAATTATTCTTCAAGTTTAGTGACATCGGTCTTGTAATCAGTTAATATACCATGGTTGGATGTATGAAACTGTTTTGTGAGATCGATGTCATAACACTCCATGAGATTGTCCCACACCGCTAAAGAATAAGACAGGGGTGCACAACATTTTTTGGTCCACAGATCAGATTGCCATACCGAACGATCCCAAGGGCTGCAAAAAATTTAAAGGAGTACTTATGTGTCGCCCGGGGGACAGGGGTACTCAGATCTGGGCCAAGGGTCACTTCAGTAAGTATCACGGTGGTGCGACCCGGTCTGTGATCCCAGGCTCCACAATAAAAGGGGGATTAAGTAGGGGAAATTGTCCGTGATGCCACCCGTGGGTTGCGGTGATAAGGTGGTGGCACTGCCGCTGCCTCTGGGGACCATGCCCGGGACTGATGGTGTGGGGGCAGCAAGGTGGGATCCCCTCCACGGGTAGGGGAGTTGTTGTCCCAGGGCCCAATTGGGAGTGGTGGTTTGGGGAATAATGGGTGCAGTCCACGGCTTGGACCGGGTGGTGTAGGAGTACTCACAGTATAAGCAATAACTGACACGAGTCCAGAATTGAACCAAGTTGCTGGTAACTGGTGCCCACGGCCGGTTGCTGTGAGGATGGGTCCCACACCCGTGTGTGATTCAGGTGCTCTTTTCCTGCCCGAGGTCTGTGTCTGCTCTGCACACTGGTCCGGACTGGGTCCCGACAGCTGGCACCGGGGGGGGGGAACTACCCTCGCCCATTCCACTCCGGGTCCCCACAAGTGGCTGGCCTGCTCCTGAGGCCCTACTACCACTTCTCCTCTGCTCCCAACGGAGCTGCTTCCAGAACTCTCTCCTCCTGCAGACTGACCCTAAACTCAACCCTGCTCTGCTCTTTCTAAGCTTCTCCCACCCCTCCCTTTTCCTGGGGAGGGGGTGAGAGGGACCTGATTGGATGGTGTGTTTCTGTGTGTGGGAAACTTCCCAAGGGAGTGTGAGATCTACACCATAAACATGGATGCAGACCTTTGTGACACCCTGGTTTTGGCGGGGGCGGCACACTTACATCATTACATCACCAGAACCACCATCAGTAACTTGACTTATACAGTGTTTTTCCTCTTCTTAATTTCAAATCTTTAAATTTTGAGAATTTTTCAGTTTAACAGCCATGCAGCACGTTATGAATTGCTGCATGTGTACAAGAACAGAATCACTGTCAGCACAAGTGCGGTGCCAGAACCACCATTAGTATAAGAATGAAGCATCAGAACCATCGTCAGTACTTGATTACATTACAAGAACCACTATCAGTACATGAATGCTGAGTCAGAACCACTGTCAGTACATTAATGCAGTGAGCAACAGAGGAAAAAAAACAAAAAAAACTCAGGCACTCACCAGAGCTTGCTTTTTAGTAATATTCATTACGTGTTTTGAATTTAAACTTTTTTAATTACTTTTGACATCAGCCACATGGTTACTGTGGTTATAACGGACATGATGTCAGACTAATCCAGACCAGCTGAAGCCCCAGACGGGTGCGAAACGGCCGTCGTCGTTGGACGTGCCTAGCGTCCTCTCCCTCCCCACCAGCCCTTATGCACATGTAAGCCCGAATGATTGAATAAATCATAAACCTGCACAAGCAAGCTCTGGTGAGTGCCTGATTTTTTTTGTTTTTTTTCTCTGTGGCTCAAATGTCAAAATCCTGATTGCATCAGCGGCACCGCAGAGCAGCATTTTTCAGCCGATATTGAAGGACTCCTTATTTTTCTCTACATTTGGTGCGGATCAGTGCCCTGGATACTCTTCCTTACAAAACATTAATGCAGTGTCAGAATGTCTCCTAACACTGATCCGGTACATGTACCCCAAACACTGCCACTTTTCATAATGTCTTTTCCACACTGTCCCTCTATATAATGTCCATCTCCACTGCCCCTCTCTAAAATTTCCCCCAAACTACCCCTTTCCATAATATCCTCACTACACTGCCACTTTCCATAATATTCTGCCACACTGCCTCTCTGCATAAAGTCCCCCACAACCCACTGCATCTCGCTATACTGGGATCTCGCTATACTGGGACCCCTTTACCAATCCCCCCATTGCCACATAATGTGCTCTTGCAGTAACATCAACCCTGCCCTCCCCCTCACCACATTATCTAAGAAAAGAGGACATTTACCCTTTGTCTCCACCATGAAGTGCTTACCGTTGTCTTGACCACAGTCTCCGTGGCACTGTGGAGACAGTAGTGGTGTAATGAGGTGAGCAGTGTGCTGACCTAATCACGCCACTGCACGTTGGGAAGGCAGCTGATAAGGGCTCCTCTGCCCCATTCCTGGCGCTCAAGTGTTCAAATGTGTCAAATACATTTGAATATAGGAAGAAGGTAGCCGGCGTTTCCCTATTCCTGTGAGCTGCAACTAACCCTAGTGCAGGCCTGGAATAAGACAATAAGGAATAGACACATTTAGGCAATGTATTAATATTGTGACAAGAAGAAATTGTAGGCTTATGTAAAATCTACGTATACAGTGCCTACAAGTAGTCTTCAACCCCCTGCAGATTTAGCAGGTTTGATAAGATGCAAATAAGTTAGAGCCTGCAAACTTCAAACAAGAGCAGGATTTATTAACAGATGCATAAATCTTACAAACCAACAAGTTATGTTGCTCAGTTAAATTTTAATACATTTTCAACATTAAAGTGTGGGTCAATTATTATTCAACCCCTAGGTTTAATATTTTGTGGAATAACCCTTGTTTGCAATTACAGCTAATAATCGTCTTTTATAAGACCTGATCAGGCCGGCACAGGTCTCTGGAGTTATCTTGGCCCACTCCTCCATGCAGATCTTCTCCAAGTTATCTAGGTTCTTTGGGTGTCTCATGTGGACTTTAATCTTGAGCTCCTTCCACAAGTTTTCAATTGGGTTAAGGTCAGGAGACTGACTAGGCCACTGCAACACCTTGATTTTTCCCTCTTGAACCAGGCCTTGGTTTTCTTGGCTGTGTGCTTTGGGTCGTTGTCTTGTTGGAAGATGAAATGACGACCCATCTTAAGATCCTTGATGGAGGAGTGGAGGTTCTTGGCCAAAATCTCCAGGTAGGTCGTGCTATCCATCTTCCCATGGATGCGGACTAGATGGCCAGGCCCCTTGGCTGAGAAACAGCCCCACAGCATGATGCTGCCACCACCATGCTTGACTGTAGGGATGGTATTCTTGGGGTCGTATGCAGTGCCATCCAGTCTCCAAACGTCACGTGTGTGGTTGGCACCAAAGATCTCCATCTTGGTCTCATCAGACCAGAGAACCTTGAACCAGTCTGTCTCAGAGTCCTCCAAGTGATCATGAGCAAACTGTAGACGAGCCTTGACATGACGCTTTGAAAGTAAAGGTACCTTACGGGCTCGTCTGGAACGGAGACCATTGCGGTGGAGTACGTTACTTATGGTATTGACTGAAACCAATGTCCCCACTGCCATGAGATCTTCCCGGAGCTCCTTCCTTGTTGTCCTTGGGTTAGCCTTGACTCTTCGGACAAGCCTGGCCTCGGCACGGATGGAAACTTTCAAAGGCTGTCCAGGCCGTGGAAGGCTAACGGTAGTTCCATAAGCCTTCCACTTCCGGATGATGCTCCCAACAGTGGAGACAGGTAGGCCCAACTCCTTGGAAAGGGTTTTGTACCCCTTGCCAGCCTTGTGACCCTCCACGTTCTTGTCTCTGATGGCCTTGGAATGCTCCTTTGTCTTTCCCATGTTGACCAAGTATGAGTGCTGTTCACAAGTTTGGGGAGGGTCTTAATTAGTCAGAAAAGGCTGGAAAAAGAGATAATTAATCCAAACATGTGAAGCTCATTGTTCTTTGTGCCTGAAATACTTCTTAATACTTTAGGGGAACCAAACAGAATTCCGGTGGTTTGAGGGGTTGAATAATAAATGGCCCTCTGAATAAACTTTTCACAATTAAAAAAAAAATAAAAAAAGAAATAACATTCTTTTTTGCTGCAGTGCATTTCACACTTCCAGGCTGATCTACAGTCCAAATGTCACAATTCCAAGTTAATTCCGAATGTGTAAACCTGCTAAATCTGCAGGGGGTTGAATACTACTTGTAGGCACTGTATATTAAAATGGCATGAATCACACTCAATTGCGGGTCTTACTGTGCTTTTACCTGCCTTGTGCAGTACTAGCCTGAGACCCATGTAACAGTGGCAGACAGCTATCTCTTTCCACATGAGAATGATCATTTTTATCTGTTTCCTTCTTATTGTAACCATACCATCCAGAGATCCCAAACCCTCCCTCTGGAAGAGGAAAGCTACGTTTCCTCAGCTGCAGAAACAGCGCCTACTTGTTATCCAAGCTCAGAGGGGACAATGTGGTCTGCCTAGGATCAGACCAGAAAATATCCCGCAATACTGATTGCCAAAGGCAAATGGAAAGCACGTGGTTTTGTTAAAAAATCCATTTTTTCTCAGTTTTGGCTTGAATATTATTACAACTTCACCGAGAAGAAGTATTAAGCTGTGAATGAGAAGAGCTTCAGGAGTACAAGATTGTTCTTCCAAATTTCCAACATGGACACTATTTCCCTCCAGAGAGAATATGAGTTCAGGATTCAGGTCTGTAAATAGTGATAATTATTCCTCTAAATGTGCATGTTAGATAAGTGATGCTAAGAGAGGCTGGGATGAGATCTGTATTCTTGTATTAGTATAGATTGAATGCTGATACAGTAACCCTGATAATCTACAGACCAGAGTCATGAAAAGGGCTGGGGGAGGCGTTCATACAGCATAAATATGGCATATCACATGGTGATGAGAAGGGCTGGGGGACGCGTTCATACAGCATAAATATGGCATATCACATGGTGATGAGAAGGGCTGGGGGACGCGTTCATACGGCATAAATATGGCATATCATATGGTGATGAGAAGGATTGGGGGACGCGTTCATACGGCATAAATATGGCATATCATATGGTGATGAGAAGGACTGGGGGACGCGTTCATATGGCATAAATATGGCATATCATATGGTGATGACAAGGGCTGGGGGACGTGTTCATACAGCATAAATATGGCATTACATATGGAAAGAAGGACTGGAGGATGCGTTCATACAGCATAAATATGGCATATCATATGGTGATGAGCAGGACTGTGGGACGTGTTCATACTACATAAATATGGCATATCATATGGTGATGAGAAGGATTGGGGGACGCGTTCATACGCCATAAATATGGCATATTATATGGTGAAGAGAAGGACTAGGGGGTGCGTTCATACAGCATAAATATGGCATATCATATGGTGATGAGCAGGACTGGGGGACGCGTTTATACGGCATAAATATTGGCATATCATATGGTGATGAGAAGGACTGGGGGACGCGTTCATACGGCATAAATATGGCATATCATATGGTGATGAGAAGGTCTGGGGGACGCGTTCATATGGCATAAATATGGCATATCATATGGTGATGACAAGGGCTGGGGGACGCGTTCATACGGCACAAATATGACATATCATATGGTGATGAGAAGGACTGGTGGACGCGTTCATACGGCATAAATATGGCATATCATATGGTGATGAGAAGGATTGGGGGACGCGTTCATACAGCATAAATATGGCATATCATATGGTGATGAGAAGGACTGGGGGACGCGTTCATATGGCATAAATATGGCATATCATATGGTGATGACAAGGGCTGGGGGACGTGTTCATACAGCATAAATATGGCATTACATATGGAAAGAAGGACTGGAGGATGCGTTCATACAGCATAAATATGGCATATCATATGGTGATGAGCAGGACTGTGGGACGTGTTCATACTACATAAATATGGCATATCATATGGTGATGAGAAGGATTGGGGGACGCGTTCATACGCCATAAATATGGCATATTATATGGTGAAGAGAAGGACTAGGGGGTGCGTTCATACAGCATAAATATGGCATATCATATGGTGATGAGCAGGACTGGGGGACGCGTTTATACGGCATAAATATTGGCATATCATATGGTGATGAGAAGGACTGGGGGACGCGTTCATACGGCATAAATATGGCATATCATATGGTGATGAGCAGGACTGGGGGGCTCGTTCATACGGCATAAATATGGCATATCATATGGTGATGAGCAGGACTGGGGGGCTCGTTCAAACGGCATAAATATGGCATATCATATGGTGATGAGAAGGGCTGGGGGATGCGTTCGTACGGCATAAATATGGCATATCATATGGTGATGAGAAGGGCTGGGGGACGCGTTCATACGGCATAAATATGGCATATCATATGGTGATGAGAAGGTCTGTGGGACTCGCTCATACGGCATAAATATGGCATATCATATGGTGATGAGAAGGTCTGGGGGACGCGTTCATATGGCATAAATATGGCATATCATATGGTGATGAGAAGGACTGGGGGACGCATTCATACGGCATAAATATGGCATATTATATGGTGATGAGCAGGACTGTGGGACGCGTTTATACTGCATAAATATGGCATATCATATGGTGATGAGAAGGATTGGGGGACGCGTTCATACGGCATAAATATGGCATATCATATGGTGATGAGAAGGATTGGGGGACGCGTTCATACGGCATAAATATGGCATATCATATGGTGATGACAAGGACTGTGGGATGCGTTAATACAGCACTAATATGGCATATCATAAAACAAATGTTTTCGAGACTGATATTAAAATGACATATGTGTGAACTCTTGTATATGCACAATATGGAGTCTTGTACACATTGTTTTTGGGCTGAATGAAGTCATTTTTTTATCCTATTTGAGGACTCTGTGTTCACACAGTGCTATCAGATTGGCATCGACTCATACATATAAGGAGAACATACGACCTTCCTATACATTTCCTTCAGCATAATTTAGCAGGATACCCCTCTAACTGACCGCACTTACAGCATCTATCAACTCTATGGAGAGAGACAGAGCATCTCCCTTTTCTGCCATCCTGGTATTTGGGAGCCTTAAAACAGAAGCTATCATCAAAAAATGACCAATTGCTTAAATCACGTTTTTGCGTTACATGTACTTTTTCCAAAAATCTTGGCAATGTGTTTTTTTCTTTTTTTCATATTATGGCTTTTATTAACCCCTTCACCCATGGGGGATTTTGTTTTTGTTTTCTCCTCCAATTTTTCCAGGAGCCATAATGTTTTGATTTTTCTGTCCATACAGCCATATGAGGACTTATTTTTTGTGGAACGAGATGCACCTTTGAATGACACCATTCATTCTGCCACATAGCGTACAGGAAAATGGGAAAAATTCTAAGTGTGGTGAAATTGCAAAAAAAGTGCAATTCCATAATGTTTTTTTATTTACCATGTTCACTATATGGTAAAACTACCTGGCAATATAATTCCCCAGGCCAGTATGAATACTTAGATGTTAAATATGTTTTTTTATTAAAGTGGTGAAAAAAATCAGAAATTTGTCAAAAAAAAAACCCCATTTAGCTTTTGTCGCCATTTTCCAAGACCCGTAGCATTTTAATTTTTTGGGATCTGGGGCTCAGTGATGGATTATTATTTGCGCTACAAGCTGATGTTTTTACTGATACTATTTAGAGGTAGGTACAGTGTTTTAATTGCATTTTATTGCAATGTTGTGGCAACCAAAAACATAATTCTGTTGTCTCTATTTGTATTCTGATTACGTCCTTTGCCATTCAGATTAATTTATTTTATATTTAGACAGAACGGATATATCTGAATTTGGGGTTACCAAATGCGTATAGTTTTAATTTTATTTTAATCGTTTTATTTTTAATGAGGAAAAAGGCGGGTGATTTGAACTTGTGCAGTTTTTTTAAAATATTTTTTAATTTTTTTTTTACTTTTTACAGTATTAATATTCCCTTTAGGGGAGTTGAAGCTGTGAATGTTTCGTCATTTCTGCATTAGCACTGCTGTGTACAGCAGAAATCATCACCTCCTATGAATGCCAGGTTGCAGCTGGATTTCACAGGAGGATCATGATGACAGACACAGGGGTCATCCGCTAAGTCCTGGCTGTCACAACAACCTATTAGCGCCCTATGATCATGTGACTGGTGCTCTGATGGGTGGGATCAGTGATGCACTTCCTCTCAGCGTGTGTTAAATGATATGGCTGCCAGAGATTGACAGCGGCATTTATCTGGTTAACAGCGGCGGGTGGATCTCTGATCCGCAGCTGTTACAGGCACTTGATGGCTGATTAAATCAGCTGTCAAGTGACGGGAAGATGTGGGCTCAGCATGTGAGCCCGCATCAAAGACAACGTCATGGCTGATGATGTGATGTACATGTATATCATCGGTCGTGAGGCGATTAAGAAAACATAATTAGTAATCTTGTAATTTCACCCTACCCTGGGGCTTGTTTACATTTATACTTCCTGTAGTTTCAGGAACAGTTTCCCAGAGTTTTCTTATTATTAAAGTCAAGATTCCAATGACAGGTAACACCTCTATATAAAACTGATAACAGCACATTCACCAATCACAATGGAAGATGTCACAGCTGACCCTGCTCCCCCTTCCTTCACAATAAGCTTTACACATGCTCATTAGATGCTTCAACACAAAAGATAAGGTTAGTGTCTGACCATTGGGGCCATGTACATGTGTTGTTTCCTGAAACAAAAGGAAGCATTAATCTAAGAAACCATCAGTGGCCAATGTAAAATGCAAGATTTATATTTTATATTTTTAATACAGATTGTGACTTAAAAATATATAAATTGCAACTGTTAAAAACTACATTTCACATGAAAACCTGATTTATTCAATAGGTCATTTTTTTTTTTTTAAGATTGCTTCCCTTTACGTGTTGATTGAGAAAGGTCTGGACCACTGCAGAGGCCTGTCCACTGCATATCTCTCATAGATAAGGCATGAAGGTAAAAAACAGATTTTTTTTTCAGATATCCCCTTTAAACAAATCATAAATACTATCTTGTAGAGAAGTAAACCATAATTTTGGAAGGTTCATTTGCTAGCCCATTTCATTAGTCCGGCCACCTTAGTTGGAGAGTCTTATTGTTTTGTATGGGCTGTCTGACAGGATAAGAATACTACATCTGTTTGCATGTGAAAGAACCACTGTCAGCTATCTAATATCATGGAACTACAGAAATACTCCATCCCAATCATGTGATCTGACACAATCTTATTCTCCAGTAAAACACATGACGAGCAAGTATCTGAAATAAATATTACCTTAGCAATGACAATCCTTACGCTGCATTCACACATCTGTGTCAGGCTCTTTTGACCCAAGCAGAACAGTCTCATAGGCAGATATGTGGTGGCTGTCAACTTTGAGTCAGGTCACCCATGGCCAGTCAATACTTGGCTTGCAACACATAGATATATGAATTTGGCTTTACATCTAAAGAACCAAATAGAAGCTGGACAAGTAGGATGATAGGCCCTTCACCTTGTGATGTATAATGATAAGCATTGAATATTACTGTACACATGGGGTACATGAGGCAGCAAGTGAATGGTGAGAAAACATAAGGGTCTGGGCAACTTTACCATAGGTCAGACTGTAATGGCCAGATGATTGGGTCAGTGCATCTGTAGCACCCCTGCGGTACCAGGTGCCACAAATGTGAACGTGGAAATCCAAACCCCGGAATATCCATGCCAGTCAACACACCAGCACCTTCAGGCCACACACATACTCCAACACCAGACTGGGAGACCTAGCAACAGGAAAAAGGGATGGGCACTGATTGGATAGTCGCCACTAAATCTGTTGGGAGAGACCCAGCAAGGGGGAGGGGCCAGTGGTCCGTTGGGAAGTTGGCGGGAGGAAGTGTTTAGTTAGTTAGTTAAGTTAAGTGAAGTGGAGTGAGTAGTCGGAGGAGTGAAAGAGTGAAGTAAGGAAAAAAAGTGTAGCAAGGTCTGAAGTAACAACGGAAAGCTGTAACATGAGTGAGGGACTGTGGAGTAAGGAACCAGGACTCCAGGGACCATGGGTTACCTGTGGAAGTGGAACCTAGGCTCACAGAGCTCAGCACAAGGCGGGGTGGCAGACCCTAGGACAGTGGGACATTTTATGGTCACCTTTTAAATCTGCCAGGCGAGAAGATCTCCAGGGTCCAACCAAAGAGTCTGAATCATCAGCAGCAAAGAGGGGACTGGGGTTTGACCCCCTTAAATAGTCCAGGCTGCCTGCAATAGGACCAAAACAGAAACGGAGGGGTTCCCAAGAAGCTCTAGCCCACGGGAGCCCAATACAAACGAGAGTGCACAGAGGACAGCTACCAAGGTCACAACTGGCACAAAGAACAAGGGGAGCGGGAACACCTGGAACCGGCACCAGTGGGTCCAAGTACTAAAATCAAGTAAAACAAGGCAAGTTGAAACTGCAATACTGGTGTGGACTGTTTCATTGTCGCCTCCGTACACTCACACAGATAGTTTCCCACTACAATCCCCAACATCCACTGCTGGGGCCTAGCCCTGCTTGCGGAGGGCCCAGAACACCTAAGCTGCATTACTCCATCAGCTCCAGCAAGACCCTGCAGCAGCAGCTTCAAATAACCTGGCCGCACACCGCAAGTGGCATAGTCGAAAAACTCTCTTTATTTTTATTCCTCCCTTTACTTTTATCTTTACCCCCTTTTTATTCGGACTGACCCCCAGGGTCACGGAACCAGGCATCGGCCGCGACCACGACTGATCCCCCCTATGCACTGCGCGCCCGGGACCAAGTACGCCACAGCCCTAGGGAGTCACACATCTGTAAGGTGGCAAATTTTGGGTATTTCTGTAAGAAAATATAAACATATGAACCAATAGTAGCACTATGGTCTCTCAGAGCTGAATAAGGCAAGTCCTCCTAGGTCTGATCCCATTGAAGGGTTACCATGTCAGAACATACAGTATATTGCAGCTTGCTGTGTACGGGGCTGTGTTGCCTCAGAGCAGTCACAGTGCCCATTTTGACAGTTGTCCACCATCAAGTGTAGCACCTACACTTGGCAACAGATCTTGGCCTTGTAGAAATGGAAGAAGGTGGCCTAGTCTGGTGAAACCCATTTTCTTATCACGTGGATCACCAAATGCTTGTGCATCACTTCCCAAGAGAAGGGATGGCACCAGGATGCAATATACAAACACAAGCCAGCAGAGCTAATGTGATGCTTTCAGCAATGTTCTGCGGGGAAACCTTAGGTCCAGGTGCCTAAACAGATGTAACTTTGTTATGCACCACCAGTTGTAGATGTTGTACACTGAAAAGACCTGTGGATGGCTATGCATTCTTTAAAGATAGTGGCCTCTTTCAGACATATAATGCTGTCTTAGTGCAAAGTTGTTCACAAATAGTTTGAAGAAAATGACTATGAGTTGCAGATAGTTACTTGGGCTTTTACTTTTCTGGAAACACAAATCTGATCAATAAAAATTGTACTTCAAAGCTTGAAAGATCTAAAGTACTAGATTCCACAGGATTCAGTGCCACAATGTTTTTTGAGAAGCTGGTATGGAACACTACAGTATTAAAAGGTGGTTTTAACCTCTTAATGACCTAGTATGTACATATTCGTCCTGGGTTACCTAGGTTGGGAGTCCACATCTTTCCCCTCACATGTCTACTGATCTGATCAGCCGACATGTGCAGCTAACAGGCAAAGGTGGATCAAAAATCGCTAAGTCAAACTCTCACAGTGTATTCTCATGCACTTCCGTGACACGATCCCAGTGCGGGGTCAGCTGATGACCGCTTTCACTGTCATCACTTACTTCCTGTGAATGCTGACAGTGCATCAGTATTCACAGGAGATATAATAATATAGCCATAAGTAAAAGCAATAAAAAATGCAAAAATAAGTTTTAAAAAATATGAAAAAGTTAATAAAATAAAACAATAAAAAAGTACATATTTGGTATCACCATGTTGAGAAATGCCCGATCTATCAAAATATAAAATCAATTAACCTGATTGGTAAAAGGCGTAGTAAGAAAAAAATCAAAACTCGAGAATTACATTATTTTGGTCACCGCAACATTGGATTAAAATGCAGTAACAGGCAATAAAAATATTGCATCTACCCAAAAATGGTATGATTAAAAATGTCAGCACAAGATGCAAAAAATAAGCCCCACACAGCACCAGATATGAAAAATGAGAACACTACGGGGTGCGGAAAATACTGACAAAACTGCAATTTATTATTTTTTTTTTTTACAAATTTCTGTGTTTTTTTTCAACACTTAAGCTGGCTTTATACGCTGCAATGTATATTACGATGCGTCGGCAGGGTCACGTCGTAAGTGACGCACATCCGGCATTGTAAGGTACATTGCAGTGTGTGACAGGTACGTGCGATTGCGATTGAACAGTAAAACGTTCATCGCACGCACGTCGTTCATTCCTCATGGATTGAAAGTCAGGTTGTTCAATGTTCCCGAGGTAGCACCCATCGCAGTGTGTGACACGCCGGGAATGATGAACAGATCTTACCTGCATCCTGCGGCTCCCGGCCGGTAATGCGGAAGGAAGGAGGTGGGTGGGATGTTTACGTCCCGCTCAGCCCCGCCCCTGCGCATCTATTGGTTAATCGTTTGTGCGGCACGTTCAACAAATTGAACGTGCCGCACATACGATGGGGGCGTTGCAACGTGTAAAGCTGGCTTTAGATAAAATTAAAACTATACATGTTTGGTATCTATGAACTCATACTGATATGATATATATTACCAGGTCAGTTTTACCATATAATGACCGTGGTAAATAAAAAACCTAAAAAACAATTGTGGAATTGCACTTGTTTTGCAATTTCACTGCAGTTGGAATTTTTTTTCCTGTTATCCAGTACAATATGGGGAAGAATGGAGTAATTCAAACGTACAACTCATCCCACAAAAAACAAGCCCTCATATGGCTATATTGACAGAAAAATAAAAAAGGTATGGCTCTTGGAAGAAGGGGAGGAAAAAATAAAAACAAAAAAATGAAAATCGCCAGGGGGTGAAGGGGTTAATGTTATGGCAGGTCAGTATGTATAATGTTTTTTAAAATCAGAAAGAAAGTTCCATAGGCAGAAAAAAATCTGGCCAAAAATGAGTCTTTCAAAACATGGCCAAGGGAAGCGGACAGGAGCCAAACGGGCACGAAGCTTTCTCTACGCTATGGTCCCCAATAGGGAACATATTGGTGACCACATCATCACTCAGACTTTAATAGCATACAGTACTGATATAGACGTATCTAAGCATCACCAAACTATTGTATACATTTCTCAGTAAAAAGTATTGCTTAAAAGCTTTCTGAGCCTGACGCTTTGAAGGAATTGGTAGTAGCTATGAAACCGAGTATGGTCACTGTTGGATGCATTTTTTAATGCACATATTTTCAGCTAAAAGTATTTTTGCTATGAGATTTTTATTTTTTAATTGGTTGGCTCTGTGCTTAGTACTAAGGGGCACTTTGCACACTACGACATCGCAGGTGCGATGTCGGAGGGGTCATGTCGAAAGTGACGCACTTCCGGCGTCGCACTCGACATCGTAGTGTGTAAATCCTAGATGATACGATTAACGAGCGCAAAATCGTCGTAATCGTATCATCGGTGTAGTGTCTGGGAATTCCATAATTACGCGACTGCGACAGGTACGATGTTGTTCCTCGTTCCTGCGGCAGCACACATCGCTGTGTGTGAAGCCGCAGGAGCGAGGAACATCTCCTACCTGCGTCCTGCAGCTCACGCCGGCTATGCGGAAGGACAGAGGTGGGCGGGATGTTTACGTCCCGCTCATCTCCGCCCCTCCGCTTCTATTGGCCGCCTGCCCTGTGACGTCGCTATGACGCCGTACGACCTGTCCCCTTAATAAGATCGACGTCGCAAGGCAGGTGAGTCCATGTGAAGCTGCCGTAGCGATAATGTTCGCTACGGCTGCTATCACAAGATATCGCTGCTGCGACGGGGGCGGGGACTATTGTGCTCGGCATCGCAAGCATCGGCTTGCGATGTCGTTGTGTGCAAAGTGCCCGTAAGAGATCGAATCCAACCAAACAACATCAGTGCTGTTGCTTCCCATACACCCATACCTCTCACTTAAACTAAAACTCTATCCATATACAATGAAATACATACAGTATGTTATATACATTATAATTATATACCTACTCTATATGTTAACACTGTAGCAACACCAGCACTTAGACATTACCTACATAGTATTCAGATAGTATTCAGACACATTATTTAAAAACCATTATTGCCAATAATACCACTATATTAGACCAAAATATTACCACTAAACTATGATCACTAGTGAATAAATAATACTTTACACAGGAAAACACACAATAGAAAGACTCATTTTATCAAAAATACCACAGTACACATCTATATACCCCTATAGAGTGACTGAATTGCACCAAACTGTTCCTAAATTAAAAGTAACACTAAAAAAGTATGATATTACCACCATACAGTGACCATAAAGTGTGAGATACCAGCTGTGCAGAGACTACAGTACAGTTATAAACATTATAGTGACTTAAAGTTGTCGGTCTATCTGACTTGAGTGGTTTACTTTTCTCACCTTTCCATCTTGTGAAGACCGTCATGACAACTTTTATCTACCGAGTGTTTTCCACAACACACACTTTACTTCTCACATTCCAGAACCATCCCCAGCTATTATTAATATTCCCTAAGTATACCTCCAGAGTACCCCCACCAGTAATAACTCTTCCAGAACATCCCTTCAGTAATAATGTCCCCAGAGTCCCTCATCAGTAATAATGCTTTCTAACTACCCCCTCTAGTAATAATTCCCCCAGTGAGTCTTTACAAGTAATAATGTCTCCAGAGTGCCCCACCAGTAATAATAATTTCTAACTCCCCCCTCCAGTAATAATGCCCCCAGCGAGTTTTCATTAGTAATAAGTGAGTGCCCACCAGTAATAACGCTTTCTAACTACTCCCTCTAGAATAATGCCCTTAGCGAGTCTTCATAAGTAATAACGCCCCCAGAGTGCCCCACCAATAATAATGCTTTCTAACTACTTCCTTTACACCCCCCTTACTGAACCCCCCATGACCCCTTACTGCTCCCATAAATAATAATGCCCCCTTGTGTACCTCTTTCAGTAATTATGCCCCCTGAGTGCTGCAGCCTTTTCAAAACATAGTTTATGATCTACCTAATTTTCTTCCCATATCCTTCCACAAATTAGATTCAGGAGAAGAAATCGGGTATCTCTCCGCGCTATAACCAAACCACTCATTGTGAATAAATTATTCCATGTCTTTATTCAATTGCAATTCACACAGTTCTGGGTGTATATTGCTAATCCATGCCTCACTGTAACTGTATATAGTAGCATAGATCAAGTGATCTTTAGAAAAAGTATTTCTAGATCTTTTACAGTATGCTAATGAGCGCAGGGATTAGCTCTCTGGGCATTACTTCCCCTGGTCAGTCGCCCCCATTAGCATGTTAGTACTCCCCTGTGGGCGTACTAACATGCTAATGAATACGCAGTATCACAGGATGATCTCACTCACCTCTTCGCTGCCATCGCGTCCGACGCTGGATTTCAGCTCAGTGCGCATGACCCTGGAGTTTCGATCATGCGCACTATGAAGCCGGGTGTACGCGTCCTGGCTTTAAACTGAAGTAGTGTGCATGACCGAAACTCCGGGATCATGCGCACTGAGCCGAAATCTGCCGAAATCCAGCGTCGGACACGATGGCAGCAGAGAGGTGAATGAGATGAATGAGATCATACTCTGACAGTGCGCATTCATTAGCATGTTAGAACACCCACAGGGCTATACTAACATGCTAACGGAGCTGACTAGCCAGGGGAACTAATGCCCAGGAGACTAGTCCCTGCGCTCATTAGCATACGATAAAAGATCTTTAGAAATACTTTTTTTAAAGATCCCTTTATCTATGTTAGTGTATACAGGGACGGTTAGGCAAAGATTAACAATATGCATAGAAGGAAAAAAAAAATTTCCCAGCTCACCTGAGGTTACTTTAATGAGGCTTAATAGCATTGGTGAGAGCACAGAAAAAATCATGTGGTCACAAGTTTAGATACAAGTTAATAAAAAGGTAATCCAGCTCTTGAAGAGCTGGATTACCTTTTTATTAGCAATATGCACCCAGAACTGGTCGTGGTCCTGGGTGCATATTGCCCCTGACAGGTTCCCTTTAACCTCTTACCAACATTAGGCGTACTGGGTACGTCCTACCTTATGTCGGTATATTCACTGCCGGCTGCCACGGACAGCCGTCGGTGAGTCAGGCACATGTCAGCTAAGCTGACATGTGTGGCTAACAGGCACGGTTGCATTCATGTTTCACTCGTACCTATTAACCCCTTACACCGTGCTGTCAAAATGTCACAGCGCGGTGTACATCCCAGCCGTGGTAAGAATTCACTTACCCGGAGCCATCGGAAGTCACATGACGTGATCACGTAGAGCCGATGGCTGCCATGGTACCACAGGGTCATGTGATGATTCCTGTTGCTATTATGAGTCCCTTCCTCTTACAGCCGACAGACCGCCGTGTGTGAGAGTGAAGCAGCCTTTCTGCAGATCTCAGCTGTGCAGTTGTGATCTCCAGAAAGGAACAAGCGATCAGGCTGCTGATCAAAATAGTCCCCTAGGGAGACTAGTAAAATAAAAAAAAAAATTCAAACCACCCCCAATTCGCCCCATTGAAAATTAAAGGGTTAAAAAAAAAAATAAAATATACACACATTTGGTATTGCTGCATTCAGAAATATCTGATCAATCAAAATATAAAATCAATTAAAGTGATAGGTAAATGGCATAGCGTCAAAAAAATTCCAAACACCAAAATTACGTTTGTCAGACATTTTGGGTAAAATGCAATAAGAGGCGATGAAAACTTGGCATCTGCGCAAAAATAGTACCAATAAAAATGTCAGCTCGAGATGCAAAAAATAAGCCATCACCGAGCTCCATATCCTGAAAATTGAGAATCCTACGGTTTTCGGAAAATGGCGGAAAAAGTGTGCCACTTTTTTGGACAAACGTTTGAATTTTTTTAACCCCTTAGATAACAGTAAACCTATACACGTTTGAGGTCCACAAACTCATACCAACAAGACATCAGTTTTATCATATAGTGAACACGGTGAATAAAATATCCTCAAAACAATTGTGCAATCAAACTTTTTTTTGCAATTTTTTCGCACTTTGAATTTTTTTTGCAGTTTTCCAGTACACTATATGGTAAAATTTATGATTTCATTTAAAAGTACAACTCGTCCCGTAAAAAAAAAGCTCTCATATGTCAACATTTACAGAAAAATAAAAATGTTACGGCTCTCGGAAAAAGGGGAGTAAAATACAAAAACGGAAATCGCCGTGAAGTGGGTTAACCATTGCAACATTTCCTGACGTGTTACAATTCTGATTCCGGATTTGGAATCTGCACACTTGATTTAGTATAGGACAAAAAGGTTTTTGCGCCGTAGCAAACAAAAAGTTATTTTTTGTTGCGCAGTGTTAGTAGAGTACAGTAAGCATACAATAATGCCATTTTTTCTTATGATAATAATAAGTACCATCCAGTGGCAGCAGAGTGAAAAGGACAACTTGTAATGGCCTCCACTTGGGAAGTGTCAGCCTTCATGATATCTGATAAGGACACATTCATTGTGTCGCTTATTATTTTTACAGATATGTTGCAAGTATCCAAGCAATTGAAGTGACAGAACCATGATCACGAGGCAGACCTCCTCATTCTAGAGGACAGGTTTCCACATCTAAGTGTATAAGGTGGTTTCTGTGACTATGAGCAGAATAACAAATCAGTCATTGTTTTTCACAAAGGAAATTATCATTAAATTACCAACCATGAAAATAACATTACATGCTTGTTTAACTGCCAACAAAGTAATTTATGTAACATGTCCAGAGCAGGGGCGGTTCTCATACTTACTAATCCTGTGAAAAACTGTATATAGACAATTTCTGATTAGCTCCAAATTTTTCACAGTGGTGTACGCTGGAAGATCAATTCAGCCCAGCTTAAGACGGTCTACACCACATCTTCATTGGCTTATTTTCAGACCATGACAAAATTACGTGCCATATTCAACTGAAGAACACCACTTTACAGATAATGAACGCCAGAGATTTCAACAAATAATGATATTGGTCTAAAATTGGAGGAAACATTTTCTCCCCAAATATCTCAAAATTTAAGTAAGCCAATCGGAAAATATAAAACATACTACAAAAAACTGGGAAAACATTATTTAACACTAGAACTACTGAGGTAGTCATTTTGACTACTTTGCACCATGTATTTCTATATAGGTGTCACAAGTCCAGTAGTTCTAGTGTTAAAAATTGATAGAATTCCTATCTATTCCTCTAACTATTCCTCTATCTCTATCTATCTATCTATCTATATCTATCAATCTCTTGATCTACTGTATCTATTATCGATCTATCCATTCATCTACCCATCTATCTTTCTACCTACCTATTATCTATCAATCTATCAATCTATCTCTGTACTTTCCAATTATCTATCTACTGTATGTATTATCTATCTAGCCATCTATCTCTCTGCCTTCCTATTATCTATTTGCTGTATCTATTATTTCTCTATCGATCTATCTCTCTGCCTACCTATTACCATATTTTTTGAAAAATAAGACTATCTTATACTTTTTTTTTGCCCTGAATAAAGCTCTAGGTCTTATTTTCATGGTAGATCTTATTCTTGGAGAAACACGCTTGGTGTAGGTTTATACCCTATAAAGCATCTCATACTCAGACTCATACTTACCAGACCTCGAACATGTGAGTGGCTCCCAGGTCCTCCTGCGATCATCGGTGGGCGCTCCCAGCAGGTAAGTTCCATGCTGTATCCTCTGCTTCTTGCCGACACATTCACATACAGTACAGACCAAAAGTTTGGACACACCTCTTCATTCAAAGAGTTTTCTTTATTTTCATGACTCTAAAAATTGTAGATTCACATTGAAGGCATCAAAACTATGAATTAAAACATGTGGAATGAAATACTTAAAAAAGGGTGAAACAACTGAAAATATGTCTTATATTCTAGGTTCTTCAAAGTAGCCACTTTTTGCTTTCATTACTACTTTGCACATTCTTGGCATTCTCTTGATGAGCTTCAAGAGGTAGTCACCGGAAATGGTTTTCCAACAGTCTTGAAGGAGTTCCCAGAGACGCTTAGCACTTGTTGGCCCTTTTACCTTCACTCTGCGGTCCAGCTCACCCCAAACCATCTTGATTGGGTTCAGGTCTGGTGACTGTGGAGACCAGGTCATCTGGGGTAGCAGCCCATCACTCTCCTTCTTAGTCAAATAGCCCTTACACAGCCTGGAGGTGTGTTTGGGGTCAATGTCTTGTTTAAAAAGAAATTATGGTCCAACTAAACGCAAACCGGATGGAATAGCACACCGCTGCAAGATGCTGTGGTAGGCATGCTGGTTCTGTATGCCTTCAATTTTGAATAAATCCCCACCAGTGTCAGCAGAAAAGCACCCCCACACCATCACACCTCCTCCTCCATGCTTCACGGTTGGAACCAGGCATGTAGAGTCCATCCGTTCACCAAAGACACGGTGGTTGGATCCAAAGATCTAAAATTTTGACTCATCAGACCAAAGCACAGATTTCCACTGGTCTAATGTCCATTCCTTGTGTTCTTTAGCCCAAACAAGTCTCTTCTGCTTGTTGCCTGTCCTTAGCAGTGGTTTCCTAGCAGCTATTTTACCATGAAGGCCTGCTGCACAACATCTCCTCTTAACAGTTGTTCTAGAGATGAGAAAGTGTGTCCAAACTTTTGGTCTGTACTGTACATCAGATCGCGCACACACACCCACAGACACAAACACACATCAAATCACACACAATCCCACATCAGATCGCACACACACTCACCACATCCAGTGATACCGATTGCTTCCAGCCAGCAGGGAAAGATGGGACGCAATGCAGTGGAACACATGGAGAACCTGGCAGTGGATGCATTCCAACCACAGGTCCTATGCGTTCCACTGCACTGCGTCTCAAGATTTTCTGTCAGCCATAAGAAATCGATATTACTGGATATGGTGAGCGTGTGTAATCTGATGTGATTGTTTGAGCGATCTGATGTGTGATTGTGTGTGTGATCTGAAGTTTGTGTGTGAGATCTGCTGTGTGTGGGTTTGCGATCTGATGTGTGTGAGCAATCTGATGTGTGTGAGCAATCTGATGTGTGTGAGCAATCTGATGTGTGATTGTGTGTGTGATCTGATGTATGTGTGAGTGTGTGTGTGATCAAATGTGTGTGGGTGTCTGTTGAGTATGATTGTGGGCTGTCTACTTTCTATAATGAAGTTTCATGTAGGGCTTATGTTTAAGCCTTCCTCTGAAATTGCTGAAAATCTTTCCTAGAGCGTATTTTTGTGGGAGGTCTTATTTTTGGAAAAACACGTTATCTATCTATCTATCTATCTATCTACCTACCTATCTATCTATGATTCTATCTATCTACCTATCTATCTATTTTCTATCCTATGAGACAGGATTGAGGCATTTTTTTGGGGGGGGGGGTGTTGTGTTTTTTCTATTACTTTGATGTCTTTTTTGCAACCAAAGCCTTTTTTTCTAAAAAAAATCTTAATACCAACAACGACATCCTAAACAAACGCTTGTAAAAAACACAGGTATTGAATAGTGTTTTTCCAAGTAAAAATGTTGCCACAAAAAATGCACGTGGAGGATGTCTTAGGGGTACTTTGCACACTACGACATCGCAAGCCGATGCTTGCGATGCCGAGCGCGATAGTACCCGCCCCTGTCGCAGCAGCGATATCTTGTGATCGCTGCCGTAGCGAACATTATCGCTACGGCAGCTTCACACGCACTTACCTGCCGTGTGATGTCGCTCTGGCCGGCGACCCGACTCCTTCCTAAGGGGACGGGTCGTGCGGCGTCACAGCGACGTCACACGGCAGGCGGCCAATAGAAGCGGAGGGGCGGAGATGAGCGGGACGTAAACATCCCACCCACCTTCGTCCTTCCGCATAGCCGGTGTGAGCCGCGGTGACGCAGGTAAGCTGATGTTCCTCGCTCCTGCGGCTTCATACACAGCGGTGTGTGCTGCCGCAGGAATGAGGAGCAACATCACACCTGTCGCTGCCGCGTCATTATGAAAATGTCGGACACTACACCGATGATACGATTACGACGCTTTTGCGCTCGTTAATCGTATCAAAAATGCTTTACACACTACGATATCGACAGCGACGCCGAAAGTGCGTCACTTTCGATTTGACCTCACCGACATCGCAGCTGCGATGTCGTAGTGTGCAAAGTGCCCCTTAGGATAAGTACAGACCAATGTCTGAACTATTTAGAACCATAGTGGCAATACTTTTTTTATTTTGGCTTAACATAAAGGTAAATGTAAAACTCCCACACAGAATTCAAGCGGTAAAGCGTTATAATTCTAGACAAGACGTGACACATGATATTGGAGTTTGCAGAGGAATAGTGCTGGAAACTCCCACGTCTTCATTGTTACCAAACTGTCGATAAAGGGGAAAGAACTGAATGTCAGAAATTGGACACAGGAAGAGACACGTACAAAAGACATTTCCTGGAATTCATGCAGACACACTAATCTGTAAAGCCAGAAAGTAAGTGACCATTATTTTACCTTAACCCTCACTCCAGCAATGTATATTTAAAAACAGCATGAAGAAGACACATTCCCATTAATAATGTGTGACCGTTACTGACACAATAGAGAAATAACAAACAAAAATCACCTTTGTTTTATAGTTTTTATCCTATAAATTTGCTTATAGTAATCAGTCAGCACTTATACTCTGGTTTTATTAGGCTATGTTCCCATTTTGCAGTGTCTTTTTTTGCAGCTCTTCTGGCAGTAAAAACTCTGTGTTCAAAACACCAGTTGTGGCATTTTTTGTCTACTAGACAGACTGAAGACTTTCTTACATAGCGCCATCATATTGTACAGTGCTTTACAGACAGTCATCATCTCCCCACTGAGGCTCGCAATCTATATTTAAACCCTATCAACAGGGTATTGCAGACTGCCAGAAATGAAGAAATATCCATTCTTTACACTTTCTTAGTCCTGCTAATCGTACATGCTAGTCAGGTCTTGACACATACGATAAATAGACTCATAGAGCCCCCATTCTGGTAAACCTCACTATTCTATTAAGACCCGCAACACACATCCGGTTTTTTTGTACGTGTGCGGTACGTATTTGCTCGTACCGGAGACACGTACACACGGAGACCCATGTTATTCAATGGTAGATGGCACACGCACGTAAAATCACACGGAACGTGTGTCCGTGTTGTAAGTACATGTGTGCGCTTTTCTACACGGACGACATGTCCGTTTTTTGCCGGCAACACGCAGGCACGGACCCGCTTTAGTCTATGGGTCCGTGCCTGCACGGACCGCACACGGAGTATGTCCGTGTTCAGCACGTATCGTCCGTGTCCATTTTTCATCACAAAATTTGAAACACTTGTTTCCAATCTATCAGGTCATTTGAAAGCAAACAACAACACCAGGATCTCATGATGAATGATTAAAATCGTTAATTGGGTAAGAATGCGGGCCTTTAAAAACGGACAGCATACGTACGTATTTTATGTCAAAACGGACATTCCACACGCACACACGGCTCGCATACGCCATCACACGGATGCCATACGTACAGGAGAAACGCCCCAAAAAAACGGAACACGGACTCGAAAAACGGGCCGTATCATACGGACGGTTTTTTTTGCGGAAGTGTGTTTTAGGCCTAAGTGATTTTCTATACCAACTAGGTGTTATGTTTGTACAACTCACAAGGGATAAAGGTAACACACTGTAAGGCCCCCTTCACACATCCGTGAAAATCACGCACGTGTTTCACGGACGTGTCAAAGGTGCGTTTTCCCCTCCGTGTGCCGTGTTTATGGCACTACGTGTGTTCTCCATGTGTTATCTGTGATAATACACGGAGAACGAGAACTTTCAACTCAACTGTACCTGGCATCGCTGTCCGTGGTGCTGATCTTCGGTATCCGGTCCTGCCTTCTCTCCGCTGCTGCTGCTTCCGGCAGCAGTGAAGTAAATATTAAATAAGCATAATGAGCGGCGGTCGGCAGCAAGTGACAGCAGCGGCAGAGACAGGAGGGATGGAGAAGGTGAGTAATGATTTGTTATTTTTTTTTTCTGACACTTGTGTTTCTCCGGCGCATGTCACACGGGACCGCATCCACACTACATCCGTGTGGTACATGTGTGGGCCGTGTGACACCCGTGCTGCCGGAGAAAAACGGAAATGCATCCGTGTGGAGCACACTGGCTCACGTCTGCTCCACACGGAGGCACGGGCCAATGGTTGCACACGTTCGTGCACATAATCCCATTGATTTTAATGGGTTTACGTGTGCCCGTGTCTCCGGTACATACGGGCATGGATCTAGCACGTACCAAAGACACGTGCGTGTGAAGGGGGCCTAAAACTGCAACTAACCCTGCCGATCCAAGTACAGACTTGAGATCCCAACCCTGCAGTTGGAATAGCCCTGACTACAAACTAAACAATGGCGACTTGGGCCTATGCTACCTGAATGGCCATCAAGCACTTCCCATTCCACCTAAGAAACCGTACAGCAGAGTAGAGTACAAATTACCAACAGAAGGGAAGATGTGCTGAAGAAGAAAGAGATTTCAGAGTAAGTAAGACAAACAACAAACTACAAAATTCCAGAGAGGGTGAATATTCCTAAAGACTATGCCACCTACTTACTGCCAATAAACATAAGATTAGTGCAGAGTGAAGAACATAAACAGCAGAGTGAAGTATCCTAGCTGGTATTCCACTAACTGGCAGAAACTAACAGCAATATGGTGGTTGGACTTCAAAATGAGAATATCACCAGCAGGAAATACCAGTAGGAGGAACGTACTTAACGCCGCACCTGAAAGATGACTGGGCAAGCAAATGAGTAAATGAATATACCTGTCACCCTAATAGAACTAACGGAAGGATAACAGAAACTAACCTCCCAAAGAGAAGGTGTCTTTCCTGTGGTCCAGAGGACAGAAAAGCCAACCACAGAGCACAGACTCAAGTTCAAATCCAGACACATGACACTAGGGTGGCACTTCTACTCCTTTGATGCCGGACCTTTGGAAAAACTACCGACCTATAGGATGGCAAGCAAAAATTTTAGCAATGATCTATAGGTTGCACTGCCAAGTATGGAAGAATTTTCTCTGCCTAAATATTTAAATAGTATTTTTTATTTATATGTATATTGTAAAGGTAGAGGTATACAGCTAGGCCCAGAAATATTTGGACAATGACTGAATCTTCATGGGCTCCTTACGCACTATTTTTTATTTAAAATGCAACAATTGAGATTAAATTGAAGTGTAGACTTTTCAGGTTTAATTAAAGGGGTTGAACAAAAATATCGTATGAAATGTTTAAAAATTGTAACCACTTTTGTACAAAGCCTCCTCATTTCAGGGCTCAAAAGTAGTTAGACAAAGTAACTTTACCATAAATAAAAAGTTCATTTTTAGTACTTTGTAGAGAATGCTTTGCCGGCAATGACTGGCTGAAGTCTGGAAGCTATGGACATCATCAAATGCTGGGTTTACTCCTATGTGAGACTTTGCTGGTCTTTATTGCAGCTGACTTCAGTTGTTGCTTGTTTGTGGGTCTTTTTGCCTTAACTTTTATCTTATGCATGTGAAATGCATGATCGGTGGGATTGAGATCTGGTGATTGACTTAGCCGTTTCAGAGTGTTTCACTTTTTTGTCTCAAAAACTCCTGGGCTGATTTTGCAGTATGTTTTAGGTCACTGGCTCTCTGTTCTGGGAAGCGCTGCCCAATCAACCTTGCTGCATTTGGTTGAATCTGAGCAAAAAGTATAGCCCTGTACACTTCAGACTTCATCCAGCTCTTCCGTGTTCAGCCACATCATGAATATACACTAGTGACCAAGTGCCATTGGAAGCCATGCATGACCGGTCATCACACTGCCTCCATCATGTTTTACAGAGCATGTGGGGTGCTTTGGATCATGATCTGTATGAAGCCTTCTCCATACTTTCTTCCCATTATTCTGGTACATGTTGAACTTAGTTTCATCTGTCCAAAGAATGCTTTTAAAGAACTGGGCTGGGTTCTTTTGATGTTTTCTGGCAAAGTACAATCTGGCCTCTGTATTTTTAAAGGGGTTGTCCGATCTATATCCATAAGACTTGTGAATCCTCATATTGCACACACTTACTGCTGGGAGGATTCACAGGTGTCAGAGCTGGGAATGGCAGTTATGTAGCCATGACTGAGATATGCATTCTCCTGGCCATGTTATGACTACATAGGTGTAAGTGTATTGAGCAAGGCCAAACCTAACTGTATCTTTATATACTGAATATCACAAAAGTGAGTATACAATTCACATTTTTGAGAATATTTTATTATATCTTTTCATGGGACAACACAGAAGATATGGCACTTTAATACAACGTACAGTAGTCAGTGTACAGCTTGTCTACTAGGGTAAATATTCTGTGTCCTCTAAATAACTTAACACACAGCCATTAATGTCTAAACTGCTGGCAACAAAAGTGATTATACCCTTAAGTGAAAATATCCAAATTGTACCTAAAGGATAAATATTTTGTGTGGCCACTGTGTCACCCCGGGGACCAGGGGTACTCAGATCCGGGCCACGGGGTCACTTCTGTGGGTATCACGGTGGCGTGACCCAGTCTGTGATCCCAGGCTCCACAGTGAAAAGGGGTTAGGTAAGGGAGATTGTCCGTGACGCCACCCGTGGTGTGCGGTGAGGTAACGGAGCACCGCCGCTGCCGGTTAATGGATCCCGGGGATGGTGGTGGGCAGCAAGTTGGTGATTTCCCTCCACGGGTAGGGTATTGGTGTCCCGGGACCCTGATGAGGTGGTACGGGGAGGAGATGGAGACGGTCTGTGAGCTGTGCGTCCGGTTGGACCGGGGGATGTTGTTACTCACAGTTCGCTTTGCAAGAAAGTTCACACAGAGTCAGGAATTAACCAGAAACTGCCGGAGTCTGCAGCCTTCGGTACGGAGGGTGTTAGTGTCCCACACACGGTGCAGCAGCTCCTGTTCTTTCCCTGCAGCAGGTGCCTCCCTCTCCACTCTCTTCCTCTTTCTCCTCAGCCGGGAACGGGGAGTCCACTCCCCTGCAGTGATCCGGATCACCCTAGGTACCGGCGGGCCACTACCCTGCCCCGGCTACCTCTGGCCTCTTCTTCACTAACAGCCTGTCCCGGCCCTTTCGGAGCACGCTTCTGTATCTGCCTGGGAGCTACAACTCCAGACTCCTCTTCTGTCTGTCTCTCCACACACTCTGCTCCAGCCCCTCCCCTCTGCTTTTCTCTTACACTGGGGGATGTGGTTTGTCCTGCTGCACCGGTGTGGGATCAGGTTACCAAGGAGGATTAACTCTTTCTGTGACAACCTGGCTTTGCCAGGGCGTCACACACCCCCTTGGTAAAACACAGCCCGTCCTCGGGCTGTCTGGGCACCAACATTTATTGAAACTGGAAAAAGGAAAAATCAACACATTACAATCATACATCTTCCCACATCGGGAGATACATTTTCTTAAACTCTAAACTGTTCTGCCGCCCCCACCTGCTGTGCAGATGGCCTCCTCCTAAACTTGAGGACGCTGAACAGGGGTGACAGTCCATAAAAGTCAACTTTAAACTTATAGGTAGCCATCCATGCTCCGCTACCACTGCCGCTGCCGCCACTCCCAGTACGGGGCACGGGTCCCGTGCTCTGTCTCCTGCTCAGGAGCCAGACCCACTCGGATGCCCTCTGCGCCGGCTACAACCGGCCTCGCTAACTGCCGAGGGCCCAATCGCTCAGTGGCCTGCTCCTCATCCCTGCAGGTGCACTCCGGCTGCTCCACAGCCGGGACGGGGTACCTAGGAGCGGCTGGCGCCGCATCTGGGGCAGGCTTCCGGTCGGGTGTCGCCTCTGCTGCGGCCGGGCGGGCTGCCGGAGCCGGGTGAGATGTCATCGGGGTTGCGGCTACTGCTTGTCCAGGAACGGAATTTAGGCAAAGTCCTGGCGTCCCTGCCTTTACAGTCCTGGTCACATGAACTGCAGTTCCTTCCTGCTGCTCCCCCTTGGTACTCGGGAGCAGTCCTTCTAGCAATTTTTTAAAGTTTTTCTTTCGCTTCCGGTCCTCCGGAGCTTCACTTCCGCCCGCGTTCTCAGGGGGCGAAGCCTCTTTTTCGCGCCCACTGTTCGGGGAAGAAGGCGCTGGGCAGGAGATTTTCGCGCCCAAAATGGCGGCAAAGATGGCGACTTTCAAAATTTTTGCAGCGGAGCACCTCTGACAGTCCAGAACAAGGCGCACTTCCTCCAGGTAACTGGATGGGTTCGATCCTGTTCGTGACGCCAAATGTGTCGCCCGGGGACCAGGTGTACTCAGATCCGGGCCACGGGGTCACTTCTGTGGGTATCACGGTGGCGTGACCCAGTCTGTGATCCCACGCTCCACAGTGAAAAGGGGTTAGGTAAGGGAGATTGTCCGTGACGCCACCCGTGGTGTGCGGTGAGGTAACGGAGCACCGCTGCTGCCGGTTAATGGATCCCGCGGATGGTGGTGGGCAGCAAGTTGGTGATTTCCCTCCACGGGTAGGGTGTTGGTGTCCCGGGACCCCGATGAGGTGGTACGGGGAGGAGATGGAGACGGTCTGCGAGCTGTGCGTCCGGTTGGACCGGGGGATGTTGTTACTCACAGTTCGCTTTGCAAGAAAGTTCACACAGAGTCAGGAATTAACCAGAAACTGCCGGAGTCCGCAGCCTTCGGTACGGAGGGTGTTAGTGTCCCACACACGGTGCAGCAGCTCCTGTTCTTTCCCTGCAGCAGGTGCCTCTCTCTCCACTCTCTTCCTCTTTCTCCTCAGCCGGGAACGGGGAGTCCACTCCCCTGCAGTGATCCGGGTCACCCTAGGTACCGGCGGGCCACTACCCTGCCCCGGCTACCTCTGGCCCCTTCCTCACTAACAGCCTGTCCCGGCCCTTTCGGAGCACGCTTCTGTATCTGCCTGGGAGCTACAACTCCAGACTCCTCTTCTGTCTGTCTCTCCACACACTCTGCTCCAGCCCCTCCCCTCTGCTCTGCTTTTCTCTTACACTGGGGGATGTGGTTTGTCCTGCTGCACCGGTGTGGGATCAGGTTACCAAGGAGGATTAACTCTTTCTGTGACAACCTGGCTTTGCCAGGGCGTCACACCACCATTATATTTAAGCACTGCCTTACCTCTTTTGGGCATGGAGTTCACTAGAGCTTCACAGGATACACTGGAATCTTCCTCCACTCCTCAATGACGACATCACGGAGCTGGTGGATGTTAGAGACCTTGCGCTCCTCCAGCTTACGTTTGAAGATATACAGAATATCTGTATATACCTGGATATTAGGGGTAAAATAAGCCAAGCATTTTTTTTCCCTATAAAATTACTAAAAACAAATAAACAATAATAGTAATTACATTTCCTAAATACACTTTTAAAAATAAACATCATAAAAAATAATAAATAACATTAACATTTTTGGAATGCCGGTAATCGTAACAACTCCTACAATACATTGAACAGGTTATTGAGGATGATTAGAAAGGGTGTAGAAAATCCCTATTAAACCAAAAAGGTTAACACAAATGTAATGCTTATTATTGGAAAAATGGCAAAGATAAGGACTTCATATATTGAAGCTTATACAACACCGACATCTGGTGACAACTTCATCTCAATAGCACTTTTACAAATAGATTTATTTGGAAAATTGGTGACGTTACCCGCTGTATATGACTACCTGATGTGAATATGCATGTGCGTTGGTATATGTCTGTGCCAAAATGGGCTGTGATTAATTATTTATTAAATCGTTATTTGATTGATTTGTTACAATCAGTTATTACACAATGGGGAAGGGGTGATTACTGATTACTGCATGGTAATATGTGCAAACTGGGAGGAAAGCTTCAATAATATGCCAATATGGGGAGAAAGATGGATATTTGTGTTACTGCTTTACCTACACTAGGCTTCTGTAAGGATGATATGATTTGACTATTAGGGAATAATATAACCAGGGAAGAAATTATTTCAGTGGGGGCTAATAAAAAGCCCTCATAGACATCGCATGGGCCTGTAGTGGGTGGGCCTACCCCCTACTAGTTCAGCATAGTTACCCGGCATTGTTATTATTAAAAATGTTGAATTTTATTACTGTATGTGATTTTGGTGTATTAGGGCACCCCCTAGTGGTCGGGTGGGACGGCTGTTGCCACCGGGGAGGAGGAGTCGGCCGGATATCTAGGGAGAGATTGTGTGTGTGTGGGGAGAAGGATCCGGGACAGCAGGCAGTGAACATCTGCAGCGGCAAGTGTGAGTGTGTGAGCGGAACATCAAGGGACACCGGAGTGAAGGAGGTGGACGCAACCTCAGAGTCTATTCCGCTGGTGTGGGTCCAGTGTGTGCTTGACCGGAGAGTGGGAGCCCAGAGAAGAGGAGTATCTAGGGCATATCCCCACCAGAGGGCGCGTTTGGGCAGGTTGTCCCCAGCTCCACCAAGATTGCCGGAACCTGCTGTCCGGAGTGTTGTTTTTATATGTGAATAAATGTCAGTTTTTATGCATCTCAACTTTTGCCTGAAGACTCTTTGTGCATCGGCCGATGAAGATACTGACACACACTGTCCCAGCATTGAAGAAGTGATGAAGTCAGGGATGTGCCTTGAATACAGAGCTGCCACGACTACACAGCCAGAGGCCTCCCTGCCCACTCACTTCATGTGGCGTAGTCGGCAGGATCCGAGTCCCCTGCCAGGGACCCAAGAAGCGGGAGATCAGGTCGTGCCCGGAGCACAGGATCCGGACCATGATGCCAGATTTCCAGTCCCGTGGTGGGAAGAGAACACAGTGCCCGTAGCGTTGGACCGGGTACAAGATGGCGGCAAGGAGCCCGTTATCTGTAAAGAAGAAAAGGCGCGAAAAGTTGGCGCCAAAAGAAGAGCCTGGGGCTGGCCGGCGCCGAAGAAAAAGTACAGAGTACTCCGCCCAAAGAGGGGAGGCGCCAGCTCCAGGGCATTGAAGAAGAAGAAAAAGAAGTACCTCAGCGGAGGAGTCAAGATGATGCGTGGGGCTGGGGGTGGAGTCCGTTTAAGAGCGGGAAATGAAGGCCCGCCTCCACTCTTCCCAGCCTCAGCATTGACATCACCGCCGTTACAAGTGAGATTGTCAGAGACAGCGATGGAAACCTTTGGCCAACCAGAGGAGTTAGCTACCACGATGGCTTTAATCAGCCTAGGCCGGGGCCGACCCAGGTTCGCTCCTGCCGGTGAGGCAGCGTTGGCGGACCTTCCTATCGGACCGGGAGGTTCTACACGCCCGGATAAAGTCTCCTGGAAGACCTCCTGGGACGCGCAGACCGGGAGAACCATCACGGAAGTGAAGGCGACTTATGCCACGCCACCAATGCCAAGCCGTCCGGGAGTTGCAGTCTACCCGTGGGAGGTTCCCCAGCTTGATGTCGCCGCCCCGTCGCCTAGTCATGTACCGGAGCCGGGTGAAGTGGCTGCCCCGATACTGGAGAAAGATCACCGGGGCTTTATGTGGGACCCTGTCATTGTTCCGCCCACGGTACCGTATCCCAGAGCTCCGTCCCCGAAGCCTGACCCAGTTCAGGAACGTCTCCTGGCCGAGACCCTTGTCCGGGAGATGCTGTTCGGTCCTGGCGGTGAAGACCTGGCCCAGCAGTTTGTTACCGGAGTGGTTGTTAAGTTCAACCAACAGGAGGGGTATGGATTCATCCGAGAAGCAGAAACCGGGGATGACTATTTTTACAACAGAGTTCATCTGGACGTGGAAGGGCTGCCCAAGCGACTCCATACCCTGTGGCCGGGCGAGAGGGTTCAATTCCTGCCGGACGCAGGTAGCCGCGGCCTGTTTGCCGTTTGTGTCTCTCGCATGCCAACCACCCGGGAAGCGGAGCAGTGGCAACAGGAGATTGACTGGGAGGAACAACAAGAGCGGCGCCGGAGTCATGCTAGACCGATCCCGTCCGAGCCCTCTCACCACCGACGTATCACGGCTGCTGCCCCGGAAACAGCGACTGAACCGACCCTTGACCCGGAGCGGCTTCCATCCGTGGTAGCGGTAACACAAAATGTTACCAACAGGCCGGTCATCATGTTAGACGCGTCGCCATCCGCACCACCACCGTCCCGGGCCGAGACGCCATCACCCCCGCGAGGAGCTGCAGCAGCTGAGCCCGTGGAGCCGCCTTATGCCCCTGTGTCCTTTAGAAGGATCCGCCGCCAGCCGGGACAATCTTTGGGGGCCTACATCCAGGCTCAAGCGGAGGAATGGAAGCGGGCCTGGCCCCAAGAGTAAGTGCCTACTGCTCATCTGATGTTTAAGTCCGGTGCTGTTAACCGGCAGAAGTTCTGTTCAAAGGTTTACGGGCCTGTTGCCCTCCAGCAAAGACCGGGAGCGCTGCTGAGCCTCCGGGCGCCCATCTAAGACCGGGAGCGCTGTTGAGCCTCCGGGCGCTACGTAGAGACCGGGAGCGCTGCTGCGCCACTAAGCGCCCCTACAGATCGGGAGCGCCGCTGAACTGGAGTCGTTGTTGTGGACTGACCTAAAAGGTTTTATTGTCTTAATCTGTTTATAGTTAAGAGCCTTGCCGGGAGGCTCGGATTTTAAGAGGGGAGGCATGTAGTGGGTGGGCCTACCCCCTACTAGTTCAGCATAGTTACCCGGCATTGTTATTATTAAAAATGTTGAATTTTATTACTGTATGTGATTTTGGTGTATTAGGGCACCCCCTAGTGGTCGGGTGGGACGGCTGTTGCCACCGGGGAGGAGGAGTCGGCCGGATATCTAGGGAGAGATTGTGTGTGTGTGGGGAGAAGGATCCGGGACAGCAGGCAGTGAACATCTGCAGCGGCAAGTGTGAGTGTGTGAGCGGAACATCAAGGGACACCGGAGTGAAGGAGGTGGACGCAACCTCAGAGTCTATTCCGCTGGTGTGGGTCCAGTGTGTGCTTGACCGGAGAGTGGGAGCCCAGAGAAGAGGAGTATCTAGGGCATATCCCCACCAGAGGGCGCGTTTGGGCAGGTTGTCCCCAGCTCCACCAAGATTGCCGGAACCTGCTGTCCGGAGTGTTGTTTTTATGTGTGAATAAATGTCAGTTTTTATGCATCTCAACTTTTGCCTGAAGACTCTTTGTGCATCGGCCGATGAAGATACTGACACACACTGTCCCAGCATTGAAGAAGTGATGAAGTCAGGGATGTGCCTTGAATACAGAGCTGCCACGACTACACAGCCAGAGGCCTCCCTGCCCACTCACTTCAGGCCTACAAAGGTTATATTAGGCCCTACAGAAGTCACATGTGTATACTGAAATAATATCAGCCCCTCATGTTAGCTGTGGAGTACATTTAAAGCTGTGTACAAACTATATCTAATGTTGCCTGGAGACTTGGATTTGCCAATAATAACTAAACCGATGATCCACTCCTGCTATCACTGCCTGGATTAAGTCGGCACCACTGCAGCCAGTGATTGGGTGCAGCAGTCAGGTAAACAGAACAGCGCGTCATCAGAATAACATTCAATGTTTTGTTATTCAATGCTCGGTTCACCTGACCCCTTCTGATGTTTTTCTTTCATGTTTAGACAGGGAGTGGGCCTTTTCATTTTTTGCTTCAGGCTGCAGAAAAGTTTGAGTCGCTCTGACAGCTCCATGAATGAGGCTTGTTTTATGGTTCCATAGCTCCTTCACACCCTGTCATACATGAACGCACCCTGTCATACATAAAATGTTGTATAGTGTTATTTATCGCACCAGTATGCCCATGTCCGTGTCACCTGCAGCAGGAGCAGCTGTTATATATAGCTGGGCTCTCATTGCAACAGCCAGCACCGCAGATATCTTCAGTCACGGCCATGTAGAAAAAATTTGACAACTGATATATGCTGCCTAATCTATCGTCAGCATGTATTGGCCTCAGGCAGCACAATCCCAGGCAGGTATGTTTGACATTGAAATACTGCAGCTTACAGATAGAAACATAATAACTAGCCAGGGATCGAGCTGCATGGCAGACTAGTCGTAAAGGCGGGTCTCCGGCAGCTTCTACCAGCCCCCTGTCCCGGAGAGAATGGCCTCCATTTCTGTCTTACATCTCAGCTTATCAGATCCTGCTATAGATGGGGCCCGAGAGGCTGTCACACACTGATAGATTAGATAATGCATTGTACATCATATGTTGTACAATTTGCTATCGATACGATCATGGGATCACATGTTCAAGTTCCCCTGGGGGACGAATCAGTGTTGTAAAGAAAAAAATAAATAAAATAAAAATATTGTCCATGTACAGTTATGGCCGACAATGTGGGCAGTCAAAATTGTTCCAGAAAATGAAGTATTTTTCCCAGAAAATTATTCTAATTACACATCTTCTGTTATGAACGTTTATTTCTTTTGTGTGTATTGGAACAACACAAAAAAAAGCTGAGAAAAAAGGCAAATTGGACAAAATTTCACACAGAACTCCAGAAATAGGCCAGACAAAATAGTTTGAACCCTCAACTTAATCTTACATACCCATTGGAATAAATCAACAAGCTTCTTACACCTTTCAACAGGAATTTTGGACTCTTCTTTTACAAATTACTCCAGATCTCTCATGTTGGAAGGCGCCTTCTCCCATCAGAAATTTTAAGATCTCTCCACAGATGTCAATGGGATTTAGATCCGGACTCATTGCTGCCACTTTAGAACTTTCCAGCGCTTTGTTTCCATCCATTTCTGGGGACTTCTTGAAGTACGTTTGGTTCATTGTCCTGATGGAAGATCCAAGACCTAAGAAAATCAAAATGTCACATACAAACCAAATTGGTTCCAATAAATAAAAATAAAAACAAGTCCTCATTCAGCTCTGTTAAAGCACCACTTCAGCATTTTTTTTCCATTGCTGGCATGGTGTATTAACCTAAGGTCCCGGTCACTAGTCTTATACTCACCCCTTGGTGTTTTCACCTTTTTTTCAGCATTGCTCTGGTCTCGTGGCACCATTTTGTGACCACAACTTCCAACAGGCAGTATTTACATCACAACATCTCAATGCAAGTCTATGAGATCCAGAACCAGGTTCTCATAGACTTGTGTTGAGTTGTGACCTACGGCTCACTCCATGATACACTGATGCAGCCGTCAGGTCACGGACTGCAGAAGACCGACAGGAGTGATGCTGAAAACAGATGAAGATATCAGTGTGTGAGCATAAGACAAGAGGCAGGGGACTTACATTTAAAGCACCACTCCAGCTGTGAAATTAAATAAAATACTGGAGTGGTGCTTTAACAGACCTGAATGAAAGCTTGTTTTTGTGTAACAACTTGAACATTATTGGTACTATTTTGGGAGGCATGTGACATTTGGACTTCTTTAACAAAGAAATTAAAAAGTTTTAGCAGTCAAAATATGATGACACTCCCCCCCAAAAAAAAAGATTTGTTGTAAAAAAAGATTTTCTGTTGCAAAATTAGTAAAATTACTAAAAGATTGGGTAGCACTATAATGCTATAGAAATGTAAAATAAAGAAATGTTAATTATAATGTATGGTGAACGCTGTCAAAGAAAAATAAACGCAAAGCAATTCCAGATTTTATGCTTTTATCCTCGGTACAAAAAGATGGAAAAACAGGTCCTCAAAAAGTTGTATGTACCAAAATATTAAAAGTAAGTAATACATTTTAAAAAATGGTTAACAAAAAATATATTTTTAAAAAAGGTGCATTTTATGGGCAAAATATGTGATGCATAAAAAAATGATACAAATTCACCCACCAAATAAATATTACTTGTCAATTATTCTTAACATTAAGGAAAATGTATATACTAAATATAATATAATGTAATAAAAAATTGGGGTCTGTTCATTCCATCTACCAAAAGTTTAATAGACAACAGTTAAAATCATACATTCCACACAATGAAAACTACATCTCGCTCTGAAATAAAATAAGCTATCACACAGCTCTGCTGATGAAAAATGTAGAATGTATGGCTCTAAGAATTTGGTGACACAGAAGTCATTTTTCTTATAATAACAGTGTATTCTTTGTATACAAGGGATGAAATAAAAATAAAATATAAAAAATATATACATTTTGCATTGCTATAATGGTACAGACCCAAAGAATGAGGATAATATCTCCTTTGAACAGCTCGGTGAGCCGTATAAAACTAAATGTAAAAAACACAATAGCAGAATTGCTGATCTTATTTGTGAAGCCTTAGGTTTGACACGCTCCAAAACCTGCATCAAATTGCTGGGCGATAATGGAGCCACATCAGTGGCACAGCACTGGTACAATAAATCGAGAAAAGGAAGGTACACAGTTGTAATTAAAATCCATCGTCTGTATTCAATGTAGGTATAAAAACAAAGGCAAAAAGCCAGGAAAGCAGATGCTGGGAACTTCTCTGAGAAGACCATTTTACATTCACTTACGCTTTTGCACGTTAGGAGGATAAATGCTTTGCCCTGAAATTTGCAGCTGCTACTTCCGCACGATGCTTTCAGAATATAGAGCAGTTGTGTCACTTGCAGTTTTTTATATCTCAAGCACCTAAGATGCTACAGCTAGAGTAATATACCAGCATGTAGTGTCACCTAGTGGTAGAACTGTAAATGTGCCCACCGCATCCACCAGATAGGTACAAAACAATTCTAAGCATTAGTCCAACACTATCTGCATTATAAAAGAGTGGAAATGCTTACAATTTCTATTTTATAAAAGTGTTTTACTATTATTAGCAATTACATAAATCTAGGCCTAGCTTGGATTCGGTTAAAGTACCAAAATGTGCCAACAAATATCAAAAGACAAGTTGATCAAGTTACCTAATTGCGGCAGCTAATCACAAGCTAGTGTGGTCTTGTGACAAGTGGCATCATCCCTTCCGGTGTTGGTGCATACCAGGCACTGCTTCTGGTGGATCCAAGGGTTCCACAAAAGTTTTTTTCATGGAATCCAAATGTGGTCAAGAGACTGTTTTTGCAATGGGACAACAACGTGACCTGCTCTGTGGATACCCATAAGACAGAAGGGATCAGGGGATCATCTTCCCTTACTCAAGATTTGGAAGGTTTTCCACTTCATCTTAATGTGATGTCTGAGAGTCTGTGGGTAGATGTTATGTGTATATATAATTCTGGGTATAATTTTTTTTTATCCCAGTTGACAGCCTCTATAATATATAGCTATATTATTCCAGGACAAATGCATTAATAAAGTTATTTTCACTAACCTAATTGAAAAGATTTAAACATTCTTGTGGGAAGATGAAACAAGGGTGCATGGTGAAACCTTGATGTTGTCAAGTGCTCAGTGAAACCCTCAATGACCATGCCTTGCCGACTTTCTCTTGTTAATTGATAATGCATCCTTGCCCAAAGCGAGCATTGTCTAAACTGAAGTGAAAGCCATGTGCATATACACTGACACTGCAGGAGCCGAGTTTGTGGCACTCCCTTTGCAGATACACACATTGACAAAATTGTTGCTAACCCTTCTGGTAAAGTAAGAAAAACACACAATAGTCACTGAAAAAAACTGAAACTGACATAAGTAATTTTCAATTTCAATTGACTGAATATGAACTAAATGTAATCAGACATTACTTTTGAATTGTGGTTCAATGGAAAAATTGAAAAAACTAATGAGAGTTGCTTGGACAATAATAATGGTACCTCTAGAAAATATAGATAATAACTCAACCATAGGCACATATTAGACTAAGGTGTGTACTGTAATTAGCATCATAGGTGTTTGCAAACTTGTAATCTATCAGTATGCCTATTTATATGGTAAAACGTAATTCCTGAGCTGTTTGGTATCATTGTGTGTACCCCACTAGAGAAAAGAAAACTAAGGAAAGAGTTGTCTCCGGAGATTAGAAAGAAAATTATAGACAAGCATTTTAAAAGGTAAAGACTAGAAGACCATCTCCAAACAGCCTGATGTTCCTGTTACTACAGTTGAGCATATTATTCAGAAGTTTAAGGTCTACGGGACTGCAGCCAACATCCCTGGATGTGGTTTTAAGACAAAAATTGATGACAAGTTGAAGAAAGAGATCATATGAATGGTAACCAAAGAGCCCAGAACTTCCAAAGAGATTAGAGGGGAACTCCAAGGTCGCGGTACATCAGTGTCAGATTACACCATGCATCACTGTCTTAGCCAAAGTAAACTTTCTGTAAGATGAATGAGGAGGAAAACAATGTTGAAAGCACATCATAGAAAAGCTAGACTGAAATTTGCCAAAATGCATATTGACAAGCCACAAAGCTTCTGAGAGAGTGTACTTTGGATGTATGAAACAAAACTGGCAGCTTTTTGGCAAGTCACATCAGCTCTATGTTCAAAGATGCAAAATTGAAGCATACAAAGAAAAGCATATTGTACCTACCGTGAAACATAGAAGAGGCTCAGTTATGTTTTGGGGCTGCTTTGCTGCATCTGGCCTAGGTTATCTTGAATTTGTGATGGGTGCAATGAAATCTGAAGGCTACCAAGGCAATGTGCTGTCCAGTGTTGGAAAGCTTGGACTGAGTGGCAGGCCTTGGGTCCTCCAACAGGATAATGACCCAAAACACATAGCTAAAAACGTCCAAGAATGGCTAATAACAGATCATTAGTCTCATTGTGATTTACATAAATCATTTGTTTGCAGTGATTGTCTCAAAAGGTTGAGCAACAAAATATTAAAGTTAAGGCACTGTAAATATATAAGCTCTGTTTTGACCCAAAACGGCAGAAATCACAATGGAGCTCATAAGATATTCAAAGTATCTGGCACTGCGATGGGTTTTCCATTGTAAACCAAAAACTTGGCGAAAGTTTGAACAGAGCCTTTTTTAGAGTGTAGAGTAACCGTGTGCATGTTCTTATACAGTCAAATTTTTCTATGATATAAATATCTAATAGCTAATAATCATAACATGATCTAGATTGATTATAGTGAAAAGTGTTAAAACGTCCCTACCTGTAATGATCTGCAATGTAGCACTACTCCTACTGTGAAAACTTTGGATACTATGACAAAACCCATAAGTCAATAGGGTCTATTTGCCACTAATGGTATAAAATATACGATGGAGTTAACCCTGGTTGCAGCTCATGTTGTAAATGGAAACTACAAAGTAAGTATGAATATGTTTCTCATAGATGGAGGTCAACCTGGAACATATTCTTATAGAACGGTTATATTTTTAATGGTGTGCATTCAATGCAAGACTACAGTGATCATATAAAAGCACTGTAATATGATTACATTTCTGGGATCAAAAATCTCAGAAATCCAATAGTCCAATTGGCAAATTATTCCAAACCTGGTGTGTCAATCTCTCATAGATAAATTACAGATAAAGCAGGAGAATGAGAGTAAAAAATAAAACGTAACTTTTAATAACTACTTATAAAATTCACATACAAATATAAAAGTATTAAAGTGCGTGTCCTTTTTAAAAGTATTCACAATAATGGTAGGGATATGTAGTATATAGAAACTGTGGGAGACGGTCTCCACTCCAATCAAATTGAGCCAACCTCACTCATCAAACATCAAATGTATGCAAGGTCATACAATATATATAATCTAGCAATCTATAGCCCAGGGGATCAAAACAGTGGTTGCAATAGATGACACCCTTACTAGAGCTACCAATACATGTTTAATCTATTAATCATTGTGATGATGCATGTGTATAAAATCACAGTGGTGACATAGATAATAACTATCAGAATGGTCTCACCCATTTAGAAAGTTCAGAAATGGCGTAGTCACAGGAAGATGATGGTGCCATAATATATCCTTCTTTACACTACAGTATCCATTCACCTCACAATGGCTATGAGGTTATCCCTAAGGTCCCAAAAGACTCTCACCCTTACAAGGGCAGTCCACAACTGAACCTAAAGCTACTATGGCCCTATTAATTCCTATGTCACTCCCAACACATTTCCTCAACCAGGATTCATCAGGGGGATTACTTCAGAGGCTCCAAGTTCATAGGGTGTCTGGACCCTTACTTAGATCCAGATTACTCCACCCTTTCATCTAGCGTCCTAACTCTATGTATGTCATACCAATTAGACCCTGCAACATCTACATCTCCTTTGTTGCGTTCCAGCATGGAATGCATGACTGGTGATCATCCATGCCATAATTGGGGAGTTTCCTCATGTTCACATTCTCCACCGGAGCTAAGGACATGCCCTCACTCACTGCCCTATACAGGCTGCAGGGTCTAATATGTATGACATACAAGGTGAAGATCGGATATCCAAAAGAAGGATGTGGCTCTAAATTCATGGAGCACATGGTTGCCCATATACACAAAGGAAGGAAGTTGGTTCTTACTACCACATGGCATAACGTTTTGGTGTGCTGATAGGATTTATGAGCAACTGGCTATAAATAATAGTACCTTTTGAGAGTTAGGACCCTTGGTGAAGAATGGAGAAACCTGGGTCTAAGTAAGGGTCCAGACAACTTATAGACTTGGTGGAGTCTCTGCAGCAATTCCCCTGATGAATGCTGGTGGATGAAGAATGGTGGTAGACACTAATAGCGACTAATAGGGCCATAGAGTTCAAACCAGAAGTTTACATACATGATCTAAAAAGACACATATGATGTTTTTCTCACTATCTGACATGAAATCAGAATAAACCTTTCCCATTTTAGGTCAATTAAGAACCAAACTTATTTATATTTTCCAAATGCCAGAATAATGAGAGAGAGAGAAACTTTTTAAGGCATTTTTATTACTCTCTGCAAATTCAAAAGTTTACATACACTAAGACTACTATGCCTTTAGACAATATGGGACAGCCCATATGATGATGTCATGTCTTTGGAAGTTTCTGGTTTATTGACAACATCTGAGTTTATTTGAGACATACCTGTGAATGTATTTTAACCCTACAATGTGCAACCATAGAAAACAAGTAACCTAGTAAGCCTGTGAGGCCCCAGGTATGCATTCTAGGGTTAATGTACACGTGAAACACACTGCTTCTTTGTGTAGCATCATGGGAAAGTAATAAAAAATCAGCCAAGATTTCAAGAAAATTGTGGGCTTGCACAAGTCTGGTTCATCCTTGGGTGCAATTTCCAGAAACCTGAAGGTGCCTCTTTCATCTGTACAAACAATTATACGCAAGTATTAACAAGATGGCAATGTCCAGCCATCATACCGCTCAGGAAGGAGATGGGTTCTGTGCAGGGCCGGACTGGGACTAAAATTCAGCCCTGGCATTTGGGGGTGCACAGGCCCACCTGTCACTTGGTGAATGTGTAATATCTTTGTTCACTTGTAGATTGTGTAACACGACCATATAACATGCAGTCACAGCTGCGTCCAGTATTACAGCTCAGTCCTATTTATTGCTCTTAAGTTGCCGTACCTGGTGAAGCCGCTATTTTCCCTATAGAACTGGGTCCCTTAGTTAAAGAAAAGGATGCTGAGCTCTACATATAATGCTAAGGCCTCATCATATAACTGATGGGCAGTGCAAAATCAGATCCCCCTCAGCTAATATTGATGACCTATTCTACAGATAGGTGATCAGGAAGCTGTAGTTTTCACTGACGTTAATTTTGGATGCATGCCACTTAGGGAATGTGCAATGACATTTTTGGGGGCAGATCCCACCATGGAAACCACTATGAAAAATACTCACAATGAGTGACCATCTGCATCTATTACTGTGCGCAGGTTCAGGCATCTTTTAACCACTTCAGGTTTCTAAAACCACCAAGTGGTTAAAAGAAGTGACCAGTTCATTCTTCTGGTGTTTTCCACCCAGCAGACGCTCTGTACTTTACAAAGCAGATCAATGGAAAGGTTCGGAAGATGCCCGGATGTCTTTTATTGCGTTTTACCATCATTTTTTCTTAAAAAGCACAGTAAGAAAAAGTGACAAAAACAATAGGAAAACACTAAAGAAGCCAAAGATGGTTAAGACCATAGAAAAAATACCCAGGAAATGACTATAAAACTACACAGAAGATGGGTCAGGAAAAAAAACGCCACGGTTTTCAACATTTACTTAAAAAACTTGCCGGTGTTGCTTGATTTTAAAACACCTTGTGTGCACATACCCTTAGTTTTCCAGTTTTTGAAAACCCATTTCCTGCAGTGTTTATTTGTTTTATTCACTCTCCCCAGGTCTGCTATTTTCTGCAGCGCTGGTGTCACATCACAATGACAGCGCTGTAACCAATCATGGAGCTCAGCAAGTAACTGATTGTCTACAGCGCTGCTGATGTGATGTCAGAGATGCAGACACTTATAGACTTCAGGCGCAACAGCAGTTTGTATTTTTTATAACAAAAAGAATGCATCAGACATCAAGAGGATGTGAGCAGTCAGCATCATGTAAGAGCTACTCAAATGAATACATCACTAGAACCAAATATTTGAGGAGGATTTGGAGACATTCTGCTTAAAAAATGTGTAAACATGTTACTTTACACTGTTTTTGGAGCAGATACCAAGCAGAATCTTGCCAAATTCTCCTCATAATGTCAAAACAAAGTTTTGATTATTTTTAAGCTTTTTTTGACATAGCCAGAACCATCATCAGCACATAAATACAGCACCAGAACCACCACCATAACATGAATGCAGTGCCAGAATCACTATTAGCACATGAATGCAGCACTAAAGCCACCATCAGCACATGAATGCAGCACCAGAGCCACCACTAGAACATGAATGAGTTGTTCCCGTCCCTTTTGTCCCCACGTAGTAGAGACACCATGATGAGATTTCATGCCCACAGCTAGTCTCTGAAGACCTCCCTCTTTGTTCTTCAGCAGCACTTCCTGATAAATTGCCTTTAAAAATAAAAGTATACTGCCCCAAAAATATAAATATCTCCCATGCTGTGCTACTAGATAAAGACTTGCTGTGCTTCCTTCACAAAATATCTCCCCTATCGCTATCTGAAATATTATACCCCCACACACACAATGCCCCTCTCCAAAATATTATACCCTCACACACACTGCCCCCCTCCAAAATATTATACCCCCAATAGACACACACACTGCCCCTCTCCAAGTATTATAACCCCTACACACGGACTGCCCCTCTCCAAAATATTATACACACACACACTGCCCCTCTCCAAATAATTTATCCCCTACACACACACACACGGCCCCCCTCCAAAATATTATACCCCCCTACACACACACTGCCCCTCCTTTAAATATTATACCCCCCCACACACACTGCCCCTCTCTAAAATATTATACCCCCCCACACACACACACACACACACACACTGGTCCTCTCCAAAATATTATACCCCCCATATATACACACACTGCCGCTATGTAAAATACCCCCCCTTCACACACACTACACCTCTGGATAAAGTACTCCCCTTCCCCCCACCTCTTGCAAAGCTGTGTTCCTTTCACAAATGTTCCCCCTTTATGTGCCCTAATCCTCTTCTCACTCACCCATAGTGAGTACATATTCCATCTACGGCTCCTCCATGGAGCTCTTACAACTGTCCAACGTGTCTCAGCAGCGCCTGCAGCAGTGTGATGATGTCAGCAAGGTGCTGATCTCATCACGTTGTTGCACGCTGGAGCCCCAGGCCCGGTGCTGTCACTGATCAAATGTATTTGCGTCTCAGAGACGCAAACACATTTGAACAGGAAGGAGGGGGCTGCGGTCACCGCCGCTTTCCTCAGCAGTACACTGGGCACAGGATCTCACTAAACAGCAGGGCCGGGGCATCACAGCACAGTGCGCTGCCTCCTGCTGCTTTCAGTGATGCTACTGCGCGCAAGGCAAATTAATGTTGCCCGGCGTGCAGACTGCTGAGGAGAGTGGCGGTGACTATAGAGTGAGCAGCCCACTACAGGGACCAGCCCACTACAGGGACCAGCCCTTCTGGCATTTTCCAGAATTGCCCTATGGCCAGTCCGGCCCTGGTTCTATGTACCAGAGATTAACGTGCTTTGGTCAGACATGTGCATATCAACCCAAGAACAAAAGCAAAAGACCTTGTGAAGATGCTGGTGGAAGCTGGTAAGATTGTGTTATTATCCTCAGTGAAGCAAGTACTGTATCAACATGGGCTGGAAGGCCACTCTGCCAGGAAGAAGCCATTACTCCTAAAAAAAACATAAAAAAGCCAGACTAATATTTCCAAATGCACACAGGAATAAAGACCTTAATTTTTGGAGACATGTCCTGTTGTCTGACAAAACTAAAATTGAACTGTTTGGCCATAATGACCATCATTACGTTTGGAGGAAAAAGGAGAAGGTCTGAAGCCTAACAACAACATCCCAATTGTGAAACAGGGGGGAGGCAGCATCATATTGTGGGGTTGTTTTGCTGCAGGAGGGACTGGTGCACTTCACAAAATAGATGACATCATAAGGAAAGAAGATGATGTGCCAATACTAAAGCTTGGGAGGAAATGGGTCTTTCAAATGGACAAGGACCCGAAGCATACTGCCAAACTGGTTACAAAGGAGCTAAAGGATAATAAAGTCAATGTTTTGGCGTGGCCAAGAAATAGCCCTGATCTCTTATTGAAAATTTATGAGCAAAGCTGAAATAAGAGCAATGGTACCAAATACTAATGAAATGTATGTAAGTTTTTGACTTTGCAGAAAGTAATAAAAATGCCTTAAAACATTCTCTCTCTCCCTTATTATTTTAACATTTGGTAAATATAAATAATTTTGCTTCTTAATTTACCTAAAACAGGAAAGGTTTATTGTGATTTCATGTCAGATATGTCTTTTTAGATAGTGTATGTAAACTTCTGGTTTCAACTGTATTTGCTTTAGGTTCAGTTGTGGACTGCCCTTGTAAGGGTGGGAGTCTTTTGGGGCCTTAGGGTTAGCCTGATAGCTATAGGGTGAATGGATACCTTAGTGTAAAGACGGATGTATTAAGGCACCATCATCTTCATGTGACGATGTCACTTACGAATGGATGTGAGTGTTCTGATAGTTATCTATGTTGCCACTGTGATTTTATACATATGGATCATTATTGTGATTAATAGCTTAAACATGTATTGGTAGCTCTAATAAGGGGTGACATCTATTACAATCACTGTTGTTTTGATTGCTAGGTTAAGTTTTGACCTTGCATACATTTTATGTTTGATGAGTTGGTTAGGCTCAATTTCATTGGAGTGGAGAGCCTTCCCCATGATTTCAATTATTAAAAATCCCTAACCTGCATTGTTCAGCAATAGAGGGATTGAATTTCGGTGAATTGTTTTAAAAAGGACACTTGTACTTTACTCACATGGGCATGGACAATCCAAGATAGGTGTAAACCCTGTAATCCACATGTCCCTATTTAGACTAGGAAAAGCCCTAAATCTGACCCCATAACCACGTAAGTTGGCACCCAAAGATTTTGCGCCTCCACCCAATGTTGGCTGACCCAGAGTATCCTTAACTGCACCCTCAACTATAAACAAAGTGTAACACTAAACAACAATAGCCATAAAGAAAGTGCACACAAGCGCAGAGTGAGACACAGGACTAAGAACATGTTCATACAGTCATACAGAGAAGATGTAAGAAAACAGAAGAAACCCAAAAGACTTACAGAATATGTGGAAACACCTCAAATCCAAAATAGAATGGGAAGAATACTAGGCAGGAACATTCACAAACAAACCGCAGGGAAAAGCAAAAAAGATAATTCAGCAGGAATATCCTTAACTGAAGAGGTGGGACTCCAAACATACATCTATCTGGGAATATAGCCAGCAATGAAAGCATGGTGAGTATAAATAGCCCCTCTCAAGATGTAATGGGGCAAAACAAATGAGGAATTGAAAATACCTGAATGGAAATAAAAAGGAAAGAATAGCATGGGTAAAGGAAATACAAAAGAACAATCAGCAATAGGACAAAGGCAAAAAAGACTGTGGTCCAACAGAGAGGGAAACAAAACTCACAACCAGAAATCACCGGATTGAGCCCCAGTATATATATATATATATATATATATATATATATATATATATATATATATATATAAAGAGAGAACTCCGGCACACTACCCCAAAAATTGAGAGAAACAAAATCCTTGCAGTCAAAAAAAGTTTTTATTGGTGTATGAGCAAATAGGGAAAAAGAAAATAGTCCATCATAAATCAAAAGTCATGACATTTCAAACTGACCAGCCTTCATCTGACCGGAATATCTATTTTGGGTCTCCACTCCTGTTAAGTGTGAACCTATATGCAGTATATCATAGAAGTGCATAGGACCCTTCGACTAGATACACCCTGCAGGTCTAGTGCTGTGACTGATCCTGATTTCATTGCTGGAACCCGGATTGGGTCTTTTCATCCTTGTTACTTTCCTTTGGAGCCCGCCATATTGCACTTCCAGCATTTAACTTACCTTTCTTGTTTAATTCACTTAAACCACACAGATAGTCCGGTCAGATGAAGTCCGGTCAGGTCGAAACGTCATGACTTTTGATTTATGATGGACTATTTTCTTTTTCCTATTTGCTCATACACCAATAAAAACGTTTTTTGAATGCAAGGTTTTTGTTTCTCTCAATTTTTGTGGTTTGTGGCTAATATAAGAGCTGCCGCTGTGGGAGGTGTCATCTGGGGCAGATGGTAGCGCAGCTCTCCACAGGCTGAACTCAGGCCCCGGGGGGTGTTGTGAGTAGTAGTCTCCTGCTGCTGTGCAGCTAAGGCACGGGAAGGATTAGACGACACAGAGGTTGCAGCTAAAGTTCTTTACTCACTGAGATGTCACCGCCTCTGGAGTGCCGGACTCCGCTGTGCTGGGCTCCAGCCGATCCCGGTTAGTTTGGAGATCAGAACCGGTGTTTCTTTCTGTGAGTCCTTCCTACTTGCGCTGTGATATGTGAGTTCCTGTGGCTTGAAGCTACGCTGGGACCCAAGTCCTTGTATTGGCTCCGTTCCTGTCCCATATGGCGGCAACACGAGTCCTTTACTGGTGCCGATCTTGTATCATGGCTCCTGACTCTAGTATGCTGCTGTGCCCGGGTTACTTCGTGTGGGCCAGAAGACTTGAAATCCTCTGCCCGGCAGATTCTGCTGGCGGGTCTTGAAGTACCCACCCAGCCTAGGGTTCTGCACCCTGTTGTATGTGTTTGGTCCCGAGGGAGCTATGGCGCAGCTCTCTCCCCAGCGACCGTCTTCCCCCATGCTTCACTTGTTCCTTGTCCGTCACTGATCAGTGTCAGTGTCTAATTGTCTGAATGTGTGTGTGTCGCCTTACTCAACAGTGTCTAGCTCCTCCCCCCGGGTCGCTGAACTAGTGGGCAGGAGGTCCATGGTAAATGGTCTGAACCTGTTTTTATCCATTAACTCTCAGCAATTTATCTATTATAGAAGAATTTTACTAATGGTTGTGGCTAGAAGGACCATGCTGACGTCATACCCATGTGATCAGAAAGGGTGGGGCCTCAGCCAACAGAAAAATAATGTTGCTTCCTGGTATCAGCTATGTTGGCTAAGGCCCCACTCCTTCTGGTCACATGGATATGACATCAGTAAGGTCCTTCTAGCCACTTTGATTTAGCCACAACCATTAGTAAAATGCTTTTATAATACAATTAGCATAATTAAAATACAGGGGAGGACGGCCAGGCAGGGGGTGGGAATCACTATCAACACCCACTCCAGATGTTAGCTGATTGGCAGCTGCTGTCAATCAAAAAGCTCCTCATTATAATTTACTTGCCTGTGTTTCAAATCTATACATAGGTATATATAGAATCAGCCTGATAATGCCAGTATAGCACTGGCTTTAGGTTATATAGGAAAATCCTGGTGATTGGTGAGCTTTAATAAAACTGATAGGTGTATGGCACAATGAGTCTATGGGTCAGTCTGCTGTCTAAGATATAAAAATGAACTAAGATCCAAGGATAAGCGTAACACTAAGCAAAAAGGAAAAGCAAGGAGAGAGAAAGAGCGGACACTGTTGTCTGCTTTATGTCTGGAGCAGCAATATAAATTGCTATATAAGGTTATGTTCACAAGTTGCAATTTTGCTTCATTTTTTTCTGCAGCAAAACTTGAATTATTGGCACTAAAAAAAATTGCTTTTTTGCTGCGTTTTCTGCTTCATTTTTGGTGTGTCTTTTGTCTACAGTACATGTTTAAATAAAATTAGTTTTATTCGTCACAAAAGCAGCAAAAACGCAACAAAAAACCCAGCTGCATTTTTCACTCTCATTGCTTTCAATAGTGAAAAAAGCAGCAAAATATTGAAAGAATTGACAATACTGCTTCTTTCAAAAACACAGCAGTTTACCATGTAAGACAGAAAAAATAAAGCAGGTGTGCGTGTGTGTGTGCGCGCGTATCAGATTTCTGGAATCTCAGAGCTTTTGCTGGTACTGTAAAAAGCAGCTTTTTATTTGCATTTATTTGCATAAAACCAATGAAAAAACATGTAAAAAAAAAGCAGCAAAAACTGTGTGTGAACATAGCCTAACGATGTTAGGTTCTCCCACCAATAGGAAAACAGGAAATTTATACTGGAGATTGTTTAGAAAGTAGCTTCACTTTGCATTTAGGAAGCATATGAACAAAAAAACTAGTGCAAATGTGTCTGTATCCAAAGTCAGTGTCCTGAAATGAATGAAGGTTGAGGTCATTCTGAATCAGTTCACTTTACAAGATAATACAGACGATGATATCACAACTATGAAAAACATATGTATATTCTGCATTTATTCCATTTATTAGCATGGGTGCATACTATTCTTCAACTAATTGCTTTTTAAGTATGAACTAGATACAATGTAATTGTAAAATGTCTAAAGGTCATTTTTGTAGCTTCGTGGAATGTAGTAAACACATAAAATAACATGAAGATGCACCTCCCAGCAATATAGTTCCTCTAGACACAGTATTTGCCCAGCTTGTTGTGTGAGCACTGCCTTATGCTTTGTGACTGTTACATAGTTGTGCAATGACAACAATATACAGTGCTAACTACAGTTATGAAAGTGCAAGTTGTTCACCTCTGTACATGACTCACCACCATTACATGAAATGTTAGGCCTTAGGTCACAGATTTCTTGCCACACTTATAAAAGTTATGTCTTTTTTTAACCTGAAGCAGGAACATAAGCGATAGTTCAGGATTACTTAGAATCAGCATTAAGTGGAGCTATTCGGACAGCTTCACATGGAAAAAATGTTAACTGGAGTGAACATGGCATGAAAAAAATACATTTTATGTATATTACACACACACACACACACACACACACACACACTCACACACACACACAACTGAAAATGTTGGCACCCTTGAAATTGTTCCAGAAAATGAAGTATTGTTCCCAGAAAATGATTGCAATTAAACATGTTTTGTTATACACATTTATTTCCGTTTGTGTGTATTGGAACAACACAAAACAAACCTGAGAAAAAAAGGCAAATTGGACATAATTTCACACAAAACCCCCAAAATGGGCCAGATATAATTGTTGGCACATTTCCAAAATTGTGTGTAAACAACTTTGTTTCAAGCATGTGATGGTCGTTCAAACTCACCTGTGGCAAGTAACAGATATGGGCAATATAAAATCACACCTGAAACCAAATAAAATGAGATGTTGACTCAGTCTTTGCATTATGTGTCTGTGTGTGCCACACTATGCATGGAGAACAGAAAGCAGAGAAATGTATGAGGACTTGGGAACCAAAATTCCTGAAAAATATCATCAATCTCAAGGTTACAAGTCTATCGCCAGAGAATTTGATGTTACTTTGTCTAGGTTGTGCAACATAATCAAGAGGTTTACAACCCATGGCACTGTAGCTAATCTCCCTGGACGTGGACGTCAGAGAAAAATTGATGAACGGTTGCAACGCAGGATAGTCCAGATGGTGAATAAGCAGCCCCTATCACATTCCAAGGAAATTCAAGCTGTCCTACAGGCTCAGGGTGCATCAGTGTCAGCAAGAACCATCCATTTACATTTGAATGAAATGAAACGTTATGGCAGGAGACCCAGGAGGAACCAACTGCTGACAGAGACATGAAAAAGCTAGAATGCAGTTTGCCAAAATGTACGAAAGCCAAAATCCTTCTGGGAAAGCGCCTTGTGGACAGATGAGACCAGGATACAGCCTTTTCGTAAAACGCATCATTCTACTGTTTACTGAAAACGGAATGAGGCCTACAAAGAAAATAACACAGTACCTACAGTCAAACATGGTCTGCAAAGTGTAAATGCTCTGAAATGACAGAGCGTTTCAGAGAACAATATGCCAGGCTGCGATTTATACCACCTGTGGTTTGGGCAGCATGAGGTCCCTGATTGGTTCTCTTATTATGGCTGATTATGCAGACAATAATTTGGGTCATTCCATGTCAAGTGGACCAGTTTTAAAAATCGTCCCCACTCGACCTTCTTCGATTTTGTTGAAAATTTATAAGGATGTACATGTATGTTTGAAAAGAGGTTCTGTAAATTTTTAAGGCCAGATCTCAAATACATTGGGCACTGTAGACCTTTCACTGGAGGTCCCACCAAGCCTGCGGCTTCAGCTAAGAGGATTTTGCAAACTTTGGCACATAGCCATTAGAGTTCTATACTGGCTATGATGCTGAAATTTGGCATACTAGCTCAACTTTTGCTGCTAAACACGATAAAATTATTACCGACTATGACAAAACAATATTTCGGCCGCAATTTTGTGTCAAAGTAGCTTGTAAAACGCCTCGCATAAAATGTATGCCTAACTTTGCCCATATATAACTCAAGACCAAAAACCAATAGAAACTGGTGCTTTGCCCTGTACACCAAACATCTACATGACTTTGCATTGCTGCAATATCATGGTCAAAGCATATGTATTTGTGGAAAAATTCACACCCACATATGATGAAAAACTTAAAAAACCCGAATTTTACCTATTTTTAGGTCAAATTTCTCAAAAAGGGTACCCCTAAAATATATTAATTCTGATATCATTAGAAAGAGCACATTTTTCTCTACAAGAATCATTGGGGTTTTTTTTGGAGTCTCTCAGTTTAAGAAAAGAAAAATGCCACTGAACCTAGTTTTTATTTATGCGCGTAATGCATTGATTTTGTGTTTGATTTTCAGATTCTTATCACATGTTACAGAGTTGTATTGTTGCTAGCAATGTCTATTATAATCAAAAACCTATAAACCTTTTTATTTATGAAAAGTTATTGACTAATAATAATAACTATTAATAACTAATCAGTGATTGCTCACGACATGACACAGGTGCAGTCCACACTTTCTTAACAGTAATTGTAGAGTAGGGGGGACCCCACGTCAAAAATAGGGGGGACCCCACGTCATTTATTTTAATTATTTCTTTTCTTTTTGGGCTAAATAAAAGGCTAGGCATCCTTTAGTGCCACATTAAAGGCACTAAAGGGCGCCAGCTTAGAATATGCAGGGGGTGGAACGTTATACATATGTTTGACATCTATCCATTCATCCACTGTAGCATTTTAGGCTGTGTGCCCACAATCAGGGTTTGCAGCGTTTTGGGCGCAGAGTGTTTTCCCTGCATCCATAGCGCTGCGTTGTGCAGTAGAAGCACAGTGGAAGGATTTTTAGAAATCCCATGCCCACTGTGCTTCTTTTCTCTGCAGCATAAACCGACCTGCGGTGCAGATTCCCGAGCCTCAGCATGTCAATTTATGCTGCGGAGATGAGTGTTCTCTGCAGGTAGAATAGAACTAAAGTCCACAGCAGCCTGAACCCAAATCCTGGGCATGGGCAGCTGCGTTCTCCCGTGGACAACAGTCATCTCTCTGCAGGAAGGCTGACACTATGTACTAGACGCCGTGTCGCTGGATCTTGGCCACATAGCCCAACAGTGAGAATATTGTTGCTACAGCTACATTTTTGTGAAGTACCTGTGGATTCAAAATGCTTACTATACTCCTGAATAAAATCCTTGAGGGGTCCAGTTTCCAAAATGGGGTCACTTGTGAGGGGTTTCTGATGTATAGGTCCCCAAGAGGCCCTGCTAATGTGACATGGTGCGCGCAATTTATTTCAACTTTTCCAAAATTCAAATGGTGCTCCTTCCATTCCAAGCCCTCCCATTTATCCAAACAGAGGTTTTTGGCCACATATGGGGTATCCCTGAGCTCACAAGAAATTGGATCACAACCGGTGGGGTCCACGTTTTGTTGTTGCCTCTTGAAAAAGTGAGAAATGTAATGCTAAAGAAACATTTTTGTGAATAAAATGAAAATTTCAATATGGCAACCTAAGCTTATTAAATTCTGTGAAGTATTCGTGGATTCAAAATGATCAATATACACCTAGATAAAAGCCTCGAGGTGTCTTATTTCCAGAATGGGGTCACTTGTGGGGGACCTCCACTGATTAGGCACCTTAGGGGCTTTCCAAATGCGACATAGCGTCCACCAATTATTCCAGCCAAATGTTCAGTCAAAAGGCACTTTTCCCCTTCCGAGCCCTGCTGTGCACCCAAACAGTTGATTTCCACCACACAAAAGGTATCAGCATACTCAGGAGAAATTGTACAATAAATTTTATGCTGCTTTTTTCCTTTTACTCTTGTTAAAAAAAAAAAGCTATCTGGTTGAAGTAACAATTTTGTGGTAAAAATGTATTTTTTTTATTTTCCCAGCTCAACATTATGAACTTCTGTGAAGCACCTGGTGGTTCAGGGTACTCACCAAACATCTACATAAATTCATTGAGGGGTCTACTTTCCAGAATGGGGTCACTTGTGAGGGACCTCCACTGTTTAGGCACCTCAGGGGCTCTCCTAATGCAACATGGTGTTCGCTATTGATTGCAGCCAATTTTGCAGTCAAATTGCACTCCTTCCCTTCCGAGCCCTGCCGTGTGCCCAAACAGTTGATTTCCACCACATATAAGATATCAGCATACTCAGGAGAAATTGCACAATAAATTTCATTGTGATTTTTTTCCTGTTACCCTTGTGAAAAAAAAAGCTACCTGGTTGAAGTAACAATTTTGTGGTAAAATTTTATTTTTTTATTTTCATGGCTCAACGTTATAAACTTCTGTGAAGCACCTAGGGGTTCAGGGTACTCACCAAACATCTAGATAAATTCCTTGAGAGGCCTAGTTTCCAATATGGGGTCACTTGTGGTGTTTTTTTTGCTGTTTACGTACCTTAGGGGTCCTCCAAATGCGACATGGTGCCCGCAATCTTTTTCAGCCAAATTTCCTTTCCAAAATTCAAATATTGCTCCTTTCGTTCCAAGCCCTCCCATTTGTCCAAACGAAGGTTTCAGACCACATGTGAGGTATCACCGCGCTCATAAAAAAGTGGGTAACAAACATGTGGGTAACATTTTTGGAATTACCTCTTGAAAAAGTGAGAAAATTGATGCTAAAGCAACATTTTTGAGAAAAAAATGACAATTTTCAATATGACAACATAACGTTATCAAAATCTGTGAAGTACCTGTGGGTCCAAAATGCTCACTATACCCCTCGATAGAAGCCTTAAGGGATCTAGTTTCCAAAATGGGGTCACTTGAGGGGGGTTCCTGCTGTTTAGGTACCTTAGGGGATCTGTAAATGCAACATGGTGCCCGCAATCTGTTTCAGCCAACTTTGCTTTCCAAAATTCAAATATTGCTCCTTTCGTTCCAAGCCCTCCAATTTACCCAAACAAAGGTTTCTGACCACATGTGGGGTATCGGCGCGCTCATAAGAAAGTGGGTAACAAAGATTCAGGTCCAAATTTTGGTGTTACCTCTTGAAAAAGTAAGAAAATTAGTGCTAAAGCAACATTTGTAGGTAAAATGTTAATTTTTATTTTTTTTCATTCCACATTACTTTAGTTCCTGTGAAGCACCTGAAGGGTTAATAATCTTCTTGGATGTGGTTTAGAGTACCTTGAGGGGTGCAGTTTTATTTCACCTAGGCCTCTCAATGTCACTTCAAATGGGATGTGGTCCCTAAAAAAATGGCTATATTGTGTGACATAACTCTCTGGTTTATGGGCATAAAAATTAAAAGTTTAAAAATTGCAAAATTTTACATTTTTTTCTCAAATTTCAGATTTTTTTCACAAATAAAATAAAAAAATATCATCCTAAATTTACCTCTAACATGAAGTCCAATATGTCACGAAAAAACAATCTCAGAATCACCGGGATCCATTGAAGCGTTCCAGAGTTATAACCTTATAAAGTGACACTGGTCAAAATTACAAAAAATGGCCTGGGCATTAAGTACAAAGCTGGCTTCGTCCTTAAGGGGTTAAAGTGAATGAGCAGATGTTTGATACAGATACAGGATTTGTTTTCAGTATATATTTATTTGATGGGCCCATAATTACTGACTGTTGCTTATTTGAGCAGCTATTAAAGGGTTATTATTCCCATCTCCAAGATCCTATCCCAATATGTAGTAGGTGTAGTAATATGAACAGGGCCGTATTTGCCACTAGGCACCCGTGGTCCCGTGCCTAGGGCGGCACGTTGCGGGGGGGCGGCACTTTCTGGCAGCAAAAAAAAAAAAAAAATATATAAATTTTTTTTTTTTTTTTATTTTTTTACATCCCCGCCCCCGCCCCTCCCTCCGTTGCACTTCGCTGTGTTCTCGGGGGGGAGTGGGGGGGTTGAGAGGGAGAGGAAAGGCGCACTTCTGTCTCTTTAAATACACGGAGGGCGCCAGGCATAGTGAGCTGATTAACCCCGGAAGTTCCATCGTCTGCACTTCCGGGTCAGAGGTGCGCGGGCGCGCCAATCAGCTCACTGCCCCGTGCTGCAGCGTCCAATTCTGCAGACAACACACGCCGCGGAGGAGGACGCGACTGGAGCTGGAGCCAGCCAGAAGAGGATAATAGCAGAGCAGGGCGGCAGGCAACGGAGCAGGTATGCGTAAGGCAGAGCCTAGAATGTATGGGCACCTTACAGGTTAGTTGATGATCGTTGCGATGCCTCTTTTTGGCTGGGGGGAGGCTGGGAAAAGAGAGAGGCTGGGGGGAGGCTGGGAAAAGAGAGAGGCTGGGGGGAGGCTGGGAAAAGAGAGAGGCTGGGAGGAGGCTGGGAAAAGAGAGGCTGAGGCTGGGGGGGAGGCTGGGAAGAGAGGGAGGCTGGGAAAAGAGAGGCTGGGGGGAGGCTGGGAAAAGAGAGGCTGGGGGGAGGCTGGGAAAAGAGAGAGGCTGGGGGGAGGCTGGGAAAAGAGAGGCTGGTGGGAAGCTGGGAAAAGAGAGAGGCTGGGGGGAGGCTGGGAAAAGAGAGAGGCTGAGGCTGGGGGGGAGGCTGGGAAGAGAGAGGCTGAGGCTGGGGGGAGGCTGGGAAGAGAGAGGCTGAGCCTGGGGGAGAGAGGCTGAGGCTGGGGGGAGAGAGAGGCTGAGGCTGGGGGGAGGCTGGGGGAGAGAGAGGCTGATGCTGGGGGAGAGAGAGGCTGAGGCTTGGGGAGGCTGGGGGAGAGAGAGGCTGAGGCTGGGGGAGGCTGGGGGGAGAGAGGCTGAGGCTGGGGGAGGCTGGGGGGAGAGAGGCTGAGGCTGGGGGAGGCTGGGGGGAGAGAGGCTGAGGCTGGGGGAGGCTGGGGGAGAGAGGCTGAGGCTGGGGGAGGCTGGGGGAGAGAGAGGCTGAGGCTGGGGAGAGAGAGGCTGAGGCTGGGGGAGAGAGAGGCTGAGGCTGGGGGAGGCTGGGGGAGAGAGAGGCTGATGCTGGGGGAGAGAGAGGCTGATGCTGGGGGAGGCTTGGGGAGAGAGAGGCTGAGGCTGGGGGGAGAGAGAGGCTGAGGCTGGGGGGAGAGAGAGGTTGAGGCTGGGGGGAGAGAGAGGTTGAGGCTGGGGGGATAGAGAGGCTGGGGGGGAGGCTGGGGGGTGAGAGAGGCTGGGGGGGAGAGAGAGGCTGGGGGGGAGGCTGGGGGGAGAGAGAGGCTGGGGGAGAGAGAGGCTGAGGCTGGGGGGGAGGCTGGGGGGAGACAGAGGCTGAGGCTGGGGGGAGAGAGAGGCTGAGGCTGGGGGGGAGGCTGGGGGGAGAGAGAGGCTGAGGCTGGGGGGGAGGCTGGGGGGAGAGAGAGGCTGAGGCTGGGGGGGAGGCTGGGGGAGAGAGAGGCTGAGGCTGGGGGGGAGGCTGGGGGAGAGAGAGGCTGAGGCTGGGGGAGGCTGGGGGAGGCTGGGGGAGAGAGAGGCTGAGGCTGAAGGCGGGGGAGTGAGGCTGCTGCTGGGTGAATGGGAGAGAGGGGCTAATGCTAGAGACAGAGGACAAGGGGTGAGGGATAGTGCAATGACAAAATCGATGGGGGGAGTGTAAGGACTCAGAATGAGAGGGGGGCAGCATTGGGAGCTCATTATGGAGTGGAGCAATGTAGGGGAGTCAATATCAAGAGTGGGGTAGTGTGTGTGTGTGTGTGGGGGGGATCTCAGCATAAGCGTTAGTGTGGTGGTCTTAGTATGATGAATGGGGCAGCATGGAGGTGTCATTATGGAAAAGAGTAAGGCAGCATTAGGAGCTCATGGAGAGGGGCAGCATGCATGGGACATTGTGAGGAGGGGGCAGCATGCATGGGACATTGTGAGGAGGGGGCAGCATGCATGGGACACTGTGAGGATGGAGCAGCATGCATGGGACACTGTCAGGAGGGGGCAGCATGCATGGGACACTGTGAGGAGGGGGGCAGCATGCATGGGACACTGTGAGGAGGGGCAGCATGCATGGGACACTGTGAGGAGGGGGCAGCATGCATGGGACCCTGTGAGGAGGGAGCAGCATGCATGGGACCCTGTGAGGAGGGAGCAGCATGCATGGGACCCTGTGAGGAGGGAGCAGCATGCATGGGACCCTGTGAGGAGGGAGCAGCATGCATGGGACACTGTGAGGAGGGAGCAGCATGCATGGGACACTGTGATGAGGGATCAGCATGCATGGGACCCTGTGAGGAGGGAGCAGCATGCATGGGACCCTGTGAGGAGGGGGCAGCATGCATGGGACACTGTGAGGAGGGGGCAGCATGCATGGGACCCTGTGAGGAGGGGGCAGCATGCATGGGACCCTGTGAGGAGGGGGCAGCATGCATGGGACCCTGTGAGGAGGGGGCAGCATGCATGGGACCCTGTGAGGAGGGGGCAGCATGCATGGGACCCTGTGAGGAGGGGGCAGCATACATGGGACCCTGTGAGGAAGGGGCAGCATGCATGGGACCCTGTGAGGAGGGGGCAGCATGCATGGGACCCTGTGAGGAGGGGGCAGCATGCATGGGACCCTGTGAGGAGGGGGCAGCATGCATGGGACCCTGTGAGGAGGGGGCAGCATGCATGGGACCCTGTGAGGAGGGGGCAGCATGCATGGGACACTGTGAGGAGGGGGCAGCATGCATGGGACACTGTGAGGAGGGGGCAGCATGCATGGGACACTGTAAGGAGGGGGCAGCATGCATGGGACCCTGTGAGGAGGGAGCAGCATGCATGGGACATTGTGAGGAGGGGGCAGCATGCATGGGACACTGTCAGGAGGGATCAGCATGCATGGGACACTGTGAGGATGGAGCAGCATGCATGGGACACTGTGAGGATGGAGCAGCATGCATGGGACACTGTGAGGAGGGAGCAGCATGCATGGGACACTGTGAGGAGGGAGCAGCATGCATGGGACACTGTGAGGATGGAGCAGCATGCATGGGACACTGTGAGGAGGGAGCAGCATGCATGGGACACTGTGAGGAGGGAGCAGCATGCATGGGACACTGAGGATGGAGCAGCATGCATGGGACCCTGTGAGGATGGAGCAGCATGCATGCATGGGACACTGAGGATGGAGCAGCATGCATGGGACACTGTGAGGAGGGGGCAGCATGCATGGGACACTGTGAGGAGGGGGCAGCATGCATGGGACACTGTGAGGAGGGGGCAGCATGCATGGGACCCTGTGAGGAGGGAACAGCATGCATGGGACCCTGTGAGGAGGGAGCAGCATGCATGGGACCCTGTGAGGAGGGAGCAGCATGCATGGGACCCTGTGAGGAGGGAGCAGCATGCATGGGACACTGTGAGGATGGAGCAGCATGCATGGGACACTGTGAAGATGGAGCAGCATGCATGGGACACTGTGAGGAGGGATCAGCATGCATGGGACACTGTGAGGATGGAGCAGCATGCATGGGACACTGTGAGGAGGGGGCAGCATGCATGGGACACTGTGAGGATGGAGCAGCATGCATGGGACATTGTGAGGAGGGAGCAGCATGCATGGGACCCTGTGAGGAGGGATCAGCATGCATGGGACACTGTGAGGATGGAGCAGCATGCATGGGACACTGTGAGGAGGGGGCAGCATGCATGGGACACTGTGAGGAGGGGGCAGCATGCATGGGACACTGTGAGGAGGGGGCAGCATGCATGGGACATTGTGAGGAGGGGGCAGCATGCATGGGACACCGTGAGGAGGGGGCAGCATGCATGGGACACCGTGAGGAGGGGGCAGCATGCATGGGACCCTGTGAGGAGGGGGCAGCATGCATGGGACATTGTGAGGAGGGAGCAGCATGCATGGGACCCTGTGAGGAGGGAGCAGCATGCATGGGACATTGTGAGGAGGGAGCAGCATGCATGGGACCCTGTGAGGAGGGGGCAGCATGCATGGGACCCTGTGAGGAGGGAGCAGCACGCATGGGACATTGTGAGGAGGGGGCAGCATGCATGGGAAACTGTGAGGAGGGAGCAGCATGCATGGGACACTGTGAGGAGGGGGCAGCATGCATGGGACATTGTGATGAGGGGGCAGCATGCATGGGACACTGTGAGGAGGGGGCAGCATGCATGGGACATTGTGAGGAGGGGGCAGCAAGCATGGGACATTGTTAGGAGGGGGCAGCATGCATGGGACATTGTGAGGAGGGGGCAGCATGATGTGAGGTCAATGTGCAGATCATATTTCATAATTGAGGAAGGTGTGGTGGGTATAATTTATAAGGGAGGGCAGTGTGACAGTCACAGTATATAAGTGGGGACGGTGTGGTGGGAATATTTTATACTCATGCTATGTTTTGATGTGCCCGTGGTGATCCCCATTGGGGGGGGGTTAGTGCCCTTTGTTTCTCATTGATACTTTTTAAAGTGTTTTACAGAGTAGATCTGCCTTAAACAGATGTCGAGTGCGAAAACTCAGTTTTACGTTGTCACTAAGGGGCGCGACCACTTAAAGTGCCTAGGGCAGCACGAAGGCAAAATACAGCCCTGAATATGAATATCAGCAAATCCCTCCAATATGAAATTTAGTATAGTTCTCCTGATATAGCCATGTCTCATACCTCATGTGCAGGGCATTACAGCTTATGTATCCATGGTTACATCCATTCATGCACTGGGTGCAGAGTTATTAGGCATGTTGTATTTTTGTGGATTTTTTTATTATTGATCAACAACTATGTTCTCAATCAACCCAAAAGACTCAAATATCAAAGCTTAATATTTTTGGAAGTTGGAGAGGGTTTTTTTTAGATTTGGCTATCTTAGGAGGATATCTGTTTATGCAGGTAACTATTACTGTGCAGACTTATTAGGCAACTTAATAAAAACCAAATATATTCCCATCTCACTTGTTTATTTTCACCAGGTAAACCAATATAACTGCACAAAATTTAGAAATAAACATTTCTGACATGCAAAAACAAACACCCAAAAAATTAGTGACCAATATAGCCACCTTTCTTTCTGATGACACTCAGCAGCCTACCATCCATAGATTGTGTCAGTTGGTTGATCTGTTTACAATCAACATTGCATGCAGCAGCCACCACAGCCTCCCAGACACTGTTCCGAGAGGTGTACTGTTTCCACTCCCCGTAGATCTTACATTTTAAGAGGGTCCACAGGTTCTCTATGGGGTTCAGATCAGGTGAACAAGGGGGCCATGTCATTATTTTTTCATCTTTTAGACCTTTACTGGCCAGCCACGCTGTGGAGTAGTTGCATGCATGTGATGGAGCATTGTCATGCATGAAAATCTTGTTTCTTTTGAACGATACCAACTTCTTCTTGTACCACTGCTTGAAGTTGTTTTCTTCCAGAAACTGGCAGTGGGTCTGGGAGTTGAGCTTCACTCTATCCTCAACCTGAAAAGGTCCCACAAGTTCATCTTTGATGATACCGGCCCATACCAGGACCCCACCTCAGCCTTGCTGGCGTCTGAGTTGGAGTGGAGCTCTCTGCCCTTTACTGATCCAGCCTCTGGCCCATCCATCTGGCCCATCAAGAGTCACTCTCATTTCATCAGTCCATAAAACCATTGAAAAAATCATTCTTAAGATATTGCTTGGCTCAGGCTTGACGTTTTAGCTTATGTTTCTTGTTCAAAAGTGGTCGTTTTTTAGCCTTCCTTACCTTGGCCAGCTCCCTGAGTATGGCACACCTTGTGCTTTTTGATACTCCAGTTACGTTGCAGCTCTGAAATATGGCCAAACTGGTGGAAAATGGCATCTTGGCAGCTTCACGCTTGATTTTACTCAATTCATGGGCAGTTATTTTTCGCCTTTTTTGCCCAACACGCTTCTTGCGACCCTGTTGGCTATTTGCCATGAAACGCTTAATTGTTTGGTGATCACACTTCAAAAGTTTGGCAATTTCAAAACTGCTGCATCCCTCTGCAAGACATCTCACAATTTTGGACTTTTCAGAGCCCGTCAAATCTCTTTTAACCCATTTTGCCAAAGGAAAGGAAGTTGCCTAATAAGTATGCACCCCTTATATAGGGTGTTGATGTCATTACACTACACCCCTCCTCATTACAGAGATGCACATCACCTGATTTACTTAATTGGTAGTTGGCTCTCAAGGCTATACAGCGTGGAGTAGGACAACATGTATAAAAAGTATCATGTGATCAAAATACTCATTTGCCTAATAAATATGCACACAGTGTAGTGACAGTTGCTCGTGGTCATAACCGGGATACCTAAGCTGCAATGCTCTGTGCATGAGGTAAGAGACATGGCTGTATCAGGAGAACTATACTACATTTATTATTGGCGGTATGTGATAATATTCTTATTATTACATCTAGTACATATTAGGATAGGATCTTGGAGATGAGAATAACCATTTAACATCATGTTGAATTACAGAGTTTCTTCTGGACAAAATATATGTCACAAGTAAATTTTTCTGGCGTTAGCTGGGGGGACAGGAGGACTGAAAAACCAAATGCAATATTACTTGGCATCCCAGAGAATAGGGGCACAACCAGGTGATTCCCTGATGCAAATCTAAGGCTACTTTCACACATCCGGTTTGAGCACTGCGGCTCAATCCGGCTGTGAAAACTATGCAACGGATGCGGCGAAAACACCGCATCCTTTGTATAAGTTTTTACATGCGGCCCGTCCGTTTTTTTCCGGTTGCGGCATGCTACTGAGCATGCGCAGTGGAAAAAACCGCATGCGGCGACCGGATGCGTTTTTTTTCCGCATCGCGCCGCATCCGTCCTCCATAGGTATGCATTGAAAAATGCGCCGATGCGGTGTTTTTTGCCGGAGCAAAAAACGTTGCAGGGAACGTTCGATCCGGCCGCGGCATAGGCTAAATCTGCCGCATGCGGCCAAAACCGGACCGAACGCAAGCCCCTGCGGCACAATACGGCACTAATGTAAGTCTATGCAAAAAAAAACCGCAATCTGCGTTACAAAAGCCGGTTGCGGTTTTTCTGCAGAACGCCGTATTGTGCCGCAGAGCAAAAATCCGGATGTGTGAAAGTAGCCTAAGTGTGTACAGGAATATATTTCTGCCACCAGTAGAGATACACAGTGTTGATCTACAGACTCCTTGTGCATGTTTTGTAATGAGCAGAAGGGTCATGCAACATTATGGCGGGCCAAGCTCAGCTCACTGATACCCTTATGTCCGGGTGCTATACTTATGGAGTATTATCATTGCATTGTTACATCTTGTTATGGATGATGGTAATTACAGGTGATGCTCTGATACAGTTTTAGTTGCAATTTTTGGTCTGCAGATGTGAACTCATGAAAAATTAGGTGTTACTCACAGAAATCAAATCTTCACTCTTATTTATTACCTTGCCCTGGTAAAATGATAGGTGCAATGGGATTGGTTTCTATGTGTGATGATCACACTTTTTTCCAACCTACTTTTATTAATATCATCTAATACTTTGCACAAGGCTCAGTCTTGTAATGTGCTGTGTCCTGGAGATTACACAAAAAAATCCCCCATCACCTCACATAGGAATTTCCCTCTGGCAAATTCCACCTACAGTGATGCAGAACTCCCCATACAGTGATGTGTTCCGGCTATGACTGCTCACACACGTGCTCCACGGTGAGGCAGACATGCCGTGTTATACAGAAACGTACACATGTGGCAGATTTATGGCAGACATTTCTGTGACTGAAAAATCCATTCCAATTATATGGCTTGTTTTAGATAAATGCGATAATCTCATACATCTTTGCAACATATCAGCTATAGGATAAGAATGTACATGGCAAAACAAGTCATTCCACAAAACAGAGTAACTCTGGCCACTAGCTAAACATCAACACTGGTTCCATTTTCCCAAACAAATCCACAAACTTTTTATTTTTTTAGCCACCTTACCCAATCTCTATAAAGTGTCGAATGAATTAATTTGAAGCTGTCACCAGGTTTTTGCCACTCAATCTGAGGACCGCATAATGCAGAGCCTGTTTCCAGCAATGTATCGCTTACTGGTTTGCTCAGTCATTTTGTGAGGTGCCATTAACCCTTTATTACCCTAATTGCCACCATATTAGGGCAATCAGAAAGAGGCAGGTAAAGTTGCAGGATTGTCACATCTAATGGATGCAACAATCCTGGGCAGCTGAAGGCTGTTTTTTTTAGGCTGGGGCACCCAATAAGCATGGGTCTCCCCAACCTGAGAATATCAACCCCCAGCTGTAAGGTTTTATCATGGCTGGATATCAGAATTAGGGCGACCGCACACAGTTTTTTAAAATTTAAATAATAAAAAAGAAAGCCACATGCGGTTGCTCCTATTTTGATACAGAGCCAAGATATTGTCACCTGTATCCCTTTATTTGTATCCACCCTGCATCCAATGTTACACATCAACAGCTTAAAACGTATGTGTTATAATTCCACTGGAGATTCCCCCACAGATGCTGAGCAGGGGATCCCTGGGGATCTGATTCTTCTCTGCTCAGATGAACAGGTGAATCTCAGACCTGGAAAGAATCGTGAGTGCGGAGAGTTTGATCTTTTTCCACCCGGTCACTTGACCCATATGGAGAAGTCATCTGAGCAGCCCTATTGAGTCAGATTAGTCTGTGCGGTCTCAGACAGCACACGTCCGTATTAGATTAGTCTGTGCGGCCTCAGACACCACATGTCCGTATTAAATTAGTCTGTGCGGCCACAGACAGCACACGTCCGTATTAGATTAGTCTGTGCGGCCTCAGACAGCACACGTCCGTATTAGATTAGTCTGTGCGGTCTCAGACAGCACACGTCCGTATTAGATTAGTCTGTGCGGCCTCAGACACCACATGTCCGTATTAGATTAGTCTGTGCGGCCTCAGACAGCACACGTCCGTATTAGATTAGTCTGTGCGGCCTCAGACAGCACACGTCCGTATTAGATTAGTCTGTGCGGTCTCAGACAGCACACGTCCGTATTAGATTAGTCTGTGCGGCCTCAGACACCACATGTCCATATTAGATTAGTCTGTGCGGCCTCAGACAGCACACGTCCGTATTAGATTAGTCTGTGCGGTCTCAGGCAGCACACGTCCGTATTAGATTAGTCTGTGCGGTCTCAGGCAGCACATGTCCGTATTAGATTAGTCTGTGCGGTCTCAGACAGCACACGTCCGTATCAGATTAGTCTGTGCGGCCTCAGACACCACATGTCCGTATTAGATTAGTCTGTGCGGCCTCAGACACCACATGTCCGTATTAGATTAGTCTGTGCGGCCTCAGACAGCACACGTCCGTATTAGATTAGTCTGTGCGGTCTCAGGCAGCACACGTCCGTATTAGATTTGAACGCAAAATTAGCTGCACTCATTAGCGAACGCCATTTCGGGTTTGAAGACCTCCTGAGATGCCTAAACAATGGAGTTCCCCCACAAGTGACCCCATTTTGAAAACTAGACCCCTCAAATAATTTTTCTAGATGTTTGGTGAGCACTTTGAACCCCTGGGGGCTTCACAGAAGTTTATAACGTTGAGCCATGAATAGAAAACAAATTACCACAAAACTGTTGCTTCAACCAAGTGGCTTTTTTCACAAGGGTATCAGGAAAAAATGCAACATAAAATAACACACTGCTGCAAGATGCTGTGGTAGCCATGCTGGTTCTGTATGCCTTCAATTTTGAACAAAGCCCTAACAGTGTCACCAGCAAAGCACCTCCACACCGTCACACCTCCTCCTCCATGCTTCACGGTGGGAACCAGGCATGTAGCGTCCATCCGTTCACCTTTTCTACAAAGACACGGTGGTTGGATCCAAAGATGTCAAATTTGGACTCATCAGACCAAAGCACAGATTTCCACTGCTCTAATGTCCATTCCTTGTGTTCTTTAGCCCAAACAAGTTTCTTCTGCTTGTTGCCTGTCCTTAGCAGTGGTTTCCTAGCAGCTATTTTACCATGAAGGCCAGCTGCACAAAGTCTCCTCTTAAGGGCTGCTTCTCACTTGCGAGTTTCTCGCAGTAGAGCAATGCGAGAAAAACTCGCATTGGAATCGGACACATGTTAGTCAATGATTTAGCTCACATTTGCGTTTTTTTTCTCAGTCCAAATCGGACTGAGAAAAAAATCGCAGCATGCTGCTTTTTTGCGAGTTTCTACTGCGAGTCTCCAATGCAAGTCTATGGGAGCGTGTAAATAACCGGATGTCACGGGACGGCACTCACACCATCCTAGTGACATCCGATTTTCTAAATACATTTCTCGCATGTTTCCTAAAACACTGGAAACGAGTGATGTCTCACAATGTCTGTCAATCACTATTCTCTGTCAGTCAGTCTCTCCCTCTCGGTCTCTATTCTCTCTGTTGATCCGTCACTATCTCTGTCCCTCTCTCACAATCTGTCGGTCATTTTCCCTTCCTCTCTCATACTCACCATTCCCCAATCTCCGGCGCGGCGCTGCACGGCATTCACACTGCTGCAGCGGCTTTTACTATTTTGAAAAAGCCGGCCGCTCATTAAACAATCTCGTATTCCCTGCTTTCCCCGCCCACAGGCGCCTATGATTGGTTGCAGTGAGACACGCCCCCACGCTGAGTGACAGGTGTCTCACTGGACCCAATCACAGCAGCCGGTGGGCAGTGAAATAAATAATTTAAAAAATGGCGTGCGGTGCCCCCAATTTTAATACCAGCCAGATAAAGCCATACGGCTGAAGGCTGGTATTCTCAGGATGGGGAGCTCCACGTTATGGGGAGCCCCCCAGCCTAACAATATCAGCCAACAGCTGCCCAGAATTGCCGCATACATTAGATGCCACAGTTCTGGGGCTGTACCCGGCTCTTCCCGATTTTCCCTGGTGCGTTGGCAAATCAGGGTAATAAGGAGTTAATGGCAGCCCATAGCTGCCACTAAATCCTAGATTAATCATGTCAGGCGTCTCCCCGAGATTCCTTCCATGATTAATCTGTAAATTACAGTAAATAAACACACACACACCTGAAAAAAATCATTTATTAGAAATAAAAAAACATTAACAAATTCCCTCATCACCAATTTAATAAGCCCCAAAAAGCCCTCCATGTCCGGCGTAATCCAGGATGGTCCAGCGTCGCTTCCAGCTCTGCTGCATGGAGGTGACCGGAGCTGCAGCAGACACCGCCGCTCCTGTCAGCTCCACGAAGCAACTGAGGTAAGTAGCGCGATCAGCTGAGCTGTTACTGAGGTTAATCGCGGCCACCGGTGGATCCAGTGGCGGCCACCGGGTAACCTCAGTGACAGCTCAGCTGATCGCGCTACTCACCTCAGTTGCCGCGTGGAGCTGACAGGAGCAGCAGTGTCTGTTGCCGCTCCTGTCACCTTCATGCAGCAGACCTGGAAGCGACAATGGAGGTCCGTGGATTATGCCGGACATGGAGGGCTTTTTGGGGCTTATTAAATTGGTGAACCAGGGAATTTGTTAATGTTTTTTATTTCTAATAAATGATTTTTTTCAGGTGTGTGTGTGTTTATTTACTGTAACTTACAGATTAATCATGGAAGGAATCTCGGGGAGACGCCTGACATGATTAATCTAGGATTTAGTGGCAGCTATGGGCTGCCATTAACTCCTTATTACCCCGATTTGCCAACGCACCAGGGTAAATCGGGAAGAGCCGGGTACAGTCCCAGAACTGTCGCATCTAATGTATGCGGCAATTCTGGGCGGCTGCTGACTGATATTGTTAGGCTGGGGGGCTCCCCATAACGTGGAGCTCCCCATCCTGAGAATACCAGCCTTCAGCCGTATGGCTTTATCTGGCTGGTATTAAAATTGGGGGGACCGCACGCCGTTTTTTTTTTAATTATTTATTTCACTGCACAGTATAGACCCGCCCACCGGCTGCTGTGATTGGGTGCAGTGAGACACCTGCCACTCAGCGTGGGGGCATGTCTCACTGCAACCAATCATAGGCGCCTGTGGGCGGGGAAAGCAGGGAATACAAGATTGTTTAATGAGAGGCCGGCTTTTTCAAAATAGTAAAAGCCGCCGCAGCAGTGTGAACGCCGTGCAGCGCCACGCCGGGGATCGGTATGAGAGAGGGCTGCTAACTTCAGTCACTCGAGGGATTAGCGGTCACCGGTGAGCCCTTCACAGGTGACCGCTAATCAGGATGTGGCACAGACAGAGCCGCAGCATGACAATGAAGTCCGGTGAAGTTCACCCGAGTTCATTCTGATCGTGCAGCTCTGTCTGTGTCTGCTGTCATCTGCCATTCAGCTCTGCTACATGGCTGTCTGTGTCTGCTGTCAGCGGCCATGTAGCAGAGCTGAATGGCAGATGACATAGTAAAAAATACGCATTACACACGCTAGTAAAATCATTAATTTATTCAGAAAAAGCATCGCACTTGCGTTGCACTCGGACCTAACGTGAACTAAAATCAGCCGAGTTTTTTTCAGCCCAGTCGGACCGATTTTACTCGCATAGATGTGTTTCCAGCCTAAGGCTATGTGCGCACTAGAAATGTGAAGTTTCTCAAGAAAATTTCTTGAGAAACTTCTGGGAGTGGAAGATTTCCGGACCTATCTGCATGCGGATTTGCCGCGATTTTCCCGCGGGTAGTTCCCTGCGGATTTTGCAGGCTGTACTGCCGAAATCCGCAGGGTACCTGCGGAAAAGAATTGACATGCTCATTTCTCAAGAAATTTTCTCGAGAAATTCTTCTCAAGGAAATTTCTTGAGAAAAATCCGCACAGTGCGCACAGCTATTTTTTTTTCTCATAGAATTTGCTGGGAAATGTCTGCACAAAGAATGCAGACATTTTTCAAGAAATTTCCGCGGCAAATCCGCGGGTAAAACGCACTAGTGCGCACAGAGCCTAATAGTTGTTCTACAGATGAGAAGGTGTGTCCAACCTTTTGGTCTGTACTGTATATTATATACACAAACACACACACACACACCTCGGATGGGTCCACACTGCACACACATACAGCTCTGATGGGTCCACACCCCCCTCCCCCCACACACAGCTCTGATGGGTCCACGCTACAAACACACCTCTGATGGGTCCACCCCCTCACACACAAACACACACAGCTCTGATGGGTCCACACACCCCCCCACACACAGCTCCGATGGGTCCACACACAAACACACACAGCTCTGATGGGTCCACACCCCCCCCCACACACAGCTCTGATGGGTCCACACACCCCCCCACACACACAAACACACACAGCTCTGATGGGTCCACACACCCTATCACACACACACAAACACACACAGCTCTGATGGGTCCACCCCCCCCCCCCACACACACACACACACAGCTCTGATGGGTCCACATCCCCCCCCCCACACACACAGCTCTGATGGGTCCATCCCCCACAGCTCTGATGGGTCCAAACCCCCCCCCCCCCCACACACACACACACAGCTCTGATGGGGTCCACCCCCCCCCCACACCCACACACACACACAGCTCTGATGGGTCCACACACCCCTCCCCCCACACACAGCTCTGATGGGTCCACACACCCCCCCACACACAAACACACACAGCTCTGATGGGTCCACACACCCCCTCACACACAAACACACACAGCTCTGATGGGTCCACCCCCCCACACACACACAAACACACAGCTCTGATGGGTCCACCCCCCCACACACACAAACACACACAGCTCTGATGGGTACACCCCCCCCCACACACACACCTCTGATGGGTCCACCCCCCCCCACACACACACACACACACACACCTCTGATGGGTCCACCCCCCCCCCCCTACACACACACACACACACACAGCTCTGATGGGTCCACATCCCCCCCCCACACACACAGCTCTGATGGGTCCACATGCCCCCCCCACACACACACACACACACACACACACACACACACAGCTCTGATGGGTCCACATCCCCTCCCCCACACACACACACACAGCTCTGATGGGTCCACAACCCCCCCCCCCCCCCACACACACACACACACACACAGCTCTGATGGGTCCACAACCCCCCCCCCACACACACACACACACAGCTCTGATGGGTCCACCCCCCCACCCCCCCACACACACACAGCTCTGATGGGTCCACATCCCCACACACACACAAACACACACAGCTCTGATGGGTCCACAACACCCCCCCACACACACACCCCCCCACACAGCTCTGATGGGTCCACAACCCCCCCCCACACACACACACACACACCCACACAGCTCTGATGGGTCCACCCCTCCCACACACACACAGCTCTGATGGGTCCACATCCCCACACACACACACACACACACACACACACAGCTCTGATGGGTCCACACACCCCTCCCCCCCCCACAGCTCTGATGGGTCCACACACCCCCCCACACACAGCTCTGATGGGTCCACACACCCCCTCACACACAAACACACACAGTTCTGATGGGTCCACACACCCCCTCACACACAAACACACACAGCTCTGATGGGTCCACCCCCCCACACACACACAGCTCTGATGGGTCCACACCCCCCCCCCCCCCCCCCCACACACACACAGCCCTGATGGGTCCACCCCCCCCACACACACACAGCTCTGATGGGTCCACCCCCCCCCACACACACAGCTCTGATGGGTCCACAACCCCCCCCACACACACAGCTCTGATGGGTCCACAACCCCCCCCCCCACACACACACACACACACACACAGCTCTGATGGGTCCACCCCCCCCCACACACAGCTCTGATGGGTCCACATCCACACACACACACACACACACACACAGCTCTGATGGGTCCACACACCCCTCCCCCCCCCACAGCTCTGATGGGTCCACACACCCCCCCACACACAAACACACACAGCTCTGATGGGTCCACACACCCCCTCACACACAAACACACACAGCTCTGATGGGTCCACCCCCCCACACACACAAACACACACAGCTCTGATGGGTCCACCCCCCCCCCATACACACACACACACACACACACACACACAGCTCTGATGGGTCCACATCCCCCCCCACACACACAGCTCTGATGGGTCCACATCCCCCCCCCACACACACAGCTCTGATGGGTCCACATTCCCCCCCCACACACACACAGCTCTGATGGGTACACACACACACACACACACACACACACACACACAGCTCTGATGGGTCCACACACCCCTCCCCCCCCCCACACAGGTCTGATGGGTCCACACCCCCTCCCCCCCACACACAGCTCTGATGGGTCCACACACACACACACACAGCTCTGATGGGTCCACACACCCCTCCCCCCCCCCACACAGCTGATGGGTCCACACACCCCCCCCCCCACACACCCACAGCTCTGATGGGTCCACACACACAATCACACACACACACACACACACACAGCTCTGATGGGTCCACACACCCTTCCCCCCCCACACAGCTCTGATGGATCCACACACCCCCCCCCCCCACACAGCTCTGATGGGTCCACATCCCCTCCACACACACACACACACACACACACACAGCTCTGATGGGTCCACATCCCCCCCCCCCCCCCCCACACAGCTCTGATGGATCCACATCCCCCCCCCCACACACACAGCTCTGATGGGTCCACACACCCCCTCACACACAAACACACACAGCTCTGATGGGTCCACACACCCCCTCACACACAAACACACACAGCTCTGATGGGTCCACCCCCCCCACACACACAGCTCTGATGGGTCCACCCCCCACATACATACACACACACACACACACACACACACACACACACAGCTCTGATGGGTCCACATCCCCTCCACACACACACACAGCTTTGATGGGTCCACATCCCCCCCCCACACACACACACACACACACACACAGCTCTGATGGATCCACATCCCCCCCCCCCACACACAGCTCTGATGGGTCCACATCCCCTCCACACACACACACACAGCTCTGATGGGTCCACATCCCCCCCCACACACAGCTCTGATGGATCCACATCCCCCCCCCCACACACACACACACACAGCTCTGATGGGTCCACACACCCCTACCCCCCACACAGCTCTGATGGGTCCACACCACACACACACACACCTCTGATGGGTCCATACTAAACACACAGCGCTGATGGGTCTTCACTATACACACGCATACATACATACAGCTTTGGCAGGTGCACAATACACACACGTATAGCTCTTCTGGGTGCACACTGGGTGTATACTATACACACGCACAGCTCTGCCGGGCACACACAATACACACGCACAGCTCTGCCGGGCACACACAATACACACGCAAAGCCCTGCCGGGCACACACAATACACACGCACAGCTCTGCCGGGCACACACAATACACACGCACAGCTCTGCCGGGCACACACAATACACACGCAAAGCCCTGCCGGGCACACACAATACACACGCACAGCTCTGCCGGGCACACACAATACACACGCAAAGCCCTGCCGGGCACACACAATACACACGCACAGCTCTGCCGGGCACACACAATACACACGCACAGCTCTGCCGGGCACACACAATACACACGCACAGCTCTGCCGGGCACACACAATACACACGCACAGCCCTGCCGGGCACACACAATACACACGCACAGCCCTGCCGGGCACACACAATACACACGCACAGCTCTGCCGGGCACACACAATACACACGCACAGCCCTGCCGGGCACACACAATACACACGCACAGCCCTGCCGGGCACACACAATACACACGCACAGCTCTGCCGGGCACACACAATACACACGCACAGCCCTGCCGGGCACACACAATACACACGCACAGCCCTGCCGGGCACACACAATACACACGCACAGCTCTGCCGGGCACACACAATACACACGCAAAGCCCTGCCGGGCACACACAATACACACGCACAGCTCTGCCGGGCACACACAATACACACGCACAGCTCTGCCGGGCACACACAATACACACGCACAGCTCTGCCGGGCACACACAATACACACGCACAGCCCTGCCGGGCACACACAATACACACGCACAGCCCTGCCGGGCACACACAATACACACGCACAGCCCTGCCGGGCACACACAATACACACGCACAGCTCTGCCGGGCACACACAATACACACGCACAGCCCTGCCGGGCACACACAATACACACGCACAGCCCTGCCGGGCACACACAATACACACGCACAGCCCTGCCGGGCACACACAATACACACGCACAGCCCTGCCGGGCACACACAATACACACGCACAGCTCTGCCGGGCACACACAATACACACGCACAGCCCTGCCGGGCACACACAATACACACGCACAGCTCTGCCGGGCACACACAATACACACGCACAGCCCTGCCGGGCACACACAATACACACGCACAGCCCTGCCGGGCACACACAATACACACGCACAGCCCTGCCGGGCACACACAATACACACGCACAGCTCTCCGGGCACACACAATACACACGCACAGCTCTCCGGGTACACGTCATACATACGCATAGCTTTGCCAAGTACACGCAGCCAGAGTTGTAGCTACGAAGCATAGCTCGCTCGCTGTGCCACACACGTTTCTCCTCGGGCTCCTCCCCTCATGTGACCGATCACATGGTGATGACGTCAGCTGCCTCCGCTCGCTGGGGTCCTGCTACCTGTACTGTGTGATCTGCTGTGTATGTGCGGAGCTCGCGGACAGTCCTCCGGAGGATCCTGCTCCATACCGGACTGTATGGACCTGAGACTGCAGCTGCGCCCCCGAGCTGGACTCTAGTGCAGTGTAACCGGCGGCTCCTAGGACAAGGTACGGAACTTTGTCGCCCAGGTGTGGTGTCCCAGTGCAGCGCCCCTGTGCACAGTGACAGCCGGCAGGCAGCACTCGTGTGTCGGTAGTCTGGCCGTGCGGCGCACACTGACAGCTCGGTTTCTCCACCGGTCCGCGCTGTGTCGCGCTTGTTTATCTGTTTACATTAGTGACTTGTTTACAGGAAACATATTTGCATATGCAGATGAGGCTGCGGAATGTGCGGAATGCGCTGAGGCCCGGGAGCAGCCGCTCACCTCGTGCCGGAGCACAGCTGGGGGTTCGCTTCAGTGGTTCAGGATCGCTTCATCTTTTTTTTCAGCACTTTACTTTGCAAAACCATATAGTAAAGGAGTTTTCCACCTTTTTTCTTTTATGTCTGCAGATGTTGTAGGATAAGTACTAGCTCTTTATTTTGCACTGTATCGCCATTAATGTCAGCAGCCTGGACCAGTCTTGTTTTTGTCACCGGTTTTCCTTATTGAGCCATACTGTGATGATGGCGAGACATGGCGCTGTCGGTGTGCGCCTGGCCCGGCTGCACTCGTCCTCCGTCTGTACAGAATACATTCCTATTCTTATCATTCACACAAAAATGAATCTGTCCAAGACGGTGGCCAGAATCTGGCTAGCCCATGTTTTAGTGGCCATTATTGTGTGAAATGACACGTATGATAGGCGGCTGTGACCGGTGCTCCATTTTCTCCACCAACCCTGACCCCAATCTGTAGCGTATATTATATACTGGACCTAAGAACCGAGGCCGGGGTCAGATGAGCATTCTTCTAGAAAGCGTGACCTGTTCTCCATATTGTCACCTGTATCCCTTTATTTGTATCCACCCTGCATCCAATGTTACACATCAACAGCTTAAAACGTATGTGTTATAATTCCACTGGAGATTCCCCCACAGATGCTGAGCAGGGGATCCTTGGGGATCTGATTCTTCTCTGCTCAGACGAACAGGTGAATCTCAGACCTGGAAAGAATCGTGAGTGCGGAGAGTTTGATCTTTTTCCACCCAGTCACTTGACGCATATGGAGAAGTCATCTGAGCAGCCCTATTGAGTCAGATTAGTCTGTGTGGTCTCAGGCAGCACACGTCCGTATTAGATTAGTCTGTGCGGTCTCAGGCAGCACACGTCCGTATTAGATTAGTCTGTGCGGTCTCAGGCAGCACACGTCCGTATTAGATTAGTCTGTGCGGTCTCAGGCAGCACACGTCCGTATTAGATTAGTCTGTGCGGTCTCAGGCAGCACACGTCCGTATTAGATTAGTCTGTGCGGTCTCAGGCAGCACACGTCCGTATTAGATTAGTCTGTGTGGTCTCAGGCAGCACACGTCTGTATTAGATTAGTCTGTGCGGTCTCAGACAGCACACGTCCGTATTAGATTAGTCTGTGCGGCCTCAGACAGCACATGTCCGTATTAGATTAGTCGGTGCGGTCTCAGGCAGCACACGTCCGTATTAGATTAGTCGGTGCGGTCTCAGGCAGCACACGTCCGTATTAGATTAGTCTGTGCGGCCTCAGACAGCACACGTCCGTATCAGATTAGTCTGTGCGGCCTCAGACAGCACACGTCTGTATTAGATTAGTCTGTGCGGTCTCAGGCAGCACACGTCCGTATCAGATTAGTCTGTGCGGCCTCAGACAGCACACGTCCGTATTAGATTAGTCTGTGCGGCCACAGACAGCACACGTCCGTATTAGATTAGTCTGTGCGGCCTCAGACAGCACACGTCCGTATCAGATTAGTCTGTGCGGCCTCAGACAGCACACGTCTGTATTAGATTAGTCTGTGCGGTCTCAGGCAGCACACGTCCGTATTAGATTAGTCTGTGCGGCCACAGACAGCACACGTCCGTATTAGATTAGTCTGTGCAGCCTCAGGCAGCACACGTCCGTATTAGATTAGTCTGTGCGGCCACAGACAGCACACGTCCGTATTAGATTAGTCTGTGCGGCCTCAGACAGCACACGTCCGTATCAGATTAGTCTGTGCGGCCTCAGACAGCACACGTCTGTATTAGATTAGTCTGTGCGGTCTCAGGCAGCACACGTCCGTATCAGATTAGTCTGTGCGGCCTCAGACAGCACACGTCTGTATTAGATTAGTCTGTGCGGTCTCAGGCAGCACACGTCTGTATTAGATTAGTCTGTGCGGTCTCAGGCAGCACGCGTCCGTATTAGATTAGTCTGTGCGGTCTCAGGCAGCACACGTCTGTATTAGATTAGTCTGTGCGGTCTCAGGCAGCACACGTCCGTATTAGATTAGTCTGTGCGGTCTCAGGCAGCACACGTCTGTATCAGATTAGTCTGTGCGGCCTCAGACAGCACACGTCTGTATTAGATTAGTCTGTGCGGCCTCAGACAGCACACGTCCGTATTAGATTAGTCTGTGCGGTCTCAGACAGCACACGTCCGTATTAGATTAATCTGTGCGGTCTCAGACAGCACACGTCCGTATTAGATTAGTCTGTGCGGTCTCAGGCAGCACACGTCCGTATTAGATTAGTCTGTGCGGCCTCAGACAGCACACGTCCGTATCAGATTAGTCTGTGCGGTCTCAGGCAGCACACGTCCGTATTAGATTAGTCTGTGCGGCCTCAGACAGCACACGTCCGTATCAGATTAGTCTGTGCGGTCTCAGACAGCACACGTCTGTATTAGATTAGTCTGTGCGGTCTCAGGCAGAACACGTCCGTATTAGATTAGTCTGTGCGGTCTCAGGCAGCACACGTCCGTATTAGATTAGTCTGTGCGGCCTCAGACAGCACACGTCCGTATTAGATTACTCTGTGCGGTCTCAGGCAGCACACGTCCGTATTAGATTAGTCTGTGCGGCCTCAGACAGCACACGTCCGTATCAGATTAGTCTGTGCGGCCTCAGACAGCACACGTCTGTATTAGATTAGTCTGTGCGGTCTCAGGCAGAACACGTCCGTATTAGATTAGTCTGTGCGGTCTCAGGTAGCACAAGTCCGTATTAGATTAGTCTGTGCGGTCTCAGGCAGCACACGTCCGTATTAGATTAGTCTTTGCGGTCTCAGGCAGCACACGTCCGTATTAGATTAGTCTGTGCGGTCTCAGGCAGCACAATGTTCGTATTAGATTAGTCTGTGCGGCCTGAGGCAGCACACGTCCGTATTAGATTACTCTGTGCGGCCTCAGGCAGCACACGTCCGTATTAGATTACTCTGTGCGGTCTCAGGCAGCACACGTCCGTATTAGATTAGTCTGTGCGGCCTCAGGCAGCACACGTCTGTATTAGATTAGTCTGTGCGGTCTCAGGCAGCACACGTCCGTATTAGATTAGTCTGTGCGGTCTCAGGCAGCACAATGTTCGTATTAGATTAGTCTGTGCGGCCTGAGGCAGCACACGTCCGTATTAGATTACTCTGTGCGGCCTCAGGCAGCACACGTCCGTATTAGATTACTCTGTGCGGTCTCAGGCAGCACACGTCCGTATTAGATTAGTCTGTGCGGCCTCAGGCAGCACACGTCTGTATTAGATTAGTCTGTGCGGTCTCAGGCAGCACACGTCCGTATTAGATTAGTCTGTGCGGTCTCAGGCAGCACACGTCCGTATTAGATTAGTCTGTGCGGTCTCAGGCAGCACACGTCCTTATTACCTGCTTGTCTGAGACATAACACTGACCAGTGAAAATCTCAAGCTTCATTATCACAATTAAGGGTACTTTACACGCTGCGATATCGGTATCGATATCGCTAGCGAGCGTACCCGCCCCGTCAGTTGTGCGACACGGGCACAAAACATCGCTTACACCCGTCACACGGACTTACCTTCCCTACGACGTTGCTCTGGCCGGCAAACCGCCTCCTTTCTAAGGGGGCGTGTCGTGCGGTGTCACAGCGACGTCACACGGCAGCCATCCAATAGCAGAGGAGGGGCGAAGATGAGCGGCCAGAAGATCCCGCCCACGTCCTTCCTTCTTTTCCGGTGGACGCAGGTAGATGTTCGTAGTTCCTGCGGTGTCACACGTAGCAATGTGTGGTGCTGCAGGAACAACGAACAACATCGTACCTGCAGCAGCAGCAGCAGCGATATTATGGAAAGGAGCGACGTGTCAACGATCAACGATTTTTCACGTTTTTGCGATCGTTGATCATCGTTCCTTGCTGTCACACTCTGCGATGTCGCTAACGGCGCCGGATGTGCGTCACTAACGACGTGACCCCGACAATATATCGTTAGCGATGTCGCAGCGTGTAAAGCACCCTTTAGACACCTAGAACCTCCAAAGCACAAACCCTCATAGTAATGATGGTACTGTGCATATCATCTATCAATTTAGTCATGTTTTCACCGTTATTAGTGGTTGTCCAGAAGTCAGGCTGTTTGCGGCCTAAAACACATTTCCGCATAAAAAAACGTCCGTGTGACACGGTCCGTTTTTCGGGTCCGTGTTCCGTTTTTTTGGGGCGTTTCTCCGGTACATATGGCATCCGTGTGATGGCGTATGCGAGCCGTGTGTACGTGTAAAATGTCCGTGTTTGTGTGTAAAATGCCCGTGTATGTGTACGTGGAATGTCCGTGTGGAATGTCCGTTTGTGTGTTGCACAATGTCGTTGATACATGTCAGCTGACAGCAGACAGAGTTGCGTGATGAGAATGAACTCGGGTGAACTTCACCCGACTTCATTGTCATGCCGCGGCTCTGTCTGTGTGCCGCGTACTGATTAGCGGTCACCTGTGAAGGATTCACCAGTGACCGCTAATCCCCCGAGTGACTGAAGTGAGCGGCCCTCTCTCATACTTACCGCTCCCCGATCACCAGCGCGGCGAGGAACAGCTGTGCAGAGAATAAGCGGCAACAATTATTTTGAATATGCCGGCCGCTCATTAATCAATCTCGTATTCCCTGCTTTCCCCACCCACAGACGCCTGTGATTGGTTGCAGTCAGACACGCCCCCCCATGCTGAGTGACAGCTGTCTCACTGCACCCAATCACAGCAGCCGGTGGGCGTGTCTATACTGTGCAGTGAAATAAATAATTAAATAATTAAAAAAAACACCGTGCGGACCCCCCCAATTTTAATACCAGCCAGATAAAGCTGGCTGGCTGGCTGAAGGCTGGTATTCTCAGGATGGGGAGCTCCACGTTATGGCGAGCCCCCCAGCCTTACAATATCAGCCAGCAGCCGCCCAGAATTGCCGCATACATTAGATGCAACAGTTCTGGGACAGTACCCGGCTCTTCCCGATTTGCCCTGGTGCGTTGGCAAATCGGGGTAATACGGAGTTATTGGCAGCCCATAGCTGCCACTAAATCCTAGATTAATCATGTCAGGTGTCTCCACGAGATACCTTCCATGATTAATCTGTAAGTGACAGTAAATAAACACACACACCCGAAAAAATCCTTTATTAGAAATAAAAAACACAAACATATACCCTGGTTCACCACTTTAATAAGCCCGAAATAGCCCTCCATGTCCGGCGTAATCCAGGATGGTTCAGCGTCGCTTCCAGCTCTGCTGCATGGAGGTGACCGAAGCTGCAGAAGACACCGCCGCTGACGAGCTGTCCGAGCTGACAGGAGCGGCAGTGTCTTCTGCAGCTCCGGTCACCTTCATGCAGCAGAGCTGGAAGCGACGCTGGACCATCCTGGAGTACGCCGGACATGGAGGGCTTTTTCGGGCTTATAAAATTGGTGAACAAGACAATTTGTTAGTGTTTTTTTGCTAATAAAGGATTGTTCGGGTGTGTGTGTGTTTATATACTGTAATTTACAGATTAATCATGGAAGGTATCTCGGGGAGACGCCTGACATGATTAATCTAGGACTTATTGGTAGCTATGGGCTGCCAATAACTCCTTATTATCCCGATTTGCCAACGCACCAGGGCAAATCGGGAAGAGTCGGGTACAGTCCCAGAACTGTCGCATATAATGTATGCGGCAATTCTGGACGGCTGCTGACTGATATTGTTAGGCTGGGGGGCTCCCCATAACGTGGGGCTCCCTATCCTGAGAATACCAACTTTCAGCCGTATTTCTTTATCTGGCTGGTATTAAAATTGGGGGGGACCGCACACCGTTTTTTTAAATTATTTATTTATTTATTTATTTATTTATTTTACTGCACAGTATAGACACGCCCACCGGCTGCTTTGATTGGGTGCAGTGAGACAGCTGTCACTCAGCGTGGGGGGCGTGTCTGACTGCAACCAATCACAGGCGTCTGTGGGTGGGGAAAGCAGGGAATACGAGATTGATTAATGAGCGGCCGGCATATTCAAAGTAATTGTTGCCGCGTATTCTCTGCACAGCTGTTCCTCGCCGCGCTGGTGATCGGGGAGCGGTATGAGCCGGGGGAAGAAAAAAACCGAGCGCCAATGTAAGTATGACTGAGAACAGCAGAAAAAAAGGTAAGTAGACTGAATTTAATTTAAAAAAAAAAAAAAAATAAGATCGCTAGTGTAAAAATGCACACGCACGAAACGTGCTGAACACGGAGATACTCCGTGTGCGGTACATGCAGGCACGGACCCATAGACTAAAGTCGGTCCGTGCCTGTGTGCTGCTGGCCAAAAATGGACATGTCGTCCATGTAGAAAAGCGCACACACGTACTTACCACACGGTCACACGTTCCGTGTGATTTTACGCGTGTGTGCCATCTACCATTGAATAACATGGGTCTCCGTGTGTACGTGTCTCCGGTACGTGCAAATACGTACCGCACACGTACAAATTAGACGGATGTGTGTTGCGGGTCTGCCAGTGTACCTGATGAATACCTCTGTGTGTCACCTGCACAAAGAAAAGAACTTAGTTAATTTATTAGCCAGTTGATTGATGGCTGTCATTGGGAGAAACCAAATAATAATCTTGTAGTTATGATAAGTGTTGAAAGACACCAACGAAAACAAACTAACTGAACTGAAATAGATGAAGGAAAGATGAAACGAATACACGGAGCACCTCTACAAGAACGACTGATACGCAAAGAAACAGAGACTGGAAATTAAAGAGAACCAAACATCTTAAAAGAAGAAGTCATTGCTGCGATAAAACTTCTGTTAAAAAACAACAGTTTGTCATCACATATGGCCCAACGGTGTTTATTCCTATTCTGTAGAAGGGAGATGCTATCTACTGTGGAAACTATCGGACTATTGCGCTCATGTCAGCAGAATGCTATTGAAGATCCTACAAAGACGGTTACAGCCTGATGTTGATAAAGAGCTGTCAGAGGAGTTAGCAAGATTCAGAAAAGGCAGAGGAACAAGAGATGTAATTACTAACATTAGATGGATGATGGAAAAGGCCACAGAATATAACAAGAAGCTCTATTTTCACTTCATCGATTACAGCAAAGCCTTTGACTGTTGATCACTACAAACGTTGGAATACCATGAAGTATATGGGTGTGCCAAACACCATCTGACCAGCCTCATCAGCAACCTTTACATCGACCAAGAACCAATAGTGTGAACGGATCACGGTGACACGGTATGCTTCAAAGTAGAGCAATGCGTCAGACAATGCTGCTTCCGGTCACCATTCCTCTTCAATTTGTATGCAGAAGCTAGTTTCAGGAAGGCTGGACTTGCCGAAAAAGAAGGAATCAAAATTGCTGGACAAATCATCAACAATCTTATATATGCAGATGATACAAAATGGATAGCAACAAGCATAGATGGAATGTAGCACTTATTATGGAGTATCAAGATGGGAAGCTCAAAAATGGCACACCTAGTCAATACAAAGAAGACAAAGATATTGACTGCTACCAGGTATGAATGGGACACATTTGAGATGGACAACAATGAAGTGGAAGTTTTAGAGGACTCCAACCTACTCAGGTCAATGATCAATCAAGATGCAGCGACAACACCAGAAGTCAGTAGGAGAATAGTTATGGGGAAATCAACAATGAAGTCACTGGACAAGATCTTCAAATCCAGAAACCTTTCACTAGTGATACAGAAGCGGCTCGTATATAGTGTGATCTTTTCTGTAGTCATGGATGCAAAACCATTGCAATAAAGAAACAAAACAGAAGAGAACTTGTGCCTTTGAAATGCGAATGCTCTCAATACCATGGATGGCAAGAAGAACATCATTCTTGATAGATTAGAACAAACAATGCAAAGAGGAAGACCAGCAATCCGATGGTTTGCCAATGGCCATGGCTCTAGATTGAGCTAAAGGTCATTAATTAATAATAGTTATACCTTTTAATGGTTAACAAACATAGAATAAATGATTTCATAAAGCAAGCTTTCAAGACACCTCAAGTCTCATCAGGCATGGTATAATAAAGTACAATGTGATGTACTTAATTCTGTGCACTATATGTCCTATTGGGGGTCTCTATGTTTCAGAAATGGGACAGAACCTGTTAAAAATGAGGTTTCATTGCCACACGATTACTGGGAAAAAAACAAACAACATTTACATGTGGCCAAACATTTCTGTGGTCCAGGACCACTAGTAGGGGCAGGCAAAGGGTGAGTCCACGTGGAATGGGGCCGCCCAAAAACTCAAGGTGTCATGCACTCCGTGTTTAGGTAGAACGGAGTCCCTTAGGGCTAACCTAGGGCACTCTTACTACAGTTTGCTTTGGCTCTGCACCCGGGTGGTAGTTGTTTTTCGGTATTTTCACTCGTGTCATTTAATAATATAATAATAAAGTGACTTTTATAGGGGTTAGAGGTTTTTTTTTTTAATTTTATGGTCCATGACACCACATACCCAATAGGAAAGCTTTCATATTAAAAGGCAACTTCAAATTCCAAAAACATCGAAGGGTCTAGGAATATAAAATTATTACAGTCTTCTATACCCTCCACACAGGACTAAATCTGTCAGGAGGCTTTATGACATTGCAGAATGTAAGGAGTCTGCTCCAGAGAGGGTGAGGGCACCAGGCCTCTGATCTTACATGGACTCTGCTCCAGAGAGGTTGAGGGCACCTGGCATCTGATCCTACATGGATTCTGCTCCAGAGATGGTGAGAGCACTAGGACTCTGATTTTACATGGACTCTGCTCCAAAGATGGTGAGGGCACCAGGCCTCTGATCTTACATGGACTCTGCTAACTATGCTACAGAGACGGTGAGGGCACTAGGCCTTTGATCTTACATGGACTATGTTCCAGAGATGGTTAGGGCACCAAGCCTCTGATCTTACATGGACTCTGTTCCAGAGATGGTGAGGGCACCAGGTTTCTGATCCTACATGGATATTGGGACAATAAAACTTTCACACCACTAATCTAAGCTAATTAAAGGGAACCAAAATTCAGGAATTTGGTATATAAGGCAAAGCCAGTGCAGTACTGGCACTATCAGGCACAGGCTGTACATATGGCAAGTGATAACTGAGTGGCTCGGTGAACAGAACCATGATATTTTAGGTCCATGACCAGGAAACTCCCCAGATCTCAATCTCATAGACAACCTGTGGTCAATCCTGAAAAAGTGTGCCAACAAACAAAATCACAGAAATTGTGATAGACTCCAAGAACTGATTAAGAAAGAATGAGATGTCATCAGTCAGGATCTGGCCCATAAATTAATATCCAGTATGCCAGGGAGAATTGTCGAATTCTTGAAAATTAAGGGTCAACACTGTAAATAAAGTATTTGCAAAAACGAATACTTGTGTCAGTTTCAAAACTTTTGTCCAATACTGTATACTGCTTCTGTATCTCCAGAGCTAAGGAAACTGTGTAATACCCATTCACAAAACAAAACAAAAACATGGACAACCCCCCCTCTGATAATCGGCACATTGAAAATATAACCTATTTTTACTTCAGAATTGTTATTTCCACTCATTTCTAGCACAATCAGGCGCAGGCTGTACATACCAATAGTGGGCAGCTCGGATGTTTAGGCTGTGAAATCCAAGTTTATGAAGTTTGAAAGATCAGGTAAGATTAAATGTTCTCAAGTCCTGTTGTGACAGCGCGCGCTCCCGCGGTCATAACGAGATCTGAAGAAGCGAGGGCGCATGCGCCGCCCTCTCAGGCACAGAACTGGGTAAAGCGAGCTTCAAAAACATGGCGCCGGAGATAAGCGCTATGCGCAGGCGCCAACTTCGAGCCGTGTTACTGAATAGAGAAATTTGCATACAGCCAGAGAGCGGGAGGAACAGGCGGCAGGGGAGGGTGGTGGGGGTTGGGCGGGAATCATGTGCATAACCCGCACAGATATTATCTGGAGAAGTGCACACGTCAGTCAAAAAGTGGATGAATTTTCAAACTTCATAAACTTGGATTTCACAGCCTAAACATCCGAGTTGCCCACTAATGGTATGTACAGCCTGTGCCTGATAGTGCTAGAAATGAGTGGAAATAACAATTCTGAAGTAAAAATGGGTTATATTTTCAATGTGCCGATTATCAGAGGGGGTTGTCCATGTTTTTGTTTTGTTTTGTGAATGGGTATTACACAGTTTCCTTAGCTCTGGAGATACAGAAGCAGTATACCGTATTGGACAAAAATTTTGAAACTGACACAAGTATTCGTTTTTGCAAATACTTTATTTACAGTGTTGACCCTTAATTTTCAAGAATTCGACAATTCTCCCTGGCATACTGGATATTAATTTATGGGCCAGATCCTGACTGATGACATCTCATTCTTTCTTAATCAGTTCTTGGAGTCTATCACAATTTCTGTGATTTTGTTTGTTGGCACACTTTTTCAGGATTGACCACAGGTTGTCTATGAGATTGAGATCTGGGGAGTTTCCTGGCCATGGACCTAAAATGTCATGGTTCTGTTCACCGAGCCACTCAGTTATCACTTGCCATGTGACATGGTCTTCTTCATGCTGGAAAAAGCATCGTCTATCACCAAATTGCTTTTGGATCAATGGATGAACTTGCTATTGGAGGATACCATTCTTTATTCACATCAGTGTTCTTAGATAAAATTGTGAGTGACCCCACTCCAGGGATGAAAACCCCCACACATGAATGGTCTGGGAATGACACAAGACTCTTGGTAAACTTTGTGTTCATTTGTTCATTCTCAAATGTTTTGCCCACAACTGCGGCTCTGATCACTCTGCTGTTGTCTTACCTCCCATTAACTACTAAGGGAATTATGGAGAAAGGATAGCTTACCATGTTCAGACATTTCCATTATTATGTCTACATTTTAATTATATAATATCAACACTATAAATTACATTATAAATTTGTAGGTGGTACAAGTTTACTGACTTGGACCGCACCCAAAATTCACTTTGACTCTACAGCCTTGAACTTATGTGTACCCCAAAATAATGTCTAAAAGTATAGCGTATGCCTCCATACTGCAAGAGTATAGAGGCTAATATAAGAAAAAATTAATCTGACCCTAATGGCCAAAAAAAGGCTTCCTTACTAGATTAAAAATATCCAAAATGTTGACTAAAGAAATAATATTGTAAAATGAGAGAAGTAATCACATGGCTGCATTGTACTCAGTAATCTTTGTACCAAGTTCTGCATATGTCTGGGAAAGGGGAAATTGCAGCTTTATTCCACATATCATATATTACTCATGCCTCGTACTTACCTCTGCCTTATAAGAAAAAAAAAAATGTTTTTATGCATTTATAAGTTTACTAGAAGGTGGCCTGATTCTACGCATCGGGTATTCTAGAATTTACGTATTGTGTAGTTCATGTATGATTTTTGTTATAGATATAGATATATAGATCTATATCTATATCTATATATGTTGTTGTGTGTAGTTACCAAGTGTTTGTGTAGGGCGCTGTACATGTTCTGGGTGTTGTCTGGGTGTGGCGGGGGGTGAGAGCGGTGTTGTATGTGTGTTGCGTTGTTTGTGGAGCGCTGTGTGTCTGTCGCGTTGTGTGTGTGTGTGTGTTGCGCGGTTTGTGTGGGTGTGGTGTGTTTTGGGGGAAGTATGTTTTGTGCAATGTGTGTGTTGTGCGGTATGTGCGTATATTTATGTATGCCGCGGTGTTTGTGTGTTGGGTGTTGTGTGTGTGCAGCGTTGTCTGTGTGTGTGGGTGTCTGTGTATGGCGGTGTTTGTGGTTCCCTGTGTGTGTGTGTGTGTGTTGGGGGGAGGTGTGCACCTCCCATCGTGCTCCATCCCCCATGCTGCGCATTCCCCATCGTGCTCCATCCCCCATGCTGCGCACCCCCCATCGTGCTCCATCCCCCATGCTGCGCACTCCCCATCGTGCTCCATCCTCCATGCTGCACACTCCCCATCGTGCTCCATCCTCCATGCTGCGCACTCCCCATCGTGCTACATCCCCCATGCTGCGCACCCCCCATCGTGCAACATCCCCCATGCTGCGCACTCCCCATCGTGCTACATCCCCCATGCTGCGCACCCCCCATCGTGCTACATCCCCCATCGTGCTACATCCCCCATCGTGCTACATCCCCCATCGTGCTACATCCCCCATCGTGCTACATCCCCCATCGTGCTACATCCCCCATCGTGCTACATCCCCCATCGTGCTACATCCCCCATGCTGCGCACTCCCCATCATGCTACATCCCCCATGCTGCGCACCCGCCATCGTGCTCCATCCGCCATGCTGCGCACTCCCCATCGTGCTACATCCCCCATGCTGCGCACTCCCCATCGTGCTACATCCCCCATGCTGCGCACTCCCCATCGTGCTACATCCCCCATGCTGCGCACCTCCCCATCGTGCTACATCCCCCATGCTGCGCACTCCCCATCGTGCTACATCCCCCATGCTGCGCACTCCCCATCGTGCTACATCCCCCATGCTGCGCACTCCCCATCGTGCTACATCCCCCATGCTGCGCACTCCCCATCGTGCTACATCCCCCATGCTGCGCACTCCCCATCGTGCTACATCCCCCATGCTGCGCACTCCCCATCGTGCTACATCCCCCATGCTGCGCACTCCCCATCGTGCTACATCCCCCATGCTGCGCACTCCCCATCGTGCTACATCCCCCATGCTGCGCACTCCCCATCGTGCTACATCCCCATTGCTGCGCACTCCCCATCGTGCTACATCCCCCATGCTGCGCACCCCCCATCGTGCTACATCCCCCATGCTATAATAGTTCTCCTATTATACTCAGAGAGGAGTATAATAGGAGGACTGTAATAGGAGGAGTAGTCCTGGGGGGAGAGGAGTATAATGCCGGCTCCCTGCACATGTGTACCGGGAGCCGGTGTACACTGGTAACTATGATACACATCGGGTAACTAAGGGACCTTAGTTACCCGATGTTTATAATGGTTACCAGCGTGCACGGGCTCCGTCAAGATCCCAGCATCGCAAGGTTATGTCTGGCGCTGCTGGGATCGTGACGGAGCCGGTGTACACTGGTAACTATGATACACATCGGGTAACCAAGGGACCTTAGTTACCCGATGTGTATAATGGTTACCAGCATTCACGGGCTCCGTCACGATCCCAGCAGTGCAAGGTTATGTCTGGCGCTGCTGGGATCGTGACGGAGCCGGTGTAGAAGCAAGCGATATCCCAGGATGTTGTGAGTGTGTGGATGTGATGTGTGAGGTGTGTGTGAGAGTGAGTGTGATCTGATGTGTGTGTGTGTACTCACCTGGGAGTCAGAGCTCCGTGTCAGTTGGGCCAGAGCGAGCGTGCATTGCGTGAGGGGGGCGGGGCCTGCAGAGAGCCGGGGAGAGAGGCCAATCCGTGTGGGGGGGCGGGGCCATGGCGAGCCCAGCGGCCAATCAGCTTTGTGTCACCGTAAGGACACAATTTTGGAGCATGACAGACAGACAGACAGAGACAGAATAAGGCAATTATATATATAGATAGTTGTTTTATTTTCTTTAATAGTACAGTATTATACGTATCGATTCTACTTGTTTAGATTTAATACCACTGCATTTAAAGCCCCACTCCAGTGTTTTGCGGGGGGGGGGGGGAGGGGATTTAGCGCTGGAGTGGGGCTTTTCATCTAAGTTCTCCAATCCTAGAATTTTACTTACGCGCCGGTGTCTTCACCTTTTACTGGCACTATTCTTGTCCTTTGGCGCTATCTTGCTACCTCAAATTCTTACTTGGCAGAAGTCAGAAGTTATATCACAAGCTCTCAAAGAGTGACATCCGTCTTAGGCTATGTGCACACTAGAAAATTGATTTTTCTTAAGAAAAATCTGCACCCTCTGAAAGATTACCGCACCTGCGGCAAAAAAACACCCGAAATCCGCATGCGGTTTTACCGCGGTTTGCTGCAGATTTGCTGTGGTTTTGCTGCGGTATGTCCCTGCGTTATTTAGATAGCACAGGGAGATACTCACCTCTCCCCGCTCCTATTGTCCATGGTGCTGAAGTCTCCCGCAATGCTGTGTCCCGTGCGGCTGTCTTCGGCGCTCTACTTATGGGTCGGCTGTGCAGTGCATAACTGCATATGCATGAGCCGGTCTGGAAGCAGGAGACCAGCCTCGCTGTAGAAGTGGAGTATAAGATCAGCGGGGACTGCAGTCTGCTGATATGCAGTGACAGCTGGTGTCCTCCACCTGGAGTCCTCCACCTTTCACCGCAAAGCACATGAGTGAAGTCACCGCTGATCTCGTGCGGCTCACTTCACTTACGGCCTGATCCTCACAGTGAGCAGTCATGGTCTATGGCGCTCGCTGTGAGTGTCAGGTGTAGCAAAGCTGGAAGCGTCGTGGGACATTGTGTGGATTACGTCGGACCTGGAGGGCTGTTTTTGGTGGTGTTAATAAAGTGGTGAAAGAGGGGGCTTTTTTGTCTTTTATTTCAAATAAAGGATTTTTGGGGTGTTTGTTTATTTACTTTCACTTACAGTTTAGTGATGAGGGGGTGTCTTATAGACGCCTGCAATCACTAAACTAGGACTTAGTGGCAGATATGGGCTGCTGCCATTAACTCCTTATTACCCCGATTGCCACCGCACCAGGGCAATGGGAAAAGTCCCGGGAATGTCGCATCTAATGGATGCGGCAATTCCAGGCGGCTGCTGGCTGATATTTTTAGGCTTGGGGGCTCCCCAGCCTGAGAATACCAGCCCCCAGCTGTGAGTCTTTATCCTGGCTGGTTATCAAAATTGGGCGGAGCGCTCGCCATTTTTTTTCTATTTATTTTACTGTACGCTATAGATCCGCCCCCTGGCGTCTGTGATTGGTTGCAGTCACACAGCTGTCACTCAGCGTGGGGGCGGGTCTGACTGCAACCAATCACAGCCACCGGTGAGCAGGGAAGGTGGTAATATGTTATGAGCCTAATAAGTGGAGTAGAGACTTTAGTAAGAGCAGTTTACTGTAAGGCTACTTTCACACATCCGGATTTTGCTCTGCGGCACAATACGGCGTTCTGCAGAAAAACCGCAACCGGCTTTTGTAACGCCGGTTGCGTTTTTTTTTTTGCATAGACTTACATTAGTGCCGTATTGTGCCGCAGGGGCTTGCGTTCGGTCCGGTTTTTGCCGCATGCGGCAGATTTAGCCGATGCGGCGGCCGGATAGAACGTTCCCTGCAACTCCGGCAAAAAAAAAACGCATTGCGCCGCATCGGGCCGCTGCGGCGCATTTTCAATGCATGCCTATGGTTGCCGGATGCGGCGCGATGCGGAAAAAAATGCATCCGGCCGCCGCATGCGTTTTTTCCACTGCGCATGCTCAGTAGCGTGCCGCAACCGGAAAAAACCGGACCGACCGCATATAAAAACATATGCAAAGGATGCGGTGTTTTCGCCGCATCCGTTGCATAGGTTTCACAGCCGGATTGAGCCGCACGGCTCAAACCGGATGTGTGAAAGTAGCCTTAGGAGCAGAAACTGGATTGTAAAGGGTGAGGAAGAGAATCATCGGAGAGTTAGCGGATTATAGATGAGACTGGACTAAGCGTTCCAGAAGTTTAGGGATGAAATAAAGCAAAACAAAATGCTGGAGTGGTGCTTCAATAATGTTTTAGGTTTAAGTAGTTGTCTTCTTTGATCAATCTATTTATTTGTTGGAAGAGTCCCTCAAACATAAGCACTTGTACCAAAAATACGGTCTTCTGAACGTTTCGTCAATGTAATCACCTCTGGGACCCCTTTTTTCTAAGCTAAACAAGCGCCGTTTTTCTTAAGTCTTGTTATTATATCATATGTAAAAGCCAGATCACCACCACTGTTAAGTCCAGAGTTAATCCCAATGCCCATATAGAAACGCCCAGGCTAGGGCTGGTAAATCCAGAAAAAGACATGATCCAGCAAGCTTAGGCATGGATGTAAGAATAAAATCTTTAGTTTATTTTACATATTAAAATAATCTTCATTAGCACCAAAAGAGCTAATGTGGGGAAAAATCAAACGCGTTTTGGCAAGTAAATTTTGCCTTATTACATAATTGACTTGCCGAAATGCGTTGGTTTCTTTTCCATGCATCAGCTCTGTTGGTGCCAATGCAGATTATTTTAATATGTAAAATAAACTAAACATTTTATTCTTCCATCCATGCGTAAACTCGCTGGATTTTGTCTTTTTTTTAATTTTAATTATAACCTTCCATCCCGTTTATTAATCTAGTTACCCATAATGAGTTTGTCTTCATTAAATCCACTAATCTAAGTGGGTGTTATCAGAGAGTTTACATCCGGGGTGTTTACTTCTGCTCCTTGTATGATGCTGACCAATTATATGCAGGTAGCAACACAGCAGAAAAAAAACACACACACATACACTCCATGACAAAACCTTTGTCTTGCCAAAATCTGACCTTTCTGTATTCATTAAATAATCAATATTTCAGCTTTGTAGCAACTTTATTTTCATAACCTAAACCAAATTTGGGAGGGCTTCAGCTTTCAAAAGAGTAATTTATAAAACCAATGGATGACTTTAAAGTCAGGTTATAAGCTTGTATTTACATAACATGGATAAGCGACAGAACGACTGTCAGGGAGTGTAGTGTACAGTAGGTTTTTAAGTGTGTCAGTAATGACATCTACTATATGTCGTCTGTGCTCAAAAAACTTGTAATCCCTCAGCCTTGAGATTCAGGCAAACATTGTGTCACACACCAGTTATAGACTTCTGTGTCACACACCAGTTATAGACTTTTGTGTTGAGATGTAATGATAGCTCTGATCTCTCTGTAGAATAACTACAACTGAGATTAGTGTGATTACTGACAGATCTCCAGACAGGCAGTGTGGAGGAAGGGTGGTACAGCAGAGGTGACTGTTGGGTTTGTAATGTGACACAGCTAAACTTTGCTGTGCTGCCCCTACTCCATAGAGATCATATGTGACAGTTGTTGCTTTCTAATCATGCAGGAGGTTAGACCAGGAGTTCAGAGCTGTATCATATCATTACATCTCACACACTGAAAAGCACTCCATCCATTGAGTGTTGCTGCCTGCTAATGACTGGGTCGTATCAAACAGGAGAAGTACATGCCCCTAGTTAAAACTAATAACGCCCACTTGGTGCCATTAGGTGCTTAATATTTTGAATACTGGTACCTCCGACTCTGCAAAGTTTTATATATAGATATAGATAGATAGATAAATAGATATATACACACACACACACTCGCCACATCAGACACATGACCAACATCCAGATCTGCACATGTCTCCTGATAGAATCCCAGCATGTTAGACACAATTTATCCTTCATAAATTCATGGGTGTTATCATTATCAAATTGTACTTTGCTATATACGTTTGCTACTCATTTCTTGTAATACGTCAAAACGTTTTGTACACAATAGATAATTGCACTGATCCACGTTTTTACCCTTTTGAATATATCAGGACCACATCAGCTATCCTCCTATCCTGTGGTATTATCCCTACAAGAAAATCTAAGAAGATGAGATATAGAGGTCTGTCAGTAACTGACCTCAACTCCCACAACACCCATGGATGGCAATCATCTATCTTTGTAACTTTTTTTTTATTTTTTTTTTTTTATGGAGGGTGGTGTTTGTTACTGTCTGCGATGTTGTGTATACAGGTGCAGTGTAAATATTAATTTTGTTCTTAGGTTATGGCCACATGGTTAACTGACAATGCCTGTCTTACATCTAGAGATACTCCCTTCTGAACAGTTCACCTTAGGCCGGTTTCAGACGTCTGTATTTAATCAGGTACAAGTCACACGCATGGTTATTGTTATGCGTCTGTCACACGTTTTTTCCTGCGGTTTTTTTAGCTTTTCCACCCATTGACTTATTTATAAAAATGCTTGACAAAAAAATGCATGCGTTTCTTGGTGCGTTTTTCTGCCAAAAGGTACAAATTTGATGCACAAATTTTCTGCCAGAAGGTACAGATTTGATGAAGACATTTTCTGCACCAAATCTGCAGAGTGCACACATAGCCTTACTGTTTTATCTAAGAAAAGTGTTTGAGTCGTCTCCAGTTGGCACAGTTGCCCGACCATTTATATGCCATGTCCCATCAACTCCTGTCACTTAAACAGGCTGTTGGTTATTACTTGCCTATCTGTCATGGTTGCCTAGCCTTTAGGTTTGCAGATCAAGTCACACACTCACCGATTTAGCTGCCAGTGGCAATCACCCGTCTCTTATTGAGAAGATCTTTCTGTGTCTGCTGTAAAACTATTTGTCAGCTGCTAGGCACCTTAACCCTAGGCTCTGAAAGCAAACAATAATCTCTGCTTTGGCTTAAACTGGTGAGATCTTTCAATATTTATTGAGTGCAGGAACTCAATGGATACTTTGTTTTTTACCTTCTGGACTAGGGATGGGCGAACCCAAACTGTAAAGTTCTGTACCGTACGGAACACATAGTGTTCGTGCACAAAGTCCCGAACACGGGTTTTCCTGGGAAACACGTGTTACAATTCGGGTCCAGGTCAAGTCCTGGGGCTGTTTAAAAAAAAAAAAAAAAGCACATTATTAAAAAACTTTATGATTATACTTACCGGTCCAGTGATGCGTCCTGCTATCTCCCGGCTGCTTCTGCTTCCAAGTCCGGTCATTAACTTTTGGTGGTATTCACTGCACTGCTCGTCACCCGGCAGTCTTCGGCTATTTTCGGCTGTGTTTGCAGTGTCGTCAGGGTTCACCCGAGTCCATGGTTTAGCCATGATTATACAAAAAGACTGACCCGCACATCCAATAAGTGTGAACAGGTGCTAGCTAAAAACACATTACAACTGCGAAACATAAACAGCTGCACACTGGTTTTGTCATGGACTCGATTGAACTTTGACAATCACTGTCAGCCTGCTTCTTGCTCTGTATAGACCCTTGTCTGTACAGAGTGATGAAGCAGAGCTGACATTGCTCTCCCTGTGGACTACTTTTTATAATAAAGATGGAGTCTCTAAATGTTTTTTTGTTTTATTTCTGATAAAAAAAAAAGTGTTTTTTTTTTTTTTTTTTACTGTTTACTAGTAATTCATGGTGGCCATGTCTAATATGGCATGACACCATGAATTTTGGGCTTAGTACCAGCTAAAGCTGTCCCTGACCCCATTATTACCCAGCGTGCCACCACTGGACGAGCTGGATAAAGTGCCAGAAAATAGCGCTTCTATGAATGCACCATTTTCTGGGGTGGCTAGGGGCTGCAAATCGCAGCGGGGGAGGCCCAGACAGCTTGGGCCGCCCTGCACTGATATTCCAGCCCTCCCGCTGCCTAGTTTTACCTGGCTGGCCCATGCAATTTTATTATTTTTTTTGTTTAAATATTTATTTAAATAATTAAAAAAAAATTGGGCTTCTCTGAATTTTGATTGCCAGTCAAGCTAAAACCAGGCAGGTGGGGGTGGCATCCCATAGCCATCCACTTTATCTGCGCTGAGAATCAAAAATACTGCGGAGTGCTATGTAATTTTTTTTAATGATTTATTTATTTTTACAGTACTGTGATGTCAGGCAATCACAGACAATGGGCACAGAGAATGGGCGTCTGTGATTGCCTGTTGGAGTAACCTGAAACCAGCCCAGACATTCGTATGTGGCAGGAACTGCAGACAGCCATAAAGCTTATGGAGGAGGGGACAGCCATGCAGTCTTGCTCAGCTGGCCACTCCCACTAACCCGGAGGCACATCATACACTCTGGGCTTGAACAAAGGAAGATGCCAGAATAAATGGTCTCTTTCCAGGTATGACGTCATTTCCTTGGCTGCAATCAAAATACAGAGAAGCCCATTATTTTTTTTTAATTATTTAAAAAAATAATAATAAAAAAAATGCGTGTGCTCCCGCCATATTTTGATCGCCATTCAGGTAAGACCAGGCAGCTGGGGACTGGGATTCTGAGCGTGGTAAGGCCCAAGCGTTCTGGGATCCCACACGAAAGCCCGCAGCCGCCCCTGGAAATGGCGCATTTTTTTCTTAGCGCCATTTCTAGGCGCTTTACCCGGCTCTCCCAGTGGCTCTGATGGCAGTGGCATGCAGGGTAATAAAGGGGTTAATACCAGCTTTGTATTCTCAGTTGGTACTAAGCCCAAAATTCAATTTTTTTTTATTAGAAATAAAGCAAAAAAAAAATTAGAGACTCCATCTTTATTATAAAAAAAAATCCATAGGACCTGTGGCCATGCTGTGTATTTTGACGCAGATTTTCAGGAATCTGCAGCAAAATCTGCATGTCGATTTGTGAAGCCAGCAAAGTCTAGGAGAATTCAGAAGTGCTGTGCCCACGTTGAGTATTTTTCCCTTGCGTATTTGGTGCAGATTTTTTTTTTTCTGCCCCAAATACGCAAGGGAAAAATACCTAACGTGGGCACAGCACTTCTGAATTCTCATAAACTTTACTGGCTTCACAATGGACATGCAGATTTCGCTGCAGATTTCTGAAAATACGCGTCAAAACTACACAGCGTGGGGCACTGGCCCTTAGTCCGACTTAGTCCACAGCGAGAGCAATGTCAGCTCTGCTTCATCGTTCTGTACATTCAAGCGTCTCTACCGAGCGAGAAGCAGGCTGACACTGACAGTGACAGTCAAAGTTCAATCGAGTCCATGGCTAAGCCATGGACTCGAGGGAAACTTGACGTCATCGCGAACGCAGCCGAAAAAAGCCGAAGACTGACGAATGAAGAGCAGTGCAGTGAATACTGCCGGAAGTTACTGATCACACCCGGAAGCAGAAGCGGCCGGGAGACAGTGGCGGAGCAGGTCTGCAGGACAATATTGACAATGTTTATTATTAACTATATTCTTTATTTTACAGCCCCCCACCCCATCCCATAACTGTAAGGTCCAAACTTGGGGCTCGGACGCACGTTTGCTTTATCTCTGGCCCCGAACTTGGACTTTACAAAAAGTTCGGGCGAGTCTCCCGATCCCGAGCATCGGGGGATTTCCCATCGCTACTCTGGATGCCATAGGTAATGTTCAGAGGAAGGATGGCCTTGCTACCTACTTATCTTCCCATTTTTTGCTATCCAAGGACATCAAGTGCCTTCAGAGAATTTTAACTTAATTTTTCCCCATATTTTTTTCTGCCTAGTTTTCTCTTGTTCTGAATATTTTGGTGTTTGGACAGGTTTATAAGTTATGTATTATTTTGCTGCCATTGTCTTCTTTTTTTTTTTAATTTTTTTATTTTTTCTAATTTTAATAAATCATCTGGTCTTTAGTTAAAGGGAATCTGTCAGCAGGTTTTTGCTTCCTCATCTGACAGCAACATAATGTAGGCAAGAAGATTCTGAATCCTATGGTTGAGATTACTGCGTGCAGCAGTTTTGAATCAAATCATTTAGATCCAGGAACACAGCAGACCTGAGTGCTGCCTCTGCCCACACCAGGCTCTCAATAGAGCTTGTACACTGACAGTGAGGTGTCAATCACAGCAGGGGGCATGTTGGACTGCCCTGCACATGAGTTTCTGGCCCTGTAATGGTAATCACAAGGTAATAAACCCTTTAGTTTATGTAAACAATTGCACACACATTGATAAAAGAAAAACAGTTGCTCTTTGTTTTCAACTCTTACAGCATACAGTCCTCAGCTGACATAACAAATACCTGCTGACAGATTCCCTTTAAAAACGACATGTTGTTTCTAATATCTTGATAGATGTAGTTATCAATACTTCCTGTAAGGTGTAGATGTATTTAATTTCCATAATTCCTCTTAACGTCTTCTTCCTCATTTTTAGATTATTTTCAATGCTACAGTCCTTTTCACTTTGTTTAGGCTTGTTTTCCTAATAAGGACATCTAAATGTCCTTTAACTTTCCCTTTGGTGTGTGTATATGTATAAGTGTTGTAACGTTGCGCCCTGCAACGTGGGGGTTCCACTCGCTTGCAGCGGTGTGAGGTAGCTTCAGCAACACACGTACACAGTCTCTTCATAGAAATTCTGGCAGTTTATTAAAAACACTCAGCATAAACTGCCCTCAAACATAAACAATAAGTCCATAATGGAAGTTTAGCAACTTCCCCACTCTCTAGCACCTGCCAGCGTACAACTCTAGCCAAGGTTCCTTCCAGCACCCAGGGCCCTCTGCAGACCCCTGTCTGTCTCTCCTCCTGGAGAGATTCGGCCCTACAGCCCTGGCCTGGCTGCACTCACCTCAGACTCAATATCAGAGCCTTGTGATCAGCCTCCATGCAGGCTGATACACCCAAAGCTCCCGGCTCTGCTCTCACTTGTTTCCAGTCCACACACTGGACATCTAGAGCCAGTCTCTATCTAGACTGCCCTAGACACACTTCATGCAGAACTCTCGGCTCTGCTCTCACTCACTCTCTCCCAGCATACACGCTGGACGTCTGGAGCTAGTCTCTAACTAGACTGCCCTAGACACACTCCACCCAGGTTCAGAGACAGGATTGCTTTAACCCCTGGAGCCACACCCACAGGTGGTAAGGAGTGTGTAATCAGCATCACACACCCTTCCATGGCTCTGCATGTAATGCAATCCTGTGGAGGAACCACAGGTCCCAGCCAGCTTCACATTGCAGAGTACCCACGCTTCTGCAAAACATACCGGCCATTTGTAATACAGCCGGTTGATACCTCACAGTGTGTATGTATGTATAAATGTATATGTATGTATGTATATATATATATATATATATGTGTATATATATGTGTGTATATGTATGTATGTATGTATATATATATATATATATTAAAAATAATAATAATTTTATTTATATAGCGCTATTAATTCCACAGCGCTTTACATACATTGGAAACACTGTCCCCATTGGGACACACACACACAAATCAGGTGTACTCTTCAGTATTGTCAGCACTGTTTACCAGTGCGGCAGACGTCAACCCTCCCCAAAAACTCCAGGGCACATTATTTTGTGTTGCTTGTTATTAGAGTAAAAGTACATGCACACATCTTTTTCATGTGACCAAACATGATGTTTTATGTGGAAGACTCTTCAGGAGGCTCTGCTTTTCTTTGGTATTTTTTAAACCTGAAAATCTGTTTTAGAGACCTTTGCTTATTTCCTGAGGAGTACTTTTACGTAGTTTTTGACATCTGTTGAAATTTTTTTTAGCAGTTTTTATAGAATTTTGGGGTTGTCTTTTTCAACTGGGGTTTTCTAGTTTTTTGTTTTTGTTTGTTGGTCACCACAAAGACGCAGCAAAAAAAAAAAAGCTGCAACGTGCGGACAGCAAAAATGAAATCTAATAGACTTTGCTGAGAAGGAAATGCATGGAGTTTTGGGACCAAAACTGCACACAAAAAAACTTGGCAAAAAATGCAGTGTGCGCACAAGGCCTTAGTGAATAAATGTTAGGGGTTATTCCTTGAAAGTATTTTCAAACTGTGCTACCTCCTATGAGTCTGGAAAAGGAGGATCTTTTTTACTCCATTTTCTTTGTGTAAGTTACCTGCTATTGCTTTACATTGAGGAAAAGCTCCAGTGCACTTGATGTTATAATTTATAATTGGCTTGTTCAGTAAAATTCATCTTTTATAGCTGTGATCTTCCAGGCTATGGGGCGTGTGCTTCCTGGAAGAGAAGACTGCCTCAGGTCTTCACTATACATGATTTATTTTCCCTGCATGCTGCAGATTTTTTCAGCAACCAAATTTGCAAAGAAAAATCCCTAAATTTGAGCACAGCACTTCAGGATTCTCATAGACATTGCTGGCATAAGGATTTCCTTGCAGATTTGTGAAGATTTGGAAAAAAAAAATCTCGGTGAAAAAAACGCTCCAAAAACGCAATGTGTGTACACAGTCTGAGGAAGAGAAGGAAAGAAGAAATCCTGTATAATGAAGACCAGAGGCAGTCTTCCTTTCCGGGTAGCACACGCCCCATAGCTGAGAAGACCAAAGATCTAAAAGATGAATTTTACTGAACAAGCCATCATCCAGGAGGCATGACAGCTATGGCTAATTACAGCTCTATACAACCTGTAGGCCCATATTAATAATAATGCAAAAAGCTGAAAAGGATGATAGATTCCCTCTAAGAGACTGCCATTCTGACTGCTGTTTAGAAAAGGGGTCAGAGGATCATTTGTGGTAGGAACAACGCCTATCAACAATTATGGCTTACTGTGTATAAGCCCAAAATTTGTTTTATCTGCATTAGGGTAGAAACACATCTATGCGAGTAAAATCGGTCCGACTGGGCTGAAAAAAACTCGGCTGATTTTAGTTCACGTTAGGTGCGAGTGCAACGCAAGTGCGATGCTATTTCTGAGATTTTACTAGCGTGTGTAATGCGTGTGTAATGTGTGTGTAATGCGTATTTTTTACTATGTCATCTGCCATTCAGCGCTGCTACATGGCCGCTGACAGCAGACACAGACAGCCATGTAGCAGAGCTGAATGGCAGATGACAGCAGACACAGACAGAGCCGCACTGTCAGAATGAACTCGGGTGAACTTAACCCGATTTCATTGTCATGCTGCGGCTCTGTCTGTGTCGCGTCCTGATTAGCGGTCACCAGTGAAGGGCTCACCGGTGACCACTAATCCCCCGAGTGACTGAAGTTAGCAGCCCTCTCTCATACTCACCGATCCCCGATCCCCGGCGCTGCACGGCTTTCTCACTGCTCCGGCGGCTTTTACTATTTTGAAAAAGCCGGCCGCTCATTAAACAATCTCGTATTCCCTGCTTTCCCCGCCCACAGGCGCCTATGATTGGTTGCAGTGAGACACGCCCCCACGCTGAGTGACAGGTGTCTCACTGCACCCAATCACAGCAGCCGGTGGGCGGGTCTATACTGTGCAGTGAAATAAATAAATAAATAATTAAAAAAAATGGCGTGCGGTCCCCCCCAATTTTAATACCAGCCAGATAAAGCCATACGGCTGAAGGCTGGTATTCTCAGGATGGGGAGCTCCACGTTATGGGGAGCCCCCCAGCCTAACAATATCAGCCAACAGCCGCCCAGAATTGCCGCATACATTATATGCGACAGTTCTGGGACTGTACCCGGCTCTTCCCGATTTGCCCTGGTGCGTTGGCAAATCGGGGTAATAAGGAGTTAATGGCAGCCCATAGCTGCCACTAAATCCTAGATTAATCATGTCAGGCGTCTATGAGACACCCTCCATGATTAATCTGTAAGTTACAGTAAATAAACACACACACATGAAAAAATCCTTTATTAGAAATAAAAAACACAAACACATTCCCTCATTACCAATTTAAAAAGCCCCAAAAAGCCCTCCATGTCCGGCGTCATCCACGGACCTCCAGCGTCGCTTCCAGCATGAAGGTGACAGGAGCTGCAGAAGACACCGCCGCTCCGGTCACCTCCAAGCAGCAACTGAGGTGAGTAGCGCGATCTGCTGAGGTGTCACTGAGGTTACCCGCTGTCATTGGATCCAGCGGTGTTTTAAACTACACTGTGTCAATGACAAAATGCATGCATTGTGCTTTCCCAGCAAAGTCTATGTGAAGTCAGAATTTCCATCCGCTCGTTATTTTTTTTAGGCAGCGTTGTGTTTGACAAATATTTGTCAAAATCCTTGCCTAAAAAAAACCAGCATGTTACTTCACTGCGTTTTGGTTGCATTTTCCTCCTATTGAAATAAATTGTGTCAAAACGCAACCAAAGTGTTTAGCTGTGCGTTTGCAACGCATTTTGCATTTTGGATCCATTCTTGTCAACAAAAGCTCAAGTCTTTTGATTTCTCGCCTTCTCTCGGTCTGTCTCGCCCTCTCTCTCGGTCTGTCTCGCCCTCTCTCTCGGTCTGTCTCGCCCTCTCTCTCGGTCTGTCTCGCCCTCTCTCTCGGTCTGTCTCGCCCTCTCTCTCGGTCTGTCTCGCCCTCTCTCTCGGTCTGTCTCGCCCTCTCTCTCGGTCTGTCTCGCCCTCTCTCTTGGTCTGTCTCGCCCTCTCTCTTGGTCTGTCTCGCCCTCTCTCTCGGTCTGTCTCGCCCTCTCTCTCGGTCTGTCTCGCCCTCTCTCTCGGTCTGTCTCGCCCTCTCTCTCGGTCTGTCTCGCCCTCTCTCTCGGTCTGTCTCGCCCTCTCTCTCGGTCTGTCTCGCCCTCTCTCTCGGTCTGTTGCGTGCCGCAACCGGAAAAAAACGGACCGACCGCATATAAAAACTTATGCAAAGGATGCGGTGTTTTCGCCGCATCCGTTGCATAGGTTTCACAGCCGGATTGAGCCGCACGGCTCAAACCGGATGTGTGAAAGTAGCCTTAGGAGCAGAAACTGGATTGTAAAGGGTGAAGAAGAGAATTATCGGAGAGTTAGCGGATTATAGATGAGACTGGACTAAGCGTTCCAGAAGTTTAGGGATGAAATAAAGCAAAACAAAATGCTGGAGTGGTGCTTCAATAATGTTTTAGGTTTAAGTAGTTGTCTTCTTTGATCAATCTATTTATTTGTTGGAAGAGTCCCTCAAACATAAGCACTTGTACCAAAAATACGGTCTTCTGAACGTTTCGTCAATGTAATCACCTCTGGGACCCCTTTTTTCTAAGCTAAACAAGCGCCGTTTTTCTTAAGTCTTGTTATTATATCATATGTAAAAGCCAGATCACCACCACTGTTAAGTCCAGAGTTAATCCCAATGCCCACATAGAAACGCCCAGGCTAGGGCTGGTAAATCCAGAAAAAGACATGATCCAGCAAGTTTAGGCATGGATGTAAGAATAAAATCTTTAGTTTATTTTACATATTAAAATAATCTGCATTAGCACCAAAAGAGCTAATGTGGGGAAAAATCAAACGCGTTTTGGCAAGTAAATTTTGCCTTATTACATAATTGACTTGCCGAAATGCGTTGGTTTCTTTTCCATGCATCAGCTCTGTTGGTGCCAATGCAGATTATTTTAATATGTAAAATAAACTAAACATTTTATTCTTCCATCCATGCGTAAACTCGCTGGATTTTGTCTTTTTTTTAATTTTAATTATAACCTTCCATCCCGTTTATTAATCTAGTTGCCCATAATGAGTTTGTCTTCATTAAATCCACTAATCTAAGTGGGTTTTATCAGAGCGTTTACATCCGGGGTGTTTACTTCTGCTCCTTGTATGATGCTGACCAATTATATGCAGGTAGCAACACAGCAGAAAAAAAACACACACGCATACACTCCATGACAAAACTTTTGTCTTGCCAAAATCTGACCTTTCTGTATTCATTAAATAATCAATATTTCAGCTTTGTAGCAACTTTATTTTCATAACCTAAACCAAATTTGGGAGGGCTTCAGCTTTCAAAAGAGTAATTTATAAAACCAATGGATGACTTTAAAGTCAGGTTATAAGCTTGTATTTACATAACATGGATAAGCGACAGAACGACTGTCAGGGAGTGTAGTGTAGAGTAGGTTTTTAAGTGTGTCAGTAATGACATCTACTATATGTCTTCTGTGCTCAAAAAACTTGTAATCCCTCAGCCTTGAGATTCAGGCAAACATTGTGTCACACACCAGTTATAAACTTCTGTGTCACACACCAGTTATAGACTTTTGTGTTGAGATGTAATGATAGCTCTGATCTCTCTGTAGAATAACTACAACTGAGATTAGTGTGATTACTGACAGATCTCCAGACAGGCAGTGTGGAGGAAGGGTGGTACAGCAGAGGTGACTGTTGGGTTTGTAATGTGACACAGCTAAACTTTGCTGTGCTGCCCCTACTCCATAGAGATCATATGTGACAGTTGTTGCTTTCTAATCATGCAGGAGGTTAGACCAGGAGTTCAGAGCTGTATCATATCATTACATCTCACACACTGAGAAGCACTCCATCCATTGAGTGTTGCTGCCTGCTAATGACTGGGTCGTATCAAACAGTAGAAGTACATGCCCCTAGTTAAAACTAATAACGCCCACTTGGTGCCATTAGGTGCTTAATATTTTGAATACTGGTACCTCCGACTCTGCAAAGTTTTATATATAGATATAGATAGATAGATAAATAGATATATACACACACACACACTCGCCACATCAGACACATGACCAACATCCAGATCTGCACATGTCTCCTGATAGAATCCCAGCATGTTAGACACAATTTATCCTTCATAAATTCATGGGTGTTATCATTATCAAATTGTACTTTGCTATATACGTTTGCTACTCATTTCTTGTAATACCTCAAAACGTTTTGTACACAATAGATAATTGCACTGATCCACGTTTTTACCCTTTTGAATATATCAGGACCACATCAGCTATCCTCCTATCCTGTGGTATTATCCCTACAAGAAAATCTAAGAAGATGAGATATAGAGGTCTGTCAGTAACTGACCTCAACTCCCACAACACCCATGGATGGCAATCTATCTTTGTAACTTTTTTTTTTTTTTATGGAGGGTGGTGTTTGTTACTGTCTGCGATGTTATGTATACAGGTGCAGTGTAAATATTAATTTTGTTCTTAGGTTATGGCCACATGGTTAACTGACAATGCCTGTCTTACATCTAGAGATACTCCCTTCTGAACAGTTCACCTTAGGCCGGTTTCAGACATCTGTATTTAATCAGGTACAAGTCACACGCATGGTTATTGTTATGCGTGTGTCACACGTTTTTTCCTGCATTTTTTTTAGCTTTTCCACCCATTGACTTATTTATAAAAATGCTTGACAAAAAAATGCATGCGTTTCTTGGTGCGTTTTTCTGCCAAAAGGTACAAATTTGATGCACAAATTTTCTGCCAGAAGGTACAGATTTGATGAAGACATTTTCTGCACCAAATCTGCAGAGTGCACACATAGCCTTACTGTATTATCTAAGAAAAGTGTTTGAGTCGTCTCCAGTTGGCACAGTTGCCCGACCATTTATATGCCATGTCCCATCTACTCCTGTCACTTAAACAGGCTGTTGGTTATTACTTGCCTATCTGTCATGGTTGCCTAGCCTTTAGGTTTGCAGATCAAGTCACACACTCACCGATTTAGCTGCCAGTGGCAATCACCCGTCTCTTATTGAGAAGATCTTTCTGTGTCTGCTGTAAAACTATTTGTCAGCTGCTAGGCACCTTAACCCTAGGCTCTGAAAGCAAACAATAATCTCTGCTTTGGCTTAAACTGGTGAGATCTTTCAATATTTATTGAGTGCAGGAACTCAATGGATACTTTGTTTTTTACCTTCTGGACTAGGGATGGGCGAACCCAAACTGTAAAGTTCTGTACCGTACGGAACACATAGTGTTCGTGCACAAAGTCCCGAACACGGGTTTTCCTGGGAAACACGTGTTACAATTCGGGTCCAGGTCAAGTCCTGGGGCTGTTTAAAAAAAAAAAAAAGCACATTATTAAAAAACTTTTTGATTATACTTACCGGTCCAGTGATGCGTCCTGCTATCTCCCGGCTGCTTCTGCTTCCAAGTCCGGTCATTAACTTTTGGTGGTATTCACTGCACTGCTCGTCACCCGGCAGTCTTCGGCTATTTTCGGCTGTGTTTGCAGTGTCGTCAGGGTTCACCCAAGTCCATGGTTTAGCCATGATTATACAAAAAGACTGACCCGCACATCCAATAAGTGTGAACAGGTGCTAGCTAAAAACACATTACAACTGCGAAACATAAACAGCTGCACACTGGTTTTGTCATGGACTCGATTGAACTTTGACAATCACTGTCAGCCTGCTTCTTGCTCTGTATAGACCCTTGTCTGTACAGAGTGATGAAGCAGAGCTGACATTGCTCTCCCTGTGGACTACTTTTTCTAATAAAGATGGAGTCTATAAATGTTTTTTTGTTTTATTTCTGATAAAAAAAAAAGTGTTTTTTTTTTTTTTTTTTTTACTGTTTACTAGTAATTCATGGTGGCCATGTCTAATATTGCATGACACCATGAATTTTGGGCTTAGTACCAGCTAAAGCTGGCCCTGACCCCATTATTACCCAGCGTGCCACCACTGGACGAGCTGGATAAAGCGCCAGAAAATAGCGCTTCTATGAATGCACCATTTTCTGGGGTGGCTGGGGGCTGCAAATCGCAGCGGGGGAGGCCCAGACAGCTTGGGCCGCCCTGCACTGATATTCCAGCCCTCCTGCCTAGTTTTACCTGGCTGGCCCATGCAATTTTATTATTTTTTTTGTTTAAATATTTATTTAAATAATTAAAAAAAAATTGGGCTTCTCTGAATTTTGATTGCCAGTCAAGCTAAAACTAGGCAGGTGGGGGTGGCATCCCATAGCCATCCACTTTATCTGCGCTGAGAATCAAAAATACTGCGGAGTGCTATGTAATTTTTTTTAATTTATTTATTTTTACAGTACTGTGATGTCAGGCAATCACAGACAATGGGCACAGAGAATGGGCGTCTGTGATTGCCTGTTGGAGTAACCTGAAACCAGCCCAGACATTCATATGTGGCAGGAACTGCAGACAGCCATAAAGCTTATGGAGGAGGGGACAGCCATGCAGTCTTGCTCAGCTGGTCACTCCCACTAACCCGGAGGCACATCATACACTCTGGGCTTGAACAAAGGAAGATGCCAGAATAAATGGTCTCTTTCCAGGTATGACGTCATTTCCTTGGCTGCAATCAAAATACAGAGAAGCCCATTATTTTTTTTTAATTATTTAAAAAAATAATAAAAAAATGCGTGTGCTCCCGCCATATTTTGATCGCCATTCAGGTAAGACCAGGCAGCTGGGGACTGGGATTCTGAGCGTGGTAAGGCCCAAGCGTTCTGGGATCCCACACGAAAGCCCGCAGCCGCCCCTGGAAATGGCGCATTTTTTTATTAGCGCCATTTCTAGGCGCTTTACCAGGCTCTCCCAGTGGCTCTGATGGCAGTGGCATGCAGGGTAATAAAGGGGTTAATACCAGCTTTGTATTCTCAGTTGGTACTAAGCCCAAAATTCAATTTTTTTTTATTAGAAATAAAGCAAAAAAAAAATTAGAGACTCCATCTTTATTATAAAAAAAATCCATAGGACCTGTGCCCATGCTGTGTATTTTGACGCAGATTTTCAGGAATCTGCAGCAAAATCTGCATGTCGATTTGTGAAGCCAGCAAAGTCTAGGAGAATTCAGAAGTGCTGTGCCCACGTTGAGTATTTTTCCCTTGCGTATTTGGTGCAGATTTTTTTTTTTCTGCACCAAATACGCAAGGGAAAAATAACTAACGTGGGCACAGCACTTCTGAATTCTCATAGACTTTACTGGCTTCACAATGGACATGCAGATTTCGCTGCAGATTTCTGAAAATACGCGTCAAAACTACACAGCGTGGGGCACTGGCCCTTAGTCCGACTTAGTCCACAGCGAGAGCAATGTCAGCTCTGCTTCATCGTTCTGTACATTCAAGCGTCTCTACCGAGCGAGAAGCAGGCTGACACTGACAGTGACAGTTAAAGTTCAATCGAGTCCATGGCTAAGCCATGGACTCGAGGGAAACTTGACGTCATCGCGAACACAGCCGAAAAAAGCCGAAGACTGACGAATGAAGAGCAGTGCAGTGAATACTGCCGGAAGTTACTGATCACACCCGGAAGCAGAAGCGGCCGGGAGACAGTGGCGGAGCAGGTCTGCAGGACAATATTGACAATGTTTATTATTAACTATATTCTTTATTTTACAGCCCCCCACCCCATCCCATAACTGTAAGGTCCAAACTTGGGGCTCGGACGCAAGTTTGCTTTATCTCCGGCCCCGAACTTGGACTTTACAAAAAGTTCGGGCAAGTCTCCCGATCTCGAGCATCGGGGGATTTGCCCATTGCTACTCTGGATGCCATAGGTAATGTTCAGAGGAAGGATGGCCTTGCTACCTACTTATCTTCCCATTTTTTGCTATCCAAGGACATCAAGTGCCTTCAGAGAATTTTAACTTAATTTTTCCCCATATTTTTTTCTGCCTAGTTTTCTCTTGTTCTGAATATTTTGGTGTTTGGACAGGTTTATAAGTTATGTATTATTTTGCTGCCATTGTCTTCTTTTTTTTAAATTTTTTTATTTTTTCTAATTTTAATAAATTATCTGGTCTTTAGTTAAAGGGAATCTGTCAGCAGGTTTTTGCTTCCTCATCTGACAGCAACATAATGTAGGCAAGAAGATTCTGAATCCTATGGTTGAGATTACTGCGTGCAGCAGTTTTGAATCAAATAATTTAGATCCAGGAACACAGCAGACCTGAGTGCTGCCTCTGCCCACACCAGGCTCTCAATAGAGCTTGTACACTGACAGTGAGGTGTCAATCACAGCAGGGGGCATGTTGGACTGCCCTGCACATGAGTTTCTGGCCCTGTAATGGTAATCACAAGGTAATAAACCCTTTAGTTTATGTAAACAATTGCACACACATTGATAAGAGAACCACAGTTGCTCTTTGTTTTCAACTCTTACAGCATACAGTCCTCAGCTGACATAACAAATACCTGCTGACAGATTCCCTTTAAAAACGACATGTTGTTTCTAATATCTTGATAGATGTAGTTATCAATACTTCCTGTAAGGTGTAGATGTATTTAATTTCCATAATTCCTCTTAACGTCTTCACTTCCTCATTTTTAGATTATTTTCAATGCTACAGTCCTTTTCACTTTGTTTAGGCTTGTTTTCCTAATAAGGACATCTAAATGTCCTTTAACTTTCCCTTTGGTGTGTGTATATGTATAAGTGTGTATGTATGTATAAATGTATATGTATGTATATATATATGTGTGTATATATATATATATATATATATATATGTATGTATATATATATATATATATATATATATATATATGTATATATATATATATATATATATATATATATATATACCGTATGTGTGTATATGTATGTATGTATGTATATGTATATATATATAATGTTAAAAACAATAATAATAATTTTATTCATTTATATAGCGCTATTAATTCCACAGCGCTTTACATACATTGGAAACACTGTCCCCATTGGGACACACACACACAAATCAGGTGTACTCTTCAGTATTGTCAGCACTGTTTACCAGTGCGGCAGACGTCAACCCTCCCCAAAAACTCCAGGGCACATTATTTTGTGTTGCTTGTTATTAGAGTAAAAGTACATGCACACATCTTTTTCAGGTGACCAAACATGATGTTTTATGTGGAAGACTCTTCAGGAGGCTCTGCTTTTCTTTGGTATTTTTTAAACCTGAAAATCTGTTTTAGAGATCTTTGCTTATTTCCTGAGGAGTACTTTTACGTAGTTTTTGACATCTGTTGAAATTTTTTTTAGCAGTTTTTATAGAATTTTGGGGTTGTCTTTTTCAACTGGGGTTTTCTAGTTTTTTGTTTTTGTTTGTTGGTCACCACAAAGACGCAGCAAAAAAAAAAAGCTGCAACGTGCGGACAGCAAAAATGAAATCTAATAGACTTTGCTGAGAAGGAAATGCATGGAGTTTTGGGACCAAAACTGCACACAAAAAAACTTGGCAAAAAATGCAGTGTGCGCACAAGGCCTTAGTGAATAAATGTTAGGGGTTATTCCTTGAAAGTATTTTCAAACTGTGCTACCTCCTATGAGTCTGGAAAAGGAGGATCTTTTTTACTCCATTTTCTTTGTGTAAGTTACCTGCTATTGCTTTACATTGAGGAAAAGCTCCAGTGCACTTGATGTTATAATTTATAATTGGCTTGTTCAGTAAAATTCATCTTTTATAGCTGTGATCTTCCAGGCTATGGGGCGTGTGCTTCCTGGAAGAGAAGACTGCCTCAGGTCTTCACTATACATGATTTATTTTCCCTGCATGCTGCAGATTTTTTCAGCAACCAAATTTGCAAAGAAAAATCCCTAAATTTGAGCACAGCACTTCAGGATTCTCATAGACATTGCTGGCATAAGGATTTCCTTGCAGATTTGTGAAGATTTGGAAAAAAAAATCTCGGTGAAAAAAACGCTCCAAAAACGCAATGTGTGTACACAGTCTGAAGAAGAGAAGGGAAGAAGAAATCCTGTATAATGAAGACCAGAGGCAGTCTTCCTTTCCGGGTAGCACACGCCCCATAGCTGAGAAGACCAAAGATCTAAAAGATGAATTTTACTGAACAAGCCATCATCCAGGAGGCATGACAGCTATGGCTAATTACAGCTCTATACAACCTGTAGGCCCATATTAATAATAATGCAAAAAGCTGAAAAGGATGATAGATTCCCTCTAAGAGACTGCCATTCTGACTGCTGTTTAGAAAAGGGGTCAGAGGATCATTTGTGGTAGGAACAACGCCTATCAACAATTATGGCTTACTGTGTATAAGCCCAAAATTTGTTTTATCTGCATTAGGGTAGAAACACATCTATGCGAGTAAAATCGGTCCGACTGGGCTGAAAAAAACTCGGCTGATTTTAGTTCACGTTAGGTGCGAGTGCAACGCAAGTGCGATGCTATTTCTGAGATTTTACTAGCGTGTGTAATGCGTGTGTAATGTGTGTGTAATGCGTATTTTTTACTATGTCATCTGCCATTCAGCGCTGCTACATGGCCGCTGACAGCAGACACAGACAGCCATGTAGCAGAGCTGAATGGCAGATGACAGCAGACACAGACAGAGCCGCACTGTCAGAATGAACTCGGGTGAACTTAACCCGATTTCATTGTCATGCTGCGGCTCTGTCTGTGTCGCGTCCTGATTAGCGGTCACCAGTGAAGGGCTCACCGGTGACCACTAATCCCCCGAGTGACTGAAGTTAGCAGCCCTCTCTCATACTCACCGATCCCCGGCGCTGCACGGCTTTCTCACTGCTCCGGCGGCTTTTACTATTTTGAAAAAGCCGGCCGCTCATTAAACAATCTCGTATTCCCTGCTTTCCCCGCCCACAGGCGCCTATGATTGGTTGCAGTGAGACACGCCCCCACGCTGAGTGACAGGTGTCTCACTGCACCCAATCACAGCAGCCGGTGGGCGGGTCTATACTGTGCAGTGAAATAAATAAATAAATAATTAAAAAAAATGGCGTGCGGTCCCCCCCAATTTTAATACCAGCCAGATAAAGCCATACGGCTGAAGGCTGGTATTCTCAGGATGGGGAGCTCCACGTTATGGGGAGCCCCCCAGCCTAACAATATCAGCCAACAGCCGCCCAGAATTGCCGCATACATTATATGCGACAGTTCTGGGACTGTACCCGGCTCTTCCCGATTTGCCCTGGTGCGTTGGCAAATCGGGGTAATAAGGAGTTAATGGCAGCCCATAGCTGCCACTAAATCCTAGATTAATCATGTCAGGCGTCTATGAGACACCCTCCATGATTAATCTGTAAGTTACAGTAAATAAACACACACACCCGAAAAAATCCTTTATTAGAAATAAAAAACACAAACACATTCCCTCATTACCAATTTAATAAGCCCCAAAAAGCCCTCCATGTCCGGCGTCATCCACGGACCTCCAGCGTCGCTTCCAGCATGAAGGTGACAGGAGCTGCAGAAGACACCGCCGCTCCGGTCACCTCCAAGCAGCAACTGAGGTGAGTAGCGCGATCTGCTGAGGTGTCACTGAGGTTACCCGCTGTCATTGGATCCAGCGGTGACAGCGATTAACCTCAGTGACACCTCAGCAGATCGCGCTACTCACCTCAGTTGCTGCTTGGAGGTGACCGGAGCGGCGGTGTCTTCTGCAGCTCCTGTCACCTTCATGCTGGAAGCGACGCTGGAGGTCCGTGGATGACGCCGGACATGGAGGGCTTTTTGGGGCTTATTAAATTGGTAATGAGGGAATGTGTTTGTGTTTTTTATTTCTAATAAAGGATTTTTTCGGGTGTGTGTGTTTATTTACTGTAACTTACAGATTAATCATGGAGGGTGTCTCATAGATGCCTGACATGATTAATCTAGGATTTAGTGGCAGCTATGGGCTGCCATTAACTCCTTATTACCCCGATTTGCCAACGCACCAGGGCAAATCGGGAAGAGCCGGGTACAGTCCCAGAACTGTCGCATATAATGTATGCGGCAATTCTGGGCGGCTGTTGGCTGATATTGTTAGGCTCCCCATAACGTGGAGCTCCCCATCCTGAGAATACCAGCCTTCAGCCGTATGGCTTTATCTGGCTGGTATTAAAATTGGGGGGGACCGCACGCCATTTTTTTTTAATTATTTATTTATTTATTTCACTGCACAGTATAGACCCGCCCACTGGCTGCTGTGATTGGGTGCAGTGAGACACCTGTCACTCAGCGTGGGGGCGTGTCTCACTGCAACCAATCATAGGCGCCTGTGGGCGGGGAAAGCAGGGAATACGAGATTGTTTAATGAGCGGCCGGCTTTTTCAAAATAGTAAAAGCCGCCGGAGCAGTGAGAAAGCCGTGCAGCGCCGCGCCGGAGATCGGGGAACGGTGAGTATGAGAGAGGAGGGGGGAAACTGACCGACAGACTGTGAGAGAGGGACAGAGATAGTGACGGACCGACAGAGAGAGAATAGAGACCGAGAGGGAGAGACTGACTGACAGAGAATAGTGATTGACAGACATTGGGAGACATCGCTCATTTCCAGTGTTTTAGGAAACATGCGAGAAATGTATTTAGAAAATCGGATGTCACTAGGATGGTGTGAGTGCCGTCCCGTGACATCCGATTTTTTTACACGCTCCCATAGACTTGCATTGGAGAAACTCGCAGTAGAAACTCGCAAAAAAGCAGCATGCTGCGATTTTTTTTCTCAGTCCGATTTGGACTGAGAAAAAAATCGCAGATGAGAGCTGAATCATTGACTAACGTGTCCGATTCCAATGCGAGTTTTTGTCGCATTGCTCTACTGCGAGAAACTCGCAAGTGAGAAGCAGCCCTTACACTGCTAAGTAACTCAGGGAAATGAATTGCTCTGTTAGAACCTTACAAATTCTAGGAATAGCAGAATTGTTTGTACCTATTGCTAGTTACACGGGAAGAATTGGGCTATGTGCACATGCTGCGTTTTTTCTTGCGTTTTGGTTGTGTTTTAAACTACACTGTGTCAATGACAAAATGCATGCATTGTGCTTTCCCAGCAAAGTCTATGTGAAGTCAGAATTTCCATCCGCTCGTTATTTTTTTTAGGCAGCGTTGTGTTTGACAAATATTTGTCAAAATCCTTGCCTAAAAAAAACCAGCATGTTACTTCACTGCGTTTTGGTTGCATTTTCCTCCTATTGAAATAAATTGTGTCAAAACGCAACCAAAGTGTTTAGCTGTGCGTTTGCAACGCATTTTGCATTTTGGATCCATTCTTGTCAACAAAAGCTCAAGTCTTTTGATTTCTCGCCCTCTCTCGGTCTGTCTCGCCCTCTCTCTCGGTCTGTCTCGCCCTCTCTCTCGGTCTGTCTCGCCCTCTCTCTCGGTCTGTCTCGCCCTCTCTCTCGGTCTGTCTCGCCCTCTCTCTCGGTCTGTCTCGCCCTCTCTCTCGGTCTGTCTCGCCCTCTCTCTCGGTCTGTCTCGCCCTCTCTCTCGGTCTGTCTCGCCCTCTCTCTCGGTCTGTCTCGCCCTCTCTCTCGGTCTGTCTCGTCCTCTCTCTCGGTCTGTCTGTCTCGCCCTCTCTCTCGGTCTGTCTGTCTCGCCCTCTCTCTCGGTCTGTCTGTCTCGCCCTCTCTCTCGGTCTGTCTGTCTCGCCCTCTCTCTCGGTCTGTCTGTCTCGCCCTCTCTCTCGGTCTGTCTGTCTCGCCCTCTCTCTCGGTCTGTCTGTCTCGCCCTCTCTCTCGGTCTGTCTGTCTCGCCCTCTCTCTCGGTCTGTCTGTCTCGCCCTCTCTCTCGGTCTGTCTGTCTCGCCCTCTCTCTCGGTCTGTCTGTCTCGCCCTCTCTCTCGGTCTGTCTGTCTCGCCCTCTCTCTCGGTCTGTCTGTCTCGCCCTCTCTCTCGGTCTGTCTGTCTCGCCCTCTCTCTCGGTCTGTCTGTCTCGCCCTCTCTCTCGGTCTGTCTGTCTCGCCCTCTCTCTCGGTCTGTCTCGCCCTCTCTCTCGGTCTGTCTCGCCCTCTCTCTCGGTCTGTCTCGTTCTCTCTCTCGGTCTGTCTGTCTCGCCCTCTCTCTCGGTCTGTCTGTCTCGCCCTCTCTCTCGGTCTGTCTGTCTCGCCCTCTCTCTCGGTCTGTCTGTCTCGCCCTCTCTCTCGGTCTGTCTGTCTCGCCCTCTCTCTCGGTCTGTCTGTCTCGCCCTCTCTCTCGGTCTGTCTGTCTCGCCCTCTCTCTCGGTCTGTCTGTCTCGCCCTCTCTCTCGGTCTGTCTGTCTCGCCCTCTCTCTCGGTCTGTCTGTCTCGCCCTCTCTCGGTCTGTCTGTCTCGCCCTCTCTCTCGGTCTGTCTCGCCCTCTCTCTCGGTCTGTCTGTCTCGCCCTCTCTCTCGGTCTGTCTCTCTCTCTCTCGGTCTGTCTCTCTCTCTCTCGGTCTGTCTGTCTCGCCCTCTCTCTCGATCTGTCTGTCTCGCCCTCTCTCTCGGTCTGTCTGTCTCGCCCTCTCTCTCGGTCTGTCTGTCTCGCCCTCTCTCTCGGTCTGTCTGTCTCGCCCTCTCTCTCGGTCTGTCTGTCTCGCCCTCTCTCTCGGTCTGTCTGTCTCGCCCTCTCTCTCGGTCTGTCTGTCTCGCCCTCTCTCTCGGTCTGTCTGTCTCGCCCTCTCTCTCGGTCTGTCTGTCTCGCCCTCTCTCTCGGTCTGTCTGTCTCGCCCTCTCGGTCTGTCTGTCTCGCCCTCTCTCTCAGTGTCTCTCTCTCGGTCTGTCTGTCTCTCTCTCGGTGTCTCTCTCTCGGTCTGTCTGTCTCTCTCTCGGTCTCTCTCTCTCGGTCTGTCTGTCTCTCTCTCGGTCTCTCTCTCTCGGTCTGTCTGTCTCGCCCTCTCTCTCGGTCTGTCTGTCTCGCCCTCTCTCTCGGTCTGTCTGTCTCGCCCTCTCTCTCGGTCTGTCTCGCCCTCTCTCTCAGTGTCTCTCTCTCGGTCTGTCTGTCTCTCTCTCGGTGTCTCTCTCTCGGTCTGTCTGTCTCTCTCTCGGTCTCTCTCTCTCGGTCTGTCTGTCTCTCTCTCGGTCTCTCTCTCTCGGTCTGTCTGTCTCGCCCTCTCTCTCGGTCTGTCTGTCTCGCCCTCTCTCTCGGTCTGTCTCGCCCTCTCTCTCGGTCTGTCTCGCCCTCTCTCTCGGTCTGTCTCGCCCTCTCTCTCGGTCTGTCTCGCCCTCTCTCTCGGTCTGTCTCGCCCTCTCTCTCGGTCTGTCTCGCCCTCTCTCTCAGTGTCTCTCTCTCGGTCTGTCTGTCTCTCTCTCGGTGTCTCTCTCTCGGTCTGTCTGTCTCTCTCTCGGTCTCTCTCTCTCGGTCTGTCTGTCTCTCTCTCGGTCTCTCTCTCTCGGTCTGTCTGTCTCGCCCTCTCTCTCGGTCTGTCTGTCTCGCCCTCTCTCTCGGTCTGTCTCGCCCTCTCTCTCGGTCTGTCTCGCCCTCTCTCTCGGTCTGTCTCGCCCTCTCTCTCGGTCTGTCTCGCCCTCTCTCTCGGTCTGTCTCGCCCTCTCTCTCGGTCTGTCTCGCCCTCTCTCTCGGTCTGTCTCGCCCTCTCTCTCGGTCTGTCTCGCCCTCTCTCTCGGTCTGTCTCGCCCTCTCTCTCGGTCTGTCTCGCCCTCTCTCTCGGTCTGTCTCGCCCTCTCTCTCGGTCTGTCTCGCCCTCTCTCTCGGTCTGTCTCGCCCTCTCTCTCGGTCTGTCTCGCCCTCTCTCTCGGTCTGTCTCGCCCTCTCTCTCGGTCTGTCTCGCCCTCTCTCTCGGTCTGTCTCGCCCTCTCTCTCGGTCTGTCTCGCCCTCTCTCTCGGTCTGTCTCGTCCTCTCTCTTGGTCTGTCTGTCTCGCCCTCTCTCTCGGTCTGTCTGTCTCGCCCTCTCTCTCGGTCTGTCTGTCTCGCCCTCTCTCTCGGTCTGTCTGTCTCGCCCTCTCTCTCGGTCTGTCTGTCTCGCCCTCTCTCTCGGTCTGTCTGTCTCGCCCTCTCTCTCGGTCTGTCTGTCTCGCCCTCTCTCTCGGTCTGTCTGTCTCGCCCTCTCTCTCGGTCTGTCTGTCTCGCCCTCTCTCTCGGTCTGTCTGTCTCGCCCTCTCTCTCGGTCTGTCTGTCTCGCCCTCTCTCTCGGTCTGTCTGTCTCGCCCTCTCTCTCGGTCTGTCTGTCTCGCCCTCTCTCTCGGTCTGTCTGTCTCGCCCTCTCTCTCGGTCTGTCTGTCTCGCCCTCTCTCTCGGTCTGTCTCGCCCTCTCTCTCGGTCTGTCTCGCCCTCTCTCTCGGTCTGTCTCGTTCTCTCTCTCGGTCTGTCTGTCTCGCCCTCTCTCTCGGTCTGTCTGTCTCGCCCTCTCTCTCGGTCTGTCTGTCTCGCCCTCTCTCTCGGTCTGTCTGTCTCGCCCTCTCTCTCGGTCTGTCTGTCTCGCCCTCTCTCTCGGTCTGTCTCGCCCTCTCTCTCGGTCTGTCTGTCTCGCCCTCTCTCTCGGTCTGTCTGTCTCGCCCTCTCTCGGTCTGTCTGTCTCGCCCTCTCTCTCGGTCTGTCTGTCTCGCCCTCTCTCTCGGTCTGTCTGTCTCGCCCTCTCTCTCGGTCTGTCTCTCTCTCTCTCTCTCGGTCTGTCTCTCTCTCTCTCGGTCTGTCTCTCTCTCTCTCGGTCTGTCTGTCTCGCCCTCTCTCTCGGTCTGTCTGTCTCGCCCTCTCTCTCGGTCTGTCTGTCTCGCCCTCTCTCTCGGTCTGTCTGTCTCGCCCTCTCTCTCGGTCTGTCTGTCTCGCCCTCTCTCTCGGTCTGTCTGTCTCGCCCTCTCTCTCGGTCTGTCTGTCTCGCCCTCTCTCTCGGTCTGTCTGTCTCGCCCTCTCTCTCGGTCTGTCTGTCTCGCCCTCTCTCTCGGTCTGTCTGTCTCGCCCTCTCTCTCGGTCTGTCTGTCTCGCCCTCTCTCTCGGTCTGTCTGTCTCGCCCTCTCTCTCGGTCTGTCTGTCTCGCCCTCTCTCTCGGTCTGTCTGTCTCGCCCTCTCTCTCGGTGTCTCTCTCTCGGTCTGTCTGTCTCTCTCTCGGTGTCTCTCTCTCGGTCTGTCTGTCTCTCTCTCGGTCTCTCTCTCTCGGTCTGTCTGTCTCTCTCTCGGTCTCTCTCTCTCGGTCTCTCTCTCTCGGTCTCTCTCTCTCGGTCTGTCTCTCTCGGTCTGTCACTCTCTCTCTCTCTCTCTCTCTCTCTCTCGGTCTGTCACTCTCTCTCTCTCTCTCTCTCTCTCGGTCTGTCTCTCTCTCTCTCTCTCTCTCTCTCGGTCTGTGTCTCTCTCTCTCTCGGTCTGTCTCTCTCTCTCTCTCGGTCTGTCTGTCTCTGTCTCTCTCTCTCTCGGTCTGTCTCTCTCTCTCTCTCTCGGTCTGTCTGCCTCTCTCTCTCTCTCTCTCTCTCTCGGTCTCTCTCTCTCTCTCTCTCGGTCTGTCTCTCGGTCTGTCTCTGGGCTTGTATTCTCAGACTGCAGAGACCCACATTATTGGGAGCCCCCCAACCTAAATATGTCAGCCAGCAGCCACCTGGAATTGCCGCAACCATTAGATGCGAAAGTCCCAGGACTTTACCCGGCTCATCCCAAATGCCCTGTTACGGTGGAAATCGGGGTAATAAAGAGTTAATGGCAGCCCATAGCTGCCACCAAGTGCTAGCTTAGTGATGGCAGGCGTCTATGAGACATATCCCCCCCCCCATAACTAAACTGTAGTGAAAGTAAAATAACACGGACACCGAAAAATCCTTTATTTGAAATAAAAGACAGAAAAAACACCCTCTTTCAGCACTTTATTAACCCCAACACAACCCTCCAGGTCCAATGTGATCCACATGATGTCCCACGACGCTTCCAGCACTTTTATATCTGACACTCACAGTGAGCGGCCATAGACGACTGTCTGCTGTGAGCTCCACGCAGCAACTGAAGTGAGTCGCACTATCACCGATGACGTCACTCAGGTTAGCCATGGCCACAGCTGGAGTCCTCCACCCATGACAGCAAAGCACCCAAGTGACTGAAGTGAGTCGTGAGATCAGCAGGATGTCACTCAGGTGATTTGCAGTCACAGGTAAGTCCATCACCTGTGACTGCAAATGAGGGTGCAACACAAAGACAGAGCGGCGCGATGACAATGAACTTGGGTGAACTTTGATGTCACAACTGCATGCTCTCCACTACTACCTGAGTTCATGCTCATCGTACGGCCATTCCTGTGTCTGCTGTCAGCGGCCAGTCATGCTCTATGGTGCTGCTGTGACAGAACAAGGATGTAGCAGACCTGAATCGCAGTGGGACCATACTGTCAAAAAACGCATTCTAAAAACATTCAAAACTAATGCATTTTGGATGCATTTTTTTGTCAAACACAGTGTTTACAGTTGTCAAACTTTGCCAGAGAGTGCATTTTTTTGTCAAATGAAGGACGCAGCATTTGGACATACCCTTAGTGTATATCTGCACACTGCAGTTTTATCGTAACCACAAAAAATGCACACTGTGGGCAAAACAAAATCATCTTGTGGTCAAAAAATGCATCAAAAAACGAGCGTTTTTTGGTGCATTTTGACGATGCATTTTTCTTTGCGTTTTTAATCAATTGGTGAAAAACAGGGAAAAATGCAAAAAGAATTGACATGCAGCAGTTTGTGGTCACCACAAAACTGAAGCAAAAAAAAAAAAAAGCAATGTGCGCACAGAAGATCTGAAATCTCTTACACTTTGCTGGGGAAGGAAAATCATGCTGTTTGTGGTAACTAAAGGGTCACCACAAACTGCACCAAAAAGCATCCAAAACTGCAGCGTGCTCATGGGGCCTTACCCGAGTCATTGAATTGTTCTGAGTTAATGCAACCTCACACTTGTCAACTATTGAGATAAAAGAAACATAATGATAAGATGTTGTACAAACAGAAACTCAAATTTGCTTCTTCATATAGTAAAATGAATGGTGTGTACTTGGTTATAGCCATCTGCTAAGTATTGCTAATATTCTATAGATAGTGATGAGTGAGCACTACCATGCCTGGGTGCTCGGTACTCCATTAAGATCAGTTGGATGCTCGGATGGGTGTGACTCAAGCACTTGAGTATATTGGAAGTCATTGGGGGACTTTAGCTTTCTTTGGGAAATCTTCTGGAAAACTGCTCAAGTCCCCATTAACTTCCATAATAGTCGGGTGCTCCAGTCGCGCCCATCCAAGCATCTAACTGCTCTTGACAAGTACCAAGCACCCAAGCATATTAGTGCTCACTCATCACTAGTTGCCCGCTCATCACTAGTTACAAGTACCGAGCACCCAAGCATGATAGTGCTCACTCATCCGTAGTAACGAGTACCGATTACCAGAGCATGGTAGTGCTCACTCATCACTAGTTGCCCGCTCATCACTAGTTACAAGTACCGAGCACCCAAGCATGATAGTGCTCACTCATCCGTAGTAACGAGTACCGATTACCAGAGCATGGTAGTGCTCACTCATCACTAGTTGCCCGCTCATCACTAGTTACAAGTACCGAGCACCCAAGCATGATAGTGCTCACTCATCCGTAGTAACGAGTACCGATTACCAGAGCATGGTAGTGCTCACTCATCACTAGTTACAAGTACCGATTACCAGAGCATGGTAGTGCTCACTCATCACTAGTTGCCCGCTCATCACTAGTTACAAGTACCGAGCACCCAAGCATGATAGTGCTCACTCATCCGTAGTAACGAGTACCGATTACCAGAGCATGGTAGTGCTCACTCATCACTAGTTACAAGTACCGATTACCAGAGCATGGTAGTGCTCACTCATCACTAGTTGCCCGCTCATCACTAGTTACAAGTACCGAGCGTTGTAGTGCCCACTCATCACTAGCTACGAGTACTGAGCACCCGAGTATGGCAGTGCTCGCTCATCACTAGTCACGAGTACCCAGCACCTGAGCATGGTAGTGCTCGCTCATCACTAGTTACGAGTACCAAGCACCTGAGCATGGTAGTGCCCACTCATCACTAGTTACGAGTACTGAGCACCCGAGTATGGCAGTGCTCGCTCATCACTAGTCACGAGTACCCAGCACCTGAGCATGGTAGTGCTCGCTCATCACTAGTTACGAGTACCAAGCACCTGAGCATGGTAGTGCCCACTCATCACTAGTTACGAGTACTGAGCACCCGAGTATGGCAGTGCTCGCTCATCACTAGTCACGAGTACCCAGCACCTGAGCATGGTAGTGCTCGCTCATCACTAGTTACATGTACCCAGCACCCAAGCATGGTAGTGCTCGCTCATCACTAGTTACGAGTACAGAGCACCCAAGCATGGTAGTGCCCGTTCATCACTAGCTGTAAAGTAATATGGCCATCTCCAGATTAAAAACATTTCCATATAAGCAGATCTCCTCTCTTTTTGCCTCTATGCCGACCGCCCACAAAAAATAAAAGGATTTGTATGAGGATCTACTTACAATTTGATTGAATTGTTACCCATCAATTTCCATTGCTTCTTGAAAATCAGAATAGCATTCTCCGTCTAGAGTTATAGTATATTTTCAGATAAAATAGCTCCTTAGCGTGGATTTTCCATTGATAGCTTATCCTATAGGCAATTAATGTGGCATTGGCGCATGTCTGCCAGCAAAATAAAGAACCACTCAGTGCCATACGCCCTTCACTGTTTATAATGCACAGCACTACTGTATATGTATATAATTCTGCAAACTAATTCTATTCACTTGAAAGGGGCCAGATCAATGAACTGCTATGGATGGATGAGCCGCTATGCATGTTGTGGGAGCGGTAAATGGTAGTGAACTGTGAAGGGCTGTGCTGGCTATTCTGCTAAATGTCATTTGCCAATTTTCTTTATATACAGAGCTTGAAATCCAGATTATTGAAACGGGTGTGTTCATCCAGGGGCTGAAGTTGGATGCTAAATCTACAAATTCTTGTTCCAAAGCTTATGTTTTTTGCACATATCTGTAATAGTAGTAGCTCGCATTCCTGCAAAAGAACAATATACTGTATATCACAAGTGAGTACATCCCCACATTTGTGTACATATTTTATTATATGTCTTCATGGGACAACATTGTAGATATGACACTTTGGTACAATGTACAGTAGTCAGTGTACAGCGTGTATAACAGTGTACATTTGGTGCCCTCTAAATAACTGAACACAAAGCCATTAGTGTCAAAACTGCTGGCTACAAAAGTGAGTACACCCCTAAGTAAAAATGGCCAAATTAGTCGTTTTTCCCTCCCCGTGTCATGTGATTCATTATTGTTACAAGGTATCAGGTGTGAATGGGAAGCAGGTGTGTTAAATTTGGTGGTATCGCTCACACACTCTCTCATACTGGTCACTGGAAGATCAACATGGCACTTCAGGGTGAAAAGTTCTCTGAGGAGCTCTACATAAAGATGACCTAGGATATAAGATGATTGCCAACACCCTAAAAACTGAGCTGCAGCACAGTGGCAAAGACCATACAGCAGGTAAACAAGATATGTTCCACTCTGAACAGGTCAACCAAAGAGTGCATGTGCTGAGCGTCGTATCTAGATGTTGTCTTTCCAAATCGATGTATGAGTGTTGCCAGAATAGCCGCAGAAGTTAAAAGGGTGGGTGGTTAGCCTGTCAGTGCTCAGACCCTATGCTACACACTGCATCAAATTGGCTTTCTGTCACAAGTGTATCGCAACAGCAGGTTACATCTTGTATTTTAGTAGAATTGCTTTCTTTTGATGCTGAAGGAGTGAAGGACTTTTTCACTGCTGGCTCTGATTACTCATAGCCTTAATCACAGCTGGAGCGTTTTGCCATTCCTCTATGTATACCCACTCCTGGCTTTATTGCATGCCGGTGATAGATATTCTCTATACTAACCATGTTAAATGTCTCTGCATTTTCCTGCTAAAGAAACCAAGGAGTGTTTTTTGTTGTGTCTTTACCCACCCGTTTGTCTTATTTTCCCTGGGTTGTTTTATTGCAGTGGGACTACTGTCCTGCAAGCACCCTAGTTAGGGTAAGTTCACGATCAGCAAGGGCTTAGGGACGTGATGGGGCACTGGGGAAAGGACCCGTCTAGGGGACGTGAGGGAGTGCAGGGATTGGTCACAGGGGAGCCAGAGTCTTCCTATTACATTTTCCATGGTCTTCCCTCTGTGCTGCACCACATGCTTAGCGTTGCCTTGTCCTGGTGTAACACTGTCATCACAAAAGGAAGCCTTTTGCTAAAAATGATGCACAACAAAGCCGGCAAACAGTTTGCTGACAACAAGCAGACTAAGAACATGGATTGCTGGAACCATGTCCTGTGGTCTCATGAGATGAAAACAAATTTATTTGGTTTAAATGGTGTCAAGCGTTTGTGGTGGCAACCAGGTGAGGAGAACAAAGACAAGTGTGTCTTGCCTACAGTCAAGCATGGCTGTGGGAGTTTCATGGTTTGGGGCTGCATTAGTGCTGTGGGTAACTACAGTTCATTAAGGGAACCATGAATGCCAAAGTGTACTGTGACATCATGAAACAGAGCATGATCCCTGCCGTTCAGAAATTGGTCTACAGGGTAGTATTCAAACATAACGACCCCAAACACACCTCCAAGACAACCACTGCCTTGCTAAAGAAACTGAGGGTAAAGGTGCTGGACTGGCCAAGCTTGTGTCCAGACCTAAAGCACATTGAGCATCTGAGGGGCATCCTAAGGCCTAAGCCACACGGCGAGAAAAACCGTGCGAGTGGAGTGCGATAAAACATCGCATTCCCCTCGGACCAGTTCTAGCCTGTGTGTCAGCACACATGAGCGATTATTTTCTCAGCCCTAATCGGACCGAGAAAACAATCGCAGCATGCTGCGATTGTAAGCTGAGACTCTTTCTCTCGCACCCATTCAAGTGAATGGGGCGAGAGAAAAATCGCACTGCACTCGCGGTACACCGGTGTACCGCTAGTGCAGTGCGAGAATGGCAATAGCCGACTACGCAGTAGAGAGGGAGAGAAATCCCTCCCTCCCCTCCTGAGTGTCGGCCCGCCCCCCGCAGCTGAGGTCTGCTCGCACGAACGGACCTCAGTTGCAAGGACACACGCATGACACTCGGCTCTGCTGTACTGCCAGCACGAGCCGAGTCTCATGCAAGGGGATCGCAGTAGTGCCTGTGTGGCCCCAGCCTAAGACGGAAGCTGGAGGAGCGCAAGGTCTTTAACATCCACCAGCTCCTTGATGTTGTCATGGAGGAGTGAAAGAGGATTCCAGTGGTCCCTGTGAAGCTCTAATGAACTCCATGCCAAAGAGAGTTAAGGCAGTGCTTGAAAATAATTGTGGTCACACAAAAAATATTTACACTGTTTCACAATTCGGCCATTTTCGTTTAGGGTTGTACTTTTTTTTTTTTTCTTGCCAGTGATTTAGACATTAATGGCTGTGCGTTCAGTTATTAGAGGGCACATAAATTTACCCTCTTAGACAAGGTGTACACTGACTACTGTACATTGTATGAAAGTATCGTATCTTCAGTGTTGTCCCATGAAAAGATTAAATATTTACAAAAATGTGAAGGGTGTACTCACTTTTGTGATATAGTGTGTGTGCGTGTATGTGTGTATATATATAATATATATATATATATATATATATATATATATATATATATGTATGTATGTATGTATGTATGTATATGTATATATATATACACACATATCTGAAGATAAGCAGCACTGCCTGAGTAAGTGGTATAATCCCAGAAGGAAACTGACAATTTTCCTGTTTAACATATGAAAATCCAATAAAGGAGGCAGCACTTTCAATAAAGTGAAAAAGTGAGGATCCTTTAATCACCAGTACAGCTACATGCCAACTCTCCCCGTGGCTCCATGCAGAGAGCTAAAACATAGCTGGTGTTGGAGATTAAGGCTATGTGTCCACGGGAGAATGTAGCTGTGGATTTTTCTGCATCAAAATCCGCAGCTTTCCCGCAAAATCCGGATTTACCGCGGAATTGCCGCAGATTTTGGTGCGGATTTTTTTTTTTTCCCAATTTTAAAGCCAAAATCCGGATGAAAATCCGCAACAATAATTGACATGTTGCAGATTTTTCCGGACGAAAATCCGCACGATTTCCGCTGCGGAAAAATCCGCAGCATGGACACAGCGTTTCCAAAATGCCATAGAAATGGCTGGGGAGTAGCTGTGCTGCAGTTTTTCGGGAAATCCGCGGCTTTTCCGCGAGAAATCCGCGGCAAAATCCGCGCATTTTCCGCAGCGTGGGCACATAGCCTAAAGGATCCTCACTTCTAGCCTGTGTTCCCACAATCTGTATGTGCTGAGTTTTTCACTGTGCAGAATTTCTGCACCTTAGTTTATTTGCATCATTTAATTGCGTTTTTGTGTGATTTAATGCTGCATTTTTTTTTTTTTTTTTTTTTTCTCATTTATTTATTTTTTTGGAATTTTCCACCAAACTTCGGGGGCCGGACAAAATTATCAACTTAAAAATTACCCTGCTATATTTGATCAAACAATTAACTCATTGTGGCGGCTGGGGTTTCTTGTTTTTGGTGCGGCTATATTAGGCGATATTGATCTTGTTGTTTCTCACAACTATTTTCCACGTTTGTGTCAGCTGGGACTGCTGCAAATACATCACAAAGGAGACAGATGCTGAGGGCATACACCACAGGAGATGCTGAAGGCATACACATCACAGGAGATGCTGAGGGCACATACATCACAGGAGATGCTGAGGGCACATACATCACAGAAGATGCTGAGGGTACATACATCACAGGAGATGTTGAGGGCACATACATCACAGGAGATGCTGAGGGCACATACATCACAGGAGATGCTGAGGGCACATACATCACAGGAGATGCTGAGGACACATACATCACAGGAGATGCTGAGGGCACATCACAGGAGATGCTGAGGGCACATACATCACAGGAGATGCTGAGGGCATATACATCACAGGAGATGCTGGGGCACATACATCACAGGAGATGCTGAGGGCACATACATCACAGGAGATGTTGAGGGCACATACATCACAGGAGATGCTGAGGGCATATACATCACAGGAGATGCTGAGGGCACATACATCACAGGAGATGTTGAGGGCACATAACATCACAGGAGATGTTGAGGGCACATAACATCACAGGAGATGTTGAGGGCACATACATCACAGGAGATGTTGAGGGCACATACATCACAGGAGATGTTGAGGGCACATACATCACAGGAGATGTTGAGGGCACATACATCACAGGAGATGTTGAGGGCACATACATCACAGGAGATGTTGAGGGCACATACATCACAGGAGATGTTGAGGGCACATACATCACAGGAGATGTTGAGGGCACATACATCACAGGAGATGTTGAGGGCACATACAGCACAGGAGATGCTGAGGGCACATCACAGGAGATGTTGAAGGCACATACAGCACAGGAGATGCTGAGGGCACATACAGCACAGGAGATGCTGAGGGCACGTACAGCACAGGAGATGCTGAGGGCATGTAGATCACAGGAGATGCTAGGGCATATATATCACAGGAGAAATTGGGGCATATACTTCACTGGGGAGGGCTGGGAGGAATATACATTGCTGGGAGGACTAGACATCACTGGGGAGAGCTGGGAGTACTAGACATCACTGAGGAGGGCTGGGAGGACTAGACAATACTGGGGAGGGCTGGGAGGACTAGACAATACTGGGCAGGGCTGGGAGGACAAGACAAAACTGGGGAGGGCTGGGAGGACTAGACAATATTGGGGAGTGCTGTGAGGACTAGACAATACTTGGGAGGGCTAGATATCATCAGGGAGGGCTGGGAGGACTAGACATCATCAGGGAGGGCTGGGAGGAATATACATTGCTGGGAGGATTATATATCACTTGGGAGGGGCTGGGGGCACAGACATATCAGGGGGGGGGGCACAGGCTGCCGTGGGGAGGCCCGAGGAGCACAGTCTGCCGTGGGGAGGTCCGAGGAGCACAGTCTGCCGTGGGGAGGCCCGAGGAGCACAGGCTGCCGTGGGGAGGCCCGAGGAGCACAGGCTGCCGTGGGGAGGCCCGAGGAGCACAGGCTGCCGTGGGGAGGCCCGAGGAGCACAGGCTGCCGTGGGGAGGCCCGAGGAGCACAGGCTGCCGTGGGGAGGCCCGAGGAGCACAGGCTGCCGTGGGGAGGCCCGAGGAGCACAGGCTGCCGTGGGGAGGCCCGAGGAGCACAGGCTGCCGTGGGGAGGCCCGAGGAGCACAGGCTGCCGTGGGGAGGCCCGAGGAGCACAGGCTGCCGTGGGGAGGCCCGAGGAGCACAGGCTGCCGTGGGGAGGCCCGAGGAGCACAGGCTGCCGTGGGGAGGCCCGAGGAGCACAGGCTGCCGTGGGGAGGCCCGAGGAGCACAGGCTGCCGTGGGGAGGCCCGAGGAGCACAGGCTGCCGTGGGGAGGCCCGAGGAGCACAGGCTGCCGTGGGGAGGCCCGAGGAGCACAGGCTGCCGTGGGGAGGCCCGAGGAGCACAGGCTGCCGTGGGGAGGCCCGAGGAGCACAGGCTGCCGTGGGGAGGCCCGAGGAGCACAGGCTGCCGTGGGGAGGCCCGAGGAGCACAGGCTGCGGTGGGGAGGCCCGAGGAGCACAGGCTGCGGTGGGGAGGCCCGAGGAGCACAGGCTGCGGTGGGGAGGCCCGAGGAGCACAGGCTGCGGTGGGGAGGCCCGAGGAGCACAGGTTGCCGTGGGGAGGCCCGAGGAGCACAGGCTGCGGTGGGGAGGCCCGAGGAGCACAGGCTGCGGTGGGGAGGCCCGAGGAGCACAGGCTGCGGTGGGGAGGCCCGAGGAGCACAGGCTGCGGTGGGGAGGCCCGAGGAGCACAGGCTGCCTTGGGGAGGCCCGAGGAGCACAGGACGCTCCAGGGGGCACAGGCTGCCGTGAGGACGCGCGAGGAGCACAGGACGCTCCAGGGGGCACAGGCTGCCGTGAGGACGCGCGAGGAGCACAGGACGCTGCAGGGGGAACAGGCTGCTGTGGGGATGTGCAGGGGAACACACAGGCCTTTGGATGCTGGAGGGGCACACAGGCATGGGAGCACAAACAAACCTGTCGGACGCTGAGGCCAGCAGCAAACAAGACGCGGCTGCCGCCCGAGTACTGCAGTCTCTGGAACTGCCCGGGGGCCGCAGGAAAGGTCATCGCGGGCCACAGACGGCCTGCGGGCCGGAGGCTCCCCACCCCTGCTTTAAATAAAGCTGTTTTGTTTTTGAAACTTCCTGGTATTGACCTCACTAGGTGCAGACTACATGCGTTTTTGATGTGTTTTCTCCTCGTAAAGGCACCAAAAACACAGGTGCATTTTTTTATTTTTTAATGCCAGTCTATGGAGAAATTCCGCACATAAGATTCGGCATGCCCGCAAGAGAAATTGACTTGTTGAAGGTTGGAAAAACGCACCTTAGGTGAGTTTACAAAGTGTTGAAAAGAAGCACAGTGGACATTAGATTTCTATTAAAGGGAACCTGTCAAGTGCAATATGCACCCAGAACCTCGAGCAGGTCTGGGTGCATATTGCTAATCCCTACCAAACCGTCCCTGTATACACTAGCATATATAAAGAGATCTTTAGAAAAAGTATTTCTAAAGATCTTTTACCGTATGCTAATGAGCGAGGGGCCTAGTCCCCTGGGCATTAGTTACCTTAGCTAGTTGGCCCAAATAGCATGGTGGCACTCCCCTGCAGGCATATTAAGAAGCTAATAAATGCGCAGCGATGCGCACATACCTCACTCTTCATGGAGAGCGGCAGAGGATGGATGTGCTCTGCGCATGATCCGGAATACCCGGGACTTCCAATCATGCGGTGTCGGGTGTAAGCTTCCTGCTTCAGTGAGGTACAGTGCACATGACCAGAAGTGCTGAATATTCCAGATCGTACGCTGAGCTCATCCATCCTCTGCTGGCTGCCGTGAACACTGAGGTATGTGCGGCGTCGCTGCCTATTCATTAGCTTGTTCGTACGCCTACAGTGACGTGCTACCATGCCATGTGGGCTGTCTAGCCAAAGGAACTCATGCCGTCGGAACTACTTCCCGCGCTCATTAGCATAAGATAAAAGATCTTTAGGGTACCTTCTCACTAAACGACGTACCAGCGATTCCGACCACGATACGACCTGGTCAGGATCGCTGGTACGTCAATACAAGGTCGCTAGTGAGCTGTTAAACAGATCTTCCCAACGACGCAGCAACAATACGGCGGTCGCTGGGACCATGTCACATAGCACGATTGAAATCTTGATTAGTAACATAGGCGTGCATCTACATCGCCTTTTCCGCGCCCCCTCTGCTCCGATTGGTGGTCGTAACTGCGTTGTGACTGGGCGGCCTTGCCTTTAGAGAAGGCAACATAATAGCACTTCCATCCTTCTCCATCCTTGTCCATCCTAGAGTCCCAATGCAGAATGGACTGTATTACGATCTGCTGCTACACGCGGTCCGGGACAAGTGAATTCAGCCCTCTGAAATGTACTGTGGTCTACAAGCCAGAACAGAGGATGGAAGCGACCAATACGAACGCAGTAGCGATCACCAATCGGAACAGAGGGGGCGCGGAAAACAGCGAAGATGCACGCCTACGTGAGTCGCGAATGAGGTAGTTGGGTAAGGTGTGAAACACACCGATGCATGCTGCCCTGCGGGAGCCCGACGACCAACAAATGAACCAGAACAGTGTGTAACGATCAGCGATTTCACAGCAGGGACCAGGTTGCTGCTTAGTGTCACACACAGCGAGAACGCTGATGAGGTCACTGGTACGTCACAAAACCTGTGACTCAGCAGCGATCTCGCTATGTAAGAAGTACCCCTTAGAAACACTTTTTATAAAGATCCCTTTATCTATGCTAGTGTATACAGGGACTGCTAGGCAGGGATTCGTAATATATACCCAGAACTGCTCATGGTTCTGGGTGCATATTGGACCTGACAGGTTCACTTTTATCCCATCCACTTTGCTTGCACTATAAAATACTGCATTTTTCTGCATCAAAAATACGCAGCGTCAGAAACAGGACTAAAACTCATTGTGGGCACTTTTTTAGACTTCTATGCATTTAAGTGCCTCTTTAATTGCAAGCAGATTGGTTGCGGTCTAGGACCTGAGACCTTCAAAATTGCACAAAAACTCTTGCAGAAGGTTTGTCAGCTTAGGCGAAAAGAGCACAGTGCTCATACCAGAGGGCACACACAAAGTGGGGTATGGATTCAATGGCAGGCTAAAGGGTACTTTACACGCTGCAATATCGTTACCGATATCGCTAGTGAGCGTACCCGCTCCCGTCGGTTGTGCGTCACAGGCAAATCACTGCCCACAACATCGCTAACACTCGTCACACGGACTTACCTTCCCTGCGACGTCGCTGTTGCCGGCGAACCGCCTCCTTTCTAAACACACAGCCGTCTAATAGCAGAGGAGGGGCGGAGATGAGCGGCTGTAACATGCTGCCCACCCTCTTCCTTCCTCATTGCCGGTGGACGAAGGTAAGGAGATGTTTGTCGCTCCTGCGGTGTCACATACAGCGATGTGTGCTGCTGCAGGAACGAGGAACAACATCGTTACTGACCAGACAACGATTTTTTATAAATAAACGACCTCTCTCAGACAAACGATTTTTACCTCTTTTGCGATTGTTTAAGGTCGCTGCAGCCTGTCACACGCTGCGATGTCGCTAACGACGCCAGATGTGCGTCACAAACACCGTGACCCCGACGATATATCGTTAGCGATGTCGCAGCGTGTAAATGGCCCTTTAGGCTATGAAGTGGGGTATAGATTCTATATAGAAAGCATAGTTTATGAGGCTCATACTTTCTATTAAATCTGTACTGTGGTCTGTGCGTGCTCAGACAGGCTCTGTGCTCCTGTTATCTGAGCTGCAAACCTCCCTGGGGAGAAGAGTGTTCCAGCAATCTGTGGCACTGCTCTGCTGGTAATTAAAAGGGCACTCTAATATAGAGAAACATTATAATACTTTAGTTACTCTTTGAAGGACTACTCTTAGGTCCTGTGCGCGCACTGCGTTTTTTGCCGCGTTTTCGGGTGCCCAAAACTGCATGCATTGCCATCCCCAGCAAAGTATATGAGAATTCAGAAAGGTTGTGTGCACATTGAGCAGTATGTCAATTCTTTTTGCGTTTTGTCCCTGTTTTTCGAAACTGAGCACTGGCAGATCAATCCCCTGCTGACTCTGGGTCGGCGGAGGATTGATTCACGGTAACTGGCCAGATGCTCGTCCCCATGTAAAGTCCATAGAAACCAGAATCCGCGCAAAGGTGTAGGAGCGAGAGCGACATACTCACCGATCACCGGGGTAGCTTTCACACTGCTCCCGTGGCCTCCCATTTTTCTTCCCGGCTGCTCATTTTCTCATACATATTCACTGCTTCCCCCACTCACCGGTGGCTGTGATTGGTTGCAGTCAGACGCACTCCCACGCTGAATGACAGCTGTCTGACTGCAACCAATCACAGATGCCGGTGGGCGGGTCTATATCATATAGTAAAATAAATAAATAATTAAAAAAAGGCGTGTGGGCCCCTTAACTTTGACACCGAGCCAGGATAAAGCCCTACAGCTGGGGGCTGGTATTCTCAGACTGGGGAGGCCTATGGTTATTAGGCTGCCCCAACCTAAAAATATCAGCCAGCAGCCGCACGGAATTGCCGCATCCATTAGATGCGACAGTCCTGGCACTTTACCAGGCTCTTCCCCATTGCCCTGGTGTGGTGGCAATCAGGGGTAATAAGGAGTTAATAGCAGCCCAAAGCTGCTACTAAGTCCTAGATTACTGATGGCAGGCATCTAGGAAACACCCCATCACTAATCTGTAAGTGAAAGTAAATAAACACCCCTAAAATCCTTTATTTGAAATAAAAATCAAAAAAAGCACCCTCTTTCACCACTTTATTAATCCCAATAACACCCCTGCAGGTTTGACATACTCCACACGAGGTCCCATGACGCTTCCTCCACTGCTACATCTGACAGTCACAACGAACGGAGATAGAGCATGACTGCCCACTGTGAGGTGATTCACTTAGGTGAGTCCTCCACACGCCTGTTTTTGCTCTCCTCTGAAGGGAGTAGTACACACCGTTGTAGGACATGTTCAGTTTATTGGCAATTTCTTGCATGGAATATCCTTCATTTCTAAGAACAAGAATAGATTGTCGAGTTTCACATGAAAGTTCTCCTTTTCTGGCCATTTTGAGAGTTTAATGGAGCCAACAAATGTAATGCTCCAGATTCTTAACTAGCTCAAAGGAAGGTCAGTTTTAGGGTATGTGCGCACGTTGCTTTTTACCTGCTTTTTACCTGCTTTTTTGCTGCTTTTTCTTCTGCGCTGTTTAATGCCAAAATGGATGTGTTCTTCTATTCAAGCAAAGTCTATGGGAATTTGGGTTTCTTGTTCACACTATGTTGTTCAAAATGCTGCCTTTTTGTGGCAGAACTTTGGTCAAAAACTCAGCTTTTCAAAGAAGCAACATGTCAATTGTTTTTGCCATTTGGGTTTTGCACTGCAAAGCTGAGTTTTTGACCAAAGTTCTGCCACAAAAAGGCAGCATTTTGAACAACATAGTGTGAACAAGAAACCCAAATTCCCATAGACTTTGCTTGAATAGAAGAACACATCCATTTTGGCATTAAACAGCGCAGAAGAAAAAGCAGCAAAAAAAGCAGGTAAAAAGCAGGTAAAAAGCAACGTGCGCACATACCCTTATAGCTTCTCTAATCAGCAAAACTGTTTTCAGCTCTGCTAACATACTTGCACAAGGGTTTTCAAGGGATTTCTAAACAGCCATTAGCCTTCTAACACAGCAAACACAATGTACCTTTAGAACACTGGTTATTGGAAATGGGCCTCTATACACTATGTGTATATATTGCATTAAAAAAGATGTTTGCAGCTAGAATAGTCATTTACCACATTAACAATGTATAGAGTGTATTTCTGTTTAATTTAATGTTCGCTTCATTGAAACAAATGTGCTTTTCTTTAAAAAATAAGGAAATATCTAAGTGACCCCAAACTTTTGAACTGTAGTGTATTTATACATATAAATGAGATTTCCTCTGAGCCATATTTTTTTTAAACTAAACCTATCATATTTTGTTTTTTAAAAAAAAAGCATTAACAAAAATGCGGCTGAAACTCGGTAATAACAGCAAAAACGCATGCATTTTTTAATCCGTTTTTCAACTAGAGGTGCATTTTTCTGCCAGAGGGTATGTTTTCCCTGGAGAAACAAACTGCACATACCTTTACTAATGAAAGAAATTAAACATTAGGCGATGGGATAAATATAAGTTCTTACTTTATTTAAAGAGAGCCAACCAGCAGGTTTTTCCCATATAAAGCACAGGGAGTGCCATACTGGTGCTCAGGGCTTCTCAGGCTGGCATCAGGTTTTTGTGGGCCTCAGGAGAAAGAGGAGGGGGCACACACATTACTAGGGAAGAGGGCATACAGCTCTAGAGGGGGGCATACAGCTCTGGGGGGGACATACAGCACTGGGGTGGGGGGGCATGCAGCTCTGGGGTTATACAGCACTGGGGGTGGGGGGTATACAGCACTGAGGGGGGTATACAACAGTGGGGCGCAAAATTTAAATAAAGAACAGGAGGCAAGACAGGAGGGGAGAAATCATTCCTGAGCACACGACTCACAAAGTCTCGCCTCGATGCTTAAGCCACTGCCTTGACATAATTTCTGAAGCTTTGATACAGGATTTTTCAGTAATCAAGCTTCAAATCTGTAAAATAAAGGTAGGCTCAGATTCAGCATCCTAGTGCCAGTACGGCACTGCCTGTACTTTACAGGGAATTAACCAGCAGGTTTTTCCCCATATAAAGTTTGCATACAGTGAAAAGGCCCAGTCACACACAACGACTTACCAGCGATCCCAACAACGATACGACCTGATAGGGATCGCTGGTAAGTCGCTGGGAGGTTGCTGGTGAGATGTCACACAGTCAGACCTTACCAACGACGCGGTAACTATCCGTGACCTGTAAAACGATCTTGGCGGGAGTGGGACCCTGTTAGGAGGTCGTTGGTAGGCGTCAAACACAGCGATGTGTCCTGCCCAGCAGGACATCGCCTTTGATGAAAATGTCTGGACCATTCGGCAACGACTAGCGATCTCACAGCAGGGGCCTGATCGCTGGTAGGTGTCACACATAACGAGATCGCTGGCGAGATCTTTACTACGTCATAGATTACTCTTTAGTGATCTCGTTGTGTGTGATGGGGCTTAAAGATGTAGTACCACAAAATTGTATTGATTACAAGCTACTGAGAAATCTGTGAACTTTACCTACTATGGAGAACATGTTTACTTAGGTCTGCATTGTGCCAGTAGGCAGGTAAAGAAACTTTTCCAGGTGTCGGCCTCCAAATTGCTTTTATCTGTTGATTCCTAATCTGTATAAAAATAGAAAGTAAATATTGACCGCACACTCGGAGAGGTACACACCCATGTGGCACGCAATCGCGCTGACTGATGTGTCAAGGGAAAGAGCGGTTGTACTCCTGTCTGTAAAGATAAGTCTACCTTCCCATTACAATTGGGCCTTTGTACTTTTATAGCACTTATTAAGAGCAGGACATATGTTTGGCTTTTAGTAAAAGGAGTTGTATAAGTCAGGGACTTGTTCACACATTTCCATGTTTATCTACATTTTATAACTTTACAAACTGAACATAAACTTGAGATTTGCAGTGGCCAGCAGAGGATGAACCAACAGTTTGTCTGATACAGCCACAAATCTTCAGAAAGAGCGTGAGACTCAGGAACAAAGGAAAAAATGACACTAAAATAAACTGGTCTTTTGTATGATAAACATGCTATGACCCACTCAGGTAAGGCACAATCCAAACTGATGAACATTGCAAAAGATTTCTATTTTGCACAATTCATCACCGAATATTATATGGAATTTGCTGGTTTGATAGAATAAACGGAAGCGACTGTCACCCGTTCCCACAGCTCTCATTCATGCCCAGTTCCTGATGGCTTCTATTTTCAGATCTTGGCAAACTGGAAATGTCAGGAAAGGCCACAATGGGTCACAATGACCCTTCCTCTTGTAAAGCGGTGTAGCGCTAGTCGGCACTAGAGTTGAGCGAATAGTGAAAAATCCGGGTCCGGCGGCTACCCGGTGGGTTGAGAAGGAAGTCCGGATACGATCCAGAGTTCGGCCCCATATATGTCAATGGAAAGTGGAATCCAGGGACGAGAGAGAGGAAAAAAAAAAAAACGGATCCGGATCGTGCACCCGGAATCCCGCGTCCGGGTCGGACTCGGATCTGCCGGTCAAACCGTGCGGATCCGGATTTAGCCGATCCGGGTCCGCTCAACACTAATCGGCACTAATTGGTCAACTTGTGAAATACGGTTTTTAAAGGGATGTTCTTTTTGTTATAAGTTGCGGATAAATGCTATCTTTTAGCACAGTGTGGGACTTGATCTCCAGAATGGGGCGCTCTTAGCCCTTTTAGTGTGAAGCGGCTGTGTGCAAACTTGAATGCTGCTCCATTCATTCCTTATTGGAGTGCTAGAGAAGACCAAATACATCTCTACAGCGGTCCCATAGGGAATGAATCGGACAGTGATCGAGCATGCACCACCTCTCAATTCTACTTGGGATAAAGGTGCCTTGTTCTGCCGACCAGTGCGGATCCTACCACCGATCCCTTAATTTGTCTTCACCAATTGATTTTACATTTCTATTCGGAATAATACTAGAATAGGACAATACAAGGTAATAAGAAAGGCTCCTCAACTGATTACTAAGCAGACATCTGTAGGTCTTGTGTTACCTGGTATTTGGAGCAGACTGTACTGTCGGACCTTAATGCAATGTCTTTTGGCGTTGGTTGCATTGTGACTTTGACAAGGTGGGTGCTATGGAAATTGTTACATGTTATTGTAAGGTTTTTTATACTTTGTATTGATTTGTTCGCTTGTATTTCGGTCCCCGAGTTCAGATTTGTAAGTACACCACTGCTTTTTTTTTGTCTAGAATAATGGTGTTGTAGTGTAGTTTTCTTTGGGACATTTCTGTGGAGTCGATGGCTCTGTTACAATCTTGATGGGCAGACTTGACTTCTCCGCTGGTTAGAACCCACCCTGTCTGTAAATGCTAATGGTTTTTCATTAGCCCAAAGGCTTGTTTTTTCTGCACTGTTCCAAAGTGATGTTTAAGCGGGATTATGAAATCCCCTTATAGGCTAGTATTGTGCATCATTCCTTATATAATTAGGGCCACCTTCTAGGGTTATGTTATATTTACTAATCACTTCTGGTGAAGCATTGATGGCTCTTTGTTGTAGTTTTAAGCTTCCATTAGATATTTATGATAAACATACTTGGAATTGCAGTTTCACTGTTTTTTATTTTTATATTAAACTACATTTTAGCCGTTCTTAACAAATCTTTATTTTTCAATCCTTTGCCTAGCGGCACTGCACTCCTTTGCATGCTCCAGCCTTCATGTGAATGTCCTAGTGATCACTATGTGTCCGGCATGCATCCACTCTGATCTGTAGTCTCCCCGTGCTTGGCTTTATTTATTTCTGTGTGCCATTTAAGTCAATGGCTCCCATAGAACACTATAGACACAGTGAGCATGCAAAGTGATAAGCAGACCCCACCATAGCTGCATGTAAAGGCTCCTTTCTGAGCATGTGCCGAGCACTGAAGAGCTATACACGTGGATTAGAAATGAAGCGTCGAGTCAGTCCTCCCACCCACCACACTCCATGGTAGGCCCCCAGAGAAAGGCACAATTCAAAGTGTCTTGAGCAGCGTAAACTGCGTCTAAAATACATTGGCTCTTTAACAACTAAAACTTTTTTCAGTTATTTTTTAATGAGTTAAGTATTTAAGTTGTTTTCTGTGAATTTTTCTTATTAATGTATTTATAATATAAGCAAAGAAGGAAATTGATGCCATCATTTAAAATCATTAGCTTCTGTTCATTAAAGTGTAACTGTCGTTTTAATGGGGTAATCGAGTACGTAATATTTATTTCATAAATCAATAGTACCCATGAAAATAAGCAACTTTGTAATATATCTTAGGCTGCTTTCACACATCCGGTTTTTGCAGTGCGGCTCAATCCAGCTCAAAAACCTATGCAACGGATGCGGCGGAAAAAACGGATCCGTTGCATAAGTTATCCCATGCGGCCCGTCCGTTTTTTGACGGATGCGGCTTGATACTGAGCATGCGCAGTGCAAAAAAACGCATCTGGCGGCCATAGGCCTGCATTGTTTTTTGCCGCACAGAAAAAGTGCCAGGCAACGTTCAATCCGGCCGCCGCATGGGCTAAATATGCCGCATTTGGCAAAAAACGGACGCAATGCAAGGCCATGCGGCACAATACGGCGCTAATGCAAGTCTATGTGGGAAAAAACGCAACCGGCGGCAAAAAAAAAAAGGTTGCGTTTTTTCTGCAAACCGCCATATTGTGCCGCTCAGCAAAAAACGGATGTGTGAAAGCAGTCTTATCAGACAGATTTGCTTCTTTCATTGCCAAAATTCTAAGGTTAGACCTATATTCAGTGAAGACTTTCCCATTACTGAGATAGGAGATGAGAGCTGCTACTGATGAGATTCTATGTAGATAAAAGATTGAGGAAATCTGCCTATAGCTCCTTCCTCTGCCTCTAGCTGCTCCCTCTGTCTCTTCCCTCTGCCTCTAGCTTTGTCCTCTGCCCCTAGCTCAACCCTCTGCCTCTCGTGCCCCCCTCTGCCTCTCGTGCCCCCCTCTGCCTCTCGCGCCCCCCTCTGCCCCTCGCGCCCCCCTCTGCCCCTCGCGCCCCTTTCTGCCCCTCGCGCCCCCCTCTGCCCCTCGTGCCCCCCTCTACCCCTCGCGTCCCCCTCTGCCCCTTGCGCCCCCCTCTGCCTCTCGCGCCCCCCTCTGCCTCTCGCGCCCCCCTCTGCCTCTCGCGCCCCCCTCTGCCTCTCGCGCCCCCCTCTGCCTCTCGCGCCCCCCTCTGCCTCTCGCGCCCCCTTCTGCCTCTCGCGCCCCCTTCTGCCTCTCGCGCCCCCTTCTGCCTCTCGCGCCCCCCTCTGCCTCTCGCGCCCCCCTCTGCCTCTCGCGCCCCCCTCTGCCTCTCGCGCCCCCCTCTGCCTCTCGCGCCCCCCTCTGCCTCTCGCGCCCCCCTCTGCCTCTCGCGCCCCCCTCTGTCTCTAGAGCCTCCCTCTGCCTCTAGAGCCTCCCTCTTCTATCTACATAGAATCTCATCAGCGCCGTCTGCCGTCTCCTATCTCAGTAATGGGAAAGTCTTCTTTAAATGCAGAATTCACTTAAAAATGGAGAATTTTGATAATGACTGATCAATTCCAGCAGAGAAAGAAGCAGATTTGTCTGATAAGAAATATTACAAAGTTGCTTATTTTTCTGTGTACTATTGATTTCAGAAATTAAGAACAAAATAACTGTTAACGCTTTAACATATTTTTCCAGATATATAAATAAATAGAGTTTTATTATGCTGTTTTTACCTTTTTGAGACGTTTGGGTGGATTATGTGGTTGACTTGTTACTAAAAGGCCAGCTCTGCCTTGTGAGGAGACATCTTGAAACCACAGTGTTTTTGTGTCTCTGGTTAGGTACACATTCCCGCTCAGTGTAGAGGATGAGCGACCTCGCCGGTCATGACCTCGGAGTAGCGCCACCCAAACCTTTATTTTAATCCTCTGACACTGCAGTACATTTCTGTTTTAGAATTAATACAAAGTTTAGTCATTCCTAGGGAATACTAGCATTGATTTCTGGTACGTGTGTGTCATGTCACAAATGTTTTTGAAACCTAGCTTGCAAGCACTGAGAGCCTTTAGTGCTCATCACTTGGAGTGGAAAGTAAGTTTTAAGCTTGGAGCTATTGTTGAAAGGAATTTGGCCTGATTAAGCCATTGGTTTTGCGGCAACATACCAAAACTAGGAGCTTCTGTACTGAGCTGGAAAAGTTGTTTGCTATTTTTAAGTGACTTTTTCACCTTGATACAAAAAATCAGATTAAAGGCACATCTACATAGTACAGAGTTGCCTTAATTGCCCATTAATTGTAATTTGAAATCCACAGTGCCAGTCAATTTATCTTGCATATTTATTTAATTAATAACAGTCTTACTATAATAAACCGTGGATTATCTACAAGCAAATTTGCTGTATATAATATCTTTGGGAAAATACACTGATGTTCCCTAATTTACGTTTTGCAGTGCTAAAAGTGGCATGTGTGGCATGTCTGCAGCTTTCCCACTGCACACTGATTTTGCCATCTGATCCACTATCTTCCATGCTAGCCTTTTTTTTTTTTTGTAGCTGCAGAGGTCACTTCCAGTAATACCCCACGTGACGGGCACTGACCTCACCAGTACCCTCATACGGCACCAATGAAGTCTGTGATTGGCTGCAGAGGTCACAAGGGCTATACGACCAAAGTATATAGGGAACATCATACTGGAACGGTGAGGAATAGAAAGGTTAGTATAAATTATTTATTTATTGTAGCTTTATTTATGGCCATTGAGACATTTTTAAACAATGTAGAAAATCAGGCTTCAAAGTGGTGTCTCCTCCTGCTCTGCCAGAACCAGAATATTCTACTGCAATTCCTAATGTGTGAGGCTTTGGTAATCTTCAGATTTCATGATTCCTTGCACAAAGTCAAGGCCCCCAGTGCCAGAGGCTGTGAAAAAAAACCCCAAACAAAACACCTGAGCCTCCACCATATTTGACTGTAGGCACTGTGTGCTTTTCATTGTAGGACTTATTTCGTTTTCGGTAAACAGTAAAGGGATGTGCTTTACCAAAAAGCTCTGTCTTGGTCTTATCTGTCCACAAGACACGTTTCCAGAAAGATTTTCACTTACGTGCGTTGGTGGTTCTTAGATCCGTCCCTGGGGGTCTTGTCATGTTGTGAGAATAGGCTTCTGCTGTGATTCCCTTGCACTTGCACTCTAGGTAACTATAGCCATTTATGCCATTCTTTTCTTATGTCTGTCTACCCACAACCTTTAAACTATAATGGTTTATACGTGAAGTGTTTTTTCCTTCCCTTTATTATAACCATGTGCAGTAAGTTATGGTTGTCATGGGTTGGATACATATAATGTATTCCCAGTCGGGGACCCTGCTATTCCCCTTCTAATTATTTGACATCCCCCCAGGTCTCTAAGTAGTTGTTTTTAATGTTTTTTTTACCACTGTTTGTGATTTTTCAATAAAATTGTACTTTTTGCACTAAGGGGTACTTCTCACATAGCGAGATCGCTAGCGAGATCGCTGCTGAGTCACGGTTTTTGTGATGCAGCAGTGACCTGATTAGCGATCTCGCTGTGTGTGACACTGATCAGCGATCTGGCCCCTGCTGTGAGATCGCTGCTCGATGCACACACTGCTGGTTCATTTTTTATTGTTGTTCTCCCGCTGTTAAGCACACATCGCTGCGTATGACAGCGAGAGAGCAACAATCTGAATGTGCAGGGAGCAGGGAGCCGGCGTCTGGCAGCCTGCGGTAAGCTGCAACCAAGGTAAACATCGGGTAACCAAGGTGGTTACCCAATATTTACCTTAGTTACTAGCGTCCGCCGCTCTCACGCTGCCAGTGCCGGCTCCCTGCTCCCTGCACACGTAGCCGGATTACACATCTGGTAAATAAGCAAAGGTTTGCTTATTAACCCGATGTGTACTGTGGCTACGAGTCCAGGGAGTCAGCACTAAGCGGTGTGCGCTGTTAACCAAGGTAAATATCGGGTAACCATACCCGATGTTTACCGTGGTTACCAGTGTCCGCAGCTTCCAGACGCCGGCTCCCTGCAAGCGCAGCATCGCTTCCACGTCGCTGCTGGTTGGGGGCTGGTCACTGGTCGCTGGTGAGATCTGCCTGTTTGACAGCTCACCAGTGACCATGTAGCGACGCACCAGCGATCCTGACCAGGTCAGATCGCTGGTGCGTCGCTAAAGTGTGACGGTACCCCAATACTTCTTTTCCTCTTGTGTTGATGCATTTTTGAGTAAGTGCTGATACTGGCTTAGCTATACCAAGGCTAACCCAGCAACTATCCGCATGGCTAAGATTTTGAGAATTGTTTTGTTCATGAACCCAGTATGTGTGATGGTGCAATATGTGAGTATATAGGGCCCCACTTTGTCTAAAGCTGGCCCTGATTACATGACACTGCTATTGTGCAGGGTTTTTGTAAAACGGTAAGATATCAGAGGTGCAGTGAACTCTGTTGAAGGGCTACATTGATTAGGATTGTATAGAAGAGTAAGAATTAAACCATCTTTGTCCCTTCCTCTTTTAATGTGAAAAACCATGTAGAAAATAGAGGAGGGAAGCATTCCTTAAGGGGATTAATTTTTTGAAGTGACTCAGACACTTTGATCCTTTCCATCTGGAAGCCGGCTTGTTTTAGCTTGTTAAAATGAAGGCAGATTTCCATCTACCTCTGTTTGTTTTCCTTTTTATAAATTTGAAACTCTACCCGCGGCCCACACATAACTCAATGGCTGAAAAACGATTGTTCATTCATTCCTGTAAGGACTGAATTCTTTGAAGTCTTTTCGTTATAGAACTTTTCAAATATTTTTAAGAAACAACTCTTGACATCACACTCACATTCTGCAAACAAAAAGAAGCTTTATGTGTAGATACATTAATGTTGAGACCAAATGAGCAATACTTACTGATACAAATTGTGGCATATTTCTTGGCTGGCTGGCACCGAGTGTCACACACCCACCGATTAGACATTGATGACCTACCCTACCAATAGGCCTTTAATGTTAAAGGTCCAGGCAACCCCTTTAAGAAAACTCTGTCTACTGTCATATATTCTAACTATGCTATATATAAATATCAGATCCTTTACCCTCTCCCTCAAGGGGATAATTTTTGTTTTTACTCCTTAGTTTATTTCTTAAGTGAAATAAAGTAGTCCAGCTGAAATGAACAACTTCTTTAATACTTGAAAAATTCTTGTACGCGGGACATCAGCTATTTACAAAGATAACGCTAGAGAAAAAATCCAAATGTGGTGAAATGATGAAAAATGCCCACAATTCTGTTTTGGTTTTTTTTTAACTTAAATTGATATCAGCAAATCCTGTTCTGATGTACATTGTTCAGATTTTGGACACTTTCTCTTGTGCCCTGATGCATCTTACCTGGCTGCAAAGGTGGTATGGTCCTGCCATGAAAAAGGAAATTTGTTCTAGTGGAGGGTCTGACATTGTTCATGTTGTTTAGCCATTTTATGGGCCTTTCACACTGGAAAAGTATGGCCTGCTGTAAAGTCACAGAGCTCCATTCAAAGCTTAGCAAAAAGAATATTATTATGTGAAGGTAATGGGAGAAATATTGTAAAACAGAAAATGTCTGAAGAAAGATGTAACAGGTAAGTATAATATATAAACCAGCAGTTTGTTGTCCAGGTTTTATAGTTGTTATTGGGGCTGATCGAATCCGCCAAAATTCTGAACCGGCGGATCACTGCCGGATTGAACAAAAAATCCGTATCCGCTCCAGATTCCGGTGCCCATATAAGTCTATGGGGACCAGAGTCCGGAGATTAAAAACGTTTGTGGAGGGAACAGGGGGGTAGGAGCGCGCACGGTGTACTCACCCGAGGCTGTGTCATGGCAGCAAACTCCTTCCAGGTCACACTTTTCCCTTCCTCAGCCGACAATTCAATATTCATTTTTTTGCCCGCCCACCGGCGCGTGTAATTGGTTGCAGCTAGACCCGCCCCCACCCTCAGTGGCAGTTTGTCAGCTGACTGCAACCAATCACAGGCGACAGGACGGTTGGTGCATAGGGAAAGCAGTGCAAGTGTCTGCGGGTCAGTATGGTGAACGTGCATGTCTTTCAGAAACACATGCAGGTTCCTGTCAGAAGTGTGTGCAGCTGTGCTGCGTTGTCAGACTCGTAGAAGTCTGACATGACATCAGCCGGCATGGCCTGCCGCGCTCTTGAGCATGAGCGTGCATGTACCTAGAAACACATGCACGCTCCTGTCAGAAGTGTGTGCGTCTGTGCTGGTGATGCGCTGTCAGACTCGTACAAATCCGACATGACATCAGCCAGCATGGCTGGCATTACCCGCCACACTCTGAGCATGAGTGTGTATGTACCTAGAAACACATGCACGTTCCTGTCATGTGTGCGTGGCTGTGTCGGTGATGCGTCTTTTTTTTTTTCTTTTTATTATTATTATTATTATTTATTTATTACCCTGATTGCCCTCGTGTGGTGGCAATCAGGGTAATAAGGGGTTAATAGCAACGCACAGCTGCTACTAAGCCCTAGGTTAGTGTCACACTAACCTGTAAGTGAATGTAAATAAACACAGACACAGAGAAAAATCCTTTTTGGAATAAAGTACAAAACACACACCCTCCTTCACCTCTTTATTGACCTCCAAAACCCTGAAGCTCCGGTGTAATCCACACAAGGTCCCATGCCGCTTCAGCTCTGCTACATAGCCAGCGGCCATAGAGCACGACTGTTGGCTGTGCAGACAATGACAGCCACGGTGATTGTGTTGCGGATGGGGGACAGACCACTGCAGGGGGGGGCTGCACGGAACGCTCGGAACCGGGATCATGGCTGTGGCTTGAGTGGTAGCCGGATCCGGGGCTTTTGCAGCCATCCGTCCTCAGAACTAAATAAAAGGGGTTATTTACAGGGGTGAGTTTGTCAGTGACGCCACCCGTGGGTTGCGGTGATGGTTGATGACACCGCCGCTGCCTTGGTATGGGACGCCCGGGGCTGATGGAGCGGGGCAACAGAATGGTATCCCCTCCACGGGTAGCGGAGGTGTTGTCCCGGGGCCCAGGTGTATGGGGAAGGATGCTGCGGAGCGTGTTGGACCGGGTGGTATTGGTGTACTCACAGTTCTAGAAGAATTCACACAGAGTCCAAATGGTAAACCAAATTGCCAGTGACCGGTTACCTCCGGCAAGTGTATTCTGGTCCCACACCCTGGTACAGCAAACAGGGGTCCCTTTCTCCTGCACTTAGTGTTTGTGTCCTTAGTTTGGCTACTCTGCTTGAAACGGGGAAGTCCACTCCCAGTGATTTTTGTGTGGGGAGCTGTAGCCCGCGAGAACTGACCCGTGGGATCTTAGCAGGCAATTGCGGAGCCCTATCCCCCTCGTTGGGCTTCTGTCCCGCTCTATCTGGGCCTCCTGTGGGACAAGACCTGTAATCTTATCCCCGGCTGGTCAATTAGAAAGGTGCTTGAAGCTGTCCTTGCTCTAGGGTCTAGGTACCCCGACTGTGCACGGCCACCGGACCGGATTCCCGCTGTCGGCACCGGCGGGCTACAACCCTGCCCTGGTCCACTTAAGGTCTCCCGCGACCGGATCTCCGTCGCCTGTGGCCCTGTCTGCCACCTAGTCAGTAGTCCGGTAGTCCAGAGGCTCCAACCGCTGACTGCCCTGTCCCTTCACACTCCTCTCTCTTCTTCACTCCAAACTATACTGTCTTCTTCCCTCCCAGAACACCTCAGGACTCCTAGGTGGGCGCCACCATCTGCTTGCCCCCCCCCCCACTGGTGTGTCCCTATTGTCATGGGGGGTGATTAGGTTTTGCTGGCTGATGTTGTGTACCTGGGTGTGAGTTTGTGTTGGTATGCCAAGGAGGATGGAGTCCTGCACCTGGAAGATTAGTGCAGTCTCTGTGACAACTTGGTTTTGCCAGGGCGTCACACTTGCACGGCAGATAATGTCACAGGCTGAGGGCACGACTGCCTGCAACCAATCACAGATGAGAGGATGGCCGGTGGGCGGGGAAACCACGGAAAGCTGTGTGTATACGATGCACAGTACAGGAAGTGAATGCGTGACCCGGAAGCAGTGTGCTGCCATGACACCAAGTCTCGGTAAGTATGAAACGCTGTTTTATTTATGTTTTTTTAAATGTTTCAATTATTTTCCGTGGAAATCTTTGAAACCGTGCAGATCTGGATTTTTACAGTTCGGATCCGCTCAGCCCTAGTTGTTATAGTTATAATATGTTTTAGTTATAATATATAATATAATATGTTATATTAAGCAGTTTGAGACACTAATGTGACAGGATCTTCCATAAAGGCTTGCTACAAAATGTATAGGAAACCAAACTGACAATTTAGTATGAAACCGCTGCTCTATGCAAAACTGAAAAAACAGTTGTAGATGTGGGAAGCAGAATTTGAGTGGAATTTTGTATACACATCTTGGAAAGTTTCAATGTTGAATTAAATGAGAAAAACATACTAACTTAGGAAAATATTTCTTATTAAGTATAAATTCACTAAAGCGATCAGAAAAATGTACCCATAAAATAATGCAAATGAGAAAAAAAACCCTTTGTACAATTTTATAGATCTTCGCAAAACTCTTCAGAACATCTGTGAAACAAATGAAAGTCCTCAGTCTTCTGGTGCAGAGGGCTGTCCCTCTGGGGTCACTGAAAATTAAGAAAAAAGGAAAAATAGATTTGAGTAAATCTAACTTGTCCTTCATGACCAGACTGTTCCCTGTCCTCATAGTCTTTGCTGCACTATATGTCAAATCGTCCCACATCATCAGTTCTTTCTGAATGCTGTACGACATGTAATGCAAACAGTTCTTTTTGTACTTTTATATGCAAGCCTAGTTGGATGGGAAACCTGGAAGATAAAAGGAACAAGACAGAAGAACAATCAACGCCTTCGAAATGCAGTGCTGGAGAAGGGTGTTCTCAATACCATGGATGGCAAGAGGAACAAACAAATCAAGCCAGACATGTCACTGGAAGCAAGGATCACCAAGCTAAGACTTGTGGGCACATCAGTCGAAGCAATCACTGGAGAAGGACATCATGGTCAGAACAATAGAAAGAACAAGGCAAAGAGGAAGACCAGCAATCCGATGGCTTGATGCTATCAATGGAGGAGAAGACCCTGGTGGACTTATTTAGGCTTGCACAAGATCGATCTTCCCACAGAGCATTCATCCACCGGTTGCCATGGCTCCCTAGAGCTTAAGGCTATGTGCGCACTTACCGGATTTTGCCGCGGATTTTCTGCGGATTTGCTCCATGTTTCGCTGCAGAAAATGTTCATAACATCTCTGCAGTGAATCACCAGCAAATCCTATGGAGAAAAAAAATCCTGTGCGCACTGGGCGGAATTTGACAGCTGCATGTTTTGCTGCGGGAATCCCGCAGCAAAAACAAGTGCATGTCACTTCTTTTCCGCACAATGCTGCGGGATTTCACTCCATTGACTCAATGTTAATCATGAAATCCCGCAGGGAATAACGCAGGCAGCAAATTCTGTGCGGTTCACTGCGTTTTCCTGCGTTATTCCCTCCGGTATTTCGCGGTTTACCTCCGGTAATGTGCATCGCTTGTCTGCGGTTTTGCAGGGAAGTGATGTCATTACAGGAAGAGGAAGCCGTGCAGAGAGTAAACACACACACATCACACACACAGAACACATCACAGACATAGAACACATAGACACAGACACATAGAACACACATAGAAAGAAAACGGAAATATAGAAAAAAAAGAACGTGGGCTCCGCTGCATATTTACCGTCCAGCCGAGGTAAGCACACAGCGGCGGCCCGGTATTCTCAGGCTGGGGAGGGAGAGGGGCAGGGTTAATGTCCCCCGCCTCACTCCCCCCTCCGGCAGCCGAGAATATCAGCCGCAGCTGCCCCGGGAATGTCGCATGCATTATGCGGCACTACCGGAGTGTCCTCGGCTCTTCTTGCCACCGTGTAGCAGTGGCAGCAAGGTAATACAAGGGGTTAATGGTGGTGGGGGACCACCGCCATTAACTCCAGGCTTGATCATGGCAGCGTCTATGTGACAGCTGACATGATCAAACCCGTAAGTAAAGTGAATAAAGCACAGACACCGAAAAATCCTTTATTTTAAATAAAACCAACAAGCCTCGTTCACCATTTTATTAACCCCCCCCAAACAAAGCTCCGGCGTAATCCACAGCTCCGACGTCCTGCGCTGCTTACATCCAGCCGCGACTGACACAGACACTGCTGAATGAAAGCAGCAGACAGCAGAGGTAATTACCGGTCATTTCCCATGGCCGGTAATGTGAACTCACTGCCGACCGTGGGAAATGCAGCGATCTGTCCTCTATCTATCCCTCTATCTATCCCTCTATCTGTCTGTCTATCTATCTATCCCTCTATCTATTCTTCTGTCTATCTACTATCAGAATTAAATGTATTTTTTTTTTTTCTCTTCAATGTGCTTTATTGCATTGAATGCAATAAAGCACATCCCAACCCGCACGCGGCAAAACCGCGAATAATACCGCGGTAAAACCGCGGCAAACCGCATGCGGTTTTCGGATGCGGTTTCCCGCGGTTTTTTACCGCGGGTGCGGTAATCTTTGAGGACATGCGGAATTTTCTCAAGAAAATTCCATTTCCCAGTGCGCACAGAGCCTAAGGCTGTTTTTTTTTTTATTATTATTATTATTAATTAATCATTATCCTAGCAGGCACTGTGTATCAAAAAGGTTTAAGATCTCTTCTCACAAAAGTTAAATAGGCTCCTTGTCAAAAAAGGGGTAAAATTGCAACTTAGGTTCAGGTATGGAGGGTTTTATATATCAAGTTAATATAATACTGCCGCTATACACAAGAACCTGTTATTTTACATTTTACTGTTCTACCAGTTTTAGCAGGCAGCACATGTGCACTTGCTCTGAATATTCATGCTTGTTGATTAAATATGTAAGAAAACCTTGTAAAAAATAGTTCATAACCCTATGGTGTTTCCAGCCATAAAAATAATCAGACTGTTACGGTATGTCGGACATAATCGACCCAGAATTTCAGCTGAGTCACCAATTCTGTTATGTAAGACCCGAAATATCCTTGAAGGGATAAATAAATGTGAAACAAAGTATAGTTAATTTTGAAAAAGTGATTGCTTCATTTTTATATTTTTTTTTTATTTTCTTTTTATTAAAATTAAGAAATATTTTTCCACATTGTTTGTAATTAATAATATATTTAAAGGCTTCAAATGTTGTTGTGGTTTTTCCAAGGTTGGCAATTGTCCCCTATCAATAGGATAGGAGATGACTTCTGATTTGTTGGTCTGATGGTTGGGAACTCCACTGATCCCAGAGAATCCGAGCTCTGAAGAGCCCCATGTGGAGGGATCGGTGGTCAATCATGCACATTGATACTTATTCATTCTAATAGGAGAATGATCAACCACCGCTCACAGGTTCTCTGGATCGGTGGAGATAACAGCAGTTAAACCCTCAGCGATCAGTACGTTATCCCCTAGCCAATGGATAGGGTACAACTTGAGAATACAAGGGGTTAGGCTCTATTTACACTAGATTCATGGTATATAACCATCCACAATTATTTTATACCACATATGTTTACAAATGGTTACATGTTAATGGGATGTGTGGAGGTTCTGGTTTTCTCATAGAATATGTGATGCGTACTCCCATATTGATTCCACCTAATAATACCTGAATGCCTGTCACACTCAAGCTGATACTCTCAATAAGAATTTCTGATTTTATTTTTTTTGGAGCAGGATTTATGATGGTAATCCGAGACTGGCACTCAAACTATTGGTGCGGATGTGCCACGGATCCACAAAAAGATTAGCGCCATAGTAGTTCAGTGAGCCTAATTGGTGATCTTGCCATGCAGAATCCATGGCAATAATGATCATGGCCATTGTTTTTATATATTTATTTTTTTTGTGACAAGAACAGATATCTGTTTCAGAAATTTGCATTATATGGACAATGTTAGCGGTTATGATGATTTCAAAGAAGTTTCCATGTCAAAATTCTCATCAATTCCTCAATTTGTGATCTTGGCCTAAAGGTTCTGCCATGACAAGTTGTTTTTTATTGCAGTTACTGGAAAAATGAAGATCTGGATCCATAGTGGTGTATCGATATTAGCGTTATTTTATGAATGAAAGGGGGGTTTGTCCCTGAAATGCTTCATCTTTGTTACACCTTTGGTAAAGTAATTAATTCTCGATACATACACTGTGTGCAGAATTATTAGGCAAGTTGTATTTTAGCAGATTTTTTTTATTATTGATCAACAACTATGTTCTCAATCAACCCAAAAGACTCATAAATATCAAAGCTTAATATTTTGGGAAATTGGAGTGTGTTTTTTTTTTTTTTTAGATTTGGCTATCTTAGGAGGATATCTGTTTGTGCAGGTATCTATTACTGTGCAGAATTATTAGGCAACTCAATAAAAAACAAATATATTCACATCCCACTTGTTTATTTTCACCAGGTAAACCAATATAATTGCACAAAATTTAGAAATAAACTTTTCTGACATGCAAAAACAAAACCCCAAAAAATAGTGACTAATATAGCCACCTTTCTTTCTGATGACACTCAACAGCTTACCATCCATAGATTCTGGCAGTTGCTTGATCTGTTTACGATCAAAATTGCGTGCAGCAGCCACCACAGCCTCCAGACAATGTTCCAAGAGGTGCACTGTTTTCCCTCCCTGTAGATCTCACATTTTATGAGGGACCACAGGTTCTCTCTGGGGTTCAGTTCAGCTGAACAAAAGGGCCATGTCATTATTTTTCATCTTTTAGACCTTTACTGGCCAGCCACGCTGTGGAGTAGTTGGATGCATGTGATGGAGCATTGTCCTGCATGAAGATCATGTTTTTCTTGAACGATACCGACTTCTTCCTGTACCACTGCTTGAAGAAGTTGTCTACCAGAAACTGGCAGTAGGTCTGGGAGTTGAGCTTCACTGCATCCTCAATCTGAAAAGGTCCCACAAGTTCATCTTTGATGATACCAGCCCATACCAGGACCCCACCTCAGCCTTGCTGGCGTCTGAGTCGGAGTGGAGCTCTCTGCCCTTTACTGATCCAGCCTCTGGCCCATCCATCTGGCCCATCAAGAGTCACTCTCATTTCATCAGTCCATAAAACCTTTGAAAAATCAGTCTTAAGATATTCCTTGGCCCAGTCTTGATGTTTTATCTTATGTTTTTTGTTCAAAGGTGGTCGTTTTTCAGTCTTCCTTACCTTGGCCATGTCCCTGAGTATGGCACACCTTGTGCTTTTTGATACTCCAGTAACGTTGCAGCTCTGAAATATGGGCAAATTGGTGGCAAATGGCATCTTGGCAGCTTCACGCTTGATTTTCCACAATTCATGGGCAGTTACTTTGCGCCTTTTTTGCCCAACACGCTTCTTGCAACTCTGTTGGCTATTTGCCATGAAACGCTTGATTGTTCAGTGATCACGCTTCAAACGTTTGGCAATTTCAAGACTGCTACATCCCTCTGCAAGACATCTCACAATTTTGGACTTTTCAGAGCCCGTCAAATCTCTCTTCTGACCTATTTTGCCAAAGGAAAGGAAGTTGCCTAATAGTTAAGCACACCTTATATAGGGTGTTGCTGTCATTACACCACACCCCTCCTCATTACAGAGATGCACATCACCTGCTTTACTTAATTGGTAGTTGGCTCTCAAGCCTATACAGCTTAGAGTAGGACAACATGTATAATAAGTATCATGTGATCAAAATACTCATTTGCCTAATAATTCTGCACACAGTGCATAGGTGTCATCCAGATCTTCCTAATTTTTCCAGTCGCAGTAACTACACTGTAATAAATGCAGATTAGAATATCTGAAAGGTCAGACCAGCTACCACCCACAAAGGCACTGTTTATACATGTTTTGGAAGTTATGCTCGGAGCATAACTTTATTAGGTCGAAGTCGTATCACTTACACAAGTTTCAATAGCTCTGTCAAGAGGAGTTCTGGCCTTATGAAGCACTGTTGTGCAGAGTAGTTTTATGTTTAGTTTTTATGGCAGTTTATGATGCAGTCTTTTTGGGTTTTTTTGGTTTTTTTTTTAGCCAAAGCCAGAAGTAGATTTAATAGGAAATGATGAGATGGAAAGCAAAGGGTAGGGATGATACTGAAGTTGAGGATCCTTCAACTTTTTTCTGGCCACTATTCCAGACTTGTGTAACAGGGGTTGCACGGTGCTTGCATGAACATGTGTGACCTTACTATTATGAAGCATAGGAGCCACCTCCACTGCCATATTTTTCACGCCAGATTTGATAGTTCTTGTGATGAGCCAACTTGATTACCCAGATATTTTGTCTGGACGTCCTCTTTGTGAGTTTTGAATGGATGGACAGACTTCATTTGGTATTCTTCCAACTGTCATGATACTCACATGATGAACTTTGCCCTTTTTTTAGCCAACAGACCAGTATTGATAAGCTGGATGATACTGTTTATCTTTTCTTGAGAAATCGTCTTCATTTTGTCTTCAAACCAGTGACTTTTCACTTGAGAATCAACCTAATAAAACACTGAGCTATTAAGAAATGTGAGAACAGGTTGTAATTTGTAGAATAAAGATATAAAAATATTTTTCATACCCCAGGAGCAACACAGTACAGTGACATGACAAGAATCTGCATAGCTAATCATATGATAAATAGTTGCAAGTCAAATGTATGTATGAGATTGCCAAGCTGATTGTATAAAATGAAGATCAAATAAAATAAAAATGAATGATAAAATGAAGCTAGTCTCACATTGAAAGATGTAGTGGATGGTGAGATATGGAGCCTGAATATCTGCAGTTTAAATTACTGTACATAGAAAATAAAGGAGCGGGCAGCACTCTGCAGGTAGCTTCATACAACTTTATTTTTCGATGCTGACAGGTGTAACAGACATGAGGGAGTGGGGGGAGGGGAGCACGAGGACGACTGTACCGTTTCGCACCTCTAGGGGCGCTTTCCCGGGTATGGACCCGTGAAAGCGCCCCTAGAGGTGCGAAACGGTACCGTCGTCCTCGTGCTCCCCTCCCTCCACTCCCTCATGTCTGTTACACCTGTCAGCATCGTAAAATAAAGCTGTCTGAAGCTACCTGCAGAGTGCTGCCCGCTCCTTTATTTTCTATGACTTGATGGCTTCATCTGGGCAATAGCACCACGGTTGAGACAGCAGCTTCCATCATACCAGGAATTTTTTCAGGATTGTGCCCGATGTCACAAAGCAACAACCACACTGCTTAGTGGTGAAACGAGATCATCTCACTACCTCTTGAAAGGGTAAGCAGTGCTGTGCACTTTTCCTTCTATTTTATTTTAAATTACTGTACACACGTGTGTGTTTGTGTGTGTGTCTACCGTATTTTTCGGACTATAAAACGCACTTCCCCCCCCCCCCCCAAATGTTGGGGGAAAGTGGGGGGTGCGTCTTATAGTCTGAATGTAAGGCTGCGGGGAATGAGGGTGCTGTGGTAGAGCGGGTCATTGGCGGCATGAGCAGGCTGTAGTAGCGCCTACAGTGACCATGTGGACCAGCTCATTTCATATGCAGGCCCATCATCCCGACCATCATCTCTCAGCGCTGAAGCCGGCGCTGACAGGTGGGCGGGATGATGGGCGGGGAAGCCGGCCCGCGTGATCACCCCTGGCAACTACAGCCTGGAGTTATCATGTGCGGCTATATTCACTGCCCCCCGAGCATCATCATCAGTGCGAGGGGCAGTGAATAAATACGGTATGCTCACCGGTCCCTGCAGCTTCGCGATATCCTCCTGTCTGCCGGCCAGCTGATCTGTGTAGAGAGCGGTGAGCACAGTGATGACGTCATCCCTGTGCGCACCGCTAGTCTCCACACACCTCAGCGGCAGGCAGGAGGACATCGAAATGCTGGGGAACGGCTCCACACAGGTCAGTGGTGCTGCTGCTGACACAGAGAGGAAGATGATCGATGCTGCAGGGAGTAAGGAAAGGTGAGTATAAACGTTTATTTTTTTTTCTGTGCCATAGGATACAGGCCATATAGCAGGATGGGAGTATATTGCAGTATTGGGGTATATTATGAGCAGGATGGGGGTATATTATGAGCAGGATGGGGGTATATTATGAGCAGGATGGGGGTATATTATGAGCAGGATGAGGGTATATGTGCAGGATGGGGGTATATGTGCAGGATGGGGGTATATGAGCAGAATGGGGCTATATAGCAGGGTGGTGGTATTTAACAGGATGGTGACTATACCAGGATGGGAGTATTTATCAGGATGGCGGTACATAGCAGGATGGGGGCTATTCCAGGATGAGGGACATATATACAAGGATGGGGATCATATACAAGGCAGGGGAATCATTACCAGGATGGGGTAACTTAGTAGAGAATTTGGGGACATTACCCCCATAACAGTGGCAGCAGCAGATCCTCACCCCATAACAGTGTGTCATGACCACATTCTTTGCTTAAAATTTCATTTTCCTACTTTTGCTCCTCTAAAACCAGGGTGCGTCTTATGGTCCGAAAACATGGGGTGTGTGTGTGTGTGTGTGTGTGTGTGTGTGTGTGTGTGTGTGTATATATATATATATATATATATATATATATATATATATATATATATATATATATATATATATATATATATTATACACACATACATACATGCACATATATATATCTCTCTATATATCTAATATATAAAGCTGAATGTGTGTGTGTGTGTGTGTGTGTGTCCGGGATTGGCATCTGCACCGTCGCAGCTACAGCCACAAAATTTTGCACACTCGCACGTCTGAACCCCGAGAGCGTCATAGGCTATGTTGTGAGGTGAAATTTTAACCCTGCACGTTCCAATTTACCAATCAATTTTGCCCCTATCTACATAATGGTGAGAAAGTGAAACGAAAAGTGTATCCACACCGTCGCATTTACAATCACGAAGTTTTGCACATGTGACCCAGGGAACGTCGTAGACTATGTTTTGACAGGAAAGTTTAACCCCGCGCTTTACAGTTACTCTCCAATAAACATGCCTCCTTTAAAGTAAATGGAGCCTGGAACTACAGGTTATTAGTAGGAGCTGTGATTGGTTGCTATAGGAACAAAAGACATTCATAGTATAAGAAGCTTATATGTGAGGTAATAAGATGTCGGTGGGGAGACGGATAGAGAGAGACCGAGAGAGACAGAAGGGAAAGAGACAGACAGGGAAACAGAGACAGACCTGGAAAGAGACAGATGGGGAAAGAGACAGACAGACATGCAGACAGGGAAGGAGGAGACAGTCAGAGAGACAGACAAAGATAGACCTGGAAAGACACAGACCTTGATATAGACAGACTGGGAAAAAGACAGAGAAATAGAGACAGACAAGGAAAGAGACAGACAGAGACAGGCAGACAGGGAAAGAGACAGGAAAAAACACAGACAAAGAGACGGGGAGACAGACAGGGAAAGAGACAGATCTGGGAAAGAGACAGACCTGGAAAGAGACAAATGGGGAAAGAAACAGAGAGCTAGAGACATACGGGGAGAGGGGCAGACGGGGAGAGGGGCAGACGGAGCATATTACTTGGCCAATTTAGTTAAATCTGTGTGGAATATCTGTGGTGTTGAAATATATGTTGTGAAATGCTTCTATTAGCTTAGTTTTTGCCTTTTAATAATTACATTTCTATTTGTTTTGTGGTTTTTGTGTGCACAATACATTTTTGTTAATACATTCTATTTTGTTACCAGCAGTTATTAACCCGGGCGAAGCCGGGTAGTACAGCTAGTATATACAGTTAGGTCCAGAAATATTTGGACAGTGACACAAGTTTTGTTATTTTAGCTGTTTACAAAAACATGTTCAGAAATACAATTATATATATATATAATATGGGCTGAAAGTGCACACTCCCAGCTGCAATATGAGAGTTTTCACATCCAAATCGGAGAAAGGGTTTAGGAATCATAGCTCTGTAATGCATAGCCTCCTCTTTTTCAAGGGACCAAAAGTAATTGGACAAGGGACTCTAAGGGCTGCAATTAACTCTGAAGGCGTCTCCATCGTTAACCTGTAATCAATGAAGTAGTTAAAAGGTCTGGGGTTGATTACAGGTGTGTGGTTTTGCATTTGGAAGTTGTTGCTGTGACCAGACAACATGCGGTCTAAGGAACTCTCAATTGAGGTGAAGCAGAACATCCTGAGGCTGAAAAAAAAGAAAAAATCCATCAGAGAGATAGCAGACATGCTTGGAGTAGCAAAATCAACAGTCGGGTACATTCTGAGAAAAAAGGAATTGACTGGTGAGCTTGGGAACTCAAAAAGGCCTGGGCGTCCACGGATGACAACAGTGGTGGATGATCGCCGCATACTTTCTTTGGTGAAGAAGAACCCGTTCACAACGTCAACTGAAGTCCAGAACACTCTCAGTGAAGTAGGTGTATCTGTCTCTAAGTCAACAGTAAAGAGAAGACTCCATGAAAGTAAATACAAAGGGTTCACATCTAGATGCAAACCATTCATCAATTCCAAAAATAGACAGGCCAGAGTTAAATTTGCTGAAAAACACCTCATGAAGCCAGCTCAGTTCTGGAAAACTATTCTATGGACAGATGAGACAAAGATCAACCTGTACCAGAATGATGGGAAGAAAAAAGTTTGGAGAAAGGGAACGGCACATGATCCAAGGCACACCACATCCTCTGTAAAACATGGTGGAGGCAACGTGATGGCATGGGCATGCATGGCTTTCAATTGCACTGGGTCACTTGTGTTTATTGATGACATAACAGCAGACAAGACTAGCCGGATGAATTCTGAAGTGTACCGGAATATACTTTCAGCCCAGATTCAGCCAAATGCCGCAAAGTTGATCGGACGGCGCTTCATAGTACAGATGGACAATGACCCCAAGCATACAGCCAAAGCTACCCAGGAGTTCATGAGTGCAAAAAAGTGGAACATTCTGCAATGGCCAAGTCAATCACCAGATCTTAACCCAATTGAGCGTGCATTTCACTTGCTCAAATCCAGACTTAAGACGGAAAGACCCACAAACAAGCAAGACCCGAAGGCTGCGGCTGTAAAGGCCTGGAAAGCATTAAGAAGGAGGAAACCCAGCGTTTGGTGATGTCCATGGGTTCCAGACTTAAGGCAGTGATTGCCTCCAAAGGATTCGCAACAAAATATTGAAGATAAAAATATTTTGTTTGGGTTTGGTTTATTTGTCCAATTACTTTTGACCTCCTAAAATGTGGAGTGTTTGTAAAGAAATGTGTACAATTCCTACAATTTCTATCAGATATTTTTGTTCAAACCTTCAAATTAAACGTTACAATCTGCACTTGAATTCTGTTGTAGAGGTTTCATTTCAAATCCAATGTGGTGGCATGCAGAGCCCAACTCGCGAAAATTGTGTCACTGTCCAAATATTTCTGGACCTAACTGTATAATATAATTTATTTATACTGCTCAAAAAATTAAAGGGAACACTTAACCAACTGAATATAACTCCAAGTTAATCAAACTTCTGTGAAATCAAACTGTCCCCTTAGGAGGCAGCACTGATTGGCAATCAATTTCACATGCTGTTGTGTAAATGGAATTGACATCAGATGGAAATTATTGGCAATTATCAAGACACTCAATAAAGGAGTGTTTCTGCAGGTGGGGACCACAGACCACATCTCAGTACAGTGCTTTCTGGCTGATGTTTTGGTCACTTTTGAATGTTGGTTGTGCTCTCACATTCGTGGTAGCATGAGACGGACTCTACAACCCACAAAAGTGGCACAGGTAGTGCAGCTCATCCAGGATGGCACATTAATGCGAGCTGTGGCAAGGTTTGCTGTGTCTGTCAGTGTAGTGTCCAGAGGATGGAGGCGCTAGCAGGAGACAGGCCAGTACACCAGGAGACGTGGAGGGGGCTATACAAGGGCAACAACCCAGCAGCAGGACCGCTACCTCTGCATTTGTGCAAAGAGGAACAGGAGGTGTACTGCCAGAGCCCTGCAAAATGACCTCCAGCAGGCCACAAATGTGCATGTGTCTGACAAACGGTTACAAATAGACTCCATGAGAATGGCATGAGGACCCGACGTCCACAGATGGGGGTTGTGCTCACTGCCCAACACCGTGCAGAACGCTTGGCATTTGCCACAGAACAACAGGATTGGCAAATTCGCCACTGGCGCCTTGTGCTCTTCACAGATGAAAGCAGGTACACACTGAGCACATGTGACAGACGTGACTGAAGACACCATGGAGAGCGATCTGCTGCCTGCGACATCCTTCAGCATGACAGGTTTGGCAGTGGGTCAGTAATGGTGTGGGGTGGCATTTCTTTGGAGTGCCGCACAGCCCTCCATGTGCTCGCCAGAGGTAGCCTGACTGCCATTAGGTACCGAGATATATGATCCTCAAACCCCTTGGGAGACCATATGCTGGTTCGGTTGGCCCGGAGTTCCTCCTAATGCAGGACAATGCCAGACCTCATGTGGCTGTAGTGTGTCAGCAGTTCCTGCAAAATGAAGGCATTGAAACTATGGACTGGCCCACCCATTCCCCAGACGTGAATCCAATTGAGCACATCTGGGACATCATGTCTCCCTCCATCCACCAACGTCACGTTGCACCACAGAATGTCCAGGAGTTGGCAGATGCTTTAGTCCAGGTCTGGGTGGAGATGGTCCCTCAGGAGACCATGTGCAACCTCATCAGGAGCATGCCCAGGGATTGTAGGGAGGTCATACAGGCACGGGGAGGCCACACACAATACTGAGCCTCATTTTGACTTGTTTCCACTTTTATTTGTCTTGTTTTGTGTTGTTTTGATTTTCATTTTGATTTGTTTTCACTTTCATTTTGTGTGTGTCTTCAAATGCAGGCCTCCATTGGTTAAAACATTTGACGATTTTTGTGTGATTTTGTTGTCAACACATTCAACGTTGTACAGAACAAAGTATTCAGTGAGAATATTTCATTCATTCAGATCTAGGATGTGTTATTTGAGTGTTCCGTTAAATTTTTTGAGCAGTGTACATTACATGCTATACATTGGTGGAGTGAAGTCTTTAAATCAGTGCTCAAATATATTTTTGCCTACGTTGAGGCTCTTGTTTGTGCCTTAGAATAGCGTTTTGGTGACATACAGTATCATTTATGGATCATCTGCCTTCTTTCTTTTTTTTCCCCATCTGATACGGCTAGATTTCAAATCCAATAGTCCAATCTTTTTTAACGACAATATCTGCTGTTAGGGCAAACTTGAGATATAGCTCTACACATTAAATGGTTGACATGTCCCATTGAGGTAGGCAGATTTGAGCTCACATTAATCTTTTTTTTTTACTATCTCTACTTTTTCTGGCCACATTTTAGAGTCTGTATTACAACAGTGTGAAACCGTGTAATCACACTGAATTTATGGTATGCATTTGTATAGCATTTGTGCTTACCCGTTTCATTTTTTAGGTAGTTTACAATAATAACATTTGTAACATACAGATTTCTGATTCAGGAAGTCTTTTGGTTATTAGTTCTCAAAAAGTGGTATTTTTATGTTATTTTTTTCAAATACTCTAAAATAAAGGAAAATGTGATTTCTTCCTCTTTCCTTGAATCTGTGGAATATCTCCGTATATTGTAATGACATTACTTGTTACGGCAGTATTGAAATTCATGTGCAGTCCAAACTCCCAGAGGTTTTCTGACCAGGGGGCCTAGCTCATCATAAAGAACCCTTTCAGTTGTCACTTAATTGAACTTTTCTTTTGGGCTTCATATGAGTAAAGGTCAGAGTAGGGCATTTCACTGTGGTGAAGAAGAAAAAATTGAAAACTGTGTCTGTGCTGCTGAAAGTCATAATTACGAGGTTTTAGCCTCTCCCACCTGAATAGAATTCCAGCTGCCTGGTCTGTTAGTGTGTAGAGACGAGGATGAGGTGTGAGCTGACTCCATTCCGGTTGGCTTTCGAGCGCTCGTTTGTCAGCATTGTAAGTTGTGACCTGGTCTTCCAGGCAGCGGATTGTGTACCTTTGTGCCTCTCCATTGTTATGGACTTTAAATTGTCTCGCAGTATACTGCATATCTTTTTATCTTATTATTTTAGTCCTATGCGGATGCATAACCCCATTGCATGCTTGACGTGATAGGGGGAGGAATTTTGTTGTAACTGAGTGATCACATTGTGTTTTTGCTCTCGCTGGCTGTAATGTACCAGGGCTAAAGTCCACATTGCTCCTACAATACAATCTCTTCATTCTGGTAATTGCACAATGTAAGTGACCTGACTGAGGGAAAATTGAATTAAATGCTTTTTAGCCAGTATCTGCAGAGAAAGAAGGTCATGAAGAGTAAACTGATAGGGATATGTTGCAAATCTACACACAGAAAATGTTTATGCTGATTATTGTAATAATTCAGTATTTGTAGATCATTGCTCCATATTATTTATTCCACCATTTACAATCATCCTGTGGAATATAATATCATCTGAAAAGCCATCATCTGTTTTTTTTGCATTCTTATACTAATTATTTCGTTATGCAAATAGTCCATATTTTGTAAGACATTGTTAATGATTATATTTATGTTCATACCTTACATTAACTGTTGTGATTGTGCCTTGTCTTGCAGCCAGAAGATATTGCTTCCAGCTCCCACACTTTTAAGCAGAAGTATTTTAGGAAGTCGAAGCCTTGTTCAGTGTGCAAGGATCCTGTGAGTGACCAGGGGATATCATGCCGAGGTATTGACTTACAATCAGCATTTGTGTGGCCTGTAAATTAGACCCTGCTCATTAGGCAGTAAACCCCTTTATAGCATGTGTGCATATGTCTATTATTAATGAGAACAATGAAGAACTGCATTGTAATGTGACAATATGTGTACCGTGTGTGCAATATATAACTAAAGAATTGTAGTATAACTTCTCTGTGATAGCTGCATGCCACAATGGAGTCATGGAGTTATCAGTTATGTTTAACTCCGATTGATTGATGTGAACCGGATATAAAGGGATCCCGTCTAGATAGTCATCTATTACCAGAAAAGATCAGCAGTACAAATCTATCTGCTGTACTGGTGCTGCAGGCTGACTACAGCCTCTAGAAGACCACATATCTGCTTCCATGTGAGACCACCCTGCTTCACTGTGCAGAATGATTGCTGATCCGATTGTCTGTGCACATAGCATATCATAGTTCTGTTCAGAGAGGACGATGTGCAGCTGAGAATGGTGATTTCATTATTAACATGGACTATTCAGTCACCTAAAGAAGGAGTGTTTTGCTTGTTTATCAGATGATTACTGGCATAACTACACCAGCTAATTATTGGCAAACACGTATTCTAACAAACACCTGTTCACAATTATTGGCTCATCAAAATGAACCCTAAAGGCCCAGTCATACACAACGACTTACCAGCGATCCCGAAAACGATGCGACCTGATAGGGATCGCTGGAAAGTCGCTGGTGAGATGTCACACAGTCAGATCTTACCAGCGATGCAGGAACAATTCAGGTCGCAGTAACGACCTGTATAACGATCTCAGCAGTCACTGTGACCCTGTCACACAGTGTCAAACACAGCAGGACATCGCCTTTGAAGAAAATGGCCTGGACCATTCTGCAACGACTAGAGATCTCACAGCAGGGGCCTGATCGCTGGTAGATGTCACACATAACAAGATCGCTAACGGGATCGCTACTGCGTCACCAAACGGTGCCTCAGCTGCGATCTCGCTAGCGATCTCGTTATGTGTGACGGTACCATTGCAATGTGTTAAAAGAGTTTACGGTCATAACAAAAAAAAACAAAGACAAAACAATTTGTCTGCTGTGACATGAGTCTCCAAACCTCCATGTTGTTTGTATTGTGATCTCTAACTCCCGTTCAGCACCCTGCGGCCACACTTGTGGTCTGTTTACATCACAATCTTCCTGCCTGCTGTCCTCCTTAAGGTGGCTTTACACACTGCAACATCGCAAACGACATCGCTATAAAGTCACCGGTTTTGTGACGTTATAGTGACCTCCCCAGCGACATTGCAGTGTGTGAAACACATCAGCGACCTGGCCCCTGCTGTGAAGTTGCTGATCGCTACAAATAGTTCAGGACCATTCTTTGGTCCTTTGTTTCCCGCTGTGCAGCAAAGTCTCAGTGTGTAAAAGGACTTTACAGCGACTTTGTTAGCGACTTCCCTTTCAAAAAGCTGCTTTACAACGTACCCAATGACCAGCTAGGTCGTTCTGCAGGTCCGAATTGCTGTTGCGTCGTTGGCCAGGTTTGCCTGTTTGACAGCTCACCAGAGACTTTGTAGCGATCCCGGCCAGGTTGGGATCGCTGGTGGGATCGCTAGAAAGTCTCAGTGTGTAAAAGGGCCTTTAGTCTATAGACTACATTTCCCAAAGCAGAAACCACCCCCACCCTCAGTGCCTGCCCCCTCTACCTACAAAACACCACCCTGAGACTCCTATACAGTCTCAAGATAGGTGAATAATTGTCCTTCCTAATATTCCTTCCACTTCACTTAGTATGTACTATCCTTAAACAATCCTGCAGTCCGTAATATTCCAAACAATAACGTTGCAGGTGCTAACGCTTGCTCCACTCAGGATCAGTGCACTGTAGGGGAGCAAAAAAAGCCAAAATCTGGATGAAAATCCGCAACAATAATTGACATGTTGCAGATTTTTCCGGACCAAAATCCGCACGAAATCCGCTGCGGAAAAATCCGCAGCGTGGGCACAGCATTTCCAAAATGCCATAGAAATGGCTGAGAAGTACCTGTGCTGCAGATTTTCGGGAAATCCGCGGCTTTTCCGCGAGAAATCCGCGGCAAAATCCGCGCATTTTCAGCAGCGTGGGCACATAGCCTAAGTGGATAAGACTACTTGTTCTGTGTGGGGCCTGCAATGTCTCTGTGTTTTCCCTCCCTCTATACATCCTCTGCTGAGAAACACTGGGCACTCCGGCATGAAATCAGTTTAAAGTACACTGCACAACTGAGCTATTCAAAGCACAGACCGGAACTCTCTCTGCTCTGTGCTTTGAATAGAGTGAAGCAAGAACTAAGGAGCTGGATGTTATGTCACAGCTTAGTACATCATGAGCAAATGCATTGCTATTTCTGAAGTGGTGCAGAACCTGAAAGGACGCCATAGCATTTCTACTGTATATTCTGGACCACATTGGGTCGATAGCTAGGAAAGGTATAAATTAGTAAATTAATAGCATCACTTTAGCTCCTGGGGAACACTGTCACTATATAAATCAGCAAGATACAAGTCTGGCCCCATCTTCCCTGTGAGCAAGCTAGGTAATACATGTTGGGGTGTTTCACCTCCGCAGGGTCTCTATGCATATTCTGACTACTATTCTGTAGTTCTGATAGTTTTGCTAGCATTATCCTGACTATCTTCAGTTCTTGGTGACTGATATAGAGGATTCAATGCTTACATTATAAATCGTTAGGCCGGTTATGTATTTGTAATTTATATCCCTCTCGTTCATATAGTCATCCGCTTTAGTGCTGATGTGTGCACATAATATATAACCTGTGTGATCTGAAGTGTCTTGCATTACTATACAACCGTTTAGTGGTTTCATTTATTTAATTATTCAAATTTTATGTTATAATACCATTATTGTTATCCTACACTAATAAATATAACCACAATTTGCATACATTTCAGGTAAACAAATAGCTTTTTTTGCATTTGCTCAGGAATAGAGCAGGATTTTAACAACAAGTAAATTGTGAAATTTCTTCATTTCTGATACGCTTTCCAATGGTTTAATAATCTGTGCCCAGAAATCCCCTTTGAATGCATGGGGAATGCATCTTCCTAGGGCACGTGCCCATGATCAGGGTTCCTCTTGTTCTGGACGCAGAGTATTTTCTCTTGTGGAGATGCTAGTGTCCTGTGCGGGAGAATGTGGTGCCGTTTGTGCCCATGATCAGGATTACTGATGCAGCATATTTTCGCTGTGTTCTCCCGTTCAGGTCACCAGCGTCTCTGCAAGAATAAATTGACATGCTTCGACTTGGAAACCCACGTCACAGGTCACTTTAGTCAGCATTAAAAAGAAGCACAGTGGTCAGGAGATTTCTATCAATCCCATACACTGTGCTTGTACTGTACAACACAGCATTTTGGACGTAGTGAAAACACGATACATCCAAAACGCTAACACTGATCTTGGGCACAGGCCTTTAGGCCGCATTCACACTGCAATCCTCTCCCCGTTCAGTGGTCCTATCGGGGCTTCCGTCCCACAAAACAGGTTTTGGACTTATGCACCATCGGGGCCATTGAATATAATGGTGCAGACGGAGTCACTGTATGCTCTGTCGTGCACCATTTTTTAGAGGAATACACCTATTGGAGGCAGTCATCCAGATGTAGTATGGGGAGATAAGGTATGCACACCAGTGACTATGTAAGGGGAATACATGAAATAGCAGAAACTGAAACTGCTGTGTGAATACTGACTTGAAAAATCCAATAGCTATATGCAAGAGTGAATATGTGAAAAATGGAATCTGCATTACTGCCATGAACATATGAATCAAGAGAAATTTAGCTACTGAATTGATCAATGCAATAGAGCCCCAACACTACGCCAAAGTATTTCTCTACGTTGGGGTCCCTAGCTTGTGTGTGTCCTCTCATGCAGTTAAAAAACTTACCGTGTATGGGAAGCTGAGACCCTTAGCTAGGGACCCCAACGTAGAGAAATACTTTGGCGTAGTGTTGGGGCTCTATTGCATTGATCAATTCAGTAGCTAAATTTCTCTTGATTCATATGTTCATGGCAGTAATGCAGATTCCATTTTTCACATATTCACTCTTACATATAGCTATTGGATTTTTCAAGTCAGTATTCACACAGCAGTTTCTGCTATTTCATGTATTCCCCTTACATAGTAACTGGTGTGCATACCTTATCTCCCCATAGTGATGTTTTTTTTAGGTTTTTGCACCCAGTTCAGACCTAGAATGGTGTTCCAAACGTTATTCCTTATTTATCCAGATGTAGTAGACTGTGCCTGGGTATCTGCCTCCAGTAAGTGTATACCCCTGAAAATGGTGCATGACAAATCACACGGTGACTCCGTCTGCACTATTATAGTAAATGGCCCTGTCGACGCATATGTCCGAAACCCGTTTTGCAGGGGTTCAAACGATAACCCCAACGGGAGCACTGAACAGGGAGATGATTGCAGTGTGACAGCGGCCTTAAAGTCCTGACACTTTAGATAACCGAGGATTGATTTGGCTAAGAGCAGCACTAGCTTCAAGAAAGATTTTGGTCTCTGGATGTTTGCAAGAATGCTCATTATTGACTTTTAGGATTGTTGCTTCTAATAGGTGACACTAGAGTTCCCGTTTTGGTCCTTTCTGAAGAAGCTATTTACATTGACCTTAAGCAAAGATTGGAATAAATTATGAAGTATTACACCACATAGTCATTATACAATGATTAAAAGGGTTGTCCAAGGTAGAATTTTGAGTTTTAGAAATTTGGGAATTTGTGGATATGAAAAACCCCCATTACTCCTATTCGCCTACAATGCGGCTACCTGCTAGAGTACTATGATATTCCACCAGCTGATCATGTGTTGTCTATTCACATGACCACTGCAACCAATCACTATCCATAGCGTTCTGCCCCATATTCAGACACTACGTCTAAGGCCAATATTTGGCTGGGAAGACTATTTAGCTAGAGGACATGTGATTAGCTACAGGGAAATAACTAGAGACTGGCAGTGACTACCATAGCATTGGCTGCCATTACATAAAGTATCCTGGACAACCTCACATAAAACTGGTAAAGCACTTTAAGTCGAGACATCTTCTAAAAATGGCTTCTTGTATCACACAGCTGATAATTAAACTATGTAAGACAGTAAAGTGCACTCTATTCTTAATTACTAACCTGACACCTTTATTTTCTTCTAAGTGTGCAAGTATGTGTGTCACAGAAGATGTGAAGTAAAGGTAAGTGTGCACATTTCATTCATCTCTTTGTATGTGTAGCTGATGGTAGATTATGTAGACTTGTAGATGTCTCGCTGCAGCCGCAGTACCACCCCACCCCCAACACTTGATTCTTATTTCTTCTTTTGTGTATTGTACCTTGTGATGAATTTATGCCAAAAGTATGGTAAGGATCAGTTATTATTTCTCAAGTCAGGGTGAAAAGATGTATATAAGGCTCCGGTCAGGGTAGATAATGTGGTCGGTGGTCTCCTTCATAGTCTTCATACATACACCCTTCAATAATTTGTGCTGTTTTGAATAGGAGTGACTTGTGGATTTATTCTCATCTCTGTGGATGTTCCCAGCTGTTTGCCCAGTCTATGGAGGGTTCAGGCCATACAGGAGGTTTAGAACATGCCAAGTGACAGGTTTTCTTTCTAGCTGTCTGTTATACACCGGGCTAGTGACAGGAACTGTACTTTTACCATGAGCCTATATTGGTCGGTGCGATAATATTTCACTACTTACAATGCAAGCCATTATCTGTTATTTAAAGGCAGCCTCCATGTTCAAATCAGTGTCTGATCTGCAGGCCGGATGTTTTAGAGCAGGGGAGCTGATCAGATTGGTATACATTTCTCTGGGAAACGTTTCAGTATAACTTGCATTTTATTCATTGATATCCCTGGAGTTTGTATGCACGAGTCCAGTGGGCGGTCCTACTAAGTGATTGACAGTATTTCCTGTATGACTGAACATGTAGGGATAGCTGTCCATCACTGAGTAGGACCGCCCACTGGACTCGTGTGTATACAAAGTCCGGGGATAGCTATGAATAAATGCAAGTTATCATTGTTCTCCGCTATACCATGCTGTCAACACGCCGGCATGCATGTAGAAGGCAACACTTTCCCTTTAACAAGTGTTACCTGGAGCTAATGGCTATATTCCTGACTTATTTTGACTATCCAGGAGCAAAACCCAGTGTGTATCTCCACTTTCATTCATCATTGCACACAATTGTGGTCCCCGCAGTGACATACACACCCCGCCTTGGATTTTTCTTGCCCTAAAGCAGGCAGGCTAGACACAGACATCTGTTTCTATTCAGTGTTAGGTGCTGTAGATTGATTCCAGATCCTAGCTGTACCGGAGCCAGTCGTTTTGGTAAGCTAAGGCTGATTGTTCACAAGGCCAAATTATTTAGAATAAATAGCACCGAGTGTATCATGTTACATAGCATAAGTTCCTACCAGGGAGGAAAGTAGAAATCTGACCTGCAGAACGCATTGCATCAGATTAATGGAGGCAGCCTAATAAAAGTAGTATGATTTCATTACAGTCTTGGACGCAGCAAGGCATCGTGTAATATAACTGCTTTATATAGAGGTGAAAAAGCAGCATTGATTCAGTTATCTCTCCAAGAATGTTTAGGTATGCTTTTGTTTTGTTCTTCATTTAGGTGGTGACTCCATGTTCTTTTCCAGTAAATTATGAGTTGGTAAGTGCGTCTTTATTATTATTATTATTATTATTATTATTATTAATAATTACAAACCATTATTTTCACAATTATAATATAATACATCTAGAAAACCATAAAGAATGAGGGTAAAAAGTAAAATGAGAGGTAAAGAAGAAGAAATGCATTCTGTAAGAAGAATTGTACAACATACAAAATCAGACAGCTGTGCTACCATACTACAACAGCAACAAGTGGTTACGCTATATACTGCATTATTACTGTGACACGATGGTGATCTTAGGCTGGGGTCACACGAGCACTACTGTGAGTGCATCGCATGACACTCTGCTCCTGCTCTGCTGGAGTGTAAGCCGAGTGTCATACCACTGTGATATGATCCTGCCATCACAGCACAGCCACGGAGGAGAGGGCGGGGGCTGCGGAGGAGAGGGAGGGACTAATCTCCCCATCTCCTCCATTGTCAGCTGGTTCATATATCGCACTGCACTCCGCTTTAATGAGAGTGCAGTGTGATGTTTCTCTCGCACCCATAGACTTGTATGGGTGCAAGAGAAAACTAATCGTATTCCATCCGCAGCATGCTGCAATTTTTTTCTCGGTCTGATTATGGCTGAGACAAAAATCGCTCATGGAGCGACCTCATAGAGTAACATGGGTCTACGTGGAATGTGATAATTTTTTTTTTTTATATCGCATTCCACTCACTCCATTTTTCTCGCCGTGTGTCCTTAGCCTTAAAGTGAACCTTTCACCAATTTTAGCAATATGAATTGTACTTTCCTGCACATAATAGCAGGAGTGTAGATAAAAATGTATGGTTTTCCATTTGTTTTTATTCTCCACTCCACAGTGGAGATACCAAGCACCAAGATTACTAGTGGCAATTTTCCTTTCATTCAATGGGGGATTTAATCTCTTTCAGCTTGATGTGCCTGTACTCTAAAACTACTATGTACAATTAGAAAGAGTAGACGCCTGACAGTTCTCACCAAAGTGGAATGCCCATAGAGAGGGCCAGCATTGTGCCAGCATGGTCGTAGACTTCATGTCTTGTGTGATCGGGCAGACCATGCCTCCCTCACTGCAGTAATACCCGTGGTAGGTCTGCCATTGTCAGCTGCTCCCGCGGTGCTCCTCGCTCTGATACTGCTGTCCGCCTCCTCTCCCAGCGCATTAAGAGGAAGTACCTTTAGGGAGCTGTTATGTCGTGAGGTCATGGTAGACAGATGAAGACTTGCACAATCACACTGCTAATGTCATACATCTTATTTTGAAATCTTGAAGAAGTGCATAATTTGTGGATATGCTGCAATTTTATGGTGCGCTCTAGTGAATGACATATGATCCATTAGCCCCAAACTCATGCCTCCCACTGATCCTGAGATTTTTTTTTGCCAAAATCTGCCCCAAATTGTATGAGTTGTGTTGAGGGTATGCAGTGGTTTTCTGGCAGATGTTGTGAAATGAATATGCAGTAAAAGGTAATACACTGTGGATTTCAAATTGTCATCTCAATTTCCATTGGGGATTTGCTTTGAAACATCAGGATGAGATTTAATAAAATGATGACGATAATTAATTATATGCAGAATTAAAATATTGTTGGCTGCCAAACCCTCCTGGAATTTATTTTTATAACCTTTAATCTTTGAGGGTGAACAGATTAGGGCTCACCCACGCTGGCACAGCCTGTGCAGGGTTAATATGAAGAGATTCTCCCTTTGTTTGCATTAATATAGAATCGGTCAGAACAAAATATTCTGTATTGTTTATGTATGAAATCAAAGGCATGGAGAGGTGCAACAAAGGGCTGGTGGACATCTGTGATAGCCATATTTCAGCTTTGTAATAAACCGAACAGTGAGGCTTTAGTCAGGCGTCTGTGAATCACGTACTTGTATCTGGGATTTCGTGGATAGAGCAAGCACACATTAAAGTCTATGGTGCTGTTCACATCTGTATTTTTCTGTGGACTGTGTTCTAACAAAAGAATTTCAGACACGCTCCTTTTTGAATGAAGTCACAGATCAAAATTATCCATATAAGTCTAAAGGGTACTTTACACGCTGCAATATCGCTAGCAATTGCTCTCTCTCCCGTCGTTTGTGCGACATTTGGTGATCGCTGCCGAAGCGAACAATATCGCTACGGTAGCGTCACACGCACATACCTTGTCAGCGACGTCGCTGTTGCTGCCGAACAATCCCTCCTTCAAGGGGGAGGTGCGTTCGGCGTCATAGCGACGTTACAAAACGGCCATCCAATAGAAGAGGAGGGGCTGAGATGAGCGACCAGAACATGCCGCCCACCTCCTTCCTTCCTTTTCCAGTGGACGCAGGTAGGATGATGTTCGTCATTCCTGCGGTGTCACACATAGCGATGTGTGGTGTCGCAGGAACGACGAACAACCAGCGGCATGCCCCACCAACGATATTATGAAAAGGAGCGACGTGTCAACGATCAATGATTTTTGCTGTTTTTGTGATCGTTGATTGTCGCTCCTTGGTCTCACCCGCTGCGATGTCGCTAACTATGCCGGATGTGCGTCACAAATACCGTGACCCCGACGATGTATCGTTAGCGATGTTGCAGCGTGTAAAGCCCCCTTTAGGGTCCGTGAAAATCATGGACACCACACTCATGGTCTATGTGTGCAAAGCCTGTGCTGTACGTGACTCACATTGTAATGTATAGGAGAAGTTTAGAGTTTTATGAATTTGGGTAAGACTGCAGCAGTTTTACAGCAATGGCGTGTTGTAAATATGGCCATGTGCATAAGCCCTTCAGATGTTCTGGTGGACAGTATGTATTAGTAGATTATAAATTCAGATTTAATCACCTGTGCATTGTAAGTGCCTAAGACCACTAATCAGAGATCATGTATTGTAGAGATCATAATGTCAATAGTGATGGGCGGACCCAGACAGTAAGGTCCTGTGCACTCTCTGTGGTTTTTGATGCGGTTTTTGAAGCATTTTTTGGAAAATCTGCATCACAATCTGCAGATCTCGACTGAAGCTAGCTAAGTCAATGGGTTTTTTGATTTGCTGTGTACACACTGCATTATTTTTCCATCTGGTTTCAGTCTGGTTTTTGTTGCAGAAAAAATCTGCAGCATGTCAATTTTCAGTTCGGTTTAGCAGCATTTTTCACCCTTTGATTTCAATATTGTCATGAAATAACAACCTCCTTGCGTGAACCGTGAGATTAGCGGTGACATCACTCAGATGATTTGCGGTCACAGTTGGAGGTTCCCATGGTCCTCCACCTGTGACTGCAAATATCCTCAATGACCTTACCACTCATCACACAGCTCATTGTTTCTCTGCCTGAAGCTCACAGCAGGCGGTCATTGTTTTATGGCAGCTCGCTGTGACTTCAGATATAACAGAGCTGGATTTGTGACCCTCAGCCTGTATCTTGATCTTGTCTCTGCCTGTGTCCTGTCGTGTCGTCCTGGTTCCTGATCCCAGCTTGTTTGACTACCCTTCTGTCCACATTGCATGCAAATAGTATCTAGCGCCACCTAGTGACTAGCATCACACTGCGCCACATAGTGTCGAGCATCACACTGGGTATCAAAATTGGGGGGACTGCACTCCATTTTTTTTTCATTATTTTTTAAAAATTAATAATAATAATAAAAAAAAAAGCCGCATGCGGTTCCTCTTCTTTTGATACACAGCCTAGATAAGCGCACAGCTGGGGCCTGTAGCCGTATGCTGTACCTGTGCTGGGTATCATACTATCTTATTTTTACTCCATTCTACAGTGACCCGCAGACAGGGACTGTGATTAGTTGAAGTCAGACGCTGTCACACAGGGTGGGGTTGCGTGTGTCAGCAACCAATCACAGACGTCAGGTTGTCGGTGGGTAGGGGAAGTGTTGAATATGGATGAGCAATAATGAGCGGTCCCGAAAGAAGAATGAGTGGCCTGGAAGCAGTCACAGCTGTGCCGAAGACTCAGTAAGTATGAAGCCCTTGCTCTAATTCCCCTATCTCTTCTACCACCATTTTTAAGCTCCGTATTCTGGTCCCCATAGACTTATCTGGGGACCGGCATCTGGCCAGAAATCCGGGATCAATCCCGGAGCAGAACCTTGTTTTTTAAAAAAATCTGGTTAGGTGCATGGGTCCCTGTTATCTGCGAGTCTGCCCATCACTAAATAACAAATGTAGCTCTATTCTGGCTGCAGCCCTGAAAGATGACGGCCCATGCTCAAGTCTATTTTACAGCTAGATTTCTGATATTCCATCTGATATTGCTGCTGCTTGTGTGACTGTGATAAATGATTCTTACTATTGCAAGGTTAGCAGACTTGGGCCATCCAAACCTTCATGTGAGGTAATGAGGGTGGGGGAGGTGTGCCCGGACATTTCCACATCTGGGAGTAATAACTTCCAAACCTTTCAGAGATAAATCTTCAGAATTGTCTGCAATGTATCTCAGCACCCACACTACCTAAATGGACAGGCATGATTTTTTCCTTGTTGATAGTCCTATTTCTCCGCGCTTACTTCTGACCTTTACATTTCTTTAATAGGTTGCCCATTATGCCAATTGTAAACTGTCTATTCTTATTGAATGATGTATACCATCGCTCACTATAGTCAGCTATGATGTGCACACATCGGCATGTGATAACAGTAGAATGTGCAAATGATAAATCTGAAGGAAGGGAGATACATTGTATTATCACTGTCTTGTGACCAATGCAGATTAACCGAAAGCTTTCCATGACTCCGGTGTAGAGCACATGGCTACCCAGCTCCAGCTTTCTCCCCTGTCCATGGTCATCCTTCCTTTTGTTGCCCCTTACATATTGTAATCATGTTGTTTTTATCTCTCCTTGCAGCCTAACAAGTTTGATGCATGCACAAGTCATGTGACTGAATTGGTAGGTATCAGTGTTACAGAAATCTGACTAAAGGGGATTGTTCCAAGGTCAGAAATGGGTAGAAATCCTCAAGTGCATGTGGACACAACGTCTTTTCATGCGGCTTCTAAAAACTTGTCAGAGTGAACGTATTCATTTCTATGTAAGAAAGATCTGCTGTGTTTGTGTTCAGGGTCTTGAACGTTTCTTAACCACTTCAGGTTTCTAAAAATGCCAATTGGTTAAAATGAGTGACCGGTCCATTATTCTGGTGTTTTCCGCTTAGAAGACGTTCTGTGCTTTACAATGCAAGCTAACGGAAAAGCTCAAAGATGTCTGGATGGTTTTTGGAGCGTTTTGCCATTGTACCAAAAAGTACAAAAAAAAACTAAAAGTTTCTATGACGGAAAAAAATGGGAAACCCCTCCAAAAAAACCATTGGAGGCTAAAACCACCATAGAAAAGACAGAAAAACTGATCCAAAAGACACTTTTCAGAAAACTCTGGAATTTTTTTTATAAAGTCTTCAGCTTTAAAAACTAATCAGGTTAAAAAGACTTGTGTGTGTATATAGCCTAATTCTAAAGAATGGAGTAAGGTTTAATTTCACAGTGTTAAGCTCATACCCAGGTAACCGAACACCTTGCAAATGGCTGGTTACATAGGCAAGGAGTGGATGCTGCTTGCAGGCCTCATGGTTTCCAGTCGTGCCGTTGTGAAGCTGGCCAGGTAGGTGTACCCCATCAGCGTCAGTCCCCTGCACTTTTCCCATCGTGTTGCCAGCATAGGAAAGTGCACAGTGGGGCCAGCACCAGGACACTTTTCTGAACTGACGGGAAGCTGAACATAAATCTGGAGAACACCCCTTCAAGGGGATTTCTGGGATATGTAAAATTAGCCATGCGTGTGTCATAAATGTGCTTTATGACATTTCCGTCCAAACATTTGCCATTGTGTAATACATAGGATCATGTAGAATGATGATGTTAAACAGATCACCTTGCATGTTCCCACAGACTTTAGACCAGGGGTGCACAACTGCGGGCTCCAAAGGCCATACTTTCAGATGGTATTATTGTGGTATGTATCCACCTTCACAAAAGATGCTCCGACATATGTTTTCACATTCTATTTATTTTTTACATCTGTCAGGAAAAACACAGGAGCGAAGTCTGAACACTACCTTACACCAATGGAAACTGTCGAGAAATTTCTGCAATTATTTCACAAAATGGCGCGTATAAATGAAGCTTCTTCCACCAGTACTCGGCCAAATGTCCTGACAACAAATTTTGGGACGTGCCACGCATCTTTCTCAGTATTTCCGTCTTCACATGACCCCAATGTGCTTCAATGCGCTGAGTATTAGCACCAGTAATCGGATCAACGAAATTCTGCTCATGGTTGACGGTTTGATGCGCATAATTGAACATGGGCCAGTTATTTATATTTCGATAAGCGGCCCACTGATCAGAGATGATCCTAGAACCAGGCGCAATGTGACGCTGAATAATAGGTCTCAACGTTGCTTTGTTACGGCGAAGGACGTGAAAAATGCGTAATTCTTGCTCGCCATTTGCATGCTTCCACACCATGCTTGAAGATCCATGGACCAACGATGCGGTTTCCAAAATTCTGGCGAGCTGGAGGGGCGCGATTTCCAGAGTATCTTTTGTGGAGGTGGATACATGCCACAATATTTGGATCAAAACTGACTGCTCTTAGGTTAGTGGATACATACTGGAGCATGTCAGAGTAGTTGGTGGATAAATACTGGATGTCAGAGTATCTTTTGTGGAGGTGGATACATGCCACGAGCATGTCAGAGTAGTTAGTGGATACATACTGGAGCATGTCAGAGTAGTTAGTGGATATATACTGGAGCATGTCAGAGTAGTTAGTGGATACATACTGGAGCATGTCAGAGTAGTTAGTGGATACATACTGGAGCATGTCAGAGTAGTTAGTGGATACATACTGGACGTCAGAGTATCTTTTGTGGAGGTGGATACATGCCACAATAATACCCTTGAAAGATTGCATAATTTAAAGACATGACATAGCATGAAGAGAGCAGGCACATAGATTGTGACAGTACGCCCTGACTTGTACCCAGGCACTGCGGCTTGAAGTTATATGGTGAATATATATATATATATATATATATATATGTGTGTGGTAGACAAATGGTAAATCATTTCTCATGGGTGTAAACTCTCACAAAGCCTGGGGGGAGGGGGCCTGCAGAAACTTAGAAAGAAACTGAAATTTGACAGAAGTTGAAAAATGCCTAGATGGCAGACTATAAAGACGGGCAGATCGAATTACAGCCATGATTGCAGACAATGCAGCCTGGTCTTTCCTAATCCTGGTATACAAGCGCCCTCTGCTGGCCAGAGAAGATTTTACTGTTTAAACTCTAGTGGAAACGTTCAGCTAGTTACAAGTTTAGCATATGTCTGTATGATAATAATATGCTATAGCAGAAGTAAGAGCAGCATTTAATGTGGTATTTAGTGTATGTGTAAATTAGACGTATCCTGAAGAATTCTCCTATACCCTACAGTTCAGGTCTCAGATTGTCAGAGCTATGTCTCCTTGTAAATTGCATGGATGGGTGCTTAGGGCATTCACGCCAAAGTCCTGCGGGCGGCACATGGCTACCTATCCCTTTCACGTCATCCGAAAATAACCAACGTGATTATGGAAGTTATTCTTAAATTAAATTAATTTTTAAAATGTTTTCGTCGTGTTAAATTTTCTTTATCTCTGTATTAAAAAAGGGACAAATAACCCAGAAAACTTATAAATTTCAGCCTAAAACAAAACTCATACTTGCTATTCTGTACATTAGTCTGGGGCCACACAGACATTAATGCGAGTCAATAGCATGACACTTGGCTCCCGCTCTGCTGGAGTGTAAGCAGAGTGTCATTATACTGTGATTTGACCCTGTGATCACAGCACAGCCGCGGAGGAGAGGAGGGATTAATCTACCCATCTCCTCCATTGTCAGCTGATGCGATTTTCATACTGCACTCGCATTACATCGGTGTTATACGAGTGCAGTGCAATGTTTCTCTCGTAGCAATAGACTTGTATGGGTGTGAGTAAAAATTAATTTGATTGCACCCACAGCTCATGAGAGCGACCTCATAGAGTAACGTGGGTGCGGGTGGAATGTGATTTTTTTTTTTTTTATCGCATTCGACTCTTCGTTTTTCTCTCCATGTGTGTTGACCCTTTCAGCAGTCTCATTATCATGGTAGATTGCCTTTCAATGGAAGGTAACACTCTTCATACAGTAGATAACAGTGGATTCACCATTCAGTAGGTGATGGTCATAGCTCATCCATCCCTCGCTCTGCGCAATGTCTTTTTCCCAGATCAGAACATGCCCAAAAATACCTGTATACAAGTGATTATGGTCAGAGCCTGTCTGATGCAACTTATGTCCATGTGGTTGCTGAAAACTGGAAAAATGAAAATTGCTAAATTTACTTTTTTGTTTTATAAATATAGTGAGTGATATGGAACTTGAAGAAAACAAAATTATAAAAACAAACAAAATAAAAAGAAACATTTTAATGACGCATTCTCTTCAGTAACCATATTATGTTACTGGCACTTGTAATTCTTCTGACATTAGGCTTTGTTCACTTTGGCATCCAGAGCTACCATTGGGGTTCCTACAGTCATTCCGACAGTTCTGACTGCAGGACTAGCCATCTGCAATGCTAGTCTAGACCCCAAAATACTGGAGCCTTCACAAACCCATGTTAAAGTGTATCTATGATTGAAAACAGGATCGATTTCGCTATATTCCACGCCAACCTTATGCACTTGACCTGATCCCTCAACTGCCGCACTCAGCAGTGTTTCACAGCTGATTGCAGTATACCTACCTAACACTTGTGACAGGAAGGTCATTGATTGACCGAAACGTCAAAAGAAACTATACACTGCTTCTTGATTTACCCAATTAAAGGGATCTTTTGCTTTCACTTCATTTGAGTGCCAGATTATTTTTCTATATGAAAACATGATCTGTCACACCGTCATTGGATATGTTATAAATGGCTGTAACAGCAATGTAAATCTACCTCCTGTGCAGATTCTGGAACATATGAAGCCCAGCAGCCCCAGATAAAGGGAGGCTCGTGCTTCTTTACCATACAAAAGAATGAATCCACCGAAGAGACTAAAGGTCCAGTCACACTAAACAACTTACCAGCGATCCCAACAACGATAGGGATCGCTGGTAAGTTGCTAGGAGGTTGCTGGTGAGATGTCACACTGCGACGCTCCAGCGATCCCACCAGCAACCTGACCTGGCAGGGATCGCTGGAGCGTCGCTACACGAGTTGCTGGTGAGCTCACCAGCAACCAGTGACCAGCCCCCAGCGCCGCGTGGAAGATGCTGCGCTTGGTAACTAAGGTAAATATCGGGTAACCAACCCGATATTTACCTTGGTTACCAGCGCACGGAGCTACACGTGCAGAGAGCAGGGAGCAGCGCACACTGAGCGCTGGCTCCCTGCTCTCCTAGTTACAGCACACATCGGGTTAATTACCCGATGTGTGCTGCAGCTACATGTGCACAGAGCAGGGAGCAGCGCACAGGGTACATATATAGGGTATAAAGTACAGGGTGCAGCTGCACAGAGCAGGGAGCAGCGCACACTGCTTAGCGCTGGCTCCCTGCTCTCCTAGCTACAGTACACATGGGGTTAATTAACCCGATGTGTCCTGCAGCTACATGTGCACAGAGCAGGAGCCGGCGCTGACAGTGAGAGCGGCGGAGGCTGGTAACAAAGGTAAATATCGGGTAACCAAGGACAGGGCTTCTTGGTTACCCGATGTTTACCGTGGTTACCAGCCTCCACAGAAGCCGGCTCCTGCTGCCTGCACATTCAGTTGTTGCTGTCTCGCTGTCACACACAGCGATCTGTGCTTCACAGCGGGACATCAACAACTAAAAAATGGCCCAGGACATTCAGCAACAACCAACGACCTCACAGCAGGGGCCAGGTTGTTGCTGGATGTCACACACAGCAACATCGCTAGCAACGTCACAAAAGTTGTTCGTTAGCAGCGATGTTGCTAGCGATGTTGCTTAGTGTGACGGGGCCTTAAAATATTGGCTTTTAAGTGTTGGAATATTGTCTATTGCTAATATATAATGCCTCTTTCATGAGTGAAGCTGAGAGGGTGTGCACTGAATGTATGTATCTATGCTATGTTGCAGTATATTTTTATCATCATACTGTATATTTTTCTTTGATAGGAATCCAACAGCTTTTCAAAGAGCTCCTCTTCTGACAAACTGTCTCAGTAAGTCCTGTAAACATACTTTTTTTTCTGCTTGTAAGCTTCGTGTGCTACTTTAAGCTTATTTATTTCTTAAATGCTATTGTTCCAATGAGATTCTTTGTAGCATTCCTGCGTCAGCTGTTCTTCATTTCATCTGTGTCCTATTTACATAAAGTCCATAGGGTACAATATGGTATCGAAAACTTGGTACGTTCTTATGTTATTGATCTTTTCATGCTTTAAAATGTCTCTGACCCCTTTCTGATTTACCAATTGTTTTCTCCACTATACATACAGCTGCATTGTGAAATCAGAGCACAAGTATCTCTCCCTCTGCTGAATTCACAAGGTTTATCAACAGGATACTCATAAATATGGTGCTGCTGAAAACAGGACATGCTGTTTATTTCAAAGTGAATATGTAGCAGGAAGTGTTAAGAAATATGATCCCATACAGCTGTGTTGACAAAGTTGTCTCTAATAAAGGTTTGTTCTGAGGATCTTGTCTTCAGGAGCGCACCACTTCCCTGCTTCTCGGCTTCCTGCTTGATGGTGGCTAGTGCGCTCCTGAATGAATGACTGGCGGCTTGGATCCACACTGCCAACAGAGGTAGCTTTGCCTCAGCTGCAATGGAGGAATACAAGGTCACTGATGCTGGCCGGATTCAAAGTGTGCGCTCATTCCCTAGAAACATGCCACCTCTGACAGACTGCAGAGGGGGCCAGTAACCTAGGCAGTGAGTAGTACAGAGTAGAATTATAAATTCCTTCCTTTCAAAGTTAAATACCACTAGTTCAACAAATAAATATTAGTGGTTAGCATAAACAGTGGTAGGATCGAAAATATAATTCCAATATACATTTAACCACTGTAATTTCCTTGCCTACTGGTAACTACTTATAAACCGTGTTGATCAATGTCTCTAACAGCATGGTCCCTGTAAAGTATGCTTAAAACTCATACTTTTCTTTCCAAGGAGTTTTATCCCTAGGTATCCAGGGTTTCATCACGGGCCCTTGCGACCCAGAAGTGGACAAAGATGATGTATAGTCCTGATTGCACTGTGTCTACTGTGGTTACCAGATGTGATTTGGCACCACATGTCTGCTGACTCCAGGAGATTAGCAGTTCAGCTAGGACTGGTATTTAAAGTAGGTACACTGTGCCACAACATCATTATTGTCAACCTGGCCCTCAAAGTCCCCTGATGAACCCATTAGGAGGAAAACATGTTGGGTATGAGAAATTTAACCATACTTTATAGGGACTATGCCAATCAAAACTTTGATCCCAAGATGATGACTATATCCTGGTGGTGAAAATGTTGTAGTTGATTATATTTTATTATATTTTGGAACAAACCACTATTAGCGTTTGAATCCGTTGTTGTCATGATGTGACTGTTGGATAGTGAGGGACTGGAGCTCCTATGCGGTCTTTCATGCTAGAGGACCCTAGGCTACCCCTAACCTCAGGGTTACTTCTAATGATGGAGATGCCTGAGTCTCATTTCTAGCTATGCTTCTGACTAGAACTAATTTGATTGCTCCCTCCCACAAGGGAAGGAAGGGGTAGGAGTGAAATGGAAACGCAGATAAAGACAGACCAGGGAAAACCAAAACTCTGACACACTTTAAACTCACAGGAACAAACAAGGAGAGACTCAGGAGAAAAGCAAGAGCAGGAAGGTAGAAGTAAAAAGACAATAAGGGTGAACACCACAACCGCACACCACAAGAAGTACTACAACCACCAGTTAGTCTGGATCATAACACCTCATCAGACCAGCTTAAATAACTGTATAACTGGCATAGAAGGAAGGATTTAGCCAGCATCGATATGAGGGACACTGATATGGGCTACCCCAGGACATGTGAACAAAGGAGACTAATGAGTAGACCAGCGGAGATTAACTCTTGCTAGCCTGCCTATGAAATAAACTGTGTTGACCGACGCCCGGGTCTGCCTGCGCTGATCGCAAACATCAGAGAAGTTATTAGGTGGAGTGTCAGAATCTCTAGTTTGAACAGATCCCAACGCCATCATGACAGTTGGTTATGTTTGTAAAAACACCTGTGTGACAGTTTTATTGGTTTTAAACTGATGACTCTGCCGATAACCGAGGTAATATCAGTGTCAGTAAGTGGCCACTTGTGTGGGCGTGAACTATTCTTAATTATGCCAGTCATATTGTTCCTTTGTTCAGTGAGTCAAGGGACATGTGCAATTGTTTCATGTGGGACTGTCCATGACCCTTTTGTATGCTAATTTGTGGAGTGCCTGCTGATTGGGGAGTGCATCATCTGGAGGACAATTAAACTAGCCAACAGAGAGGGAACAGTCATGATTGTCTTGGCACAATGCCCTGAAATGGGAGCCAAGGATTTTAAAAAGGGGGTTGCTCCTATCACCAGAGATGCTACACAACTTCAGGCTAGGAACCATGGTTCCAGCTGCTGGATTACAGAACTCCCAACAGTGAGTCCACTAATGTTTTTGACAAACCAATGTTGGGATTATCCAGTCGCCTAGCGACATACCTCACTGTGCTCATCGTCTTTCTAAG